>NC_132802.1:20705015-21396265 GCF_048594095.1 Paramormyrops kingsleyae | reverse complement strand
CTAACCACCCTCTGCCAATCAGCAGCTGGTGTCAGCTCGGCCCCTCCCCAGAACCCTCAATGTCTATTTGCAACTTAAAATTGAGAAGTGGGCACTGGCACCAGAGGTAAGGCTGAATGAACAGACCGACCTCTGGACGCCATTCCGTGTGCCCACCCCCAAGGCCCTAAATGTATGTGTCATGAGAGAGTAAGTAATGAGAGTGTCTAAGTTGTGATGTGTGATTGAGATACAGGTGGTCACGGGGGGACAGAGGAGGAATGCCTCCCCTGCATCCCAGCGACGCACCTGCACCTCAGAGCCCTACGTGTGTGTTGGGGTGACAGAGCGGGAGGAGGGAAGCATTTAGGGATGGGGAGGAAAGGATCGGGGGGGGCAGAGGACCCCCCCTCTGGAGCCAGCTCCCCCGCTGACCCCCATAAGCACCTCCGCTCTCCTGAAATTCACCCAGGGCGGGAGGGCCCAGGCCTATCCAATCCGGGGCCCAGAGCAGCGGCACCGCCGGGCACCATAGAGCCCGGGGCAGCCAACCAGACCCCATCACAGAGGAAAAACTACACCCACCCCACCATTCAGTCAACTCCCAAACTACATAAGACAATAGACACCCAGGTTGGGTCCATTCTCCTACTCTATTGGATTCCCCCCCACCCCCGCAGAGAGGATACCCCTAAGGCAGGGACCACCTGCGGACAGATGGTAACAACCTCCCCGCCAGCTAACGAGGCCCCCAGCCCCTCCGACACGCCGAAGGCCCCCGCGCCGGGGCTGGGCCCCAGTGCATGCGCCAACCCACACCCCGGCGATACACCCACCAGGACCCAAGCCCCCCCAGCCCAGCCGGAACCCCAGCCCGGAGGCAGAGCGCCCCCAGAACCCCAAGCCCGCCCCGGACCCACCCAGGAGCAGCACGGCCGCCAGGCCGGCAACCTACGTCCGCCGGCACAGGCTACCCCAGCAGCGCTGCATGCAGCCGCCAGAAAGACGCCACCCAAGAGCCACCAAAGCCCCAACCAGGCCATGACCGCAGTCCCAGCGCCGAACCCCCCCAGAAACCCCCCCCCCAAGGGAACCCCCAGACGCCCCAAGCCCACATGCCCCCCCCCACACCAACCACAAAAACCGAAGCAGGACAAACCTGCGACCCCCCACCGCCACTAGGTAATGGAGCTGATCAAAGGAGCCCAGAGAGATTGGTCTAATGTGGCGGCAGAAGCTGTATCAAGACTAATATGGTCCAGCAAACTCTCTCTATATTGGTTGATATTAAGGTTATTTTTATTTTTCCAGTTCATGAGGACAGTCTTCTTAGCAATGCATAAAGCGGTGAAAGCCATGTGGATTGTGTTAATCTCAGTAGTGACACCATCTAGGTCGCCCAACAAGCAGACTGAAGGAGAGGCTGGAATGGTACATTTCAGACACTTTGATAAGTCCTCACAAATCCTGCGCCAGAACATCTGAGCAGGTGGACAAAACCAAAGAGCGTGGATGTAATTGTCAGGTGTATCCCCTTGACAGTGTGAGCAGTTGTTAGAAGACGTAAAACCCATCCTGAACATCCGATGCCCTGTATAGTGCACTCTATGCAGGATTTTGTATTGTATTAATTGTAAATTGGGACTTCTAATCAGTTCAAAGGTTTTTAAACATGTCTTAGACCAGAAATTGTGGTCCCAGCTGATTGATAGATCTGCCTCCCATTTTGCTATAGGAAGGGATATAGATCCATCCATTTTGGAAAGTGTCCTGTATATTTTAGACAATAATTTGGGGGTTTTGAGATTAAGGAATTCTGCCACACTTGGTGGTATTTGTAATTTGATTTGATTAGACTTGAATTTCCTTTTTGCTATAGATTTAACTTGTTGATATTCTAAAAATCTATTCTTGTTAATCCCATGTCTTTTAACTAATAAGTCAAAGGGGATAAAGTCTATTTCTTCGAATATATGTTCCAAGTATTTAATACCTTTACAACTCCAATCCGGGAAATTTATCATATTGTTGTTTAGTAGTAGGTCAGGGTTGTTCCAGATGGGAGTACGTTTGCATGGGATTAATGAAGACTCAGTCGTTTTTAGAAACTCCCACCATGCTGTCAGAGAAGAGCTGATACTGATGCTTTTGAAGCATTCGTGTCGTTTAATGTTTGAGCTAATGAATGGTAGATCCGATATCTCTATGTTATTGCATAGTGCCTGTTCTACGTCTAGCCAAGGTTCATCTAAGAGGGTATGTTTTAGCCACCCTGAGATGTTTTGAAGCCTGTTAGCTAAGAAGTAGTGGTGAAAGTTAGGCAGATCTAGTCCTCCTTTGTCCTTGGTCCTTTGCAGCGTTTTTAAGCTAATACGCGGTGGTTTATCTTTCCAAAGGAATTTAGAGATGGCGGAGTCCAGAGATCTAAACCAGTCAGGTGATGGTTTGCTCGGGATCATTGCAAATAAATAATTAATTCTTGGCAGCACCATCATTTTTATAGAGGCGACCCGTCCCATGAGTGATATGGGTAGGGACTTCCATCTAGCCAGATCATCCTCTACCTTCTTTAAAAGTGGGATGTGGTTTAATTTAGTTAAATCTGCCAGCCTAGGTGAAACACTAATACCTAAATATTTGATATCTCCAGATTGCAGTGGAGTGGAGGAAGAATTCTGAAAGGAGCAGTTAATTGGAAGAGCTGTGGATTTTAACCAGTTTATCGAATAATCTGAGACTCTTGAGAAAGAGTTAATTAATGTAATTACGTCAGAGAGAGAGGTTTGTGAATGTTGGAGAAAGAGTAACACATCATCCGCATAAAGACTGACCTTATGTTCCACGATTAGATGATCCGGGAGTCCTCTTTTCCTCGATGTTTTAATCCACATATCCATGTTTTAATCCAGATATCCATATCCACGATTAGACGATCCGGGAGTCCTCTCATCCTGGATGTTTTAATCCACATATCCATGTTTTAATCCAGATATCCATATCCACGATTAGACGATCCGGGAGTCCTCTCATCCTGGATGTTTTAATCCACATATCCATGTTTTAATCCAGATATCCATATCCACGATTAGATGATCCGGGAGTCCTCTTATCCTCGATGTTTTAATCCACATATCCGTGTTTTAATCCAGATATCCATATCCACGATTAGATGATCCGGGAGTCCTCTTATCCTCGATGTTTTAATCCAGATATCCAAAGCCACGATTAGATGATCCGGGAGTCCTCTTATCCTCGATGTTTTAATCCACGTATCCATGTTTTAATCCAGATATCCATATCCACGATTAGACGATCCGGGAGTCCTCTTATCCTGGATGTTTTAATCCACGTATCCATGTTTTAATCCAAATGCCCATATCCACGATTAGACGATCCGGGAGTCCTCTGATCCTGGATGTTTTAATCCATGTATCCATGTTTTAATCCAGATACCCATATCCACGATTAGACGATCCGGGAGTCCTCTGATCCTGGATGTTTTAATCCACATATCCATCTTTTAATCCAGATACCCATATCCACGATTAGACTATCTGGGAGTCCTCTGATCCTGGATGTTTTAATCCACATATCCATGTTTTAATCCAGATGCCCATATCCACGATTAGACGATCCGGAAGTCCTCTGATCCTGGATGTTTTAATCCACATATCCATGTTTTAATCCACATATCCATATCCACGATTAGACGATCCGGGAATCCTCTGATCCTGGATGTTTTAATCCACGTATCCATGTTTTAATCCACATATCCATATCCACGATTAGACGATCCGGGAATCCTCTGATCCTGGATGTTTTAATCCACGTATCCATGTTTTAATCCAGATGCCCATATCCACGATTAGACGATCCGGAAGTCCTCTGATCCTGGATGTTTTAATCCACGTATCCATGTTTTAATCCACATATCCATATCCACGATTAGACGATCCGAGAGTCCTCTGATCCTGGATTTTTTAATCCACATACAAAGAATACCCCCCTCCTCCCCAGTTCTGTTGTGATGTCTTGTTTTCCTTGTTCCTAATATCTCTGGATGTGACTCCAGAGCACTTATTAATCGCTCTGGAGTCAATTAAGCGCTCATACCCCCACCCGTTTCCTGTTAATCCTAGTTGCTAGTGCTTGTTTGATTAGTAATAGTCCTCACCTGTCCCTTGTTGAAGCCCTCGTTATCTGTGTAATTATTATTTATTATTATGTTCCTGAAAAGTATCTCAAAGGGAATTTTTTTTTAGTTTCAGGAAGGTATGGGTAATTCACCTTCGAAATTTAATCAAAATCAAAAACAGTGATGCAAAGGCCATTTCTTGAATTATAATGGAATGACCCAGCATTTTTAAGCCAGTAATACATGCAGGGTTTGAGTCAAGTGTCAAATATACACTACCCTTTTAAAGTTTGGGGTCACATAGAAATAACATGAATTAAATAACATACATGAAATGAGTTTGAATAGGTAATAGAGCAAAATAAATAGGAAATAGTCATTTTTTAAATTAAAATTGTGTTCTTCAAACTTTGCTTTTACCAAAGCAACTACAGCTATGTAGACCTTGGGCATTCTAGATGTCAATTTGTTGAGGTAATCTGACGAGATTTCATTTGATGCTTCCTGAAGCATTTCCCACAAGTTGGATGTACTCTTCTTACATACCATTCGGTGAAGCTTCTCCCATAACAGCTGAAAAGCGTTGAGATCCGGTGACTGCTCTGGCCACTCCATCATACACAGAATACCAGCTGACTGCTTCTTCCTAAATAGTTCCTGCGTAGTTTGCAGCTGTGTTTGGGTCATTGTCCTGTTGTAGGATGAAACTGGCTCCAATTAAGCGCCGTCCACAGGGTATGGCATTGAGTTGCAAAATGAATCGATAGCCTTTCTTCTTCAAGATCCCTTTACCCTGTACCAATCTCCCACTTTACCATCACCAGCAGCCCCAGACCATCACATTGCCTCCACCATGCTTGACAGATGGTGTCAAGCCCTCCTCCAGCGTCTCTCCATTTGATCTGTGTCTCACAAATGTGCCTCTTTCTAATCTGAACAACTCAAACTTAGATTCGTCTATGCATAGCACTTTTTTCCAGTCTTCCTCTGTCCAATGTCTGTGTTCATTTGCCCGTCTCAGTCTTTTCTTTTTATTGGTCATTCTGAGATACGGCTTTTTCTTTGCAATTCTGCCTAGAAGGCCGGCATCCTGGAGTTGCCTCTTCACTGTTGACGTTGGGGCTGGTCTTTTGGGGGAACTATTTAAAGCTGCCAGTTGAGACCTATGAGGCGTCTGTTTCTCAAACTCCACACTCTAATATATACTATATCTAATATATCCTCTCGCTCACTTGTGCACTGGGGCCTGCCTCTCCTCTTTCTGTTGTGGTTAGAGCTAGTTTGCACTGCTCTGTGAAGGGAGTAGTACACAGAATTGTACGAGATCTTCAGTTTCCTGGCAATTTCTCGCATGGAATAGCCTTCATTTCTCAGAACAAGTATAGATTGATGAGTTGCAGAAAAAAGTTCTTTGTTTCTGATCATTTTGAGCTTGTAATTGAACCCACAATTGCTGATGCTTCAGATACTCAAGTAGTCCAAAGAAGGCCAGTTTTATTGCGTCTTTAATCAGCACAGCAGTTTTCATCTGTGCTAGCATTATTGCAAAAGGGTTTTCTAATGATCAATTGACCTTTTAAAATGATAAACTTGCATTACCAAACAACATTCCACTGGAACGCAGGACTAATTGTTTCTGATATGGGCTTCTGTAGATTTATATAGTTTTTCCACTAAAAAACAGCTGTTTCCAGCTATGATACAACATTAACAATGTCTACACGGTATTTCTGACTAATCTGGTGTTATTTTAGTTTTGGCCTTATAGGCAGAAAACTTGTTTTTTTTTCCCCAAAAGCAAGGACATTTCTATGTAACCCCAAACTTTTGAACTGTTTATTAACAGTTAATTTTTTTTACAAGCAAATGAAAGCAAATGAAAGTATACAAGATGAAAATAATTACTTTATTTCATGTACCTGCTCCTGTTTATCCTGTATCCTGAGTTTTGTCTTTCAGTTCAACCTTAGTAGAGGTTAAAGTGTCATGCATGATCACTCGCAATAACAAGTTTTACCAAAGACCTTAAAATGATACCAAGGTCCAGTGTTCTGATGCACAATCCAACCTCAGCAGACATGCATCTAATTCGATGACTCTGCTGTTATTACCGCTATTAAATCTAAATCATTGTTTCAAGTGATGAATTTCAGACTTACAAAATTAGATTCATTACAAATCACAGAGGTGTCAAATGTGTAGCTCCTTGATTGATTCTCTCCCATTTTTCAGATACTTCCTAATTTAAATAACACAAATTTGGACACGAATGATTGCTAATGAGATGCCCTAGTAATGAATTTGCTTGGCAAACATCCCAGCCACAAAGCAGGGCGACTTTTACAATTAATCATGTCCTGAAAAGTAAAAGAAAGGTTCTTCTGCATTGAACAAAAGCTGAAGTCAAGCTAAAATACCTAAGGGGACTCTTTTGACTGATGCAAGGAGCATACCTGAAGACCTCCCTTTCGATATCACGATAGATGGTTTACCAAATCATGGTTTCCTTGGACCTACACTTCGTTGTTTCGAGGAGATGGCTGTGTAGCTGTTTGTAGCACCTTTCTCCTTGTCATAAATTTGGGAAAAAAAGAATGTTGATATGTAGTATATTTGTACCATATATTTAAATAATTATACAATTGGAATTTGTTACTTTTTGTTAATTTCAGATCAAGGTGTTCCACCTTTGGCTAGACAATTCGGTCTAGAGCCAACCTCAGAGTCAGGCAACTGTGGGTTGTGGGACCGAGGAGATGACTCTGGCTATGCAGTGTCCTCTCCTGTAGCTGTGTCCCTACACTGCTACAGTATGTTGGAAAAGTTGTACAGTATGTACTTTTCCTCTTAACAAACAGTTGATGATCACTGAGTCACCGAAGGACCTATTGTACATAAAGAATGTGCTGGTGCAAGGCATCGGAGACAATCAAGATGTCATTGATGTACACAATGACAAAGCGATTCAACATCGGGATCACATTTTAAGCGCTACACGTGAGCTGTTCCAGGGTCGATGGGATAAGGGGAAATGGCTCCTGTCTCTTGACAGTCATGACATTAAAGGCTCAGTAACCAATGTCTTTGGGGAGCATAGCACCCTCCACTAGTGCTATGGCACAGTCTGAATAATGATGACGGGGTAAACCAAAAGCTGTAACCTTGCCTTAATCCACTCGGTAGCACAATGGCTTCTACAAGGAAGTCAATAACAGCAATGCTCAGGGAGGTGACTGAGCAGCTTGAACACTGCAAGTTTCTTTGCATACTTATTGGTTTGGTATAACAAGAGCCTAAATAATGTAGTTATTGTTGTGCTAAAATTGCAGTTTTGTAGACGGACATGTTGGCTAAACTAGCAACAGACGTTGCACAGACACGTTCATTTTTGTTTATCAGAACAGACCTCAGGATCTTTGGCAGAAGCCATAAACTCAAGTTCAAGTTCAGCTTCCCCTTTGACTTCCAATGACACTGCATTAGCACCCAGACACCCAGCTGATGGTAGGTCTCATTTAGTTATATCCCATAATTAAGGGTCCAAGCACGTAGTGCTATGGAACCTTATTGTTTTTGTTAGGATTTTCTTCTTTTTTTTTTCTTCCCTAAAACTGAATGCCCAGCCTACACCGTAAGACCTAGGCTTACCAAATTTGGCAGCAAGATGTCAATTCCTACCCACTACTCAGGCCCTCCGACCCATCCCTGTCAGTCAGATGGGGGCGCTGTAGCGCCCCCCTAAGCGTTTTGGTGGATATCTCCTGACCTGTTGGTCCTACAGTCAAAATTCTTTTTTCCACAGATACAGACAGGTATGTTCTACCAACTTGCCATTCAGACTATGAAACTACGCCTGGGAAGATTTTTCGGTAATTTTGCATAATTTGCAAATCCTAATTAAGCCTTAAAGTCCAAGCTTGTCCTACCAAATCAGACAAATGTGGTGTCAATCGAATTAGAACTCTAAGTTGATCAAGAATTATTAAAAAAATTCAGACATTTGTGTATCGTACGGCCATTAGCAATGCCCAAACAATGCCCAAATTTGGCCCGTTTTGGTCTGACTGCTATAACTTGGCCGTGCCTTGGCCTACCTCGACCAAATTTGAAATCCTACCTCCCGACACCACTCTGGGGACACGGTCCAAGGCGGGCCGCATTTCGTCTATAGGGGGCGCTACAACTAAAAACTGCCAATATCTCCTGACTGCCTTGGCCAATCCAACTGATATTTGGCAGGTATGTACTAGGTCCCAGCCTGAGGTCAGTCACCTACAATGGCAGTCATAAGTCCTGAAACAGTGGCCGCCATCGGCCAATCAAAATCAAGCAGCAATTTGACTGGCTTAATGATGACCAATCCAAATCAAATTTAGCTGGTACATTTGTCCTCTGACCCTTAGCCCACCCTGTAAAGGACATCTTATTAGGCCAGATGGGGGCGTGAGAGCGCCCCTATCTGCATTTCTACCTGTTTCTCCAGAACTGCCAAGCCTACACTTAAACTTTATTGCCAGTCCAATTCAGTATGTCCTGACGAATCCAACTGCATATAGAACTTGGTTCTCCATCTTTGCGTTTTTACATGATTTATATTTCTCTGAAAACAGGTCATTTCGTTCACCTGCTAGGATTTTCACCACACCTACATAAGTCTGTTGTCATTTAAATCAAGAGACAGTCCTTTTAAAGACTTAGGGAAAAAACATAAACTTTCAGTAAGTTACGGCCACCAGGCACACCCTGACTGTACTGCTGCCTTTCCCATTTCGATCAGACAGCTATATCTTAGGGATGCTTCAGCCAATCATTACCAAATATCTCTCATTAATAAAGGGCTGTACCGCAGAGATACCCTCCAAATTTCGTGTCGATCGGTCAAATGGTTGTGCTACTTTCACTGTCTATATGTGTCTAAGACTCACCTATGCTCATTGAGCTAAAATGAGTAACCAGATCAGGTAGGAAGGTGTCTACCAATCTCACCCGTTTTAACCACAGCAACGGGTGGCTCAGTGGGCTAAACTTGTATGCTTGTAATCAGAGGGTCGCAGGTTCGAACCCAGCTTAGGTGGGTCCTCGAGCTAGGCAGCCCGATGTGCACAGCATACCCTCCGTGAAGTGAGCTGGGGATACGTGAAGGCATTTTCCCCATGATGATCAATGAAGCTTATATTATTGTTAATTTAGACGTGCTCAGGCACTACTCCAGAGGGTTGAACAATAATTATTTTTCTTCCCTAAAACTGAATGCCCAGCCTAAACCGTAAGTCCTAGACTGACCAAATTTGGCAACAAGATTCCTATTCCTACCCACTACTCAGTCCCACTGACCCGTCCCAGTCAGTCAGATGGGGGCGCTACAGCACCCCGATTTGCATTTCTGCCTATATCTCCAGACCTGTCAAGCCTACAGTTGAAATTTATTGCCAGTCCAATTCACTATGTCCTGACAAATCAAACTGCATATAGATCTTGGTTCTACATCTTTGCCTTCTTGCATGATTTACAGATGTTTTGAAAACAGGTTTTTTTGTTAACCTCCTAGGATTTTCGACTAACATCCATAAATCTGGTGTCATTCAAATCAGGAGACAGTCCTTTTAAAGATTTACAGAAAAATCTTAAACTTTCGGTAAGATACAGCCACCAGCCACACCCTGACTGTACTGGTGTCTTGCCCATTTCAATCAGACAGCTATATCTTAGGGATGCTTCAGCCAATCATTACAACAGTTGGCTCACTGATGTAGGACTGTACCACAGAGAGACCGTCCAAATTTCGTGTCAATCGGTCAATCAGGAGCGCTACGCCACTGTCTATATACATCTAAGACCCACCTAGGCTCATTGAGGTAAAATCAGTTTCCAGATCAGGTAGGAAGGTGTCTACTGATCCCACCCGTTTTACTCACAGCAGCGGGTGGCTCAGTGGGCTAAACTTGTATGCTTGTAATCAGAGGGTCACAGGTTCGAACCCAGCTTTGGTAGGTACTCGAGCTAGGCAGCCCGATGTGCACAGCATATCCTCCGTGAAGTGAGCTGGGGAGACGTGAAGGCGTTTTCCTCACGAGGATCAGTGAAGCTTATATTATTGTTAATTTAGACGTGCTAAGGCACTACTTCAGATGGTTAAACAATAATTATTTTTCTTCCCTAAAACTTAATGCCCAGCCTAACCAGTAAGTCCTAGGCTGACCAAATTTGGCAACAAGATTCCTATTCCTACCCACTACTCAGTCCCATTGACCCATCACAGTCAGTCAGATGGGGGCGCTACAGCACCCTGATTTGCATTTATGCCTATATCTACAGAACTGTCAAGCCTACAGTTGAAATTTATTGCGACTACAATTAACTATGTCATGACTAATCTAACAACATATATAACTTGGTTCTACCTCTTTCTGTTTTTACATAAATTATATTTGTCTGAAAACAGCTTTTCTTGTTAACCTCCTTTGATTTTCAACAAACCTACTTACATCTGTTGTCCTTCAAATCAGAAGATAGTCCTTTTAAAGATTTAGAGAAAAAAATGAAACTTTTGGTAAGGTATGGCCACCAGCCACACCCTGACTCTACTGGTGCCACGTCCATTTCAATCAGACAGCTATATATCATGCACTCTTCAGCCAATCATTTCCAAATATCTATCTCGGATGAAAGGCTGTACCGCAGAGAGACCTTCCAATTTTCGTGTCAATAGGTGAAACGGGAGCGCTATAGCCACTGTCCATATATGTCTAAACCTCACCTAGTCTAATTCAGCTATAATGAGTTACCAGATCAGGTAGGAAGGTGTCTACTGATCTCACTCATCTTACCCACAGGAGCGGATGGCTCAGTGTGCTAATCCTGTGTGCCTGTAATCAGAGGGTCACCGGTTCGAACCCAGCTTAGGATGCTATTTCAGCTAGGTATCCTGATGTGCACAGTGTACTCTCTGATGTTGACTGGCCTGTTACACCTGCACAAAAAGCATCTACATCCTAATGTCTGCCAACTACTGAGACCGTCCAGCTCTGTCCTACATCGCCTATCCTGTTATGGCAGTCTAATTCTGTCTGACTTTCTACTACCCTGGCCACCGGTTCTCTGCTGTTATTCCTCTACTGTCCTACCAGTCCGATCGTCCTCCGCTTTGGACCCTTTCGTAACTGCTTGCAGTTTCTAGTTTCAATTGTTATCTTACTGACACATGTCTAGAAACAATTTTTCTCGTTCTTATAGCTGAGGTGTCATGACGGTTTGGTCCACACTCCTCTGGTAGAAGGTGGTGACGGTGCGCTCCTGTGTCCAGATTCTCTTCTTAAAGTCGGTCATTGTGCCGTCTTGAGGAGAAAAATGCCCAGTTTTCCCCAACCAGTCAGCTAAAGAGAAACTTGCTGCTGCAGGTTCAGGCAAGAAACATCTTATGTATCATGGTACGTAAAATATGATGCACATTTGTCTTAGTTTTGTTAACCGTCTTGGTAAAATATTGAATTTAATTGGGCACAGAGCATTGATTCAGACAATGAAGAATCAATGCATAACACAAATAAAAAAAATTACTTAAGAATTGATTTCTGTTCTGTCTATGAACTGGACCATCACCCATAATCTGACTGATCAGCACTAAGCTGGTGTTTTCCAGTGACCTGATCTAGTCAAACAAATCCAAATGAGTTTTGAGACTTTACTTTGGAGGCATATCCCAAACTCTGGCAAGGGGGTGGATTTGAACTGATATAAACAGGCCATATTTTGACAGTCTTTGTGGTGGGTTGAGCTTTTCTTCTGAGGAGGATATACACTCACCTAAAGGATTATTAGGAACACCATACTAATACGGTGTTTGACCCCCTTTCGCCTTCAGAACTGCTTTAATTCTACGTGGCATTGATTCAACAAGGTGCTGAAAGCATTCTTTAGAAATGTTGGCCCATATTGATAGGATAGCATCTTGCAGTTGATGGAGATTTGTGGGATGCACATCCAGGGCACGAAGCTCCCGTTCCACCACATCCCAAAGATGCTCTATTGGGTTGAGATCTGGTGACTGTGGGGGCCATTTTAGTACAGTGAACTCATTGTCATGTTCAAGAAACCAATTTGAAATGATTCGAGCTTTGTGACATGGTGCATTATCCTGCTGGAGGTAGCCATCAGAGGATGGGTACATGGTGGTCATAAAGGGATGGACATGGACAGAAACAATGCTCAGGTAGGCCGTGGCATTTAAATGATGCCCAATTGGCACTAAGGGGCCTAAAGTGTGCCAAGAAAACATCCTCCACACCATTAAACCACCACCACCAGCCTGCACAATGGTAACAATGCATGATGGATCCATGTTCTCATTCTGTTTATGCCAAATTCTGACTCAACAGAAATTGAGACTCATCAGACCAGGCAACATTTTTCCAGTCTTCAACTGTCCAATTTTGGTGAGCTCGTGCAAATTGTAGCCTCTTTTTCCTATTTGTAGTGGAGATGAGTGGTACCCGGTGGGGTCTTCTGCTGTTGTAGCTCATCCGCCTCAAGGTTGTGCATGTTGTGGCTTCACAAATGCTTTGCTGCATACCTCGGTTGTAACGAGTGGTTATTTCAGTCAAAGTTGCTCTTCTTATCAGCTTGAATCAGTCGGCCCATTCTCCTCTGACCTCTAGCATCAACAAGGCATTTTCACCCACAGGACTGCCGCATACTGGATGTTTTTCCCTTTGCACACCATTCTTTGTAAACCCTAGAAATGGTTGTGCATGAAAATCCCAGTAACTGAGCAGATTGTGAAATACTCAGACCGGCCCGTCTGGCACCAACAACCATGCCACGCTCAAAATTGCTTAAATCACCTTTCTTTCCCATTCTGACATTCAGTTTGGAGTTCAGGAGATTGTCTTGACCAGGACCACACCCCTAAATGCATTGAAGCAACTGCCATGTGATTGGTTGATTAGATAATTGCATTAATGAGAAATTGAACAGGTGTTCCTAATAATCCTTTAGGTGAGTGTATACCGGGATTAAGAGTACGGATAGGTGATCTAATTGGCCTAAGTGTGGTAGTAGTGTTAACCTAAAACTCTTGATGTTGTCTAACGTAAAGGCTTTGTCTAATGTATCCTACCCCCTAGTGGCACAATTGATGTGTTGTGCTATGTTCATAAATTCTGGGAGGACTGTCTTTAAATCAGATTGGTTAAAATCACCAATTTGACATGTGCGGCATTGGGGCAGCTGTTTTGCAGTGAGTTTATGGCACTGAGAAGGAATCCTAGAGCTGTGCTGCCGTTGGCATCTGGTGGGATGCAAACAGCTGTGACTATAATGGCGATTAGCTCCCAAGGAAGGTAAAAAGGTCTGCATTTGATTGTCATATACTCCAAATAAGGTGAACGGTGACGGTTTATAATCTTTGTTTTTGTACACCAGGTGCTATGTACATAAATACATAGCCCCCCTCCTATTCTCTTACCGGAGTCTTTGTTCCTGTCCCAGCGAAATGCTGTGTGTCCTGTCACCTCTATGGCTATCTCGGGTTTGAGGGCGTATAGCCATGTCTCAGTTGAGGAGATCTGCAGTTTTAATTTGTGCATTTTGTTGGTTACAGATCTGGTGTTAGTGAGAGAAATTCTTGGAAGTGGTGGTTTGTGTGGTTGCCTTGTTAGCTTAGCAAGTAGGCCTGACCAGCACGATCGGGGTGTGACACTGCCAGGGCTGACAACGATCCATGGAGAACCCGAGGTCCTACCAATGTCACCTGGCATGTTATGTAGATGCAGAAATTCCTTTGTAATGGCCTGGTTGCACTGTAATCCTATTTAAAAAAGATTTTGGTGACTGTAGGATGGATTTCCTCAACTAATCTTCAACCTGGCAAGCAGACCTGTAAACAAAAATGCTGCAACTGTATGCATCGCTATCTTGAAGCTGAGAAGCTTTAGACACTTCTTTGTAGATTTGCTTCTATGTTTGAGGTCATTATGGCTACATTCACATTACAAGCCTTGTGCCTGTCTTGATTGTTCACATTCATAATTACAAGTCACCTGTTTCAAACTGTAATGTAAATGCATCTGCCCTCCAAAATGGCACACATATGCATATCCATGCTTTAAAGACAGTGGCCTTATAGAAAGTAGCAATGAACTAATGAACTAGCCTCTCGTTATTTAAATAAAGTGGTTTCTATTTCTTTTCTTTGAGAAAAAGGGTATGACTTATGCCAAGTAGTTTTACAATATATACTCGATCACATACGTGAGGGGAAAACCTTTCCCCTGACCCTACGTTGCAATAGAAAATATTACCAGAGGTGGGTAGTTCAGGTCCAGAGAATGAAAATCCAGACCAAGGTAATCCACAGAAAAATAAACTTTTTCTATAGGTAGGTGTGTTTAAAACTTTTGACTGGGCTGTATGTTTTGGTCATTCCATCATCTTGTCAGTTTCTGACCTCCTATACAAGCAATCCCCAGTTTACAAATGATATTCATTCCCTAAGTCTGTCTTTAAGCTGATCTTTGTAAATAAGTCGTAACGATAATAATACAGTACATAATAATAATAATAATAATAATAATAATAATAATAAATCCATTCTTAGGTATGAGTTGTACATATGTTGGATGTTCAAACATGTTGGATGGGAAAGCCTTTATTCAACTCTTGCCCCATGGATACAAGATCACTAAGGCACAGGGAAAGGCATTTGCCTTTGGGAGTCTTGTTTCATGTCACATAATTCTTAGAAACTGGAAGGCCAAGAACACATCAACTTTAGATAATGGTTACAAGAAATCACATCCTTCCTCTTGAAAAATTAAGGCACAGCTGACAGATTTATTGCTTATTTGAACAGGCTGATATTGTAACATGGTCGCTCTAAGACAAATGTTAACTTCATACGTTACTATATTTATTTGACTTCTATTCACTTTATTTGGTAATGCTTTAAATTAACTGCACCTTCATAATGCATTTATAATGCATTCACGGAACATGCATAGGCAGCATGTAAGTATAACTTATCCTCAACAACTTCAGTATATATTAATGACAAACATTATACCATTACACCACTATAAAGTTTATCATGATATAATGTTCATTATTAATGTATATCCTCCTGAGACCCCACCCATTCATTTATGTCCATTGTAGTGGACATGTTGTTTTTGCATCTATCTTTTCACTGATGTAAGGAAACATATTTATTCCTGTTGTACACTAAAGAGGTCATGCTGTGAAATGAAATTGAAAAAAATCTAAATTGTAAGATGTCTTATTTCCTCCCAAGACAAGTAACCTAAAATTGAAGGACACTTTTTTCCTTAGGTCTCAGGAGGATATTAAAACTGTGCATTATAAAGGCATATGAAGGTTATTCTACTTTACTGCTTTTTAAAGGTAAATATAGTGCATCATACATGAGAGTTTCATAAAGCATTCATAACACATAAAAAACATGGCTGTAGTGTGTTACGCCTTTTTATAAATATTCATAGCCATGTTTATAATTCTTTATGAATGCATTATAATGTGCTATGAATGTGTTCATAGATTATTACAGACTTGGCATTCATAGAAAGTGTTACCGAAATTGCAAGTTTATCTGTTATTCCCCACAAATGACAATATTCCATTGAATATTTACACATAACACTTGGCCTTCTTGGTTTTTTATACAGTACATCTAAGTACAAACAAGCAGTCAGGTAAAAGTCTGATGAATTGTGGCATAATGGAATTACTTCTTTACATTTACAGTACTCCCCTCATTTCTGCCTCCTCCAGGGGTTCATCTAGTTTGTTTGCTGATTGTGCACCACAAAATGACTCACTGGTGAACCCTGATGAAATGTGCAGATTGAATATCAGAGGGTTAATGAGATTTTTATAAAGTGTCAGTCTCGCCATTTAAAAATGAAGATGAGCTTGACACATGATAATTAAAATTAATCGACCTGTGAAATGAAGTCGTCCCTACAGAAATTGTTATAAGCGGTAATAGGAAGATTGGAGGGAAATAAATAAAATGATTGACAGAAATGACAGAAGGCATAGGTTGAATTAACACCCCCACTCCCTACCACAGACTATTTCACATTCATTTTTCTGCATTACATTGAGTGGTGTGCTAAAGAAAACTGTCTCTTGAACAGTCTTCCTTCCAGAAACCCACAGTTGTGATTTACTCTCATAGCTAACTAGCCTCTGGGTGAACTTGCTTTGAAACCCAAAGACAAGTACTATCTGGACACGACATGGAATACCTGGTATACTGCACGTATGGATTTCCCAAAAAAATGAAAGTTCCAGTTCTTACACTGTCACTAATGATTTAAAGTTTAAATATCATGAAAGTACATTCATGAATTGTCAGAGACAATAAATTGAGCAGAGCTTGAAGTCAAAGTGATTATGTTCAAAATGTAACCAATTTTATAATTTTATAGCATAGAAAATTTTACTGGCTCTACTCTCTAGGAAGTGTAAAATGTCATAAACTATAGACATGAATAGCTATCATTAGATCATAGACTTCTATGTTAAACAAATCATGGTATTAATATTTCTTGGGGGGAAAAACAATCATACACATCCCCCATTAGAGCAAGCTATTATGGCTTGTTCAGACCTCATTTCGCTGAAAGCGTTTATGTAGAGTGGTCACAATCTGCTCATGATGTGTACTCCTCCTATTTGTATTTGTACCCTGAGGAATGATGAAGGCAAGATCTGGAATAAACAAATCTAGCAAGCATTGAATTAACTGTCGCATTCCATTTTTTATTTACTGTGCCTTTGTGACTTTTCAAACTCATCTTTCTTTCATTTTATCCAGCAAAGAGCCAGAGATGATTATTAAACATTTCAAGCTTGCAGACACTTTCTTTACCACATAAATGTGCAATGATATATCTCTGAAAGATTAATAAGTTATGAACGTATATGTATTTTACTGACCATTTAAAGTAAGTGTTAAGATCAAAATGACGCAAATGGTGCATGTGCATGTATCTTCGGTGCAGTGATACGATTTTGCTGTGTGGAGTTCAGTAGAAGAAAATAGTTCCTACATTAAACTGCTTACAACAAAGTCTGTGGATTATCTTATCCCTCTAAAGCCCCTCTAATATATATATATATTCAGTTTTGGGGTGAACTGCCCCTTTAATATTTTGCTGGACTGCTTATAGTTTTGATTATGGTGCACCTTCATCAATGCATGGTTTCCCCATACTTATGGAGCATCTCAGCATTTTTCTTCATCCAAATTTGCTTTCATTTCTCATTGAAAACTTGTATTAATGATAGGTGAGTCGAACCACTTTGTGAAGTCTCCTTTAGCTCATCTCAAAGACTTTCAGTGGGGTCAAGGTCAAGACTCTGTGGTGGCCAATTCATGTGTGAAAATGATTCTTCAAGTTCCTGAACCATGTGACAGTTCAAGCCCGATGAATCTTGGCATTATCATCCTGGAATATGCCCATGCCATTAGGGTTATTAGGAAAGAAAAATCCATTGAAAATTGATCGGATAACCTGGCCGTTCAGTAGATTCAGTTACTCAGCTAACTTCACTTTATTGCTGCCTAACATTGCTGAGCTGTTCATACAGTATATGTGATTATCTTTGGCTTTTTTAACATTTTTTTGTTGGATACGTGCAGCTGCTTGATACATTTTGCTCAGACTCAGCTACTGTCTGTCGTGCCCTGACCACCTGATCCTTCTGTTTCCTTCTCCAGTGTGGCCCAAACAAGCCATGCCTGTTTCATATTAGTCTAACGTCTTATTCCTGCCCTTCACTGATTCCCTTCAGCTGCCTCTCATTTTGCTCCCTTGTTAGTCTCTGTATAAAGTGCTTCCCGGTCCTGTGCTCCCTAGTCCTGTCATTAACATCAGTCCCTGTGTATGCCTGTGTTTTCCCCAGTTCCAGCTTCTCTGTTTTGACCCCTCGTGGTCTGTTTTGTTTTCCCTGCCCCAGTTCACATAAAATCCCTCGTTTGATCTGTCCGCCTGCATTTTCCTTCCTCGTGACACCGTCCCACTATATTGGAAATACCAAACAGCCATGGGTTGTGTTCACATATGTACTTGGAATGGTAAGGGCGTGAATGGTGTGATTAAAATGAAAAAGACTGTAAATGTCCTGAAAAGAGAAAGAAGAAACTCACCAGAATGATTTGGAGCATGAAAAACTTAAAAGAGAGTGGGTAGGTCAAATTTATTACTCATCATTCTCCACCAAAAAGTGTGGAGTGGCTATTCTTGTTCATAAGAATCTCCCATTGGAGTCAACTCAGCTCAACTTAACTCAACATACAGTATAAAGACAAGGAGGGAAAGGTAGTGATGATTAAAGGGTTATATGGAGAAGACATGCATATGGGATGTGTATATGCTTAACAAAGTGAGCAGTTGTTTACTGATGTGTTTGGACAGCTGACTGTTATGGGTGGTAGAAATGTTATTCTCGGAAGGGATTTAAATTTTTTCTTCTCCCCCATAATGGATAAGTTGCCAGCTATCAATATATTACCATCTAAAATCTCAAAGACAATGACTAAATTATGCAGGGAATCAGATCTCGTCAATGTCTGGGGATTCTTGAACTCAAACTCTACCGAGGCCTATACCTTGTACTCCTCGCCTTACCAAACAGCATCTTGCGTTGACCACATTTTCATGCCTAGCCACATGGTACATCTGATAATAATAATAATAATAATAAACTTAGGTATTGACCCAATTACTATATCAGATAATGCTGCATGCAGTGACAATGTATATGTCCCCTCCGCAATCATAGAATGCTCTGTGGTTAGGAGACTCAACCCACTTAATTTCATGGATGATGACTTGAAAAACTTCCTTAATGAACAAACCAAACTGTATTTGTAGTGTAATGATACTGATGAAATTGACTCTAGAACAGTATGGGAGGCCTATAAAGCATACAGAAGCATGATAATTTCACATATAAGTTAGGAGGAATCTCCAAACATAGTACTTGAGGAAAAGTTCCCAGCTTAATAATTAAATGGCAAAAATGCTGAAAGGGATGTATTTATATGCAAGACAGTGCTTCTTTGAAAAGGGCAATAAACCCAATTGTCACCTTGCATGACTGATTAAAATAGCACCATCCAAGAATTTCATTTCAGCAATCAAAGACAAGAATGGCAAGTGAGCACTTGAAAATTATAGCTTAGAAGCAGATAAAAATAAACATATTATTAAGGGAAGGAACTCATTTAATAATACCAGGAGGCTATTTAACATAATACACCACCTTGAATAGCTACATACTTCAGGGCTTCTTGTTTTGATGGATGCAGGGAAAGCCTTTAATAGGGTAGAGTGGGACTATATATTTGAAGTTATGAAGAGGTTTAATGTGAATGAGGATTTTATTAAGAGGGTTAAGTTGTTGTAGAAGGCACCTAACACCACAATACGAATAAATGGCTTTATCTCTCCTTTGTTTGAGATACATAGGGGCACACATCAAGGGTGCCCCGTGTCACCTCTACTGTTTGCCATAGTAATAGAGCCATGAGCTATATATATTAGATCTAATCCAGGCCATCACAGTTATACTGCCAGATGTCACTGACCACAGAAAGTGATTTGCCAGTGCCAGTGGACTGGTCCTGAGCCTGGGTGGGCTGGCCAGGGTCCACAGGGAGGTCCCAGTTAGGCAGCGTCAGGGTGTGGACAGTAACCAAGTTAGGGTGTAACTGGCTCCATGGGGGTGGGTGCTGGGCTGGGGGTATAGAGCCAGCATGGGGGCCAGGAGGAATCAAGGTCCCCACAGAAGGAACAGGTGGGCTATCAAGGGCCACTAAGCTGGGCTGGGGGTGTAGAGCCAGCATGGGGGCCAGGAGGAATCAAGGTCCCCACAGAAGGAACAGGTGGGCTATAAAGGGCCGCTAAGCTGGGCTGGGGGTGTAGAGCCAGCATGGGGGCCAGGAGGAATCAAGGTCCCCACAGAAGGAACAGGTGGGCTATCAAGGACCGCTAAGCTGGGCTGGGGGTATAGAGCCAGCATGGGGGCCAGGAGGAATCAAGGTCCCCACAGAAGGAACAGGTGGGCTATCAAGGACCGCTAAGCTGGGCTGGAGGTGTAGAGCCAGTATGGGGGCCAGAAGGAGTCAAGGTCCCCACAGAAGGAACAGGTGGGCTATCAAGGACCGCTAAGCTGGGCTGGGGGTGTAGAGCCAGTATGGGGGCCAGGAGGAGTCAAGGTCCCCACAGAAGGAACAGGTGGGCTATCAAGGAACCGCTAAGCACAAGTAGTTCAAACTGAGTGTGAAATGCCTCCCATTCCACCTTTCCCAAATACTTTGGTGTCTTCATGGGGGTGCCAAGAGTCACAGATGCATAGGTGCCGGAATGTTTGTTTACATCGTGCTGTCCTGATGTCACCAGTACTGCATGCAGCTCAGTCTGCTGTGTCTGGTTCCGCCTTAACTTTAGTGACCCCCAGTCGAAACATTTCCAACAAAGCAAGTGCTGGGGAAAACGTGTAGAAAGAAAATCATAAAATGTACCTAGTGTAACAATCACATGACAGGATGTGCAAATAAGGAACTTTATTGGGCCCACGCTGAAACAACAAAAAAAGAATATCAGTACACTAACACTGTAAGCTGACTGCATGCTGCCCCTATGTCTACCCACACCTCACCCCAGTATTTCCAGTTTATAAAGGGTCGTGCAGAGCCCGCCACCTCTCCTTTGACCCACCCGCCAGGTACCCCCATACCTGCTATCTCCCCAGAGATTTGCCAAAAGGGGTGAGGGGGACTGTTCCCTAATAAACACCTGGACCACACCCCTAGTCCCCAGCTACTACAATACTATGGCAAGTGAGTGACAAAGGCATAGTGATGCACCGGGATGCTCAGATAAACAAGAGCTCTTTTATAAAATGATCCTAAAAGGATGCAGCTCATCCAATAAGCAAGAATAAATCTTGCTGTATGCCAACTAAACCGAGGGAATTAAGGAGGTGGTCACACATTCTAACATCATATTAACACGCAGTGAGAGAGTACTCGGACATGAAAAGGCACACGAATGACAGGAAAACAGCATGTAAGTATGCAGCAGGGAATTTACACTAAAAATACACCCTCACACAAAAGGGAGACTAACATTAATCGCTAGATAAAGGGGGAGTGCTACACAGGTGGAAAATGCAAATAATAATATCCATCAAATACTTTTGTAATCACAATCATAAGGTCAAAAGTCATCTGCTTTCACTCTTCCCTTTGCTGCCAATAAGTGCTGTTGCTTCAACTTTGGGCCAGTATGTTTCAAAATTGAAGTATTTCCAGTTTGGCACCCAAAAATGCCTCTACAAAGTTTGAACAAGTTCCATCCAAAATGTTTTGAATTATCTTCTTAACAGTATCAAGTTTTAGAACTGCCCACTTTTTTTGCTATCACTATGCAGTGCTGCTTCAGTTTTGGGGCCTGTCTCAAAATGCAATCACGTCCAGTTTGTCACCCACACAACGCCTCACCTTGCATACCAAAGCATCTGCGGTGGCAGTGGACCAGTGCTAAAATCCCGAAGTCTGGGGAAAGCAATAATGCAAACAACTGCTTAGTCCCAACAAGCTTATACACTACAGCTTAGGTATTATTCCAAATCATTTACTAGTCACTGTGTAATGATTACACACAGAGGGTCCAAAAAATAGCAGGCTAAGTTGTAACTGTGGAGTCAGAAGACAGTAACAATCCCAACAGGATCCAGGAGACAGAGCACTGGTACAGGCAAAATGAATGGGAAGGCAATCAGCAAGGCAAGCCAAATCTACAGAAGCGCACAGGTATGAATTGGTGGTCCAGAAAACATGAGTCCTGCACGGTACGACAATGGATATCATTAGAAATGCTCAGTATGGTGAAGGCACTCGATACTTCACACTGAGATAGTAAAGTAGCTGGAATATAACAGTAAGACAATAAAGAGGTATGTGTTGCCTCTGGTCAGAACTCCAGGGATGACAATCCAGTAGGGGGAGCTGTTCTGATTAGGCTGGGCATGGTTGTGGTTAGTCCAAGGTGGGTGTGACACAGTCACTAAAAACCCCACCTACCCCATTTTGCATAGAATGGTTACCAAGTAAGCAAGTGTCCTAGTGAAGTATTTCCATTGGGTACCATCAACCAAGTGTATGTATGAAACAAGGTGTAGGAAAATACTGGATAAATCACTTCCTATATTGCTTCAAAAATGGAGCGTTTCACAGTCCACCCGGAAACATGCAATACATTCAGTGTCCATCAGTGGGACTCTTGGGACCATGTACATCAAGACGAGGGCAGAAAATTCTTGGTCATCTCTGTCTTTGCACAGTGCACATGCACTGCGGCTGAGAACTGCGAGGACACACTACATGTACTTCTGTCAAACCTATTTTTACACATTTTAAATGTAGCAATTATTTTTTAATTGATGAGTTGTTTAGCCTAATTCAGGGGTAGGCAATCTTATCTGCAAAGGGCCAGTGTGTATGCAGGTTTTTGGGATAACCTTTAGGTTCAAACCCAGGTGTGAGGACTCTTCAGCCAATCAGTCCTCTAATTTTTGACCTAATTAGGGAGTTGCAGCGAAAACCTGCATAAACACCAGCCCTTTGCGGATAAGATTGCCCACCCATTGGCCTAATTGATTCCCCTATGAGGCATGTTGACAAGGCAGATGTCACTTGAATCTAGCCTAATGGTAATATATTTGTATATACTGATATATTTCTATATACTATTGTGTTATATAATTGTTATATAATTATTCACAGGCGTTTAGGATTGTAACTTTTTTTATAAATGTATGATAAATGGAAAAAAGTTTTATTTTGTTACATGTTTGGCTTTCTGAGCAGTGCAATATTGCTTTTGGCCATGTAGAGACTTAACACAGCCCTCCAGAGCACATAGTGAAAAATGCAATTAAAAGCATTTATGCCAGTGGAAGAAGACGCATAAAGGTCATTTCCATTCAACACAGCCATATTTTGGTGTTTCTTTGCTCAGAGTGTCTGTCTGGCCCAGGCACATGTAAACCCCAGACTTAAGTCAATGGCAAAACAAGCTTAATTAAAAATGCACACCTGCCAATGCGATACAATATAAGCAAATATTAAACAACTGGTTAAAAATTACTGGTAAAATCCCCCATTGTCACTTCATTCATCGATTTAAAAATCTGCACACAAAGACTTGTACTTTTCCAGACATGTTCATAAATGAGATTCATTCGCCTCTCCTAACTTTATTCCTACAAACACCTTGCTTTCCCTCTTTCCAGTCAGAAAATAATTAAGATACATCGCACAGAAGAAAACCATTACGTACATTGTCCCTTGAAGCTTCAGCATTTTTCCCCTTTACCTGGGCCGTGTGATGAGAGCATGTGTTTGCACTTTGTCTGTTATTCATTCTTTTTGTGCACAAAATAGCTAAGGTAATATCAGAATGAAAGTTAGTAACTGTAAATTAAAAAAATTTAAATATAAAAGGCTCAAAAAAAGACACAAACCCCTCTGAGGATTAAAATTTCAGTCCTGGGTATAAATCTGCCTGCTGGTCAGGCTGAACAAGTGATTTCAGCTACTGGGTTGTTGATGTTACTTCAGTCTAGATATGCTAATACAACTAAAAGGAAAGCTGAAATCCTCTGACTGCAGTGACTGGAGAAATGGGAATTTGCAGGCCAGAAAGCATAGTGGAGCGACCTCTGTGGATTACCTTAATCAGAACTCAAAGCTTGTGTGAAATCATATTGTTCTGTCTAAAGAGGAGTAGATGGAATTAAATTAAAATAATTTCACACATAATTTCAGCACAATGGGGGAGAAAATGTCATTAAGGGAATATCAGGCTCTTGTAAAATGAGGCCCCTTCTGGGATTGCAGAACAAGTTAATAATTTTGCTAAACAGTGCTGATTGATGGGGAAGCAGTAAAGAGTTTCAATAAAGGGACGGTTTTGTCATGATGTGCACGGACTGAGTAGCAGGAATCTGAAGAGACAGTGTGCAAGTGCGAAAGGGAAGCTTTAAAAGAGAAGCAAACCACAGGGGCCCAGAACAAAGAGCATAATACAAACTCACAGAAAGCAACAGGTAAGCTCACAGAGCAGACGGGACTAGGACAAAAGCAAGGATGCATTGAGGTTTGTTAAAGGAAAGCAAAAGGCAGACAGACAAAGGGCTCTATATAAGGACTATCAAAACACTTTATTGAACTTGTAATTGCCTTTTAAAATATATTTGCCAAAATGGTAAAAGCTGGCAAACAATCAGAGGCTAATTGGCAGGAGGCAATATATACAGTAGCGAACTGTCATGGGACCAGGTCATGGCAGCCACATATGTAATGGGGCTAAACAAAAAACAGCCATTTTTTCAGCTATAAATCATTTCATCTGCAAAACTTCTGCCTCTGGACACTATGTCCGATGCAGCACTGCTCAAGCAGTTTTGCCTCCCATGACAGCATATAAAGTAACTCTTTGCTTTTGTGGCCCTGAGTCTTACCAGTACAACTGGATGTAACCATGCTCTCAGTCTGAAATCCATCTTCTCTGTGCTTCTTTGTGGCAAGGAGCTTCTTGGAGGTAGTTGGAGATGGGTATGGGCTGAGCAAGGTGACCAACATCCTTCATCCTTCTATATCATGTGAGAGATCACATCCGTCTGCTCTTAACAAGACATGAAATCATGGAGGTGCACCTAGGACTCCAAGCGATGGACGGGCCAATTCAGAAGTGGATGCAGATGCCGGACGAGGGATCTTCGGCCAGATTGTGTCTCTCGGAGACAGCGGCCACCCCTTCCAATGGTAGCTACTCTACTCACTCCAGTTGCCAATCCTGTGACATAGGCTGAACAGGACTATAACACCACTCACTCCTGCACCCGCAACATAATTGAATGGGTGATTAACCAGTGGAAACTGCATTTTGGGTGCCTGCATAAATTGGCAGGAGGGTTGTGATGTAGACCAAGCAGGTGCTGTACAGTAACAGTTGTTATGGCCGTACTGCACAATCCTGCAGCTGGCGCAGCTGGCTTTGCCAGGGGAGCAGGATGAGAGAGACAGCGGTGCTCACAACCCCCCCGCAGAGCGAGCCGCCCTTCACACTGCCAGCACTGAAGCAAGGTGCCAAGTCATTCAAGCAGTTTTTGGATGATGAATTTCTTCTCCTTTCTCTCCTGCTTAGACACCAATCACACAACCTTAGCCTTTTCTTGGACTCTTCCATCCCCTACACATTAAATCCCTGCCAGTAATTCAGTCCCACGTTGGTTTTTTGCATCTTGCCAATGCCTGTGTTCATCTTTCAACTACATTTCCACTTCATGCCCACGATTTCTCTAGACTCGACCTTCTTCATGACCTTTTCCAGTTGCTTGATAGCTCATACACCCCACTGGGACGTTCTTATTCCTAACTCAATTATTTCCAAACAAATGTCCAAGCAGTTGATAGCAAAACAGTGTCAGAATACACACACACACATCAAATGTGCCAAAGTCAAAGTATATACAGTAAACATTTGGGTTTGTGAGGTTGAGAAGAGTCCACACTGCAGGCTCACTGACATTGACAAGTCAATTATATCTGCCCACTAAAAAACGCCGGAATAGTCCCTAGTGGTCAGTGTAGCACAGTGGACATTCTCTTATGTTAAGATAATAAAGTGACATTTCTTCTGGGTGCCATTGACAGGGGTGTTGCTAGACATACAGCTTTACTGGGGCATGGGGCCCCCATTACTCAAATCACATTTTGTCCTTGAATGCCTGCTGCGTGTATGACATGTGCTATGTAAACTTCATTTGCTTAACCCAGTGATATTACCACTGCTGTGCACGGACAGTAATGTGCAGGCAGGGCGTAGGAATCCACACTGCAAAGTCTATGCCTTACCTTGTATTTTGGGTTATACTGTTGCTTTCACATTGTGAATTAGACAGCATTCATTAATTTCCTAATATTATCAATCTAAATTACCCAACTGCCAAATATCGACTGTGAGATTGCACTGGGGCATGTGTCCCAGTAAAAGGGGTTTAGCAACTTCCATTGACATTGGTCATCCCAAGGTCAACTACATACAGAGCTATTGATACACACAAGTCTTTATTGCAACAAATTAAACATACTGCTCACTTGAAACTTAACAGAAATTTTGCCGATGTGTTGCCATGGAAATGAGACACTTCCATGTCAAGGGTCCTGTGACTGCTCAGTATCTGTAACATGATCAGAATCAGGCTGGAAATCAATGGTTATATACATGTTTGGAGTGCGTTTACCACCATGATTAGGCTTAAGCTGACATGGCAGTATGCTGAGCACTGTAATGTGAGGCCTCTGGAATTCAGCCTCAGTTAGTGCATGTTGTCGCTCCATGATATGCAGCTTTGCCCTTTTCACCTCCAGCGTGGTCTGCGCTAGGTTGTTGGCCTCTTATACTTCTCTCTCGATCCCCTGCAGCACCAGCAGTTTCTCTTTCTGCACCCTCACCAGCTCCTCACTGCAATCGCACTGGACGGATCATCAGCTGCTCCAGCCTCGACGCCTAGCTAGTCAGCGCCATGAGACTGCAGTGGAGCCTAGTGACCTTGTGGAGGGGTGAGATGTCGGTGGTGCTGGAGGTATCGGAGAAGCTGTGCCACTACTGGCATGGGAGGAGGCTGCAGAGGTGGGAGATTGGGGGACAAGGGTGACCTGGTGTGAGGGCATGAGCACTTTCTCTCATGATGCATTCAGGCAGTCACGGCATGGAGGGAATGATCTGTTCTCGAGGCATTGATGTCAACCAAACCTGCGCCATCAGCATGGACAGCGCTTGGTAGCATTGTACTTAAGATGCTCTCCCTTAAGAAATATCTTATGGGATTGTTTGGGGACCACGTATAAAAAAGTAAACAACTTTAATAAGGCATACCTTTTAAGTCTTTGTAAGATGCTAAGAGTTTTAAGTCTTTGTAAGATGCTTTGTAACCTAGCCCTGGGAATTATTGCACACGTGCCATATAATCACGATCTGATTTGTGCAGCCCTACCACCGAGTGTCCTACCACTGCCCTGCAGGGGGAGCTGTGGAAAAAGTACCAATTTCATAGGCCATTATTTATAACTATACAGATACTCCTCACTGCCTGCCTGTCTACCTACCGCCCTGACTTAGGACCAGTCGGCTTTGGACGCTGTACGGGAACTTTGGTCCTGGAAACAGCAGTGGCATTTATTCTCTATGCGCTGTTTTAGTTGCGTGATGTGCAAAAGGACGCTAACAGTGATTAATCGGATTGCAGTGATCCTGATTCGCGATACATGTCTACATGTTAGCGTATCATTTTTGATTCCGTTGATGATTAACGTCAGCACTTATCGACCAGCTTGTTGTAAGTTTGCTATGCATGTTAAGAGATCTCTTAAGTCTTTCCTGTGTTTAGTTAATATACAGTCTCACTCACAGATTTTCACCTGTTACATATGGAGAAAACATGTAGCGGGTCAACACACTTTTTATTACAGTATACAGTACACTACTGTATAAACATTTATAAATGCACTAAAATGGTATAAATGGTGCAAAAGTGGCATTAAAAAAATATCTAAAGATGATTGACACAAACCCACTACCAGTACAGTCTGCCAGAACTATCGGTAAGGGGCGGCTCCTCGCTTATCGACCGATTCGCTTAACGACATGGTCATAGCAACAGAACTCGGTCGTTAAGTGAGGATTGTCTATACAGTAAAATGCCTTCATACTCAGGATATAGGAAGTATAATAGTTATAATAATATAATAGCAGACAGTATTTATGACATTGTCAAGATAAATTGATCTCATCACGGCAAAACACGCATTATGTCTATTTAACTAACTTAATTCAGCCTCGTTCAGCCTAATTTAGCCAGATAATTGTCTCGCAGTTTCCCCGACTAGAAGGATGTACCAGCGCGTTTAGCCAAACAGTCGGTGGGGCTGGGAGGGGGAGAGGGTTCCGGCAGGGAAGTGACGTCAATACATGCCCTCAAGATTTTTTGCAACAGCGATTTTACGGCAGCGAACCGCTTTACGGTGGTAGTTATTCTGGATTTAATTAACCGGCGGGAGTTGTCTTTTTCAAATTTTGTATACAAAGCAAAAACGACACATTCACGTTAATTGTTTTATGAGCGGTCATGGATGTCGGCGAGCTATTGAGATATCAGGTAATTTTTGTTTTCATTATAAAAACTTCATAATTTTTACTTTTATTGGTACCATGCTAATTCGCTTCCTAGCAACAGCAACAGCAGCTCAGGCCTAAAAGCATGGGTTTCTGTTTAGCTGTCTAGCCTTGTACGTATTTTCGTGCAAATTACATTTTTCAGTTTTGACATTCAAGAATTGTCAGTATACTTCCGTGTGTATTTTGTGGTTTTCACTGTCTCTTTGTGTAGGACTGATTCCAAGTGTTCACTGTAATTTTACCAGTACCTCATTATCCTAGAACTGTGTGTCAGCTAGTTTCCTTTAAAAAACAATTAAATCTTGTAACGTCTCGTTGCCGTATCTTAAGCTAATATGTCTTTATATTTTGATGTATTTTCCTTGGTGTCTTAAACATTTCCTTTTGTAACACGTCACTTTCTAAAATCAGATAGCAAACCTGTACAGCTGCATAAATAGGAATACAGGATACCCCGAGAAGGTGTGTAAGGTGTTTATCACTAAAATAAAACAAATTACCACCGCATTTTAGCTGGTCTGCTGGTAGCTGGGGGGGCTGGCTGGTTATCCCACAATAAAAACTGCTAGCGAAACCCAAACAATTTCTAGACTGAGCCTTTCAGGAGTTGCTGTATCACAACATTCTTCTTCTGATTAACAA
Source organism: Paramormyrops kingsleyae (assembly GCF_048594095.1). Classification (NCBI taxonomy): domain Eukaryota; kingdom Metazoa; phylum Chordata; class Actinopteri; order Osteoglossiformes; family Mormyridae; genus Paramormyrops; species Paramormyrops kingsleyae. The sequence goes on along the minus strand of NC_132802.1, from coordinate 21,367,237 downwards.
TTAACACACACACACTTAACCATAATAATGTGAAATACAATTTTACTGCCACTGTTACTTATTATAGTAAAAATTATCTAAATCTTGATGCCATGGAAGTCCATCAAAGACATGTGTTCAGGGCTTGAAATTCCTTTCTCACAGTGGGAGAGGATTACCCCCTTATGTATAGCATGTGGGACGTGAGGTTAGATATTCAGTGGGAATGCAGTTAAATAAACTGCATGGAATCAATTGCATTAGGCATGGCATTTTTGGCGGAATCGGCTTCTCTTTCTCTTGACGAATGCTGTTTGCATGACTACAGCTTTTGTTTTCATGAGTTAACTTATTTTGTTATCTCAAAAAAATAACTTTGGCTATGTTGAGATGACAAGAATCATAAGTCATGATCTCGACATAAAACAGAAAAAGAGTGATGGATGTCATCTGTGAATTTTTTAGATTTGCAGTTAAAATACTGACAAAGTAGTTCTGTGTTCGCATGAAAGGGGCATGGAAAAACGTTAATTGCTTTAATTGTTCTTCTAATGGAAATTAGAAGAGAATTATAATTAGAATGAAAAGCAAAGATATTGTTTTGTATTTTTTGCTGATCTCAAAAATATGTGGTATGATCCAAACCATGACTTTGGTTTTATAGCAAAAATCATCATTCTATTTATTAGTTTACAAGAATATATATATACACTCACCTAAAGGATTATTAGGAACACCTGTTCAATTTCTCATTAATGCAATTATCTAATCAACCAATCACATGGCAGTTGCTTCAATGCATTTAGGGGTGTGGTCCTGGTCAAGACAATCTCCTGAACTCCAAACTGAATGTCAGAATGGGAAAGAAAGGTGATTTAAGCAATTTTGAGCGTGGCATGGTTGTTGGTGCCAGATGGGCCGGTCTGAGTATTTCACAATCTGCTCAGTTACTGGGATTTTCACGCACAACCATTTCTAGGGTTTACAAAGAATGGTGTGCAAAGGGAAAAACATCCAGTATGCGGCAGTCCTGTGGGCGAAAATGCCTTGTTGATGCTAGAGGTCAGAGGAGAATGGGCCGACTGATTCAAGCTGATAGAAGAGCAACTTTGGCTGAAATAACCACTCGTTACAACCGAGGTATGCAGCAAAGCATTTGTGAAGCCACAACACGCACAACCTTGAGGCGGATGGGCTACAACAGCAGAAGACCCCACCGGGTACCACTCATCTCCACTACAAATAGGAAAAAGAGGCTACAATTTGCACGAGCTCACCAAAATTGGACAGTTGAAGACTGGAAAAATGTTGCCTGGTCTGATGAGTGTCTGATGATTTCTGTTGAGACATTCAAATGGTAGAGTCAGAATTTGGCGTAAACAGAATGAGAACATGGATCCATCATGCCTTGTTACCACTGTGCCGGCTGGTGGTGGTGGTGTAATGGTGTGGGGGATGTTTTCTTGGCACACTTTAGGCCCCTTAGTGCCAATTGGGCATCGTTTAAATGCCACGGCCTACCTGAGCATTGTTTCTGACCATGTCCATCCCTTTATGACCACCATGTACCCATCCTCTGATGGCTACTTCCAGCAGGATAATGCACCATGTCACAAAGCTCGAATCATTTCAAATTGGTTTCTTGAACATGACAATGAGTTCACTGTACTAAAATGGCCCCCCCAGTCACCAGATCTCAACCCAATAGAGCATCTTTGGGATGTGGTGGAACGGGAGCTTAGTGCCCTGGATGTGCATCCCACAAATCTCCATCAACTTTAAGATGCTATCTTATGAATATGGGCCAACATTTCTAAAGAATGCTTTCAGCACCTTGTTGAATCAATGCCACGTAGAATTAAGGCAGTTCTGAAGGCGAAAGGGGGTCAAACACCGTATTAGTATGGTGTTCCTAATAATCCTTTAGGTAAGTGTATATATTAGGGGTGTAACAATACATCAATTTGTATCGATATATCGATTCAACGGCAGACGATCCGATGCATAGATGTGACTGCATAAATATCGATACATGCGTTTTTATTTTCTCGCCTGTTCCAGTATTGTTTTAATGATCCACTCTGACGTATACATGGTCTACACCAGGGGTGCCCAATAGCTCGATCGCGATCTACTGGTGGATTGCAAAGGTAGTGTGGGTAGATCGGTTGACATAAAAAATAGAGGATGTATGACAACCGTGAAGTTAATGAGGTGTGTAGCACACGAGAGGGTCATACGAGCAGCTCATGACAGTTATGGACATACTTTTATACTTTTTGTTACACTTTTGTATTTATCTGGAGAAGACTTGATTCAAAATAAAAATTAGTCACCATATTAATCTACATCCATCCGAAGTTTTTATTTTTACCTTATTGCACTTTATTTTGCTTGATTTAAGGGACATACTTGACTACACTAGATTTTGTTTACAGTTCCCAATAAAATATGATAAAATGCTAATTTGCCTTTTTTAATCGATTTGAAATGTAAAGGATTGTGTGAAATTTCATAATTTTGACTACTATCCCCAGTATCGAACTGAATCGAATCGTGGGAATTTCTGAGGTATCAAAAAAATCGAACCGTTGGCTTAAGGAATAGATATTGTATCTTATCGTGAGGAAAGCTGTGATTTACACCCCTTTTTTATTTATATATAGATAGATAGATAGATAGATAGATCTGGAAAAAATTGAGACCACAGCAAAATTTTCAGTATGTGCCTGTGTAAAATATAAAGTTTTTTGCAGACTCCAGCCTGGATCCTCCCTGTTCCTCATTGACAAAGGATGTTGATGATAGAGAGGTGCAATAGACAGTGGGTGCAAATAGTACATCAAAGTGCAATAGACAGCATGCAATAAGGCAGCATACAAATAAGAATATAAATATATGGAATCTGAATTGCAGGTAGTTTGACAGGTTTAGTATATTGATATTTGTACTGATCAGTTTGTAAAGATATGTGAGATGCATGATGTATGAATAAATATCTATTCTGTGCATAAAATATTTAATATATAAGTAAACAGGTGTAATATTCATAAAGAGCAGCCAAAAGTTGCTTCTGCCTGGCTGGTTTTTGGTTATTGCCAGTGTCCCCTGCTTCAGTGTGCACCGCTCTCTTGGAATGTTTGAAATATAGAGTGGTCTCTTAATCCTTTCCAGAGCTGTGTGTGTGTATATCTTTTTTATATATATAGACACACACACACACACTTGTTTATTTCAAGTACTAACAAATTGAAACTCAAATTATAATTCTAAAAGAGCTGTTCTGGATAAAAAAAAAAATATTTACAAGCAGTTTCATTGGGTGCTTTTTAATCAGTGACAATCCAACCAACGGACATAGAAGAAAGAATTTGATTTATAACATTTATTAAAATTTATTCTCATGTTTGTTTTTACATTCACTCTGATATGCTGTCTAGTAGTTACTGGTAGGATAAGATATCAGAAATGTAGTAGCTGGTACCAATATCAGTGATAGTCACAATTCTCAATACCCAGTTCAATAGTATGGTCAAAATAATTAAAAAACAATAGATCCTGTGTACTTCAACACATACTTTTGTTTTTAAAAACATCTGACTTTTGCAGAATACTGTATGTACAGTTGAGAGTGCTGGGTCAGGCCATTTATCCTGCACCCCTGGTGAATTTTGGGGGCTTATGAGTCTTGCTCAAGGACCCAACAGCGATCACGGGCACAGAGGCTTAACCCTCTGAGGAACACGCTGCCCCCTCCTGCGTAGTTTTCCTTATCGTCATTCTAGTGGTTGAGAGCAGTATGCAGGATGAGAACTATTGCATCATCTGTGGATCTGTTCAGCAGCTTTCGTTTAATGTAGGCGCACTCCAGTTCCTCCTCCCCGGTCCTGCTGTCTGTGGATGAAAATGACATAAATACAGCCAGAAAAGAGAAATTCTTCTCCTTCTGGGGTGGAAAAAAGTCAGTAAAATGTTTTGAAGAAAAACGCATACTTCAGTATACATAAAATAAAAAAAAGATGAATCACATGGGAGCCGCTCAGAGTTGGGTTTGAATGTATAGTTAAGCAGCTTTCTATGTGTTCCTTTCAATTGTGAGCTTTTGTTTTACTCCTTGCAGTGTGTGGTTTATTGTGTGGTAAGACCTGCTAGCAGTAGCTTTGGATGTGTGTGGTGTAGTGAAAAATCTGCACTCTTACTCCTACGACCCTCCCCCATGGTAGCCGGACAGGGGTGCTAAGCGGCCACGTGAGGAAGAGGGTGATGAAGAACCCCGAGGCAGGCAGAAGGCTCTGGTGACCCGAGACCACAGCAGACACTTGGAGATGGAGGATTCTGATCCCGATGACCATGGTACAGACAGAAAAAAACTTCTAGACAAACTGGACACCGATGAAGACCCAGAGGTGGGAAAGAGGCAGATGCCTCTTATTCTTTGCATTTACTTTGCATGTTCTTAATAAATATTTGCTCAGCTAAATCTTGTGAGGTTAGATGCATTACTTGAAGTTACAAAAGCTGTCTGATTTCCTTCTTACCACAAATTGCCTCAACTAATAACCAATTAAGGTATGTGACAGAGCACATACATAATGTGGTATTTCTCTGAAATCGTTTAAATGCAATGCAAATGATTTGCTGTATGCAGTATCACTGAATGAAAAGAGCTGCACAAAGAGTTTTCTTCTTTCTTGGTTGAACAGGGTGAGCCAGTAGATGAGAGTTCTGTGAAAAAAATGATTCTGACCTTTGAAAAAAGGTCCTACAAAAACCAGGAACTGAGGATCAAGTTCCCCGATAGCGCTGAGAAGTAAGTCTAGACTGAAATCCTCTCTCTCTCTCTTTATCCATTTTCTAATTCAATCATTAGTACATCTGTGCATGTTTGGTATAAAATGTGTCTTCATCAATACCCTCCACTAGGTTTATGGAGAGCGAGTTGGATCTCAATGACATCATTCAGGAGATGCATGTCATCGCCACCATGCCGGACCTCTACCACTTGCTTGTGGAGTTGAATGCAGTCCATTCCTTGCTTGGGTTACTTAGCCACGAGAACACAGATATCCACTTCACAAGATGGCGCAGTTTCCGAGTCCATGCTGTCCATTTATCAGTCTGAAATTAAATTTCAGATTCTTGCTCTTATGAAATTAATATGAATTTACCAAGAGGCAGCCATTCTATCACAAATGTACTCTCTTGCACTTTTATTGTATGCTGCATAATTTAACATATTTAACTGCAATTGTTGGAATGTTATCCCGTGCATTTTAGAAAGAGGCATAAAAAATTTAGGAAGCTGTACTTTCTGAAGTTCAGTCGTTTATTTTACATGCACTTATAGCCTCTTGCGAGTTCCAGGCCGTGTTTAGTTGTATAGCTTTTGTATGTGTTTAGCCCCATGCTGGTGTGTAAGGGTTTCAGAGAGCTTTTTCAGAAGTAATAGTACCATGCAGTGCCACATCACGTCCACTGTGTTCTCTTGAAGACCCCTTGTTTCCGTAGCGACACATCCTTAACCTCCCCTTACATGTAGCCATCGCAGTGGTAGATCTGCTGCAGGAGCTGACTGACATCGACACGCTCCATGAGAGCGAGGAAGGCGCTGAGGTGCTTGTGGACGCCTTGGTGAGCCCTGCCGCCGCTGTCATCTTTTATCTGCTCCGCACACATTGGATGCTTCCAGATTGATTACTTGTGGTTCTCCGGCTGCTGGTTCTGCCTTGGCCTGCGGTGGAGCACTGCGGTGGAGCACTGCGGCTGCCGCTGCATGTGTGCTAGCAGGCCTGCCGTCTTTGAACTCGGGTGCCTAACACGATTTGAGGGTGGTGAAGCAGAAACATAGATGAGCTCTTTGGAGTAATAGTTTTGGTATTGTTTCAGATTAGTTTTACCTTTTAGGATTTTTAATTTACATTAAAAGGTATTTATTATTTGTTCATAAAGTGTTAGTCATCATAATTTGAATGGCTAAATAATAGCCACTGTCTCAGCAGTCACCCATTGTGGCTTCAGTCTTGTCCGACATGGGCTGCATTGTCATATAAATGACAATATTCAGCTGTGTTTTGGCCACCTTCACCATAAACAGGAATGGAGCACTGATCCTGCAGCCTGCAGTCTCCATTCCCTATTTCACATTCTCCAGGCTCGCAGTTTGGTTGAACTGGGCTCTTCATCTTCTATAACTGCTGCTTGCAAGGCCGTGTTCATGTTCGTTTTACTTCCAGTCAGACTGTTAAGGTTACGGCACAATCAGCCATGCCCATTTACTTAGAGGAGAATCCTGTATTTTTTAATATAAGTATTTTTGTGTGTGCATGCTTGCTGGCTTTTATTTTATTTTATTTTATTTTATTTATTTATTAATTTATTTATTTATTTATTTATATATATATAAATAAATAAATAAATAAATGTGTGTGTGTGTTCCTGTTTACTTGGATGGGAGGATTAAAAGTCAGGTTTTGACTCTTCTGTCTCTGTAGGCTGTCTGCTTTACCTTAGGCTGTTCTCCATTATCTGCTCAGAGGCTCCCAGCAGCTTACTTGAAGTGAATTACAGGGAGCTGTACTACCTCTGCTGTGCTGCCTGAGTCATATTCTCCTGCCCACACAGTATATTTAATTTTAGAATCATGGGCGATTATAGGTGCTCCTCAGAATTCAGAAGACATTTTGTTCTTCAATTGGCCCGATTATCTGTCAGGATTTAAGAAAGACTGCTGATGGGGATGGGAAATGCATTGATTTGATTGATTAATTCATTCAATAACAATATCAAATTGAGAGCATGAAAAAGTAAATTCCACGCACATTTTAAGGATTCCATGAGTTCAGTTTAGCATTTCATGGGCATGTTTTGTACATCTTGCCTGCAAAAAAAAATAAAAAATCAGTGGCCCTTTGGGGCTCCACATATACCAATGATGTATCTGTTAGTCATTACTATTATGTCATGGATGTTGATCAGAATGCTATTAAGAGTTTCCACTAGCAACATTTCTCCATGGTGGTCACCACAGCAAAAAACATCCAATCAATCAGTCATCTAATCCAACGCCTTGTTGACTCACTTGGGAACTACCTAATTGGTTAGGAAAGATTGTGGAAATTGATATGTATGTGAAATGTTCAATATACGCTATATGCACAAAAGAATTGGGACACAACTCAGTCATTGAATTCAGGTGTTTCATTCATTCAGACCCATTGCCACAGGTGTATAAATTCAAGCAGCTAGCCATGCGACCAGGTCGTTCTGAAGAGCTCAGTGAATTTGAGTGTGGTGCTGTCATAGGATGTCACCTTTTGCAACAAGTCATCCCCTGAAATGTCTTCCCTGCTAGATATTCCACGGTCAACTGTAAGTGGTATCTTTAAGTGGCAGCCTATAGGAACAACAGGAACGCGGCTACAAAGTGGCAGATCATGTAAAGTAACAGCAGGGCTGCCGGGAACTGAGGTTCGTAAAAGTCTCCAGTGTCCTGTTTGCTCAGTAACTGCAGAGTTCCAAACATCCTCTGGCATTAACTCCAGCCAAAAAGCCGTGTGCCGGAAGCTTTAAGAAATGGGCTTCCATGGCTGAGCAGCTGCATGCAAGGCCCCATATCACCAAGCGCAATGCCAGGTGTCGGATGGAGTGGTGTAAAGGACCCTGCCACTGGACCCTGGAGCAGTGGAAACATGTTCTGTGCAGTGACGAATCACACTTCTCTGTCTGGCAGTCTGATGGATAAGTCTGTTTGCCGGATGCCAGGAGAACGTTACCTGCCTCACTGCATTGTGCCAACAGCATAGCAAGACATTTTGAACAATTCTGTTCTTCCAGCTTTGTGGGAACAGATTGGGGAAGGTCGTTTTCTGTACCAACGTGACTGTGCCCCAGTGCACAAAGCAAGGTCCGTAAAGACATTGTTGGGTGAGTTTTGTGTGTAAGAACTTGACTCTGGCCCACACAGAGCCCTGACCTCAACCCCATCGAACACCTTAGGGGTGAATTAGGACAGAGATTGTGAGCAAAGCCTTCACATTCAACATCAGTGTCTGACCTCGCAAATGCTCTTCTGGATGAATGGGCAAAAATTCCCACAGATGCACTTCAACATCTTGTGGAAAGCCTTCCCAGAAGAGTGGCAGCTGTTATAGCTGCCAAGTGGGGACCAACTCCATATTGATGCCCATGGATTTAGAGTGGGATGTCATAAAAGTTCCTGTAGTTGTAATAGCTAGGTGTCCCAATACTTTTGTCCACATAGTGTATCAACGGCTGTAGTTTCAGACCTACTAGGAGCTTTTGGTTTTAAAAAAACATTGTTGGCTTTCACATTTCCAGTTGATCCATCTAGTACTCTTACATATTGTAGAGTTTGAAGGTATGGGAGGAGTAGGTAAGGATTAGACAGTGGTGGGGGGGTATTATCAGGCTGTCCAGGGAATTCATTGAGTCCTTATTTAGTATACGAACGACCTGAGGTTAGTAGCTCTTTCTTAGTCTCTCAAGTTTGGCCTTGTAGCTATGGTAGTGCCTCCCAGACCACAGCAGCTAGAAGAGGCCGTTATGAGTGTGGGAGGAGTAAGGATCAGCTGAGGGCAGCGGGTGATGGAATTGTCCCGGCAGTACATTGCTGTAGTTCCAACTACCCCCTTTCTAATGATTATTGTACAGAATTGTCTGCTTTGATAATCAAAAATTAGTGTGAAAATTGTCAACTGAATGGGTGCTATTTAAATGTCTATGCATCACTTGATATTCATCTGCGTACCAAATGCTCCATCTTTACATTTTGAACTGATCTCCCACCACTTGCTCTCCGTTACTGTTGCATAGATCGTGCCCTTGTGGTAACCCCACTGGCCACTGCTGATAGCAGGTTCACAGCCAGGCCTGTTTCATGGTGGTTTCCCCTGTTGGTTCCAGTTGGAAGGACAAGTGGTGGCCCTGCTGGTGCAGAACATGGAGAGGCTCGATGAACTGGTGAAGGAGGAGGCAGATGGGGTGTACAACACGCTGGGTAAGGGCTGCGCCGCACTCTGATGGGTGAGGCATGCTGTTCTATAGCCTCTAGAGTGGTAACTTGGCTCAGATTTTCTGCAGACATAATTTCGTTTGAAATGTCATTCAGTCATCCAGCAGGGAGCTGGAGGTCTATCAGTGTCACATCTCAGCCCAAGGATGTCTTGAATCTGTGTAAAGTCCTTTTAGAGGGAAAATAGGTCAGTGGTGTTATGGATAATGCATCTTATTAGGTTTCAAAGAAAGAACAGTAAATGTTTTGGAAATGGAATGTGGTATACAAAGTGTTACAGAATCGTTTGAACTTCTTAATCGAAGGCATGAAATGGCTGGAATAATTAGCAATATGACTAATATTTTATAGTCTGTAATCTGAGATTATATTTTGCTAGTATTTTCCTTTCCTGCTTTTAATCAGCGAAGCTCAAAAGAAATTTGACTGCCTCGGTCATTCTCCTGACCGCGCTTATCAATCATGCACCTTGTATGAGGTGAAATCAAACACATTGATCAAAATTTTTAGGAGAGTTTATAAGTGTCAGATTTTTGGTTGAGGCTAAAATCAGTTGACTCTAGGAAAAACTTGAATCCAAATCTGATTCGCATCTTGAATAAGCAAGCCTGTCATTTCCCTGTTGGTAAATCCCCGATTGTTCGTTCAGATAGTGACTGCATAGTGCCTCTGTAGTATGCATAAAAGGGAAACTTTCAGAATCTGTCACGCTTGATCTAAACTTTCTCACCTTATAAATTGTTTTGCTCTGCAGTCATTAATCTACACACTGACATTGTAGCAATGGTGCTTTGCTAGCTGCCCTTTGTGCCTGGAGTATGGTGGCATCCTGCTTTCAGTGGCACTCTTCATGGAGAACGTCCTCGCATGGAAAGACCCTAAACCTGCACGTTCTCAAGCTGACACACACACACACACTGACATTCAGGGCTGGTCCAAACCTATGTGGCACCCTTGGTGAACATCAATGCCGGTGCCCCACAACCCCCCCATGACTCTTACAGTCAATGCCACAATAAATGTGCAAATGATAATAGTGAAGGAATAAAGATTGTCCTTTGGCTAATATTGTTTCATTTTGAATTTTGAGATCGGTGGTCATTGTTGACCACAGTGCACAACAACGAAATGTATCCTCTGCGTTAACCCATATGTGACATTGCGACATAGCAGGGGGCAGCTAATTCAGCACATAAAGCATAGTAATCTCTGTATTGTCATGTTAGCCCTGTAAATCTAGTTGTCGACAGCATGGTGGAATTCATGCATGTGAGAACACGGGATTGTAAGGCTGCATGAGGTGTGCCTGTGATTTCAGCCATCATCGAGAACATGGCAGAGTTCCGTCCAGGCTTGTGCACTGAGGCAGCACAGCAGGGCCTGATGCAGTGGCTTCTGAAGAGGATAAAAGTAAGTGGGGGTGCTCTGGGGGTTTGGGGGGGGGAGAGTGACAAAAAGGCTGGAGTACTGGATGTAATGCGTTAGGCGTTTGCTTGCTGGTGCTGTGTATGAAACTGAAGAATGCTAGTTGCCTATGGCAGGGGTTTCCAAAGTGTGGGTCACAAGAAATCAGTTTTTATTCATATGAGATATTAATAAAAAAAAAATAAAATCTAAGTTGTATTGTTACTGTCACTGCAACTGCAACCAGGCGATTGCAATAAATCTGGTGAGAAGGATTTTACCCTCGATCACCAAAATCTTCCAAATTTTATGAAAACCTACAGTATTAGTTGGATGAAACATTTAAACATATATTTAATGACTCAATGGCAGGACAGCTACTTGATTATGAAAAATAAGACTTTTTAGAAAAGGAGAACTTATTTGGAATTATTCTTTGGGAGTATGTATTATGGGTGATGTGCTATTTAGCCTCTCAGAGTAACCTAGCCTGTCTTTGTCATCAGGTTTACTTAAATAATTTTGCTTAATTTACGTTCTACGATTCCTGTATGTCAAAATAATCACTGCTAAAATGGTTAGTCCCATCACTTTAGCTGCTTCATCTTATATTATGCAGTACATAATAAATATATATTATTTATTCTTTTATTATTTGATACCATATTATGTGTTTTATGGCTGAACGATATTGGGGAAAGTTCACATTGCAATTATTGTAAGTTTTTCGATATTTAGGAATTGAAAATGAACTATATAGCCAAATAGAACCAATGGAGCCTGTCAAATACGTTGGTGGTGTTGCCATGAGTTGTGCCAACAGATAGGAAACAATTCCTACAAATCACCTACTTTTGCTCAGTATTGTCTCTTTAATTTTGAATAAAATATTTCCATACGGTGGGAGATGAATGTCTATTCGTTACCAGTCCCTGTTTGCTTCTCCCCTCTTCAGGCACAATGTCACAGTGGGCCTGCGTTCATAGTGGGGTACCGCAGGGTTCAATTTTAAGACCACTATTGTTCCTAATTTACATAAATGATATAGACACCAATATATACAGTAAACTGGTGAAATTTGCAGATGACACCAAGGTGGGTGGTGTAGCAGATACTGAACTAGCGGCTCAGCAGCTACAGTGGGATCTTGATTTAATCAGTGACAGGGCCGATATCTGGCAGATGAAATTTAACATAGACAAATGTAAGGTACTCCATGTAGGGAGCAGAAATATAAAGTACAGGTATTTTATGGGACCTACTGAAATAAAGGTAGCTGATTATGAGAAAGACCTTGGTGTGTATGTTGATGCTTCCACGTCTCATTCTCACCAGTGCGGGGAAGCAATAAAAAAGGCCAATAGGATGTTGGGGTATATCTCCAGGTGTGTGGAGTTTAAGTCAAGGGAGGTAATGCTAAGATTATACAATTCCTTGGTGAGACCTCACCTAGAATATTGTGTGCAGGTTTGGTCACCATATCTTAAAAAGGACATTGCGGCCTTAGAAAAGGTGCAGCGTAGGGCCACAAGAATGATTCCTGGTCTTAGAGGAATGTTACTAAAGGTTAGTTGAGCTAAATCTGTTCAGCCTCAAGCAAAGGAGACTGAGGGGGGACATGATCCAGTTCTATAAGGTTCTAACAGGTCTGGATGCTGTTCATCCAAATAGTTACTTCAGCATTAGTTCAAATACAAGAACCTGTGGCCATTGGTGGAAATTAGCGGGAGAACATTTCAAACTGGATTTAAGGAAGCACTTCTTTACACAGCGTGTAGTCAGAGTATGGAATAGTCTTCCTGATAACGTAGTGCAAGCTGAATCCTTGGGTTCCTTTAAATCAGAGCTAGATAATATTTTAACAACTCTGAGCTATTAGTTAAGTTCTCCCCAAGCGAGCTCGATGGGCCGAATGGCCTCCTCTCGTTTGTATAGTTCTTATGTTCTTCACTCAGTTTTGCTTCTCACAAACGTACTAACAGCAAGGACTAGAATTGATTATGATTCTGCGCATGCAGAGCTCGTGAAAAAGCTGCAGTGGTCAACCTAAGCTTCAAAAATACAGACCTGAAGTCCACTGAGATTAAATGGTCAGTCTATGCTCATCAATCCACAAACGTCAGAGCTGAGGTAGAGTAGTGGACCTAGAGGATTGGGCCAAAATTTCTCAAGAGTGAGGCTGATCAATAACTACAGGATGGAACTGACTTCAGTCCTTGCTGCTAAAGGTAGCATAACCAGTTACTGAGTGTAAGAAACTGATTACTTTTTCACATGGAAACATGGGAGGGTGGGGGCGGGGGAGGGGGGGGGGGTCATGAAAACCTAATATTCATTTGGATGACATTCAAATGTGATTTAAACCTGAGTAGTGGTGTTTTTCCATGACATTTACCCAAGATTTGTAACGCTTTATAGAATGTTTGAATAAAACGAGACCAATCATTAGATCAGTGTTTTCCAACTCAGTCCTCAGGGAACCCCAGACGGTCCACGTTTTTGCTTCCTCTGAGCTCCCAGTGTACCTGTACCAGGTATTCTGTGTTCCTGATTGGCTGGGAGGGAGCAAAAACGTGGACCGTCCGGGGTTTCCTGAGGACTGGGTTGGGAAACACTGCATTAGAGTACCAGCCGTGCCAACACTTATCTGTGGTAAGTTTGCAGATGATGCTGTCTAGTTCGAGACTTTTATTAGCAGGGGCATCATTAAACAGAAAATGCTTAAATTACATTACTTACATTAATTACCACCTCCATAAAATGGATAAAGTAAGTCTGTTATATCATTGATTTTACTAGATTAAATGACTTTCCTATGTTGTGTATTTGCGTTGAATGTCTTTGAATTGAAATGAAATTCCTGTCATTCTGATTCAAATTCCATTTCAAGATCCTGTGTTGTATCCATAAATTTTGAATTGCACAACCCTACTCTCTACTGGCTTGTGAAACTGAATGGTAGGTTTCATAAGAATACAGGTTTTCAATAAAATTTTGTTTACGTGTTTTTTTAAAGTAAATTTTTAAGTAAAATTTAAATGTTATAAGAACTGTAAATTTTATATCTTCAATTTTAGGCAAAAATGCCGTTTGATGCCAACAAGTTGTATTGCAGTGAAATCCTGGCCATCTTACTCCAGAACAATGACAGTAAGTGATTTTTTTTAAAGAAACAGGCAAATGTTTAAATAATTTGACCTTCTTAAAACAAAATATTGGCAGTGACATGGTTCCAGCCTTTTTCTTACCCATCTCTCTGTCTTGTGCTACACTGCTACCAGGCTAATTGGCAAAGTAATATCACTTGTAAGCAATCCGTTTGAATGACAGCCCTGGGAGCATGTTCTTGGGTGTATAAACATTGTTGGAGTGGTAATCGCTGCTCACTTCTCTCACTGCAATTGCAGCTGCCAAGAAAAAGGGGTCTGTCTGAAAGATGGCTGCAATACAGTTTTGTTAATATCTGGAACTGCCAGACACGGGCGCTGTTAGTTTTGAAATGGATAAACAAGCTTTAGATGTTTGGGAGTGAAGGAACGGTGCTGATATTTTGCCTGCATTATGTCAGCTTTTATTCCCCCTGCCTATCTCATCCCCACTCTCTGTCCCCCCCCCCCCCCCCCCCCCCCCCCCCCCCCACACACACACACACACACACACACACACACACACAAACACTTTTCTCCCAGGCAACAGGGAGCTCTTGGGTGAACTAGATGGAATTGATGTGCTGCTGCAGCAGCTCTCTGTAAGTACCTAAGCACAGGACGTGAGTCTTTATCATTTTCTCTTGCTCTCTCTCTTTTACTCTCTCTCTCACGCACGCACACACAAACATGTGCGTGCGCACACTATTGGTTTCAATAGAGTCTTATACTCGATATTTATCTGATTACGCTCTCATTTCATTACCTAATTTTAAATGTCTTGCAAGTATCTGCAGGGCTGCCTATTCAACTGTTTTCCCATAAATTAATGTGGTATATTATAAATGCCACATAATTAGAACGAAAAATTGACATGTTGGCATTGAGATCTTTACAGTGGAAAATAAACATGGAGCTGGAAATTAGGACAAATGTATTACCATCATAATGGTGCAGTGATCATGTTTGTGTGACTGGTTGTTGGTGGCTGGGGTTTGAGAGAAGTGTTGATGTATATTATGGGATTGGTAGTTCAAAAGGAGATCCTTTGGGATTTTTTTAAACCTGCCCAGTAGGGTAGCTCTTCTACAATGGATGGACATTGGAGGAATTATCAGAGGTGCAACCATGCAGTGCTGGAACCTTATTGTTGTTTGTTGTTGTTGTTGTTGTTGTTCTTCTTCTTCTTCTTCTTCTTCTTCACTAAAACATTATAGGGAGCAAAGATGGTCTAGAGACGTCAAATTTGGTGGAGTGGTACAGAATTCCCACCATTACTGACGCAAGCAAAATCAAACCCATTGCCTGATGGTGGCGCTGTAGTGTAGTGTTTTACTCTTTGGTCTCTCCGGAACCATGAGTCATAAAAATTTTTTTCCCGGCATTCTCTGACTCATTCCAGTTGGGACTATGAAGCTTTGCCTACTTAGATTTTTAGCTAATTTGCATAATGTTAACAATCTACTTTTTCTAACTCTTCTCAGACCATTCACCTGATTCACACAAAATTTGAACTGCAGTATCTTGAGATCATCTAGACAAAAAGTTTTCCATAAGATTTTGATCAGGCAAATTGTTCTGATGCTACAGGTTGTTTGCACTGGATGACCTATTTCACTTCACCCTTGTACAGGACTGAGAGTCATGAAATTTGGTGTAATGGTAATATTCATTCCATTACTCAGGACAGAAAAAAGATACAGGTTGAGCTTATTGGTATGAAATATTACATCACAGCCTATGCTATAGCGTATAAGCTTGTTTAAACTATGCAGTTGATTGCATTATTATTTTATCAATAATACATTTTAAACTTTCAGTCCATGCTACTAATAAAAGCTAACATTTAGACCAGGAGTCGACAACCTGCGGCTCACGAGCCACATGTGGCTCTTTGACCACGTGACTGCGGCTCTTCTCAGAACGTTAGCCGCATTCACATTTTCATGTCTTAACATAATCATAATACTTTCGTAAAGATGAATTATTTATTTATAGGTTAATATTTTTCATTTAGATATTTCTTTAGCTATATGTGAATGAGGCAGTGCATCGCACGCTTCTGTGATGTTTTAACGGCATTATTTACATCTTCCGCAAAGTCATTCTCTGCGACCAGAGTATGTCTCCGGTCAAATGGTATGCTGTACCTGAGATTGGATGTACGCTTCAATATTTATTGGGATTCCTAACTCTTTCATATACTTTTTTTAGTAAATCATCACCACACCTTCCCAGGTCTTCGTAAAAATTATTATATTTTCTCCGATTTGCATATTATAGCCAGCTGAAATTGGTTTTCTTTATTTTTTGTAAGTACTTTAACTTTTGTTTTCGTGTTAAATGCATTTATGCCCATATCATATTAAAAAGTCTTACCCCAAACCCCCTTCTCTACCCATTGCAGCTCAATGTAAATTTTGGTTTAGATATTTAAGAAAAAAGGGCTCTTTGCTTTAAAAAGGTTGCCAACCCCTGATTTAGACCATATCTATTGGTTAAGAGCATTTGATTGTTTATGAAATTTTTCTGAATGAAGAGTGGAAGAAGCTGAAGTATATAGATTCATTCCTAAACACAGTATGGGTCATTCTTATGTAACACCAGTGTTTTCTAAATTTTAAAATTCGTTTCACCACAGACTCTCATTATTTTGTCTATAATGAGGATTTAATAGGCTACGGAGTAAATCAATTGACAATACAGTACAAATCATTTAAAAAAAAAAAAATGAA
This sequence comes from Paramormyrops kingsleyae, assembly GCF_048594095.1. NCBI lineage: Eukaryota > Metazoa > Chordata > Actinopteri > Osteoglossiformes > Mormyridae > Paramormyrops > Paramormyrops kingsleyae. Next base: position 21,350,942 of record NC_132802.1, on the reverse strand, counting down.
TTTACATCTTATTACACTATTTGATTGTCTGCTCTGGGTTACTTGAAGTGAAGTTGAAAGATTTAAAAACATTTCATCTAGTTTTGTTTTATTTAATTTTAAAACTGCAACTGTAGGGGGGAATGGTTGAGGGATCATTAAGTCAGAGATATAAATTATATCCTAAAAAGGTATGGTTGTGGGCAATGGTGGCTTAATGGTTAGGGAAGCGCACTCATAATTGAAAGATTGCAGGTTCAAATCCCTGACCAGCAAGGTACCATTGAGGTACCCTGAGTAAGGTACTGCCCCCAAGCACTGCTCCCTGGGTGCTGAATTAGCTGCCCACTGCTATGTCACATTGTCATATATGGGTTACATGCAGAGAACACATTTCGTTGTTGTGCGCTGTGGTTTTTCAACAATGACAATCACTAAATTCTAATTCTGTTGCCAGTTGCTCCTTGCAAAATTCAAACATTGTATTTCACTGTTATATTTTGTGTTTTGTAGAAGGATTTTCATCTTTGTGAGAATGATCAAATATTGGCATAGTAGGATACTGCCATTGTTTCATTTTCAAAATAAAATGGTTTTTGTGGTGTTAAATTAGGTTAACAGTGTAATAGAAACAGGCCATGTTCCACGTTTTGCTTGTTGCCAAAATTGAGTATAATTTATGAAGCTAACACAATTATGAAAAGTGCATTGCTGAAAAAGCCTTTGTAGAATGGATGTGCATGAAAACAATGAAATAATGCAAATGTATTTTAGTCCATCCATCCATCCAGAGTCTGAGTGTGCAGTGTAATTTAGCTGTTTTACGACTGCAAGCAGGTCATGTAATTTACCACCTAGGAGACGCTCTGCGTGCTGATGACCTTTACAGCTGGCCGTACAGCTCTTAAAATCCAGTGGGAACTGAAGACACCTGTGACCCTCCACAGGTATTCAAGCGGCATAACCCTGCCATGGCGGAGGAGCAGGAGATGATGGAGAACCTTTTTGATTCGCTCTGTTCTTGTCTGATGCTGGCGGCCAACCGAGACCGCTTCCTCAAAGGAGAGGGTCTGCAGCTCATGAACCTCATGCTCAGGTCAGTCCCGGGGGTGAGGGAGTGGAGGCGCAAGCTCAGTCCCCTAATGGGCACAGTGCTTAGTGTGACAATGGGCTCTATTATGACGATCTAATGTCCAAAAACCATTTTGCTATTTTGACGGAGGAAAAACAGGATTTTGTGCCAGCATGACCTGATATAATGATGTTAAAAGATGTGCTTTTAATTTTTTATTCTTTTTTTTCTATGGCGTTTCATTGAATAGTATGATTACGTGACCCAGTTGTGCTCCATAATAAAAGGTATATAAATTAAATAAAACAAAACACCATTAGGGCACTTTGAGCGCATACTTGTGTTTGTAACAAGCGTGCTGTACCCACACGTTTCTAAAACAAGGCGGTTAAATACAGTTTAATAATGTACTACTAACTTATGACGTGGTTTTTGTTGGTCAAAAGCGTAATGTCATTTCGCTGCCTTAAACTAGCAAGGCACCCAGCCACGCCTCGTTTAAAAAAAAGAAACACCACTCCTGCGAGCAGGAAACGGGCACAAAATCATTTGCTATCTTGACTATGTGTGTGCATGGCATGAAAATGAGGAATGCGCTGGTATGATAATAGCAAAACCACTTTGTATTGCGCCTTCTGCCGTTGGAAAATAGGGCCCAATAAGGGGTTTCCATTCTAACCGTAATACAGTGGCCCTTTTTTTCTAAGCACATCAGTAGTTCATCAGTATGAATTAACTTGTAAATTGCTGGAATTTTTTTGAGAATGTTTTAAGTTATATAACAGTATGTTTGAGAATAATCTCAACGTTGAATGTAGTACATTTTAGTGTATGAACAGAGATCAGTTGTTGACAGATTGCAGAGTAGAATTTGAGGAAACATCCATTTTTTTTGTTGTTAAGTAACTGGGCTGGCCAACACAGCCCAACCTTAAAGCAGAGAAACGCGTCTGGTAGAATTCCGTGGAGTTTTTTGTGGCGCGAACCTCTGTTGCTATTCTTGTCGTGGAGTCAGTAGGTTTATAAAATTAACAGTGTAGTGAAAAACAAAGAAGCTCCCTTGTCTATACTTTGGCTTAATTAGACATCAGGGAATGGCTCTTGGGAGCCTCTTGCATGATTTGTGCGGCATCTGACATAAGAAGCCTGCCGCAGCCTTCTCATCTAGCCCCTAATTACAATGATAAGGAGGTGTCTGACAGTTTTCAGAGTTTCTGTTTGCTGTCAAGATAACAAGCCTTGTCTTGGAGTGACGAGCGTAATTTCTTAGCATGTAGACAGACGCATGTTTGTTATAACTAATGTGGAGGGAGGGACTGTGACGTTACCACACAATGTCCCTGTAGGTGTGTTTGTGGGGGGCAGTCAGTGATTTGATGCAAGTTAGTACAATATCGAGTTCCACATGCCACCAGCTGTGCATGTGAAACGTTCTCCTGCGATGGTACTGAAGCATGTAGTTCTTCACAGGCAGAATGAATCAGTGTTGCTTTGACCGACAGCTCCATTTCCCTGCTGTCAGACCACTGTACAGCTAACCCAGATAGCATGAGTCTCAAGCTCCATTTCAGAAAACCTAGAAGAGTTCTTGTTTCAGTCTCAGTTTTTGATATGTTGAAAATGAGAATTAGAACTGAATGTCTTGTATATTTTATGGTCTGGAATGATTGTCGCTAAATTTTATCATTAAACTGATGGTTTATCTTAAAGGACCTTCACAAGCAATTTTGCTCACATTTTAAAATAAGGGTACATGAATTATTAATGCACGGTCTTGGTTTTTATCTCCTTAACAGTTAAGGCATTTATTTAAAAGAGAGATGTCTTTGTTAAAGTTCTCTCTCTTCTTTTTACACCCAAAACAAAAGCAGAGCTGAGGTTATTTTTGGAAAATAATTTATGGTCTCTCGTATGAAGTCAGTGCAGCCCCCCCACCCCCAATTTGAAAATGAAATTTAAAAAGTCACTCTGTTTCATTTCCACACCTGTGATCTTTGCTTTCACATGCCTGTAGGTGTAGCAGAGCACAGAGAAGCCTTCGGAGGTTCTGGAGGTGTAGTAGAAATCCAGAAGTAGTGTTTCTGCATTGTGTGCCCACAATGTAGACAGTGAAAGCTGTTGATTGAATTGTGCTTATTATATGATTTATTCATCTTAGGAAAAAGTCTGATGCCATGAAAAGAGTAGCTTTGTTGCCTCACACCTCCAGGGTTGAGGGTCTAACCCTACATTGTCTGTTGATGAAGCTTTGCATGTTCTCCCCTTGTGCAAGGTTCTTCAAGGTGTTCCACTTTCCCCCTTCAGTCCAACAATGTGTGATTAGGCTAACTGATGCCACTAAATCACCCATAGCATATGATTGTCAGTGTGTGCGTATATATTCCCTGTGATCTAGAGCTGTCTCGATTGCTCTAAAATACGCATAGCCTAGCGTATCTTTTACAGTTTGACTTAAATTTACTTTGTATGTCACGATGATTAGCACTGAAGTGAAGGCCAGTCCTGTCGCTTAGCATGTAATTTCAAATCATGAAATGAATAGATTTAGTACATTACTAATCATGTAGATTACTCGATAATGAATATAATTGATAGCGAGTCCTACTTGTGTCCGTTCTTCTGTTGTCCCCCCCAAAACATTATTTCTGACTTGCTCTGTAAATGGGACGACTTCTTCATAGCTTTGGTATTGATTGTGGTGACTGGTAGAACAAAGCCGTGCAGAAACTTTTCGAGGGCTAGGTTATGTGGAGTCGTCAGTCATGCCATAAAAAATGAATCTGTAAAACAATAAGAAAATTGTTCAGTAAGAAAGTAAAATAAATACAAATAAAAGAATAAGAAAATACTTTTCTTTATTACTTTTACCCTTTTGCTTTGGCTTCTTCTGCATCGCTTTGTTTATCCTTGAAGGGCCAAGCTGTCGATCAGCTGGAAACTGTGAAACAAAAAATATTTGTTTAGATTAAAAGCAATTGGACTCTACAGGGATACTGTCCAACTTCCCAAAGGACCAGTGGACCATGGACATTGATATATGGCCAGCAATCGGGTTTCCTGACAACATTTTTTTTTAAGAAACTTTTAAAGTTATCTGACTGTCTAAACTAGTTTTGTGGAGTAGCCCCTTATAAAAACTATACAGTGACACAGGATATAAATGATGTTAAATATTTAATTGATGAATAGTCAGTATAGTATATAATTTAAGGTATGATTTACCTGAAATCCAACATAATTGACACAAAATGACAACCAAATCCACATTTTGGAGCTTAGACTCCAGTCGTTGCTGTGGATTGCAGCGATACATTTGCTTCTTGTCTTTAGTTATCAGCAGTCTAAGAAGATGGGTCAGATTTCTTGTTAAATTGTTTTGTACAATCAATCGCACAGCATCTTTTTCCCATTTTAGCTATTTTTTCCACAGCATTCAAGCTGAATGTTAATGCTGCTGTTCATTCTTCTTGCCACTCAGTGGGTGTAACGGCAGTGTGTTCTGCCTTCTGTGGGATTATGCGACTACTCTGCTCGGTCAGGAAAGCCCACCCTGAGCCAGTCGATTGACAGCCCTTTGTGGGGGGGGGGAAGCAATAGGGGAAAAAAGGAAAAACAATAGAGAAATGCATTTTCTTATTCTTTTATTTTTATTTGTATTTATTTTGTTTTGTTACTCAGCATTTATTTTGTTGTTCTTTTAGAGATTTATGGCAATTGTTTGACTCCATACAGGTGCCGGACAAACATAATTCTACTGCCCCTGGTCATTTCTGTCACCTCTTTCTGTTGTGGGCTTTTGTCTGACTTGGTAGAGGCCAGTCCTTTGGAATATACTCAAAATAAGAAGCTGCCATTTTTTTTTGCCATAGGATTGTGTTGTGTATATAATACACGTGTGTGTGTGCGTGAGTGTGTGTGTGCGTGAGTGTGTGTGTGTGTGTGTGAGAGTGAATATTTACATACACAGTGGTCAGGGAAAGTCTTAGGAGGATTTCTTAATCCAGTAAATGATATTGCAGATTTATTGATTTTATAACAGAAATCATTACTTTATTCATTTGCACACTGCAGAAACACGGAGTATTCTAACTCACAAGTATAGGATGTCTTCACCTCATTCCACAAAATCTTTTTGGTTAAGGTCTGCATTCTGAATGGGCTACTCTAAATTTGGATTCTTTAATGTATTTTTTAAGCTATTCTGTAGCGGGTTTACATTGATGTTTTTGGTCATTGTCTCAGCGCAGACCAAATGGCAATGCCGTCCTTATCGACAGCACCAAAGCTCGTTGTTACTTAGTTGAAGATCAGACCATATTGTAAGAGAAATGTATACATTAATGCTAGTCATTCTAAAGGGTTTTTCTGGTCGCTGTATAGTTGTCTACTGTAATTGCAATAAGTTTTTTTTTTCCCCTCTCATTAGCGCCTTTTGTATTTTATTATTAGCACTGCACTTGCATAGATTTTTTGTGAACTTGTATATCTGCTATCTGGGTTTGTGTATCTGAAAGCCTTGTCATCAAGCACTGTGCCCTTTTCAGATTCTCCCTTATTTCTTCCACCATCAAGCTTTGTCCACTGGTTTAATGATGCCCAGCAATTTCTGCCCCCCCCCCCCCCCCCCCGCACATGTTCTTAAAGGGAGAAGAAGATGTCCCGTACCAGCGCATTAAAGGTCTTAGATCATGGTATGGTTGGACCTGAGGGTTCTGATAACTGCCACAAGTTTGTGGACATCCTGGGCCTGAGGACCATATTCCCCCTTTTTATGAAGACGCCAAAGAAGATGAGGAAAGCTGGCATCTCGGATAAAGAACACGAAGGTACGTTTGGTCAAAATCCATTTATATGCTATGCTAGAACAACTTCTGCAGTTATTCTTCAGCCAAACAGTAAGCTAAGGTTTATGTTTTAGATATTTATTAGTTTTCCATCCATCTGAATGCTTGAAGCAGTCTGCAACTAAATGTGTCATTAGATTTGTAAGTGATATCCTTCAGCCTGGAGTTTTATTTCATCAGTCAACAGAACGGAAAAATGACTAATTTCGGTTATTCTTAAATATTAGTCTTGTTGGGAGGTTATCCTCTTGACATCATCTTGCTGCCTTATTTTTCACCTCCGGTGAACAGATCGGTTTATCCTGTCTCCTCTCCTGTCTGTAGAACAAAATTAATTAACCCCAGAGCATGTGAAAACAGGCAAACAGGAAGAGCAGTTACCAGGCCCAGATAGCTGCTTACTGATAGACCTGCCTTTCCTAAGGATGTGAGCAGTGGCCAGGTTGACGTTGGGCTGCTGGAGCGTGTGCCTGCAGCTGCCAGCGTGGAGATGTGTGTTTGCATACTAATCATCAGCATGGTTCTCTACAGTCTTATGGTATCCAGACCATCACTGCTTTTGTGGGGGTGTGATTTCCAATTTAGATGTGCAATTTTTTCTCCTGTGGAATCTAATTTATGACAATATCACTGAAAATCTTCCTGATCTATTACAGATTTCTAAAAAAATGTGAGTTCTGGAACCAGTGTACAATAATTCCTTGTTTGCATGATAATTGAAAGACTGGTGGAGATCTTCAAAAGAGAGCTTTGTGCTCAAATAATTTCTTGTTTGTAGGGTCTGATAAATTAATTATGAAGCAAGCCCCTTTTGCCCACTTTTATGTGGTAAATCTTATCCCTGCAAAATCCCATTTGAGATGCTGTGGCCCCAAGGGGGTTTCGGCTAATTTTGTTGCAAGGATTTGAAAATGCTGTGGTGTGTTGTATTATCTTAATAACACCCAAGCCTCGTAACAACTTTAGAACTGTTCATGAAAAGTTAACCAACTGCTGTGCGCAATAAATCTGGTGCTCTAAGCTGAGATGTTTTTCACTTTATTTTGCTGTAGTGCATCTAAGCCAAAACGTATCTTCTGCAGAACAGTGTAATCCTGTTTCAGTTTATTTCACTTGTATTTCACATATAAATGTGTTCCAGTACTTTTTTTTTCTGTAAATTTGCTTTCGGCAGCAAAACCCTTATGCGTTTAAAAAAATTAACTCCCGATGTCTAGATATAATATGGTCATTTATGACAGGCAGGTTTTTGTTCTTTACCGATTATCACAATCATAATAATCCATGAATATTATCAGAGGCTGTTCTGCAAGTGTGACCCAGTTGATCAAACGCTACCTTCTGAATTACTTCCAAATGGCGCATGATGCAGTGCTGCAGCGGTTTGTCTCACTGGCCCAGTTGTCTGTTCCTGTCAGTGAGACCCTCTGCTACTAATGCATAGTGTCACGCTACCAATTAATCCAGCTGGCAGTTCAGTGTAAGGTGAAGATGTTGAGCCCATGGAGAAGGAGCTGCCCTGACATGATGTGAAAGGCTTAGTGGCTCTCGGATGTAGGCCAAAACACTCCTGAGTAGAGCAGGAGTTATTTCTGGGCTGCGCTTTGCTGCCTGGCATGGCGTCTTACAGTGGGTGTTGGGGAATCATGAGGATTCGTCACCCTACACGTCACGCTGCTGTTGGCTTGCAGGCAGATAGTGACCGTAAGGGTAATTTACACAAAGTAAATGGCACCCCCCCCCAATCTCCCCATCTCCCCCTCCCCCATCCAGAAGAGAGGACCTTTTGCAGTATGTTCAGCTAGAATTAGAATGATCATTGTGATACATCTACCTAGGAGTGAGCTTGTGTGTCTCAGCCTCCCGTTCTCCTGAGGTCATTCTCCGTGCCGCAGGCCTTCGCTTATCATGGATCCTCTGCCATAAAGGCTTTCAGTCTGTGTTCCCTCCCCTTACTTTGGAAACCAACAATGTAATTAGTGTTTGTAAAATGCTGCCAGTCCTGCTTTAAAGCACAGAAACCTTTCACTGCTTAATGGAGGTGGCATTGGGTAGCATTCAGGCGCAGCAATGCCTGCAACACCAGGCTCTGCCATAGTCATCATGACTCTACAGCTATTAGTCTGTCTGTTACAGTTCTTACTGTTATGTCACCGAAAACGTTGGTCATAGTGCAAAAGAGAAATAGAATATTAATACAGTGGTACCTCGGTTCTCGAACTTAATCCGTTCCGGACTCCGGATCGAATCCTAAAAAGTTCGAGTTCTGTTCGAATTTTTCCCATAAGAAATAATGGAAAACCAATTAATTGGTTCCCGGCCCCCCAAAATTACACCTAAATATGTTTTTTTTTTTTTTTTTTTTTTTTTTTTTTTTTTTTAGCATTTAAACACAAAATGAACAGGATAAAACTAGAAGAGCATTTTTTTCTTAATGGCTTCCAAAACGATAAAGATCTTATCCCAACATTACCCCTGTCCTGCCCGATCATCTGCTCCTTCCGTGTGCCACGCCCTCTCATTAACCTCGTGTGGGATCCCCATGTGATCAGCTGTTTCTGGTTGTTGTAATTAGTCCTCTGTATTAAGTCCGCGTTTCAGTTTGTTTCCCCAGTCCAGTCATTGGGTGCGTTCGACTTGCTTACAGCGCTGGCTTAAAGCAACGCATTCTGATCCTGACGCAATGCATTACGGTTCGATGCATTGCGACCTCTCACCCGGCTGCACAAACTGGAACCGCCTCCGTGACGACACACCTTTGCCCTTATTGGCTGAAGAGTTTAGTTACATGCATGACATTTGTATCCCAGGCAGTTCTGATGCGCAATCTGCTATTTCTCCCGAATATCACATAAAGCAGTGAGAACTGTTTTTCAGTTAATTTACCTGGTAAAATAAAGTTTAAATAAATTACATAAATGCTCCAATAGTACACGTAAGTTAGTGGTTTATTTATTGTTAGTTACTGTAATGTTGCGCTGCTTTATTTGTTTGATCGTCCAGTCTGTGAAGAAGGCATTCAAGTAAGAATTGCATTGTAGTATGACTCATTTCCTGGCGCGTACAATTTATATTAGGTCAGTGTACACGGTTCGACTTCTTCTGTTATTCAGATCGAGTTCTAGGTCAAACTGGTTTGTTCGACTTTCAAGAAATTCGAATTCTAGTGAGTTTGAGAACTGAGGTACCACTGTATTTAAAAATGTCATTTATATTGTTTATCAAAGGAATACAAGTAACCAACTAATTGGTGGGGAAAGATTCTAAAACTTGTCGTAAGTGGAATGTACAATCAATGACTAAGTATATTTTCAGACCTACATATCGCAATAGGGACTCAAGTATTCAGGTAAACACATTTATTAACTTTCACATTTCATGGCGACCCATCTAGAACTTCTAGAATTGTACAGGTTGGCGAGTGCGACAAATACAGATTAGATGGACAGAGCAGGTGACAGATCTGTTTCTGGCAGCCCCACAAGCCAGAGTAAATTTTAAAAAGGCTGAACTCTGCAGTACACTGGGAAAAAATGAACATAAAACTAAAGGCAGCATTATGCAATTGGCTGCTTTTACCTAGGCTAACTAGTGGTGCACTGGTGTGGAAATTCGCTTGTGGTGAACCTTGCCAAACCTGCCAGCCTAATTTAGCGGAATCTTGCATCATTTTTTTTTTGTTTTTTTAATTCTGTGGGAAGCACAAGAATGATCTGTGGGCTAGATTTAATAATGAATTATGAATATGTTGCTAGGTGGTACTTTGAGACCTCTTATAAGCGGTGAATGAGTTGCTGAAATCTTTAATCTCCCAAGATGGAAAATGGCTCTTGTCTATTCCAATGATCTACATTAGTTTAGTAGCACAGTCTTTAGCTGTGGTCCTGTTAACTTCTCAAAATCTTTGTAGTGCAAAGATCAGGTAGCACTTCCTTATGAACATTAATGAACCTTCTCCTCCCATCCTACTTTCCAGAAATTTGCATGCCGGTTGCAGCTGCTTTTCACATCTACCTGCACAATGTGAACGCAAGAGCACACAACCTTTAAGGCAGACTTTGAACCCAGAAATCAGTTGCAACCAATTCTGAAGTTACAGATCGACGCAGTTGAATCGCCACCTTAATAAGCAAGTTATCATGATACGTTTGTGCACCCTTTACATTATAATATTAATGGACAAAATGTCTGTTTCCCCAAAAAGGAATATGAAACAGAATCATGGACAAGCAACTCTTTAAATAATGAGTACACGTTTCTGCTCCTATGTATGAGTTGTGTCTGTTTGTATGAATGCCATTGGCTTATTGTATTGTATTTCCAAAATAAGGTCATTCTATTTATGGGCAAATAATATGTAGCCTACCAAAATATTTTGGGTGGAGAAGCACAACTAACATAAAATTAGTGTTCACTGAGCAGGGTAGCCATATGGGGAATTATATTCTTCAGTAGGGATAAACATAGTGAAATAAATGTAAGTGAATGAGTGAATAGATTTGCTCTTGGCAAAATGGATTCGGACGTGGCATCTGTTACCTTAGAAGCAGTGCATGAAGAAGGATGCCCCTTGAATGACGTGGATGAGATCTGCTGACAGCTGGAGCTGGCTCTGCATGCTGTTGGCCATCTCGCTCTCCACTCAGAGGAGAGGGCAGTTAAATTAACTTCATTCAACAGGAGAGAGGCATACATGTTGCAACTGAGATTTTTAGGCGCTCTGGTCACTTCCCTGTTTATTTCTATGCTGGGCTTGAATGGTGCACTGACTATACTGCTGCTTTTTGTTAGACGATTAATCCAGTGCTTCCTCTCTTTCTGTGGGTGGTGACTAAATATTAGCTGCTTTTTCCAGTGTCAGTTTTCTAATATTTTGTGTGTTTGTGTGTAGATTATGTTTCTATTACATTGTGGTGACTAAATGTTCCCCACAGTTTTAGGAACCTGATATTTTGATGATGTGGGGACTATTTTTCAGGTCCTCGCAAAGATTTGTGAATGCAATCAAAAAACTCAAAACGCCAAAAGTCTTGTATTTTGCTTGGTCACTTATGGTTAATGTTAGGCCTTGTTAAGGGTTAAGGTCATCATGTTGGGATTAGAGTATTCCCCATAGAAATGAATGGAGAGTCCCCACAAAGATGTAATTACAAACCTTTATGAGTGTGTGTGAGAAAAGATAAGACTATAAGATTATAAGACACACTGCAGTACAATGAAATGTTGCTGACGACATATTTAGCCAATGCTTCTGCTCAAAGCGACAGAGTAATAAGTCATGGGATAACAAGTGCCTGGTTCAGAGGCTGAGCTGCATACTGAGGCAGAAAGGCCTGATATTCCTCATGTTATACAGAGTAAATCTGCAAGATTGGGAGACTGCTGTTATGTGCTCAACTAAAGACAGCTGGTCATCTAGCATTACCAAATTAAAGTGCAAATAATACAGAGAGTAATAACATCGTATGATAAGTAAAAACAAGTAAATATTTTATATATATATATATATATATATATATATATATATATATATATATATATATATATATATGGTGACTGGCACATTGTGTGTGTGTGTGTGTGTGTGTGTGTGTGTGTGTGTGTGTGTGTACAGCCTGTATTTGTGGGAAAGAAGTTCTAGAGGGGCTCACTTTGCATGCAACAGACCTTAAGGGTTGGGAAGAGTGCTTGACTTGGAAGGGGTACCAAAAGCTGCAGTTCTGGTGGGGAGTTGTTTCTGTCTGTTAAAAGTACTTGTGAGTGTATAGGGGGCTGGGGGCGAGGGGGGATCAGCATGGATACAGTCTGTTAAATAAATTTTGATAGGAAGCTACGCTGGTAAGTGCAAAAAAATACATGCAAGAACCCAAAACTGTAGACCGTATTCCTTCCATGATCAAGTTCCTCACCGTCTCTCTTCAAGTAGCGAACAGATAATATAATCGCCTGTACTGGCATCAGTTACTTCTGCTTTCTTCTGTTCATCTGCTCCAACATAAACAAAACTTCTCACTCAGCAATTTAAACTTGATTATCTAACTGCTTAAAACAGCGTAGCATGATAACCTGTAGGTAAAAATGCTAGTTTGATTATGTTAACGTAGCCTGTTTGCTATTTTATAAGATCTTACTGTATTATAAGATCCCTTACATAAATCACTGACTTGCAGATTGGACGATCATATTTAACTAGCTGACATTTTAGTACTTTATATAGCATGATGTGTGCAATTCTGACATTAGATATAATTGAGTTTCGGCAGTGGTTCAGATATATTGAGTCCATGGTTCTGATTCTGTGGTTAGCATTAGCGATGTCTGTAATAGTGTAATTTGTACCAGTACTAAAGAAATGTAATATCGAACAGCTTTAAAAAATGTGGTACCACGGTACCTTTTCAGAGCCAGTATGTCGTGCAACAGTAGTCTGCACAAACTTTGAGATGTTTGGTTGAATGTGGAACTATCCAGGCCAAGTTTGAGGATGGCCTTAGAAAGTGTAGCCGTTGTTGGCCTTGAAAATTTCCAACTTTCTACTTGAAAAATTACTACAGAAAGCATGAACACAATGGATTTGTAATGCAAATTTCCGCAAGCTAATGCTAATTCCACTGGCATTTGATGCTAACATAATGCAGTGATTCTCACAGATGTGCTAGTTGAAATTTACACAAAAAATCATGATGTACACCATGTGAACAGCAAATAAGCATCTCATTGGTTTTACATCACTGTTGCTCTTCAAACCCAGCAACTCCTTTAACAAACCGACCCTTCTCAGTGGAAAATCAAAGCCAGCTGGATCCAACTTGAAAGTAATGTCCTTGTGGTGTAGGATAGGTATAGCTTGGTTTCTGTATGCCAGTGGAAAAGCACCAAAAGTGAGTAAGAGAACTGGTTCAGAGTGTCAGGAAGACTTGTTTTGTTGATGGGCTGCAGAATGTTGGTCCTGTGGTCCATCATTGCCTTATAATTCCATTATAGATGCTGCATGCGCTGTTGTTCACAAAGTGTTCCTCAAAGCACTGTTTGTGTTTGTGCTTAGCGTCTTTGATTGCTCTCTTAAGGTTCCCTTATGCAGCTTTCAATGTCTTTTGTATAAGTACATTTTAGGTGCAAAAATGTATGTATCCCAGCACTGCTGATGTATATTACCCAGGTCTGCTTCATGCACGAACAAGTCTCAGTCTGTGCTAGCAAAACAGTACTGAGACATTGTGGTGGCTTCCTCAGGCCATATCTGCACGGATTTTAAGGCTGATGTTGTCCTGCAGATCTGTGGCTTCCTCGTTGGGAGTCAGGCTCAGGGAGATGTGATCTGAGACTTCTGGGCATACAGCTTTTGCCTTGAATGTAAAAAAGGGCAGTTTTGACACCATTAAAATAACTTAGTTTCCCCTAGATCTTTTTCAAGCTTGCCAAAGTAGAGCTGTTTAAATTTTGAGACGGATCATCCCAAAATTGAAACAACTTAGTGGTAGTTAGGGGAAGGGTGAAAGCAGATGACATTTGACAAATCAAGAAGTATTTGATGGAACTTATTACTGTCTTATTATTCCATTAAAACATTATATGGATGAAGATCAACACTTGGTTTCATTTTTAGACAAATTGCCCCAAAAATGAAGCTGCAGCACTGTGTGGCAGCAAAGGAAGGAAACTGCATGTGTAAAAGATACTTGGTCTTGAGGAAAAAATACAGTTACTACAAAAGTATCTTTGTCAGACTTTGCAGACATATTGTAGGAATGACAAACTGGTGGTGATCCAGTTTTGAGACAGATTGCCCCAAGACTGAAGCAACGGCACTTAACTACAGCAAAGAGAAGGATTATATGATTAAAGGCTTATCCTTGTTAACAGGATCAATCTATTTGTCATTATTTACTCTGTTTTTATCTCTGTCTTATATTTCACCCTAAGCTTCATTCTCAGTGGTGTGTGTGTGTGTGTGTGTGTGTGTGTGTGTGTGTGTGTGTGTGTGTGTGTGTGTGTGTGTGTGTGTGTGTGTGTGTGTGTGTGTGTGTGTAAAGGAGAGTGATTAACCATGTTCACTCATTCAAAACGTGAGTTCAACCATCAGGCAAGATAGTCACTTGTTCGCCAGTATTCCTGATTCTGTAGGCAAGGAATTGGTCTACTGTAATTCAATGAGTCAAGAATTAAAACTTTCATTTCTAAATACTATTATTATTGATTGTAGCTAATTCCATATGTATACTGTAAATGAGTGTTCTTTTTTTGTTCCCTTTTTGTTTTTTGTTTTTTTGCTTCCGTTCAATGTATTTCAAGATTGCCCCGTATTAAAAATAAAATGCCAAAGCACAATTTAGTATCCTGTGAACCGCTCTCTTGTAGCTCAACAGGTAAAGGCATTGCTCTCATAATGCAGAGCTTGTGGATTCAAATCTCATGATCCACACAAATTGTACCTCATTCCTTTCTGCAAGCCGTTTTGAATTAGTGTCAGTTAAATGTAAATAAGTTGCATGTAAATCTTTTGCACAAAACAAAATTCACGTTGGCCCCTCCAGACCTCTGTATATATCTCTAGTATTTAATTTTGTTGTATTCAATATGTGGCACCTATTTTAAACATTTAAATTTGTTAGCATCGCATAATGTATACAGGCGTATAATGTGATTGTATTATTTTTAATATTTCTGAAGGTTGCAATTTTGAAATAGACCTGCCCGCCTCCTCAAATCCCTCCCCCCCAAGATTTAGCAAATTGTCATATAAGTGGAATTTGCAGTCAATTTACCTATACTTTCATACCTAAATATCACAACAAGGATTCACAGCATTCAGGTAAAAACTTTTACATTTCCCGTTGATCCATCCAGTACTTCTAGAAATTGCACAAGTTATTGCATTTTGGACGAGTATAGATTAGACGGCTCGACCAAATTACAGGCCTGTTCATGGAATACGATGCACAATAGCACCAAATCTGTCCCCCCCCCCCTAAATCGACACAGACACAACTACTTAAATAATGAAGATGATTGCATGGAACAGTCAGCTATTTTCCATAGTGCATGGAGGACAAGGGGTTTCTTTGGGTCATTCACCACATATTACAATTCTCAAAGTACCGGCCTGTGATATGATTACAATTCATTACTAAATCTGGCCCATAGATCATGTGCCCTGCACCTGCAGTGGCATCCCTTCCAGCGTCTTGTGCCCCCCTCCCCCCAACTCTGAGCAGGATAAGTAGCTGGATGGATGGATGGATGGATGGATGGATGGATGGATGGACACCAAGCTTGTCTGGAATTGGGTCTCAAGGGATGTGCTCATGCTCACCTGTACCACCTGGCTCTAACACTGATTTCATTGTGACAGCAGTAGTAGCTCAGTGTGTACAAGATATGTGTAGTTACCTGACTGTTCCAACCCTTCAGAAGCACTTTTAGCAATTTTAATGGATTTCTGTGAAGATCACTTTACCACCATTGGTCCCTGCTGATCGTGACTTCCTTACAGTTATGGATTTCAGGCAGTAGGGAGCCATGTAAATTGGCTTTTGCCCCCCCTCCCCCCCTGCATCTGGATGATGAATTTGGAAGCTCTGGGCAAACCTAGCAGATATCACCCATATCATCTTCAGAATGTGCCCCACACCTTGTGACCAAGACCGAAGCTCTCAGCCTCTGGGCCTTCATTAAAGATGGTGTTTATCTGAGGAACAGATGAAATTATAACTCCCTTTCGCCCCCACCCCAGGCCCTGCTGACAGCCCAGTACTAAAATTGCTGCTGTTCCCATTGTGTGATTCATCTGTGCTTTATCCGTTTGCCCCCTGCAAAGGAGTATATAATCATAATGACAGATTTATTTATTTTTTCGGCTTTGTTTATTTCTGAAACTGAAAGACAGCATCTGACTCAGCTGTTTGAGGATCTTGTGCCCAGGGGGTTGGCTGGTTTGAGGGGGGTATGGGAGGTACGCAGATAATTCATTTGCAGAATGTTGTCCGAAATGCATAGTGTGCATTATGCTATTCATAATTTTTAGCCAGTGTTTGAGTCATCACTAGTAAATAGCACATGCCAGCAAAATACACTGGAAAAAAATGATGGAGCAGCACTCCACAAAAATAGTAACAGGGGTAACCCACTTTTTTGGGATTTTTTAGCATAATCAGTATTTGTGGATGGAGACATCATCCTTGTGTGCTGCTGCTGACAGAAGGCGTCCCATGTGAGCCTCGTTCACTCCCTGCATGCTCCCAATCAGCTGACACCCTGTAGTGAATAGCGATTGGAGGGGAGATGTTTCCCTCAGCAATGGAAACCTGTGACTTTCAAGTATCAGACTTGCCAAATCCCTGAATCTGCCAAGGAATGTCTCAGCCTCTCCATCTGCCCCTCTCTTTGGAGAAAAGAATGAAGTTGATTTCACACCTGGGGGCTTCTGGTCTTGATCAGTGAGTTACAAAAGACTCAAGCTCAGAGTTTGCAGGAGAGTGTGAGAAGTTGAGGAGTTTGCTGTAACAGGCTGCTCTACAAAGAGACTCTCAACTTGAGCATCTAAATCAAGAGGTGCCTTCATGGAAAGAGTTCTAGCTGTAGACGTACATAACACACTACGGAGACAAATTTCTTCATTCCTCATTAAGCCCATACCTAATAAAGCTCATAGACTGAACTGAACTCCAGTCGTGCTCTGACTCTGACCTCCCAAGCTGTTCAATTGGTGACATTGTGTTACTTGTATTCCCGAAATACATATGGTTTAGGAACCAGTCTGTGGCCATCGCAGGAAACTTGTATGAAAACTGAACCAATGCCACTTAGTAACAGCAAAAAGTAGGGTGGCTGTAGAAGACCCATGACCTTATGAATGTGATAACTCAAAGAATATATGATGGATCTTATTACTACTTCTGAAAAACAATATATCAATGAAGATCTACACGTGATATTGTAGGAAGAATAATAGCCTAAAAATTGAAGCAAAAGTGCTAAGTGGCATCAAAGGAAGGAAAGGACATGATGGCTGCAGAAGACAATTTATCTTCAGCAAAAATTGTAAAAGTTTATGAGAAGTTTTCTTCTTCTTCCCAGGAACATTGTATACAGTCTCCTGCAAAAGTATTGGAATGGCAAGACCAATTTATTTGGTTCTGCTATACATTGAAGATATTTGACTTTGAGATCAAAAGATGAATATAAGACAAGATTACAGACAGTCTGATAGTAAATAACATTTTTTTGGTTGCATATTCCTTGCTTGCAATAACTGCATCAGATAATGCAGTTACTATACACTTCACCCTGATCCATGGATATCGTTGGTGGTGTCACTGAAAGTTGTATTTTGGTTTTTCTTGAGTTCTCACAATGTTTTTGTCATCTGTTTTTTGAGTGACTCATTCAGTGTCTCTTGCTCAATACACCAGTGATTTCCTTCTTTTTCCAATATGCCCAATTTTTGTGCAGTGCCTCTGATTTTTCATCTTTTCTCAACTTCATAATGGCTTGCTTTTCTCTCATAGACAGCTTCCTGGTCTTCATAATAGCTTATCCTTTTAAACCACAAGTACAGCCTTCACAGGTAAAACCAAAGGCTAAAAACGTGCATAAATTCAGAGCTATTTATTGTTTAAGCATGTAGTCTATCAGGATACTTCTGGATAACAAGAAACACCTGTCAGTCACATGTTTCAGTATTTTGCTTGTCTAAAAATTGGTTGGTGTGATACAAAAGGTGCTGTATTCTAGATGAAAATACCAGGAAGTAAAAGCAGAAATTCTGTACTCTCATCTCATATTCATTTATTAATCTCAAACCTGAACATCTTCAGTATATAGCAACAATTAGTTATTTAGCCTTGCTGTTACAACATTTTCAGAGGGGACTGTTGGTGACGATCTGGGGCCTGTTTCATTTTGAGATAAACTACCCCAAAGTAGTGTTACTTAGTCATGGTCCATGAAAAGACACTCACAGGCACTGATGTAATGAACCTGGTAACACTGAGACAAGTCACACCTAGTTGGGCTTTTATAATGAAGAGGTGGGGAGTTTGTAGCGGGGTTAGAAATTGTGGAGGTTGCGGAATGTGGGAAGAGTAGGAATTCGATCGGGGGGGGGGGGGATTCATTGTTGGTGTTCCGAGAACATCTTGTTCTGGTTGCCCATTTCAAAGTTCTTTGTCACATGCAGTTGTACTAAATGCTAGTTCTGGCAGATTCGCCAACAAGGTTATATATCATATATTACACTAAGTATAATACATCTAAATATACAAGAAAAATGAAATATATAGTAAATATATTTAAAAAAAAACGTGAAAACTACCTGGTCATAACGAGATATGTTACTCGTTATAATGAGATTCAAAATTATCTTGTTAATATGACACATGAGATTATCTCATTATAACGTGATATTTTCACATCTCATTATGACGAGATACGAAATTATCTTGTCAAAACATGAAAGGCAGCATTATAATACCAATTTATCTGGTTAAAATGAGAAATGGCTTTCTATATAATGTAATGGGTATGTTATGTTAATTCATTAACATTATTTGATGATATTTTACTTCATGCTGGGGACGAGACCGTGGTCAAGCCACCACACATAGTGTGTACGTGCGTAAATACTCTAAGTTTTGCAATAGTACATTTATTTGCTCAAATCTTTGTAGTAACGCATAATATGTCTCCCATTCCAACTTCAGAATATTTTTCTATATCCAACAAGTAGCCACACAAAGCTAAGTCCAATTTTGTGGTGGAATATAGGGGTTAAGCTGAGGAACAGTTTCTTCCCCACAACTGTCAATGTTCTCAGAAGTACCTTACAGCTTTGATTCGCCATCCCCTCTCCCTTGGTATCTCGACTGAACACTATTTTTGTTTGCATCAAATTTTATCTGCTCATTTGTTTGCACCAGCTGCTCCTTTTGCACATTGCATATCTCCTGTTTGCACTTGTATCATTGCATCTTATTTCCCAGCACAATCATTCTCACTGTACTTCCGGTCTGTACCTTAAGCCATGAACTACCTCATATATTTTGCACAAAACCATACATAATACACTGGTATTAATATCTCTAATTTGTAATCATTTATTCTATTTATAGTATTTTAATTTGCTAACTGCATTTCCCTGGCTTTGTACCTGTCCTCAGCACACTGACAATAAAGTCGAATCTTCTGGTCATTCAAACCTGTATACTGTAATGGCAAATACATGTATATACCACTAAGCCGCCCTGAGACATTTTTCTCATTATAATCTGACACTTCTCGTTATTACGAGATACGTATCTCGTTATAACAAGAAACTGTTCAAATACTGTTTTATTAGAGTGGCAGCAATACACTGCTGTAGAATACAGTTAATTTGTAAGGTGCTTTAATTAAATGGAACCGTGAACTTTAAAGTTTTGATGGGAAATGAATCGTCTCATTTAACTGAAGTCCTAGTCAGTGGTGGCACATGAGGGAAGGTGCAGATCTGTCAAACCTGTATACATTGAGACAATCCTCACAAGGTTGAGCTTTTAAGCTTTGTAGAGGTGGGGATAGTGTGTAGGGTAGGCTTGGGAGATATTTTGGTAATGTCTTCGATTTGCTGCAATATTTTAATTCGACAAAATTTATCATGGGCGTTATTGTATGCTACTGCACTGTCTAGCTGTCTCCTCTTAATTTGTAATCTTAATTCATTCAAGCTACTTTTTAAAGTTTTACATTATATTTTACTAGCATCAAGTAATATCCCATTTTGTATCGGAAAAAAATATTTTAATCCATACTCCACATACATTTTGCTATGTGTGGGGTGGTGGTATGATTAATCAAATCTTAATCACATAATGACTGGTAAAAATCGACTAGTAATTCTGTCTGAGAAGTACATTCATAATTCAGGTACTCGTTACTGATTTTATTCTCTTATCAGTGTGTGATTCATTTCTTATCATGGTTGTCATAGTTAATATCAGTGTGCTTAACTGTCTTTACAGTGCATCTCTTTTCAATTTCCTCATGTAAGCATAAAACAATGCAAAAACCACCTTTTTATATGATAAAAAAGAAAAACAGAAAACACTCCTCTGGTTACTTAGTAACCTCAGAAATCATTGGAAGTTTTAATGATATAATTTTCATTGTTTATTAAGGTTTCCAGTGTAAGGGCTTCAGTCAGTAGACCTCTCATGTCAATTTTAGTGTTTTGTGTTAAATAAATATGATTCCAGTCAAGTGTGCATCATTCGTGAAATCTTAATCAGACTGAGACTGGACGTCATAATGCAGGAGAGAGAGATTGGGGTGTGAAGTGGCGGTCATGCCGCATTTTTATTTCCACTGATGGTCATTCTGGAGATGTGTTTGTGATGCTCGTCTGAATTCCGTTCATACTTCTCCCACACAGAATTTCACATTCACAAATGTATTAAATGCAACATTTTGGAATTTAGTAAGCAGAGCAGAATACTCAACTTTGATTCATTTAAACTCATATTTGAAAGCTCTTAAAGTGCTGTCCATGTTTGAAATATTACAAAGGTGCAATGCATGTCCTGCGAGAGCTCTGTGTTTTGTCACATTATGCGTATATAGAAACCTATGCATTTCTCTGTATTCTCAGAGATACGTCACATTCTTACTGTTCCCAGGCTGTTAGGAAATAGCGAAACAGCTGTGATTGTGCTCATGGTGATTCATCATTAGTTATACCAGTTCAGCATTATACATATGTGTAGGTTAAAAAATGTGATGCCTTTTAGGTATCTTCTAAGAGATGAAAGCCAGAAATATACAGATCTAATCTGCCTACTTTCTTTACACAGCATTTGAGACAAGAAAAAAAAACAGTTGATATGTCAGGATAAGGCTCTAAGGCCTTTTTTGCCTGAGCCAGTTAACGAAATCTTGCGGGGAATGGGATCTTTTGTTTGTTTTGTGGTTTATGATTCTGCGCTCCTAAACCGGCCTGCGGTGTCATTCAGAGGAGTCCCAGATGAGCTCATCTTCTAACCGTACGTACACACCGTGGGCGGTGAGAGCGTCAGCGATCGCTCTGACCTCCCTGTCTGCGACACTAGTGAATGTTGCGGATGCTCTCTGACATAGATGGAGTAAGGGGGACAAGGTTGTTCACAATGCTAGGTCTCGCAAACTTATTAACCCTCTAAACACAGTAAAAATTACCGTGGCATAAAACTACGTGTTTAAAAAACCCATGAAGACATACATTTTTATACCGCATCAACACGATATAAATGTACGTGTTAAAAAGATCTTTCAGTGCTGAGATATACCTAGGTTAATACTTATCTATTCAAGAGCAAAGGTTTCAGTCTGTAATGTATTATATTGCTTGCTGTAAGATAATATTTGGACTTTTAATCATAACCACTGAAATAAAATTTAGTGAAAATTTCAAGTAAGAGGTTCATTGTTTTGTCTGATACGCTGAATATGTCTGACTTGGAGCAGGAGAAGTAAAAGGAGCATAATCATGACCGGAGTGGGACTGAATTTCTGATCTTATTATGGCAGTATTGTTTGTCTTAACATAATTTGTCGAAGCACATGTAATTATCTCCTATCGTCAGTCGACAGAAATATAAGCTACAAGTTTGTTTGCTTTGGGAGGTGCTTAAAAATACCATGTGGAGACGTGTTCAGTCTCACAGGTGATACCCCGGCAGTGCCTGGAAACCATTTGGTAAGAACAGAAGTTTACACGCTTGTGTTCTGTGGAACTTTCTTTAGCAGAGCATCCGATTGGTTGCTGCTGACCTGCATCATAGCTCATTACCATAAGGCTGACAAGCTTCAACTTCATTTTGACGCTCTCGCTGGCCAAATCGCTAAGCGAATCGCCGTCATAGAGAATGAATGACTTCCGTTCACTTTGACGCTCTCGCTGCCCGCGGTGTGAACGTACCTATACAATTCATACAACCGAAGTTACCATTTGCATGCATTTCATATTGATCAATGTTTTAGTTAAATGTTTTTCCCCCCTCATTGAATTGTTTGAAATGCTAATTGAAATGTTAAATGAAGCTGAATTTGAGTGTACACCTGTAATGGATCATAGCTCATTTTCTTTTTTAATCATATTTTAGAAGTTGAATGTGAAAATGATTTTATTCGTTGAAAGTCTCTCTCAATAGTATAAACCATTAAAAGTTCAGAAAAGAATTATGAACCATGGTATGAATTAAATAAAATCACTTCTTTCTTGCGTTTAGTTTATATAATATTCACTGGCTGGCAGCTAATTATCCATTTCTTTAAAAGTGAATGCTTCAGGTGAAAAACACTCTTAGTATGTGGGTAAGATTAATTGTCTGTTCGGTTCTGTTCTAGGAAGTTTGCGACCTGCATCTGTTTTACACCTGGCATATGAAATTGTTTATGAAGTTTCCCTTTGTCAAAATGACAGATGGTCTTTAGGCTTTTGCCATCAAAGAATTGAATAAATAGCTACTAGTACCGCATGAGCAGCAGTATCAGTTCACTAGCATTAGAATTTAAAGCTTATTAAACAGAAGAGACAAATAACTGCTGGTGTTACTCAGTGGCTTGTGGTTCCTTCTAAAACAGGATATTTTTACATATATTTCAAACACTATATTTTCAGCCCTTTTTCTGATCACGTGGCACATGTCTGGCTATGCCTAAAAGGTTGTCAGTTGGTATGCAGTAAATAAACCTGTAACACCTTTTTTCAAGTTACATATGTTTTATTTTCTCTACCTGTTGTTTCTTCAGTGTGCTTTGTTTTATGAAATTTGAAGACTTTGATGTTCTTTAGCAGTAATATCTCTCCCAAAAACCTTGTTTCCAATACAGATTTTAAGGAGCTAAAAATTCCCTTAACTATTATTATTGGCTAAATCTAACTATATATGCATATGGTTGTCACACCAGTATGTCACTGCCTCAAACAATTATATCTTTAGTGCAATAATTCAAAAAGTATTTGATGGATCTTTTTGAAAATTTGCAGATACACGCTGTATGGGTGAAGATTTAAAAATTTTGAGACCGATTGCACCAAAGTTTTGTATTATTCTGTCTTAATGATGTTGCAGTGTATCACAAGACCTCTATGTAAAGCACCTTTGGGCAACACTGTTGTGAACGGCGCTACATAGAAATAAATTGAATTGAAGTAACGCTTCAGGGACAGCAAGGATGGGTGAATGCAGAAGACATGACCTTGTGAATGTGATAACTCAAAAAGTTCTTTTTTTTATTTTTTTTAAATGGATCTTATTCTCACGGAACAAAAATGTTATATGGACAGCCACGGACACAGATCTGATGAACCTGATTTCATTGAGATAAGTTGGTCTTTTAATAAAGATTTTTTTGTTAAGGTAAAGAGAATGTGTAGGCGCTAGAGATTGTAGAGTTTGGGGGCTGTGGGAAGAGTAAGAATTGGGGGGGGGGGGTGTCAGGCTGTTCACGGGGTACGTTGTTATTTCAACAGCATCCATGGTCATTCTGAGAGATGCAATCAGAGTATACTGGTATATGGTCATTCTGAGAGATGCAGGCAGGGTATACTGGTATATGGTCATTCTGAGAGATGCAGGCAGGGTATACTGGTATATGGTCATTCTGAGAGATGCAGGCAGGGTATACTGGTATACCCACGGGAGTCAGGATACAGGTTCCCTCCCCCCAGATTTCAGAATTGATTGTGATCAATCAGAATGGTAATGTGTAACCTCAAACTCCCTTTGTTGTGACCCTTGGCATCATGTGTAAAGTTCAGTTGAAGCTTAAGTGGTATGTGCTCCCTGGCGTACACCACTAGCCTTCACTCATCCTTTTAGACACCCATGTGACCATAACAATTTGCTGTTTTTTGTGTCTCATACTCCTCAAGCCCTCAGAAACTGGGGAGGAGGGTAATGTGTCAGTGTATCAATCTGACCCCATACAGCAGCTCTTGTAATCTTTCTGTCTTAATTGAAAGCTTTATAACTCGTTGTCCTTTACATGACAGATGTGCTAAATATACACTGCCTTTAAAATAAATCAAATTTTAATTAAGTGGTTATGAATTATATTGAGCTCATTTTCACAGGCTCATCAGCATAGGTTGCTGCCTGTGAAAGCCTGATTGAGCTGTCCTGTCTTTAGAGTTTATAGCATGGGGGGCCTGTGTTTTCTGATAGTCTTTTCTATTTTGGGGTAACATTTATATTTCTGGAGATGAATGACTATTTCATTGATTTTAAGAAAAACACCATCAGCATCCACTGTGACTGTCCAGTAAATAAACTTCCAAATTTTCAGTCTGGGTCAGTATTTTTTTCCCCCATCTCTGTCCGGTCCAAGTTTGTGTGACCTGCCATGTTGCCATTAGCACCAACATTGTTAATTATGCCTCCTTCTTTTTAACAGAGCACGTATGCTCCATAATTGCTTCAATGCTGCGGAATCTGAAAGCACCACAGAGATCTCGGCTCCTCAGCAAATTCACGGAGAACGACTGCGAGAAGGTGAGTCCTCCAGTTGACACTGCAGTTTCCAGTTTTGAGCCTCTTTGTCTGAGACAAAAACAAAATGATTAGTCTTGATTTAGCTGCGGTGGGGTTCTCGGACAGGGTGAGACGGTGTGTTTTTACTTTTATGTTTTTGGTCATTAAGAGTTACAGCTTTATTCATTAATACAGCTGGTTGTTTTGTTGCAGAATTTTGGTTAAGTGCAGCAATGCAGCTGAAAAAATATGTTCTCTTCTTTGGGGGGGGAAAGTTCATATCCTTAACCAACATTATGCCGCTCTTTATTAAAAATATAAAAAAAAAGAAAAAAATGTAATTTGTAATATATTAGAAGCGGATCCAGTGATCTTGATTGTTACAGCTTCTCGTATACTAAAACACCAAAAGGATTCGGCACTCCATTTGGCCAAGATTATTATCATTAATGAATACTGAAGCATTTCATTAATCACAGTGGTGGAAAAAGTACAATTCCAGATACCACACCTAAACGTTACTCAAATCCAAGTCATCCAATAAAATACTACTCAGATAAAACATGGTTTTAAAAGTACTTAAGTATCAAAAGCAAAATGTACTATGCATTCAAATTTATTGATCTTGCAAAAAGCAACCTATCCTTTTAAATTCACTTAGGGCAGGTTTGAATACAGGCAGTGCCCTAGTAAAGAACATCCGACGTACGGATAACTTGTACTTGCAAACCATAATGCCATGAAATCTATTTTATAAAAAAATTGAATTAAATACAATGTTCATAATATGTATGGAATTTGTGTCACTCGTGTAAACGTTGCCTGGCTTCAGCAGTTTGTGGGCCCCGTTATAGTAGTGAGGACTCCGTGAAGTATTTAATGGGAGCTCTGTTATTATGTCACTCTTACTAAATGGACATCACACACACACACACACACACACACACACACACACTGAATAACTGACGCTAATAAAGAACCACTTGTACCTGTTCCGACACCTACAAATTTGACTTAAAGACTGACATAGGGAACGGATCTCGTTTATAATCTGGGGACTGCCTGTGTAGCATTGTAAGTTACAGTGCATCACAAAGTGGATATTTCCCTCTCCATTATTTCTGTAGTACTGTAGCTAGCTCTGGTGCTTCTAACACTTAATAACAATAAAATTTAAATATTGGTGGGCAGTGTCGGTATGGTAATCGATTATATCATGCAACTCTACCTACTGTTTGTTCTATTTTCATAGACAACATGCAAATATGCAGAATAGCATGCACAGTAACTTACTGTGAGTATACCGATTATACTATCTAAGATACAGTACAATACTGTAAACAAAAAAAATCCCAGTCAAAATGAATTTTACAGTAAAATACTGAAATTTATTTATATGTGAAAATTCATACCTGGCTGTTTTTATTTTGAAATGACAACCCTATGACAATTCATTACAATTGATTTTTCTAGTTTGCGTTCTCAAATAATTTTAACTATGCTTAAAAATAAATAACCAATAATAAAATAAAACCAATTTAGTCTAGTGTCATATTAACAACATCACGTAAATGTCCGTTCTGGAAAATAATATTTCACACACAAAAAAAAAACATGACTGGACAGCAAGTGTGGGGGGAAAAAAACCTTTCAAATGCAGAACAGGAATTAAACTAGGAACAAGAAACAAGTACACAAAATCACTGCATAAAGAAATAACCCATAGCTGCTTAAAAAATGTTATGTTACAGAACACTGCCTTCAAAGATATTAATGTTATAAAACAGTCTTTGAAATGCCAATTTAGTGTTCCATTATGCCGGTTTAGCAGCTAATCAAACCTAATCTTAACATAAAGTTCAGTCACAAAGCAATTTATATTACATTATTAAGGCACACTTTTTATGGGACTGTCTATGTTTGGAAATAATGGAAGCAGAACAATGATCACTGCTGTTTTGTGCATTTCCCACCTACGAATTAGTCACACAAATATGCATACAAATACGAATATGAAACAAAACAAATATAAAACAAAATTGCAGCTGCCTTGTCAGATGTCTTATGAAGTATCCCTTCTCAACATAGAACACAAACTTTTAAGCCTAAAAAATTAAGTCTTTTTTTCATCGCTCGCCGAATACTGATTTTTGTTTGAGGACTGACTAGGTATGATTTCCCCTTCTGACATTTTGTGGTCTGCTGGTGAGGAAATCGAAAATTCATCATCTAAGTGAAGTGTCTAAGCCAAGGTTGCTAAGCTGATAGCAAGGTTTTGACACTTGATCCTGTTAAGTCTATAACTCAAAAGTTTTTGACTGATCATTTAAAAACTTTTCAGGGAAATGTGTGTGTGCTGAATTGGAGCTGATAAAATTTTGAGACGCATCACCCCAAAACCAAAACAATACCACTTAGTGGCAGCAAAGGCATGGGTCAAAGCAGACATTTGACCTTGTGAATGTGACAAGGATGGATCTTATTACTGCTTCAGAAAAACATTATGTGGATGAAAATCTACCCCTGGTTTTGATATCAGACAAACTGACTCAAAAATGAAGCGGCAGCGCTGTGTGGCAGCAAAGGACGGAAATAATAGCTGTAGAACTTGAAAGAACAAGAAACAAAAGGGACCAAAATGAGTTAAACATAGGCAGGCAAATGATCCTAGAACTACCGAAGACTTAAAGGAAACACAAGGAAATGCAAAGTACATAGTGATTTGGACCAGGGTTTTCACAGGAAACATTTAAGCGGTAACACATTCAACATATACAATAGTTGACAGAGGAACAGGGCATGGGCATACACATATACACAGAGAACGAGGTCTCGACGAGGGGCATGTGAGGACCATTACCAATAACCCAAACACCAGAGAATCAAATGAAATAAATAAATAAATAAAAACAGTGATACCAGTTTCCATTAATATAATTATATGCAATTTAAATCAGAAATAATAATGGTACATTAATAAATTATATCATAAACATCTCCTGTAGGTCCTATGAGTCTCATGAGATTTGCCAGGTGAACACTTTCAACTCAATGTGCCGATCTCGCTAACTTGTGGATTGCCGACAGTCAGGAGTAGTAAGGGCCCAAATGACACTTCTTGAACCATTTGCTGTATTTCCTGAGCCCATTAGATGGTGCTCTTGCTTTGCTTTGGGACATGCTTTGAGCCCTTCTTTGAAAAGAGACCATTATGTGGTGGGGTCATGCACACAGCACATGCGGCCGGGCATGCACACAGCACAAACACAATGGATTACAGTATGCGAGGGGGGGCACCATGCGGCCGGGCATGCACACAGCACAAACACAATGGATTACAGTATGTGGGGGGGGGCACCATGCAGCCAGGCATGCACACAGCACAAACACAGTGGATTACAGTATGTGGGGGGGGGCACCATGCGGCCGGGCATGCACACAGCACAAACACAATGGATTACAGTATGCGGGGGGGGGGGGGGGGCACCATGCGGCCGGGCATGCACACAGCACAAACACAATGGATTACAGTATGCGGGGGGGGGGCACCATGCGGCCGGGCATGCACACAGCACAAACACAATGGATTACAGTGTGCGGGGGGGGGGGGCACCATGCGGCCGGGCATGCACACACCACAAACACAATGGATTACAGTATGCGGGGGGGGGGCACCATGCGGCCAGGCATGCACACACCACAAACACAATGGATTCCAGTATGCGGGGGGGGGCACCATGCTGCCGGGCATGCACACAGCACAAACACAATGGATTACAGTATGCGGGGGGGGGCACCATGCGGCCGGGCATGCACACAGCACAAACACAATGGATTACAGTATGCGGGGGGGTACCATGCAGCCGGGCATGCACACAGCACAAACACAGTGGATTACAGTATGCGGGGGGGGCACCATGCGGCCAGGCATGCACACAGCACAAACACAATGGATTACAGTATGCGGGGGGGGCACCATGCGGCCGGGCATGCACACAGCACAAACACAATGGATTACAGTATGCGGGGGGGTACCATGCAGCCGGGCATGCACACAGCACAAACACAATGGATTACAGTATGCGGGGGGGGGGGGGGGGGGCACCATGCGGCCGGGCATGCACACACCACAAACACAATGGATTACAGTATGCGGAGTGGGCACCATGCGGCCGGGCATGCACACAGCACAAACACAATGGATTACAGTATGTGGGGGGGGCACCATGCGGCCAGGCATGCACACACCACAAACACAATGGATTACAGTGTGCGGGGGGGGGGCACCATGCGGCCGGGCATGCACACAGCACAAACACAATGGATTACAGTGTGCGGGGGGGGGGGCACCATGCGGCCGGGCATGCACACAGCACAAACACAATGGATTACAGTATGCGGGGGGGGGGGGCACCATGCGGCCGGGCATGCACACACCACAAACACAATGGATTACAGTATGCGGAGTGGGCACCATGCGGCCGGGCATGCACACAGCACAAACACAATGGATTACAGTATGCGGGGGGGGGGGGGGCACCATGCGGCCAGGCATGCACACACCACAAACACAATGGATTACAGTGTGCGGGGGGGGCACCATGCAGCCGGGCATGCACATACCACAAACACAATGGATTACAGTATGCGGGGGGGGGGGGGCACCATGCGGCCGGGCATGCACACACCACAAACACAATGGATTACAGTATGCGGGGGGGGGGGGCACCATGCGGCCGGGCATGCACACACCACAAACACAATGGATTACAGTATGCGGGGGGGGGCACCTTGCGGCCGGGCATGCACACAGCACAAACACAATGGATTACAGTATGCGGGGGGGTACCATGCAGCCGGGCATGCACACAGCACAAACACAGTGGATTACAGTATGCGGGGGGGGCACCATGCGGCCAGGCATGCACACAGCACAAACACACTGGATTACAGTATGCGGGGGGGGCACCATGCGGCCGGGCATGCACACAGCACAAACACAATGGATTACAGTATGCGGGGGGGGGCACCATGCGGCCGGGCATGCAGACAGCACAAACACAATGGATTACAGTATGCGGGGGGGGGCACCATGCGGCCGGGCATGCACACAGCACAAACACAATGGATTACAGTATGCGGAGGGGGGGCACCATGCGGCCGGGCATGCACACAGCACAAACACAATGGATTACAGTATGCGGGGGGGGGCACCATGCGGCCGGGCATGCGCACAGCACAAACACAATGGATTACAGTATGGGGACGGGATAACATGTCATTCTACAATCTACGAAAAGCAAATGTAGGTTAAAAAAATGTTGCTGTGTTTTTATATGATCCATCCATTGTCCTTTTTATCGTGGAGGCTACAGTTGCAAGGATTTTTATATGATGATTTAGTGAAATATTTTTACAGTTTTAGAATCTAATACTTTGACCTATCCAATGCACGGATGTACAAAAAATTCGATACTTTTATATTTGAAAACCAGTTTAAGCATTTCGCTGAAAAGAACCAGTTTGAAAGAATGAATCGTTCACTTGGAAAGCTGTTTTTGCGTGCAAGTAGTGTTTCTCTCTAAGAGCATGTCGCGTTGTAGTTCATGTAGTATTTTTCTCTCTGACTGAAAATTACACAAATACAAATGCAATTCCGCTTTGTATTGCACAAATTCGCGGTGTGATAACATGCAAGATTGACTGTATAGCAGAGGAAGAAGAAGACCAAGTTGTATTTCGGAGACGTGCATTATTATAAGGATTTGAGTGAATAAATTAACTACAGTAAAACACAGTATTTGTGGACTTAACTCCAAATTCTGGCTTTGTGGTTATGTTTTCTTTAAACAAGAACACAACAAATCAAAACATAAAACTTTATTGGATTAAAAAATTTGAGAGCTTGTAATAGCCAATTGAGAGCACAAAACAAATTCATTGCGTGCCACGTTTTAGGGATTTTGTGCACACGATTTGATACAATGTGTCCCTGTCCGTGGGTCTTCCAGGGCACTGTGTCTATAACGTTAGATTACCTCTTACAGTTATTACTGTTATGTCACAGAAAATGTTGGTCATGGTGCAAAAGACAAATAAGTAGAATGTAAATGACATTTTAAAACTTGGACATTAATACGTAAAAACACAAGTAACCAATTAGTAGGAAACACAGGAATTGTGCAATTTGGCATGTAAAAGAAAGGTGCAATAAATGAATAGGTGTAGTTTCAGGCATACATGTCACAACTATGGCAAAAAACCTTCAGGTAAAATCACATTTATTGTGTTGCACATTTCCAGTTGATCCATCCAGTACTTCTAGAAATTCTTTCATTTGGCACATGTTTTGACCAGATCCCGCCCACTTGTTTTGAACAGTCTGATACACCCAGGGACCTTGCATGCATCCCCCAGTTTGCCCTTTGGAAATCTGGTTTGCTGAGGCCCCTGCTGAAGTCTCTATAGAGCATATCAGCACATGCATCGATCATGAAGTAATGGGTTTTTTATTGATCCCACGGGGAAGTCTCATTTACTGTTTACCCCAAGGTGTGATTCCTCTCTCGCACAAGTGGGTGGGTGGAATGTCCAGGGGACCTTACCTCTTTTCACCAATGCAGGTTATTCCAAATGACAGCCAGGGATAAAATTTACCCGGGGGAGGGGGGGGGGGGCTGCATCTTACTACTGCAGCTGAGAACATCAGCGCCTCCAGTTTCCCCTCCAGCTGGTTGGTGCTTCTTTTTTTCTGTGAAACATTTTGTCCACTATCTCGCTGTCTCCGGTTAGGTCTGTGCATAATACATGCCTGACTGATGCAACGGCCATGTTCATCTCACTCACTGTCACAGAGACTGCGGTGCAGGTACTGACACACGTCTGCCTCTGAGCTCGGTGCAGTGACTGTGTCTTAGGGTTTTGCCCATCTGTGAGAAGGAGTTTTCTTTGCGTGTGCCGTTTGCCTGCGATTGGGGATTTGGTTCGTTTCGACTTCTTGCTCCGTTTGTGTCTCTCCCTCTCTCCCCTCTAGCTCTTTCTCACTGTGCCTGTGCCTCATGCCCATTCCGTCTTCCTTGCAGGTCGACAGACTGATGGAGCTGCATTTTAAGTACCTGGAAGCGGTACAGCAGGCTGACAAGAGGATCGAAGGAGAAAAGCACGTAAGAGACTCCCCTCCTCCCTCCGCTCTCTGCCTCTCAGTACAAACTGTGCTCTAACCTTGACTGTCAGGATCACTATAATATGGTTTTATTGGACCATCAACAGAAGTGGGGCCCAGCAATAGAAATAATATAGTCGTCTTATCTGCTGGCCTGTTAAAAAGCCCAATCCTGGACATGAATGTGGCCTGTCAGCTGTTCTTGGAGCATGGTGATGCCGTCTGGGTTCATTAGGTTACAGCCTGAGCTTCCACCTCACACTCAATGCTGCACACAAGTGTCATAGTACTCAAGTCTGGTCTTGGTCTCGATGCCTCCTTTTCAGTTACTTGGTCTTGTCTCAGAATTGAAAGCAAATTCTACTTGGTCTTGAATCGGTAGCGTCTGTGTTTCTGACTTGCAAATGTTCACCAAAGCATAAGAAAAAACTCTTTAGAGTGAGACACGTAAGAAGAATTTTCTTAATCTTATTTTTTATACCACAGTGATGAGTATACAAAAATTAAACAATACGAAGATGAAATATTTCGATAAACTGTCAGTGGGGAACATTTGTTTGATAGCACACATTAGCCTATCACACCGTAGAAAATAACACGAGCCCAGCCAAACATATGGTAATCTTTAGTATGGACAATATAGGCACAACAAACAAACAGTAAGAGTGATTGAGTTAGAGATGCACATCACATTCTGCTGTTTGTGTAACACACATGAGTCCTGGGAGAAATAACTGCTCCCTCCGGGCACCGCTGTCGCTGGAGAAAAGCTCAGCAGCCACAACACCTTTTTAAAAAGGAGTTATTGTGAATAAACAAGAAAAAAAAAAGATATCGGAGGTGTGGCAGTACTTCAGCAGTTTAAAGTATGACACGCAACAAACTTGTGCTGAAACGCTACTGAAACCTTGCAGCAGCTAATACTGGAAATACCAAGAATTTATTCACCACTCAAAGCATGCCATTGAGTAGAACATAGAGAATGTCGGCACTTACAGCTACAAGCACCATCAATTAGTGTTTCCACTTTCAATCTGAAGACGCAGGATAAATCGCGTGCCACAGTGGATCAAAACAGGACACAGCGCCCTATCCTTCAATACAGGATGGGTGGAAACTACACCAGCAATGTCAGACCCTCGGCGTATTACTAGTGTTATGCCTTATGACAAAAATATTTTTTGTATGATTTATTAAAATTGGATTTCACTTTGCAGTCCAATCTGTCTTTTTCATGTTCTGAATCTGTTTAAGGTGAATCCCAATGGAATTTAAAGCAATAATGAAGCCTTGAAGTAAAGAAATAATTACTTGAATTATATGATAATTATCATGTGGAAAAATTGCAATAAAAATATCACCATATCATCTAGCCCTACCACAGTGATAAACTTTCTCATTTCTCCAGTCCTCTTGAAATAACAATACATGTTAATAAAATAGAATACAACTAATAAAATAAAATGTATTAATTTGATTTGATTTTTGAAAAATGGCAAACTGCATTGCACTTAAATTTCTATTCAGATATCTGCTGCAGCAACTGAGCGTGTGCATGCTTAAGCACCATGGAACCTCAGTTAGTGTGTGCTAGATGTGGTGTTTTATCTTTCAAATAAACACCCAGTACAACCAATGAATACTCACTTTGATTTATTTTTAACTAGAACTCTTGCATACAGCTTTTTGCATATCTCTCACCCTGATGAGTGGCTCACATAAAAATTTGATCAGGTTAGCAGTGGTGTAATGTTGGATATTTGTAATTAAAAACTAATGTTTGAGATCAAGGGACTGACATGTTTAAATAATACAATTCTCCTTTTAAATATTAGTATGGGTTATGATAATAGTAAAGAAGTGTAATAAAACCATGGTCTTGAAAATGGACTTTATTTGTTCTGGTCTCTTGTCTTGCCTCGATCTCAGCCCCCTCAAAGTCTTGGTCTTGACTTGGATTCTACCCTTAAAGGGTCTTGAGTCGGATTCAATATAGGTGGTCTCGTCCCCATCAGTACTGCACGCTGTGACTGGAGTGTTACCTCTACCACACATTTAAATTGACCTCCATATAAATTCATTGCTGAATGAAAATTCTCTAAACTTTGCTTTGCGTCTTAGTTTTGTGTAATTATTAAGGAATGACCAGGAATTTTCTAGTTCTTGTATTCCCTGGACGGGGAGCTCATATGATTTGCGACCTACCTATCGTTGCTGCAGACACTTTTTCGTTAGTATGATAACTCAAAAAATATTTGACAGATCTTTTTCAAGCTTTGCAGACATATTGTAAGGCTGGAAATCTGCACCTGATCAAATTTAGAGTCAAATTGCACCAAAATTGGTACAGCACCCCATGATGATAGCAGAGAGAAGAGCAGCTTCAGACACTTGATCTTGCCAGCAGAACTCAAAATCTGTTCTAAAATTTGCAGGCACATTTGTGTGGGTGAAGATCTGATCAATTTTGTAGACAAATCACCAAAACTGAAGCAAAAGGGAATAGTGGCAGCCACTGGCGTGCACAGATAGAGACGAGGTGGTGCTGAAGCACTTGCCCTTTTGCCCTCAGTCCAAAAAAGTGCCCTTTTGAAAGACGTGATTTTTATTTTTTTTTTTAAAGCTGCGCGATTTAAAAAGGTGTGAAAATAATGGCTTGATTTGTGCCCCTTCTTCAAAGACACCCGAACCCTGTCGCTTTTTCACTGTCACCGTGTCACGTGAACACGCTTGCAGTTCATTTGTTGTGAGGCGTGTAGCAGCGGCATGACATAGGACTACTTGGAGTAGGCATAGTAGGCTAACTATAGCGACTGGGAGCCACGGCGGACAACACGGCAGCTCTTTCCCTTCCCAACCAGTCAGGTAACCCATGAATCGAGTGAAATTATTCTGTTTGCCCTCTAAGACCAACCTGCAATTGTTTTGTTGTGAAGTAGCCTGTCAGAAACTGCACATGACAAACTTTGCCAGCTTGCCCCCTCCATCCATCCATATGGATAAACAAAAAAACGACACATTTAAAATGTAACCTAAACCATTTAGGCAACCCCACTCTCCATCAATTCCGACCTTTCTGCATACACTATTGAAAATATCACGTTATGCTATAGGCTACATGCCGTTAGGCAGAGGGCTCTTTTGAGCCCATTTTTCGTTACAAATTTTAGGATGATCTCACGGAAATCTGTGAATAAATACAAAGTTTTCAAACTGAAGTCAGTGACGGGAAGACATCACACTTTTTAGAGATGGAACTGCAGAAAAACCTAAAACCTTGACATGATTATGAATAATAGAATTATGGACGTTTCTCCGTTTTTGTGGATTAGCCTTTCCATAACTAACGTCAACTACTGTCCTACTTTGGTAAGATTGAAATTAATGTCTTTGACTGTCTTTAGTAGGTGTGATTTTTGATTTTTAGAGAATGTTTTGAAATAAATGTCAAATTGCATTTAACCTGTGCGTTTTTTTTATTATAAAAAGAAAAGGTTTTCCACATATGCAAAAAGTGCCCTTTTTTCCCCCTGGAGCACTTGCCCCCCAAAATGTCTGTGCACGCCACTGGTGGCAGCAAAGAGAAGTGTAACTCTATATGATATTATTGCTCTGTTTACTCTACTTGATCTTTGATAGATCGTTTTACCACTTAACAAAAACACATGGATGAAAATCTGTACCTGACAGACCTGAGTCCTGAGCCCCAAAACTGAATTTGGGCTTTTAGTAAGAGTGTGCGTAGGGTAGGTTTGAGCAGTACCATGGATGTATTTTTGTTATACTGTGGTGTTTTAGTTCAAAATGTGTCTTGGGTGATCTGGTGAAGCTCATTACATTAAGATGAGTCATACAAGTTTGGATGGGACTACGGTATGAAAAAATAGATACTGCCCAAGTCTATTACAGTGGGGCTGGAGAGGGAGAAGGAGTAGTGATTAGAGGAGGGAAAGGGGGTGACAGGGTCATCCAGGGAATACAAAAAATGACAGCGATGTATGCATGCTCATCTTAATTACTATAGCTTTATAATGAATATGCTGTGATGCTGCAGGGCTGCCTGTCAAGGACTTATTTGGACTACCCTATGAGGCACCGTTGGTCCATCTGATGCATAATGCATGTATTCAGCTCTGTGTGTTTTAAAGAGTGTTATACCTATGCAATATTTTTATGTGGAGTGTGTGTGTTCATTCGCATCTAACCCTGAATGTGAGTCACACATAAATTGTTGACTCCATTGTCTGTGCCACAGCTAGTTTTCCCTGGCAGTGAGCTGTCAATGAAAGCAGAACTTCCTTTTTTAAAGCGGTATTACCCATTTCTTGAACATGACTCCGATGCTTGCTGCGATTTCCATAGTTAAAATGCTAATATAACAATTGTATATTTGTTTGCTAGTGCTTACTTTTCAAAGGTTTCAGATCTGGTACATTGTGCAGATTTTCTATACACCCACTATGCCTGTCGGGCAGTTTTTGCCAGCTAACTGAAGATTGCGTGTGTACAGTCAAAAACAGTCTATGAAGCAGTAACATTTTATCTTAGAAGAAAATGACAATGGAGTCTATATAACAAGCCGACCCTGTTCTGTTGTTTCCAGTGATCTGTCTGTCTTTGCAGATCCAGAGTGTAATTGGTAATGCAGCAGCATTTATCTGGAAAACTAGTTTTAAAGGCCGCTGAAAGGTTTGCACTTCACAAGCTACACAATGCTTAATTTGCTCAGTAAGCTTACTGTGTAAGACCTCATGTTTTTTTTTTTTTATCTTTAAGTATATTGTTTGGAAAACACTTGTGTAAGAAATGACTTCTAATAACGGAGCGGCTTCAGATCCAGATGTAGCAGTTTGAATGCAGAACCCTGTCTTGGAAATGAACCTGCGACATTTCGGTCTCTAGTCTCTGTGCTACCTGCTACCTTTAGCATCAGCTGAGATTTTTATGGAATTTTATCATGGCTAAAACCTCAGGTTTGGTGCCAAAACAAATATCCATTGTGGATGTAGCGGACTGACCCAGTTGAGCTCATCATGGCCAGGGTGGTCGCTTTGACTTCCAGGAGAGCATATGGTTGAGCGGGAGGTCACAGTGCAATGTCATTGTCCACTTAGTTCCTGTGTGGCAACCCTGCTAGATCTCAACAGAATAAGAATATACAGCTCTGGAAAAAGTTGAGACCACTACATATTTTTTTAAGAAACTGCATTGTTAAATCCTGGTTTAATCTTGTTTCTGCTGGCAGAAGCTACACTGAGCAGCAGGATGCTTCCAGGCTCAACCTTTCTAATACTGCAGAACAAAAGAACAGTGTGGAACAGGAGACACTGGGAATGACTAGGTAGAGGGCAGAAAAGTCTTTCTAATGCTAGAGATAAACATTACCTTATCTGACATTTTCTTGTGAATGTGAGGATGACATCAAGTGACCTTCAAAAAGAATGGGAATCTTTCAGTGCAGGTGTGAAGTGCACTGCTGGGAGAGTTCATAACATGCTTCTAGAAGCAGGACTGAAGACCCATAAAGCAAAGAAGAAGCCCTTCATCAATGAGAAGCAGGGAAGAGCCAGGCTGCAGTTTGCAAAAAAAAAAAAATA
Organism: Paramormyrops kingsleyae; assembly: GCF_048594095.1. Taxonomy (NCBI): domain Eukaryota; kingdom Metazoa; phylum Chordata; class Actinopteri; order Osteoglossiformes; family Mormyridae; genus Paramormyrops; species Paramormyrops kingsleyae. The sequence goes on along the minus strand of NC_132802.1, from coordinate 21,313,803 downwards.
CATTATTCATAGACACAAAATTGTGATGTGGTGTCTTAATTTTTTCCAGAGCTGTGTATGACTGGACGTTAAACAGAAAATGGTGTAATATTTTCAGACAACCAAAGATAAGCGGCTGGGCCGATGTGGTGGGGGCCTGGGTCCCTCTGGGATTGTGTACAATGTGGGGTCACAATTTCTGACCTTTGAAGCCGTGTCTGGTCGTGGCCTCCATGGTGTATGTAACCCTCTGTGGACGAAACTGAAAGCCTGGGGGGGAGCCCAGGCTTTTTTTTATTTTTATTTATTATATATATATATATATATATATATATATATATATATATATATATATATATATATATATGAATTTAATGGCATGTTTATTCATCCAGGTATTTATATATATATATAAATAAAAATAAAAATATCTGGATGAATAAACATGCCATTAAATTCATTTCAGACACAGACTTTAAACATTATGTATACCATGCCCGTGTGGAATGGCTTAAATGCTGAATATTTTCTATCTGGCAGATTGAAGGACTGTGATAATGGCCTGTACTGAAATGGCAGGGCAGGAAAAAAAAAAGGTGACAGACATAATGGAGGAATAATTTCATAAAGGATCCCCTGGGTTGTGATTGAAGAGTATGGTAAATGAGGCCAATGGTCTTATTGAGACAGTGATCAGCATGAGGGACTTTGGTCATTCAATAAAGGACCAAGAAACTGAACTGACTAGCATTTCAACGTATGCTTACTCCTCCAGTCTGGGAGGATTAGTAGCACATAAGGTTAATATTTTTATTGTCTGTTTGCTGTCAGCGAGGTAATGTGCAATACAGTGTTCTTTTCTTGGCCCAAAAAAATGCAGAAACCTTTCCTTATTTTAAAAGTTCACTCTAGTCATTTAATGTGCTCGAAATTAAATATTTAAAGGACATGGTAATTCTGCATTATTTTAGGAATTAATAATTGTACAACAGTCACTGCAGTTTATGAATGTGTCTGAAAGTTAACTATAGTTAACTACAGTAATACAGCAGCAGACTCTGCTCATTCCGATGAAGGGTAGTAGGTATAGTAAAACTTCTTTTTGTGTGTGCAGTCGGCCACATTATGACCAGTACCTGAATTGCAGTTCCCTAATGATGCCTGACTTCCGAGTGCCTCCGAAGGCGCTCAGGCTCTCACACACAACTGGCTACGTTGGCTGACAGGAGTGTGTGTGTGGGGGGTGCTGTCACACCCCACGCTCTGCATTTACAATTTTTGGGCAGAGAACACTTGATGATAATTTTGCTACATTTTCGGAATGTAGCTTATTCCTCTTCTTAAGGTAAGGCGGTGTCTCTCACAGTCATTTGCCGTGTAGTGGAAACTAAGTGATGTATTTTGGACCTGGTGCAACTGTGCTGGTCAGTGAAGAATAAGATTTTCACCAGCTCAAGGTGAGAACAACTGGTCCTGATATCCAGTGGGAAGACATTTCAGCTGCAATCATTATGGATTTAAACAAGATCCCTCAGTGGAACATTAAATTGGCTCTTCACTATCATGGAAGTAGCATTTGTAGGTATGTAAGCTCCAGGGGTGTCGGTTTCATATTAACCATGGAGGGGACGGTTATATCAGGGTCAGACTTGTGACATCACGTTGCCTAATAAGGTGATTCTGTAGTTGAACTGTATACAGTTTGTTTTTTTTCTTAAACTATTGCTGATATAGTCACAATATATAAAGTGAAATTTCTTTTCATTTTGCTGTTATTCATCTTCACTAATATTGTAGTTTAAGTGCGTTAAGTCCTGCATCGTGTATGCTGAATTATAAAAATTATGCACAATTTGCGAGATTCCACCACAAATGTTAGGCCATTTATTGTGGGAAAAATCACCTCCCTTCTGGGTCCACTATGATGCCCCTGTCACTCTCCTGCACCCTCTCGAAACCACCCTACTTTCCAGAAAAAAACACACATAAAATAGGGCTTCTGCAAGTAAAAACTGTCCCCCCCCCCCCTAAATCTACGCCTTTGGCAAGCACAATCTACAGCTGTTTTACAGACTATGAACCTTTATTTCTTTACTTTTGTTATTTATTCTTCTTGCACTTTGTGGAACTACAGTTATTGAATGTTAGGCAAACACTGGCTGTAGAGTAAATGTAGGTGAATATAAACTGACTGGGTAGGATTGTTTGCAGTGGCATTTAAAAAAAAAAAAAAAAAACACACACACACATAGGGATAAGAAAAGATCTCTAAGAGTGTGGAGTTGGCCATGAAATTGATTAGCTCCCCCTTCACCAACCCCTCACTGATGAGTAATTACCAGCTGCAGCCTTGTCAGGCTCATCTGGGTTCCAGTAATATGCAGGCATAGGCTAAGCACAATTGGCAGTTTGTGTAGCGGCCGTTTTCTAATAGCATTGGCATGGGTATGGCGCTTTCACTGGCGCTGGGCCATTCTGAATGCGAACAATGGGAAGGAGGTATCCATAATTCTGAGGGTTTTGTGGCTTGGCCATAAATCCAGAATCACCGTACATCCTTGAATGTGGGGACTTGAGTGCAGATCGTCACATAAAGGGATCTTATGTGAGGCTCTGTGAAATGACGTTTTCAAGAGGCTTTCTCTGAGTCGCTTGCCTTTGCAAGGATGCCTCAAGCCGGTTTCTGCTCCCATGCTTTTGAATCCATCAACACACCAGAACAACTTTCATTTAAACTGTTTGTAAATGATTGGATATGTTTTCCTTTCTCAGGTGATAAGACACTTCTTCCTAGCATTTTGACATATGTGTGATGTTTGCTTTTCCCTTTTGGGCTTTTCTCCTCCCCCCCCCCCACTCTGCAGCAGTGCTCACATCTTGCCTACATCAGACTCCTCTCTAACAGCTTGAGTCGTGTGTGCAGAAGGGTTTTCCCCTCTGTATGCTGAGGGATTGATAGGTAGTGTGTATGGATCAGACCTGGAACCTCTTCAGTCTTTCCACAGCATCCCTCTCTCACTTCCCTGTTACGCTTCAGCCTGGCTGGCCTGCTGTGTGCACCAGTCACACAGTGGGACGTGTGTTTATGAAAGACTGTTCAGAAAGCCTTTCTTTATCATGGTTTTTTTTTTAAAATAGCTTTGCAGGATGACTGAGTTGTTATCAGGCATTCCAAGCTTAGTAGCCAAAGTAATTTATTTTTGTATTCGTACGATGAAGGCATTCTGAATAAAAATGTATGGAAGCTTTAGATTTTTTACTTATTTTTTTTAAATTGAGTTGGGATTTTGCTCACCTTGTGAGGTAGTTTCAAATCTGTGTTTGGGGACATTTTTGTTTTCTCTGAATAATTCAGTCCATCTGTATTTGAACTGTTAAATCAGGGCTCTTAACCTTTTTGAGTGTCCGGGCCTTTTTGGGGCATTAAATTATTATGGGATGTTTCTTAGTATTTTTTGCTGTAGTTTCTCTGTGTTTTCTTACTTATTACTTGTGATAATTAACCAATAATATATTTGGATTTACCATTTAAATACCAGGTAATTACTAAGTAATTAGGGGACTGTAAAAGGAAGGGTTATCGACCCACTCATACACAGTGTTGTGTGTTTGTGAGTGATTAACAAAAATGAGTGAGGGGGAGAAAAGTAACTGGTAGCCATAATATTTTGGATTCCATAGAAATGATACTGAGTAAAAACAAGTGATTTTTCAGCTCTGTCCATCAGCACAATTTGCTACACAAGTTTGACTTTTGCTCTTTATATGGACCTCATCCACCAAATTGCTGAGTAAGCGAGAAGCCAAAGTTTTTCCTTAATCAAGTTTACAGGAGTAATCGTGACAGCACTAGTTATAGCCTATAATGAGAATTTTTTGGTCCTCCCATAGATGGATTGGAACATACTGAACAACATGGGACAAAAAGCCAAATTAATTAAGCTTCTCCACATCCAACTAGAGGAAAACAGCCAGTTGCTGCTGCCATATTTTAAACGCCGATCACCAGAACCCAGAAACAAGCATCCATCCATCCGCTCACCTCCTCCCTACCCAGTGTTAGGAGTCTTAAATATCTTGAACCTTCTCTTGAAAGTATGTGTGTTTCCCAGTCGTCTCCTGCAGTAACGAAGCTGTTGTACCCGTATATGGACCCAGGGGGAGAAGGGCTAGATACAGGTTGGGGGATCTCGGAGGAGTAGGGGTTAAGCCTAATGTACAGTTGTGCGTAGAATCGACGGCATAGGTACGACATACCCATGTACCCTATACCCATGTACCTTATAGCACTGCCTATGCCACCGTCTGACACGCGCCTCCACAGAAATTAAACCACACGCCGTAGTGATGCAGACCACAACAGCTGCATTTGGTCCACTTGTTAGCATCAGTTTTTTTTAATGGTTTATTCTATATGGTGAAGAAAGCGTACATCCCATGTGTACTTATACCGCTGATTGAATCTAATGGAGCGCTATTTATATCGAGCATTAAATAACTCATCCTAGGCATCATAGCTACAGGCCTGTAACACACTCCCCGCATGTGGATGGCAGCGCCGATTTCACTTACAAGACTAAAAAGTAGTGTAGATACTAACCTTATAAGGGAAAATGCTAAACAGTTTGTAGCAGCTTGATAGATTTGTCTACAGGATCTCTGGAGTAGAACAAAACCCTCAATAAAATGGAGTTAATAATTTGATGATTGTATGACGTAATGGCTTCTAATTCAGATAGAAGTTTGAATACCTGAAGCGGTGGGGCAGAATAATGTTAACAGGCTTTATTTTATTTATTTTTTTTTTCTTCCCCCTCCTCTTTCAGGACATGGTGCGACGTGGGGAGATTATCGACGACGCCACGGAAGACGAGTTCTACCTGCGACGGCTGGATGCCGGCCTCTTTGTCCTGCAGCTGATCTGCTACATCATGGTGGAGATCAGTAACGCTGGCATTCCCCAGGTGAAGGGGTCGGCGGCGCTGCAGCACGCCTGCGATATTGGCTGTGGGAGGGGTGCAGCTCAGCTCTTAGCCGATTGTGGGCGCGTACCTGTGCTGAGCTGCAGCATCTCCAGGCCTGTGCAGGGAGGGGGCACAGCATAGTGCTGACTGAGTAGCATGTTAAAGGCAGAATGGAGCTTCAAAATCACATGGGATTGTATATGAAATTAAGGCATGTCAGACCTGGAGCTGTCTCTCAAAGTAGGTCTCTGGTCCTCAATTGGTATTTTTCAATTCTATTTCGGTTAATTATATTTGTTGGCAAAAGTTGGGGGGGGGGGGGGGGGGGGATAATTTCTTATGAATTGCTAAAATCACGGTGGCTACTTGCCACCAATCTGAACTATCTAGGCACAGTTTTTTTTATTAATCTAACTGGACTTCAGCTTCTGGTCACATGCTTCTGGCCAACAGCAAATGAGATGCACGACTGCAGTTACAGGGAGAGGAAAAAGCCCTAGTCATTTCTGGGACTTAGACATTTATATTTTCACTTTTATGACTGAATACCTGTTGAATACCTGTAATTTTGGTTGATGGGGGGCTGGCCTTCCTTTTTTATTAAGAAAATGGCATCCCTATTGAGGATTGATAGTTTGATCGACGAAGGTGTGCGTCGCCAGTTAGGTAAACGCAGCAATGCGGTGAGGGCAAGGCTGATTGGTGTGGTTTAATGCTTGAGTTAGTAGGAGCTGCCATTTAGGGGACACAATGAGAGTGAACACTCTGACAGCAAAGGGCACTGTAGATGTGTTTTTGCTCTACAGTGATGTTCTGTCTTGTTGGTATGTTTGCGTTACAATATAATGTAGAGCAAAACAGTAATGTAAAGCTGTGTAGCCTACTTGTTAAAATAAATGGCAAATTCATTTAAAAAAAAAAAAACCTGATTCATAGATATGTAAATGGAAGTTTTTGTCCATTTAAAAAAAGGACAGGAGAATCAGTTTGAAATGAGAGAGATATTATGCATTATTAGGAAGATATGGGCTGAGAGATGTATTCATAGAGTGTTTATTAACTACATAGTATTAAGAATTAGATGAACGTAATGCCTAATTTCCGCTATGGCATTGGTTGAATTTTTGTGCCTGGTCTAGCATAATAAGATTATGTTAAATCGGGAGGTATATTATGCATTTTATAAAGAACTAAGCAAAAAAAAAATTACTATCATAAAATCCATACTATTCACTCACTGCACTCTAGCTTCTGACTTTGCAGTTGTGTTTCTTTAGGAAAAAATGCAGACCACCAAAATGTTACATTTAATCATAATTGAAATTAAAAATTTAATTTTAAAAAATCAGTAGTAAATTGAGAGCAAAAAAGTAAATCGTGTTCACATTTTAGGGATTTTGTGAGCTCAAATAGGTATTTTGTGGGAACTTGAAACTAAATTGTGCAGGAGGAGTAAGGATTTGATGGGGCTGTCTGGGGAATACATTGCTGTCAACATATCGTGTAGTTATGCTACCATCTGCTACCGATTTTTTTTTTTTAAATAAAAACACAGAAGTATTTCAGCAATATGTTATTAGTGTATCAAAGTCCAATATGTGTCATGGCAACACGCCTTTTGTCCAGTGAAAATGTGGACAGCTGGTCATCGTCTGTTGCATGGTGTGACTCCCCCCATCATCTCTCTTACTCTCAGCTGCAGCAGAGAGTTCATCAGATCCTCAACCTAAGAGGAGGCTCCATCAAAGTGGTGCGACACATCATGAGAGGTAAGTATTCATACATTCAGTGCCAAAAAACTGCAGTGAAAAACTGGACAGGACAGTGAAATATAAGAATGAAAGCGGGTAACAATAAATAATATAATAATCGGTAGTGGAATGTTGAGGATGAGGTTGTTCTGTGAGCTGTGCTAATTGAGATAAATAAAATATGGAGTGCTGGAAGGTGTAGGAAGTACAATGACAAAAATAAAACTGCAATACAGTGGTTGTGGGATGGACAGATACTCGTCATAGGTTTGTAAGAGACCCTATGGCATCTGGAAAGAAATTGTCTGTGAACTGGGAGGTGATGCACCAGTAGCGCTTGCCAGAGGGTGTGAGCTGGGTGACTGGCATCCATAATGTTAGACTCAGCCTTCTTCTGGCAGAGAGAGAGGTAGATCGATTTGGGATGTGAAAAGTCCGTGCCAATCTTTGAAGCTGTCCTGACTGTCAGTGTGGATCATCTTCTGCTGCCATTTCTCACAGTCTGTGGTCTATTAATTAATGCCAGACACCCAGTTTCATGGCCGCTCTCTCAGCTTTAACACCAGTTTGCATGTTATGATGGTATTAAAGCAGAGCTGAAGTTGCTGAACAGCATCTTGATGCACATATTCTTCTTTTCTAAATGTCCCAGAGCAGTCTGCAGGGCGAGGGAGATGGCATTGTCCACAGATCTGTTAGACAGAGTCCAAACTGGAGGTAGTCCATGGTTGAGTTGTGGTTGATGTGCCACATAACCAAGGTTCCCATACACTTCATGACTATGGAGGTTAAAGGGAACGGTAGTCATTTAGGCTGGAAACACTAGCTTTCTTTCACAGTCATGATTGTGGTTTTCTTAAAGCACAAAGGCACTGTGCATAAAGATGGGGACTGGCTGAAGATGTCGGCGTTCACTCAAGACAACCACATAGCACATGCCTTCAGGATGCATGATGAGATGCTGTCGGGGTTTGGCGGTTTTTCAAGGGTTAACCCTTTTAAAGGCCTTGCTTGCATTGGTCTCCGACTCCTGTAGAGCGTCTCCGTCACGCCAAACTTATTTTGCATTTGTGGTGTATGTCTCCTGTGATTCAGTGTCATTTTCACCGAGGAAGGAGCAGGGAAATCAGCTAAGATAATGTGATTTGCAGGCTGTGGGAGTTCTGCTTCCTCCACCTATTTTTCTACACCTATACCTTCTCATATGGTACCACCCACTTTCACATAAATGAGTTTTTGGGATTAGGAAAAAAACAGAAATGCTTTTGCTGGAGAATGAAACTGCATAAAATCGACGTTAGGGGATTTTAGGACTTGTGCCCTGCATTTATTCACGCATAGTATTGTGAACCCAAAACCGGCTTGTGATTTTGTTTCATTTCATTTTTTACATTAATCTATGCACTGTGGGAATGAAGGTCACCTTGGTAACATGTCCAGCATGCCTGTTCCATGGCTCCTTTGGCCTGAATCACACCCAAAGACTAAAAATGCAGCCTTTTTTGCCAGCTCCTTTAAAGTTGCTGTTCCCATTTCTGGCCCTTTTATAGAAAAGGGGCAGGAGCCTCCTTTGTACCTTGTTGGAGGTGGCAGACATTCACTCTGCCCCCCCTCCCCCCTCCTGGGGAGGTCTGTCAGAAGCAGCGGTAGGGGTACCTCCTGCGCGCCGTCTGCACCTTCCCTCTCAGAGACAAACCCTCGATCACGCTCATGCTCTGAAAACACTTCATCCTTCCTCAGGCCTGTAACGTCTTTATCAGCAGACAGAAGGCTGTCTAATCCCCCATCCCCCCCAGCTTCCTCATTTTCCTGATATCCCTTGGGAATTTTCACCTTTTTTTAAAGTAGGAAACATTGAATTTATTAGACAGTGATTTTCACACTCTGTTGATAAATACTGTCAAGAAGAGTACTTAGGCTAAGCCAGAAGTGTCTTGCCTTTGTCTGTTCTACATGTGGCACATCTCTGATGTGTTTTAGTGCAGCCCCCCCCTTTGCTCAAAGCACCGGGGTGAAGCAAATGTTGGGCACTAATGGCTGAGGCTTTTAGCAGCTTGCAGGATCAAACACCAACAGGAGTTCAAAGACATCAATGTAGTGTTATAAAAAAAAACCAAAAAAACTTAGTCTAGCTTCAACTGTGGGTTTATTTCCTGGGGCTTTGAGGTTGTATATTATCAGCAAGGCTCTAGCAGATTTATTAATATCACATCAAAATTATGGGGTCTTCATAGTTAGTCTACATGAGTGCCGTATACTTAATTGCATTATTGATTACTTATTTATTGAGCACTGCCCCAAGGTGAAAAAAACAACCCTTAGCAATAGTTGCCGTTCCTCAGTGACCGGGGGGGGGGGGGGGCTCTAGCTGGTTAGTTTGATGTGTTACTAAGTCTGGGCTGGAGTATAAGAACGGAACTGAGAAACCGCCACAATGTTAAATGGCCTGTGGACGCCGCTGTTTTGTCCCTCAGGGCAAGGGGTATGTTGTACCGCAGAGCAAACAGGCAACACCACACGTCCGCCCTTGTGCACCCAGCAGATGGTGTCTCATGAGGGGGAGGGCAGCCATAGTGCGGGGGAGGGGAGGCGGGTGGTTGGAGGGTGGTTGAATTTGGCAGAATTCAGGAGGGACTTCATGGAAATTAGAAGTAAATTAAAAGCTCTTTCTTGAGCAGCTGGTGCCTGTCGCATGCCGGGTGAGTCGGGTGAAGCCTCAGGGTAGAAAAGCGGAGTTTGACTGCTGCGCCCATGCAGCTATGCCATAGGGCACCGCTACAGGTGGGCTGAATTTCTCAAGAAACCATATTAAGGGGGTCTGCTTTTCATCCCAGAGTCCATCAGTTTCTCACTGTCATCAGCCTAATGGAAGCAGTGGGCACACAGCCCCCAACCCCTCCTGTGAGCTTACGGGTGCTAAGGTTTGCAAGTAGAACATGCATAATTAAAACAAATGTCTTACTAGCCAAATAGGCTCAGTTGGGGGAAATCTGATTCTCTCTCTCTTTTTTTTTTTTTACGCTGGATCTTTGAACCAAGCGCTCTAATGATAGTTCCATATTTATCATCCACTGTCAAAAGGCACCCATATTTAATTCATAGTTGTGTTTGTGACCTGTAACATATGCACCTGTGCACATTTATTTTCTTGAAGGAGTGTTCTGTTCCCTTCAGAGGATCAGGGATTATTTTTTTTTTTTTGCACGTTGGGTCTACACTAAAGTTGTTACAGCAGCATTGTAACAAAGCTTAGCATTGGTGGGTGAAAACCCATGTTTTTAGGTACTGAGTTTTTTTCAAGAGACGCTTTTAGCGCGATATCATAGTGTCAGCTTGCAGCTGCCTCCACAGAGGTATGCACTGCTCTTTGTAATAACTATCAGACGATGAATAAGAATAGGGTGAATAAGAGCAAACTTGTAGGAAGCATGGTGCTTTGTGGAAGCTACCTTCCTGTTGGTGCAGGAGGGCTGGAACACCCTGGGGCCTGTGAGATGGCTATAGAAATGAAGCGCTGTGGCACACTTTTATTGCAGTTCCTTTCAGTGAAGTCAGCCGGATTACAGGAGGAGCAGTCCTGACTGTCCACCAGGAAGATTGCAAAGCCTGGCTGCCCCCGCACTTGGAAGTAAAGGAGGTCTCCAGAATGTGCAGCTTAACAAGTTATTTATAATAAGTCTAAGTCAAGTGTCAAGTTAACAGTATCCAAGTCTAGTCTTTTTTTTAAATAGATGCAGCCTGCAGGTTTTCCAGTTCTCGCCTGTTTATTTCTGTTTTATCTGATTGTATGCATTTATTTTCTGTCACACCTTGCCTGCTATGCAAATGTCATCTCTGGTAATTGTTACCTGGGTCTGACTCCTGTGTACCACCTTGCATTTTACATACAAACAGGCTGCTTTCAGATCTGAGACCTGTGACTTGAATTGTCTTAACAAATGGTTCCTTAGTGCTGGACTTGCAAGCAAATGTGTGGCCTGTGTTTTTATAACCATCACAGGAACGAGGATTTCTGTGAGCTTGGATACACAGCCAAAACAGATCCTGATGGGTGCCCTTTAAAACATTTACTGTTTTAAGATGGTTATCTGCTTTCCTGTACTTCTCTTAAAAATATGTAGTCCCTGAAATTTGTAACATTTCAAAAAAAATTCACCGAAAACTCTAGGAGGTGTTACTGCGTGTACTTTTTTTTTTTCCTTTTTTTCACAGTGAATTTGTAATTTATCAAAGAGGGAAATTGTATCACTACGACCGTACATCGGATTTGTGCTTACAGAGCAGAGCTTTTTACCCTCTATAATTTATTTCTTCCCCCTTGCATTTTTTATACTGTCCTCATTCTTTGTGGGTTGGTTACTGCAAAGCTGAGATCCCTGCAGAAAGATGCACACAAAATAGTCTCATATGCATCATCGACATTTAGGAAAGGATTCTGGTGAATTCCACCTCTTTTTTGTAGATTAGAAAAGTTACCCCGCTACCCCATGCAGTCCCCAACTATCAGAAATATCTGATTAAAGTCTGCTGTAACCCTGTCTCCTCCATTGTAGAATATGTGGAGAACCTTGGTGATGGGAAGACTGAGGAGTTCAAGGAGAGCGAGCAGAAGAGGATCATGGCTCTACTGGAGAACTTCTAACCGTTCCCAGGCTTTCGTCTGTGCCCACAAGTTGCAGGAGCTAATGCACATACAAGACTGTGGGGCTGGGGACCTATGGGAGGCAAGCACAGTTGGTTAGTTATTGAAAAATAACTACATCCAGCTCGAAAGAACCCATGACATTTTTTTCTTCCTCTTTTGTTTTAAGATTTGTTCACAGTTGAAATGATCAGTTTTTTTTTTCAATTTCAGAATTAAAGAACATTTAAAATAACTTCTTTATTTGTATTGCATTGTGCCAACTTCACTCAAAATCTGCACCACAATGAGCCAGTTGTTTTTAACCTGAGTTTAAATCTGAGAATTTTCAATAACTAAGTAGGACCAGATTTATCTTTAGTTTGTTTTTCCCAAGTGAAAGGCAATATTGGAATGCTGTTATTAAGTTACATTAAAGGTTCTCATTTTCAGTGGTAAAGCAACGTCTTACTACAATGTATTGTCCGGATTTAGCAAAACAAACTAGTCAAGTGATGTTTTTCATTATTTTTCACTATTTCATAATTGACAGTCATGGAAATGTCTTAGAATGGAAAAGTTGAGAAGGTACAGTTGTCTGTTGCTATCCGTGAACTCTAACACATCCATCTCCCTATGCTGCAAAATGACTGGGTCCTGCTTTTGAATTCCCCTCAGGTTCAGCTGTTACTATTAGAACGCTCAAGTGCTGTCAGCACCTCCTCCATTAGCCAAGTCTGCAAGTTGAGATCACTGGGTTTCTTTCTCGAACAGGCTGTCTCAGACACTTACCTCATGAAAGGTGGATTGCCAGACTTCTCATAACCCCGCCCTCTCCACGTGGGCATCAGCACATCAGATTCAATTTGGGCTGACCCTCTTGGTAGCTCCCGAGGCCCAGAGCTGATACCTGGGAGAAAGTGAAGACTTCTGAAAATGAAAGGAGTATTTAGTTTTCCGCTGGTCCAAGTTTTTGCATAGAAGACTAGGGAGACGGCTGCACCAACCACAGTGGGGAAATTCGGGCTTTAGTAGATTTCGTATGCCTCTGTTGGCCTAGGCCTGTTACATAATCGCAATATTGGAAATGTATTGTGGGTAGTTTTTTGCACAGTCATCAATATGGGCCAGCATCGGTTAGTTCCTGTAATAGCTGGCTTCACTCTGTTAAGCATTTCCGCTGGATCACTGTATAAGTGCAAGATTAAGTTCTACCAGCTTGGTGTCAGGCACCCTCTCTAAGTGGATTTCTGAAGACACAGCTCCTCTCCTTTTTAATCACCTTTAATTGAATACTGATACAAGGCAAATGAGTCTGAGGGTTGAGCTCCCTCACTAATGTGTTCTGTTGTGGTAAGATTATGAGAAATGCGGTACCCAGGAAAATTATGCACTCCAAGGAGACCTGCGCTTTTGCCTAGCTGCTGTCTCAACAAATTTACACAGACAAATGACTTCACTTGCTGTTAGTTGGAATTTTTGGCTTGTATATGACTTCTTGCCATCTATATATGCTGGCGGGCAACGGGGTTATATATAAAAACATTTCAAAACATGCTGCCTTGCTAACATAGCACAATTCATTACATAGAGTCAGTTTTTGTGGTCTCCTGTCTAAACATGCTGCCATATTGGTCTTCTGATTAAACCCAAAGTAGCATAGGCTAACATCTAAAAAACACAAGTCACTGAACAATACAAATTCGTCATGGATGTTTTTAGAAGTTTTTAGATGTTTTTTGAGAAGGTGTACAGGACACTTCAGTCTTCAGATTCATTGGTTGTTTTTAATGTGGCCATTTCAGTGACCGAGTTTGACACCCCTGATGCAAATTGTCATGAACTGGTTTTTGTTTGTGCAGTAATGTATCCTCAGACCTGCGTAAGGAACATTATGAATCATTTTTAAAGGAATCCTTCAGATATCTGCTGTGTGTTTATATCACAGCTGGAAATCAGCTTGGTATTATGTTCCTAAGTTCACCCCCCCATTAATTTGACAGTTCCTCAGTAGTAGTTGTACACTGCAAGGCAAAGAGACAGAACACATGACAAGGACTCTGAACTGTGGTGCCTGCCACTCACTACCCATACAGAATTGTTCTCACTTATGAAATAACTTGCATCAAATTGTAAAAATAATATACACCCCATTACCACAGATAAAACCTTGATAATGACTGTCTTGCAATGCATGATGGGTATGAAAAGACAGCATTCCAGCTGCCTTTGTAGTGTCATTCAGCACAAATCTCTATGAACTGATGCTGTTATTTTTTTATATTGCAGATTTTGACTATATGTTAATTCATTTTTAGAGAGATTGCTTATAATGCTTGGACCTTAACAGTTATTCTATAGTAATACTCTTCAAGTACAACAGACCATTGATTTCTGGGATCTTAACAGGTATGCTTTTATTCTAGTTACCAAGGAGACCAGATTCTACCAAAATACTGATTAAATCAGAGCTGAATTTATTCTAACGGTTTTAAGAGTTCCTATTGTGATTGTAACAGCTGTGAAATTGCTGTCGTGATGTGGACACTCTGGCGTACTGTCATACTTCTACATGGAGGGTGAATACGTAGGTTCAAGGACAACTTCTCCATAGCGACCCTGTCAAGAGTGCTCGAGTTATCCAAGCGGTAATCATGGTTGTTGGTCACTTCAGCGTGCTCACGGCCTGGTGGCCCATAGCCACCTGCAGTCTAACATCTGCTGCAAGGAACCCCTGAGCTCCTTTGTCTTAATTCTAGGAATGTGTGGCCCGATTTGCCAGCCCAGTTGGCGCCGTTCTGGAGGGCGCAGTACACAACTGTAATCACTGATCATGGCACCTGCATATTAGTGGTGCTTGTACAGCAATTAAACAGCTGAAAGGTCACGGAATAATTTTCTTTCCACATGAATGAATTGGACACAGTACCTTTAGTTTTGTTTATCTTCATCCATCCACCATCTAACCACTCATCCTGGTCAGAGTTGTTCTGCGGTTGTTTGTCTAATTGCTATGTAATGATGGAAAAAAAACAATAATGGATCTTGCTACAAATGAATGAGTTTTTCTTGAGTCATTTGTGGGATTGTTTTTTATATTGTTTTATAAAATTTTAGCTTACAGAACGAATATGCTGTCGATCTATAACGTTCTTTTCAACTAATGTTCTATTCATAACCTAAGACAACAGTTCCTACCCCCCACCCCCAATGAAGTGCAACCACAATCTGTCAAACCGCTATAATTTATCACTATCGATTAAATCAGGCCGATTATCCGACAGCTGTTCAGTACCGTGCAGCTGAAAGTACAAATCGTCTCGTAGCCCCTCAGTTAATATTTGCCTGAGAAGTTTCCCAAACGCGTCTTTTGTAGTGAAACTGAGTTTGTGTCGCATAAAGAAAATGTTATACCTTTAGTGCGATCGGTTATTCTGTAGCTGGTTTTATTTTTCTTGAAGCAATTGTTGGAGTCAAAACCCCGCCGGGTCCGTTGATGAGAAGAGACTCACTACACACCAGAGGAGTCGTTGCAAGTTACCAGTTTATTATCTTAAAATCTGATTGCAATCAGGGAGCACACATCTCACACACGTACGGAATGTACAGCAAGAGGAGTGAGCTCGATCCACAGGTATCGAGTCTGCCCCTTTATAGGCCTTTTGGGTGACAACCCCCCTTCTTCTCTTCGGTACTTTCCCCTGCTCATGACAACAACACATTCCAACCTTTCTTCAACCCTGTCTGGTACATCTCCAAAAATAATTGTTCTGACATTATAGTCTGATTGGCCAGCAAGCTTTCGATAGATAATCTATCTTAATATAATGTTCTGACGTTATGGTATGATCTCCCCGCAAACCCTTGAGCCAGTAGGTGCCTGTCCGCGTCTCTTGTCTGGCACCTGATTAATATAAACATTAGTCAAATGTTAAGTTCCTGTTTTTATGCACATTCTGTTCCTACTGGCCTGCACCTGCATCGGTAAGCTCTTTCCATATTGCAGGGCCAGTATCAATTCCTCTTTTTCTATTATGATTAATGATAGATAAGCTTCGGTTAGATATTATTGGCTGCATGTCTGCACATATGTCTTTTATTAGGTATTAGTAGTTATACAAGCACACTCAATCTTTAACCCCTCACAATACGCATCGTTTTATGGTGCATTCGGTTGGAAGCATCCTCGCATTTCTTTTATTTGCCCTCTCTTTCCTTCTCTGCCTTAATAGTACAACTCATTCTGGCGTCTGCATTAACTATGCATGATGTCTCTGTATGCGCTTTGGCATACTTATTAGTTGACAAGCGATGTATAATCTGTTAATTTTTCGGTGCTTTGAAAATATTTCTCAGGTCAACCACTGAACACTTTCAGAATACCAGAATACGGAGGCTATCAAGACATTGTTCTTAAGACTGCCTATTATTAACAGTTATTTTGATTAATTGCATTTTTTTCTTCACCTATTTCAAATATACAGGATCGTTACTGGAGTGTAAAGTTGAATACACAGTTGGTCACTTAAGTATGTTCTATGTTAGTAAATCTAATATAATCCGAATGTGAAATTATTCGGTGTTCTGAAATGATCTGGTAGTACTTTCAAAATTATTTTAAGGATTTTTTTTTTCAACAGACAAACAATACGGAGCAACTAATGTGCTTCTAGTTTATCAGTTATCAGTTATAATTCGCGACGGAGGGCAATCACAACAGCAGAACAGGCACTATTGAGAATGAATACAGGCTATATTTACACATGTAAATCAAGTATTTCAGGTGTTTCAAGGGTTAATGTTGTCTCCTGCTTTATCTGATGTTTCCAGTCATTTAACGATGATCGTTCTTAATAATCCTTGTTTAAATATACAGTTACAGCTTTAAGAATTACTGCCTTGTAAAACTTTAATGAATAAATCAGTCGCTTAGATCCCTCCGCCTAATTGATATTCCCATTCGCCAGCCGGGGCGCTCCCCCTTTTCCTCTTTCAGAAGGGATCTCCTTCCGCCGCAGTTAGGAAGCCCAAAGCGGCCGCAGCGCGCTGCCTCCAACCAGGCGCTTCTTATGTATAACCTGCGTCTGGAGTGATTCTGCTGTAAATCTGAGGGGAAAAGGAAAGTACCGAGGAAGTCAACTGGATTTTTAAATACCTCCTCCGCCCCATGTGAGAGAGTGGCAAAGAATACTGGAATTTTAAACAGAAACCATGGGATCCTTTGGGGTGATAATAGGAATTTTACATTATATGGGACTCTACGTCCAATTTAGTGCTTCCTCGAGACAAGGTGGACGCGGCGAGATAGAGAACCGTGTCTCTGGAAACGGTAGGTTGGATGCTGTTTCCCTCCAAATTAACACGAACAAAATATATATGTAGTTGCGCAGAGGGTGGTGGAGTGATAGAAACTGCGAAGAGAGGCGCAGAGGCTGGCTGCTCCGTTATTATTTGTATTGCAAAGGTGCGGGGTGCGTATGCTGCATCCTCACCTGGAAATTAGCAGCAATGGAAAGAGAACACGGTTGCCCAGCATCCTAATGAAGCTCAGTCCAGATGCTGATTATTTTTAGTATGTCCCTCACCAATAAGTTCGTTACCTTATAATATTGACTCCAGTTTTATATGGCAATTAAAAACTGCGATAAAGCGTTACCTTTTTGTTAGTACCACATTTAAATAAATTGTACAATTGTGATATAGTGGCACTTTTAAAACGATATATTACTTTTAATGTACTAAAGACGGTTATTGACTTTAATTTTATTTTCCGACATAACCCCTGAAACATAATGCAAAGTTGGTTTCAGTATCGGTGTCCCATTGTTTTAACTTGTATAAGTCTTTGCTTTTTTTCGGCTATGAATGTCTTCCAAAATGCAGTAGATCATGATAAACTATTTAAACTTTATCTCGTTAAGATAATTTGGGTTTTCAGTAAGCTACTCCGTTGTCTGCAGTCGCCCAGACGGTAAAACTCGTGAAATGACGTGACATCACTTCTTAGTTTCTGTGAACGGATGCAGCCGGCACACTGATGACGGAGTAGACACTGGTGTTTTGACAATGCAGTGTATAACGTTTAAAAGGCTTGTTCTATGAGGATCTCAAACTTTCTTTAAAAGCCGCAGGCGTTCATGTAAAGTCGAATCCAGCTGGCATAGGGCTGAATGAAGAACGTATATAAACTTGGGATTAATTGCTTATTACGAGTTAATCATCGTGAGATTGTTCTCGTAACGACACACCAGAGAATATTAATTCGGAATGGTATGTTTGGCATGCTAATACAGAAATAATTGAAAATCGGAAATCAATAATTAAACTCCCCGATTGCATTTTATTTTATTGCTACGCATCATACATTTCATTAAAAAGTTATCAGTTGCCATATACTGTTTTCGTGTTAAATGCTGTTTTGTATTGTAATGCATGCGGTCATATCTGTAATGCTGTTGTTTTAATTTTAGTTATATATTTTGCTATACAATGAGCATTTGCGTTTGCATTTGCAAAGGTATAGAGACAGGGGAGATTGGGCTGAGTTGGGAGTGAGTTTGACTGGAGTGGAGATAAATGTCCAAAGCCACTTTTTAGTTGGAAACTAAATAAAGATTATTTACTATGACTGTAGCTCCTCTTCTTCATCCACAGCTATGACCGTAGCTCATCGTCTTCATCCATAGCTCTGGAAACTGGGCCAAGCCTTGTAAAACCTAATAATAAGACCTAAAACTTAGGGTTACAGAGGGGTGGTAGCAAGTTAAATTTTTCCTGGCATTTATTTTTTACCAAGTTTCTTGAAGTTTCAAACAGCTAATGTCTCACTACAATAGCAGTTGTCCCAGTGCCTCATGAAGAAGGTAACATGGTGAGTTGACTGGTGTAAAATATTTTTGTCACCGCTGGACTGATTAACTGAAACAACTGGTACCATTTCTGTTGCTATTTCCACATGGAATGGTGTTAGCAAGTTAACAAATATGTTGGACTCTGTGTCAGGTGGTGATTCCCCCCCCCCCCCCCCCCCCATTTGAATTCGATAAGACCATCCTCCCTCCCAGTTTCCCATTGTCAGTCGGTGCAGAAACCTCCACTGACCATACTAATGCTCTGAGAGTGATTCATAACAAAGTAAAACTACCTTAGCTTTCATGACGATGGAAAAGATGAAGAAAGTTTTTCATTGTGGAAAGCTAGATTGGAACTTGATGTTAAGGCCCTGTAAGGGTACTCAGCCTGAAAATGTAGCCACTATTCTTCCCACAAGTCTAAGCATGGATACTCTGGCATATTAGTTGTTTTTACCACCAGCTGTACAACAGAAATATGAGCTGAGTATAACAAATTCAATGATGTTTTTGGGAGGAAACCGTTTTTGATGCATTTTCAAATTTCTGTTAATGCAAGATTGTGTATGCCTAAAGAGCCATTAGAAATTTTTGTTGCTGAGATCATGCGACTGGTGCTAGAAGCTTTTCCAAGTTATGGTGAACCTGTTTTTGCCATGGAATGTTTTTGGTGATTCATTCCTGGTTTGGATCCTGTCTTTCAAACTAAGTTCCATGAACAGGGTCCCACCCTATTGTCCATGGGAAGGTACTCAGGAGGCAGTTTCTGCCATGGTATCTACGATGCACCATACTTCTCCCACAGACCAGTCTCCTGGACTTTTGAAACATCAAACAGTTATTGACCTAGGAGAAAAGCACTTGAAACTTTGAAAATGGACAGTTCTGATGCTGTTCAGCTCACAGACCGGCCCTTTGAATTGCATTGCTGTGACTCTAGTGATTGTTTCTTTATTAGTCAAAATCCAGTGGCTGTAGGTGAGCCAGATCATACCTCTAATTGCACTTGTGTCATAGAGCCTAAGACTCACAATATATCGGATATTGGGTCCCTTGGTAGCATGCACCTTGACTCTTGTCAAGAAAGGTGTAGCATGTGTGCATGTGATGAACCCTACAAATGACCGTTGCTGGTTCAGACCCATGGATCTATCAAGCTGGTATTGGAAGGTTGAGCTAGATCCATCTAGGACAAAGCAAAGATTGCTTTTATGATTGAGTCTGTCTTATGCTACTTTAAAGTCTTACCAATGGGGCTAACAAATGCTCCACCAACCTTTCAGAGATTGATGGAGCTGGTTCTCCATGGCCTCCATTGGAATGGCTTAATTTACCTTGATAATGTGCTTGTATTTAGACTTTTTCTAATCATTTGGAAAGCCTTAAAGAGTTCTTCAATCATTTATGTTCCACTGGCTTCAAGCTCAAAGCCATTTTGCTTGTAGACAGGTAATCCTTTTGGGACATGATGTTTCCAGCCAAGGGTACCAACCCAATGCAAAGAATTTGTAGTACCTAGGTCTGTGATTAGCCTACCCTGGGATACACTGCATAAGTGAGGCCTCCTTCATGCCTTCACACAACAGGGTGTCCTGTTTCTCTGGACCGCTGAATGTGAGGATGCTTTCAGTCATTAAAGCCTACCTTCACCATTCTTCCTGTTGTAGCACACCCCATCTTTTCACAGCCTCTTTTGCTATATTTGGAGCCCTCACAAAATTGCATAAGGGCTATCCATTCATCAGTCCATTTTCTGTTCTTGCTAGTCCCATTTAGGGTCACAAGGGGTCTGGGGCCTGTCCCAGAGGCTATGGGATCAAGGCAGGAAACTACCTAGAATGGGGTGCCAACTCATTGCAGGTCACACTCACACTACAGTTGCAAAGGGATGGAAAATTTCCAGACACTTTCCATGGAAAGCAGGGTTGCAAAGAGCTGGAAAATTTCCGGTATATTTCTGCAAACTTTTCAGAGACTTTCCATGGGAAGTAAGGTTGCAAAGTGGTGGAAAATTTACAGAAACTTTCCATGGGAAGTTAAGCTGGGGAACTTTGGAAATATTGAATTCTGTGGAACTCCGCAAAAGCTGTTAGGTACAGCAAAGAAATGCAACTGTATAAATAATACAATATAGAATATGGCTTATAAGCAGTGCATTTTGATGCAGATTATTATTTTGGGGTGTTTCTACGCATACATACTCACAAGCACTTGGTTACACAGTGATATCACTATTAGTGCCATCAAGATGTTTTTTTTCTTAACTCGACCAACTCGGACATCAATGGAGTCTGTTACTTGTACCTTGACCAAAATCTTGGAAGTCAATTGTTCTTGATTAAACTTGTATTGGTCAAAACACATTAAACTCTACCAATTTGGTAGAAAAAAATCTAGCCACAACTCAACCGAAATCTTGGAACACGACAAAACAAAGCAGACCTACTAAAACTTGTACGGATCAAGACCAAAGCATGTGAGTGGAGTGGGAGAGGAAGGTTTTCGGCCAGAGCGGGAACAAGCGTGGAGCATCATGTTTGGAAAAATAAACTTGAGCATCACCAGCTCACATCTTGAAATCATTTCTGCTTGAATATGGATTTGGCTGCTCCGTTAGCAAGGCTACAGTTTAAACTAAAATTAAAATACAATTCAGATTGTTTCTTTTGTAGAGTGAGCAGTAAGTGATTTCATTGGAGCGGGGTTAAAATTGACTGGAGCTGCTCTGAGCAGGGAAGCGGGGGGAGCATACTGCTCCATGAGTGATGAGCGGAAATTGTCATCACGCCGCTCTGCTCACATGCTCTGATCGAGACACGTATCCCCTGCCAAACTTAAATGCCTCCATTCCTCCTCCTCTCCACCTGCCTCTTCCATTATGCCATCAGCTCACCTCGATACAGGTAAAGTGCTCATAAATTGTCATTTATTTCATGTTTACTGCTTTTGTACATGTGCTTTTTCATGTATAGTAGATTTATATAGATTTTTAATGCTTTGTATCATTAGTTAGGTAGGTTGATAGGTTTAAATAGGCAATCATTTGGGTGCCTGGAACGGATCAAATTCATTTATATTATTGCTTATGGGTAATTTCACCTTAGACCTTCGACCAAAATGTAATTCGTCTAGTCTTATGGAATGAATCAAGTTAATGTTCCAAGGTACCACTGTATTCCCATTAATTCCCATATATTACTATTAATTTCCATGGAATGTTTCCAACTTTGAAAATTCCTAAAATTTTGCAGCCCTACAACACAACATTCATTCACACATGCACACCTATGCACAATTTGGTAACACATGTGGTCTACACTTCACCAAATTCAAGAGCAGAATGAGTGAGTTATAGCTTATGCAAGTCATGTACTCACTGCATCACAGCAAATGCAACAGTGCCCTCTGCATGGTCACGATTGGATAAAGGACAGTAAATACAGGCCACCCCTAGGAAAAAAATTCATCAGCACCAGTGAGAATACACCAGCATGTATTCCTCAGGCTGAATATTCAAATTGGAATACTCTGCAGAACTTTTAAGCACTCATCTCACACAACCAAGTTGTTCTCCCTGAGGATGTTATACCTATAGCAGTGTTTCCCCTACCATTATATTAGGGGGACACCACAACGCCCCCCCCCAACGGCACCTCCCGCCTCCCCTTGAAGGTCAAGTTAATTTTATTTTCTATATTGCGCCAGATCACAACAGAAGTCATTTAAGGTTACCTTTCTTAAAGAACAGGTGTATACATTGTCCTTTTGTTAAACAAACTAAATAGCCTTATGTTATGTATCTTATTCACACAACAGCTTGTCATTTTTGACACGGTCGTGCGTATACAATTCTCTTCTGCTCTCTGTTCCACCCCAATGTGCGCGCACAGACACGTGCGCACATACACAGGTGAGCGCACACCCACCAGCGGACAGAGAGCGCGCGTCGGAAAATATGTCGTGTCAACCACCCGGTCTGCAGTGTAAACTGTGAGAGGGGCTTCTCAACCATGAACACGGTAATAAATACATTTCACAATGGGATTTTCTGCTTTAAACTGTCACTATTTTAAGCTATCAAGCATCACTTTTAAACCTAACAGTTAATGTATTTGCAGGTCAAGACAAACATCCGCAATAGGCTGCAAGGGGACCATCTATAGCAGCCTGCATGCGGATCCCAATAAATGGGCCAGACGTTTTTGACTTCCCATATCAAGAGGCTCTAGAAATGTTCTTCCAGAAGCCCAGAAAGATACATTGCAGTAGCAAAAGCTGCACACTTTGTGGATAGTTACCCCCCCAGCCCAAGCTGTAAACCTAGGGGAAACACTGTATAGCATTGAAAGCCCAGCCTGGTAATGAGTTTAGTGGACATTTACCTGCCAAACGTATGCAGTAACATGCCAGGAAGATCTTCTATTGGCTATTACTGTCTCGTGACATACACAGCTTCTGTGCTGAGTTCTTTACCTGTGAAACTCATTCATTCAGACCCATTGCCACAGGTGCATAATATCAAGCACCTAGCCATGCAGTCAGGCTTACAAACATTTGCGAAAAAATGGGTCGTTCTGAAGAGCTCAGTGAATTCAAGTGTGGCACTGTCATAGGATGCCACCATTGCATTAGGTTTGTGAAATTTCTTCCCTGCTAGATGTTCCATACTCAACTGTAAGTGGTATTATCGCAGAGTAATACTCATTTCACCAATTCGCATCGGTGCCCTGATGTAGAAGTTCACGATACAACTGCCCCGATTAAAAAAAGTGTGCACTGGATACAATTTGGGATGAACTTAGGATACTTTGTTTCTAACATCTTTGCATCGGTAAAATCTGATTTATTGATGCAAAATAGTGAGTTAAATCATTTTGCTTTATTAATTTTGTGTTTTCTATTTAGCTCACAACTGGTGTTATTTCATTTTGCTTCCAGACCACTAGAGGCACAAGAGGATTCTCTGCAAGTCTCTCGCAAGTTGGAGGCATGTTCAGCGATGCATCGTATCGTATCACAATAGTTGCTACATATGTATCTTTAATGTATCTGATCATTGGCAATGCTTTGAGATTGCAAAGTGGAAGTATTTAGGTACAACAGAAACTCAGCCATGAATTGACAGACCACTTAAAATAACAGAGCGGGGTTGCCGAATGTTGAGGTGCATAGTGTGTCAAAATCACCAACGCTCTGTTGACTCAATAACTGTAGAGTTCCAAACTTCCTCTGGCATTAACCCCAGCATAAAACTGTGTGCTGGGAGCTTCATGGAATGGGCTTAGTTGGTCGAGCAGCTGCAAGTAAGCCTTACATCACTAAATCCAATGTTTAGTGTCAGATGGAGTGGTGTAATGCACACTGCCACTAGACTCTGGCGCAGTGGAAACGTGTTCTGTGGAGTGACAAATCATGCTTCAGTCTGATGGGTGTGTCTGGCTTTGGTGGATGCCAGGAGAACGTTACCTGCCTGACTGCATTGTGCCAACTGTAAAGCGTGGTGGAGGAGGGATAATGTTATGGGGTTGTTTTTCAGGGGTTGGTCTAGGCCCCTTAGGTCCAGTGAAGGTAAATCTTAATGCTTCAGCATACCAAGACATTTTGGGCAATTTTAGGCTTCCAGTGTTGCGGGAACAGTTTGGGGAAGGCCCTTTTGTGCCCCAGTGCACAAAGCAAGGTCCATAAAGATATGGTTGGGTGAGTTTGGTGTGGAAGAACTTGACTGGCCTGCACAGAGCCCTGACCTCAGATTGCGAACCAGGTCTTCACGTCTAACATTAGTTGCTGACCTCACAAATGCTCTTCTGGATAAATGGGCAAAAATTCACACAGACATGCTCCAAAATCTTATGGAAAGCTTTCCCAGAAGAATGTCACCTGTTATAGCTGCAAAGGGAGGACCAACTCTGTATTGATGCCTATGGATTTAGAATAGGATGTCATAAAAGTTCCTGTAGATATAATGGCCAGGTGTCCCAATACTTTTGCCCATATAGTATGTATTGAATAATTATTCATCCCTCTTCCTACCACTTATCCTGGTCAGAGTCATGGGGGGTTGAGCCTTTCTCAGACAGCACAGTGTAGAAGTCTGGGGTAGGCCACCACCCTAGATGGGGTGCCAGTCCACTGCAAGGCACACACACACATAATGAGCAACTTTAGCCTAACCCCAAGTCTTTCAACTGCATTATACCTGTACAACACACAGAGGACATGGAAACTCCACATCACAAAACCAGCAGGTATGAGACACCAGTGCTAATCACTGAGCCCCCATTCCATCTGCGGAATGGTTATAATTCAATAATTAAAAATGGTAATGCAACCTTAGGGGCATTAAGCTTACCTGGATTGGAGTATTGTTTTATCAGGAGATTGAATCAGAATAATAAAATTAATGTTTAGGAGCTTTTTAAAATGATACTTAGTATCCTTAAAATGATACTGAGCCATACATAGTTTGATAGTAGATGTTGTTCATATGCTTTACTTATGATTTTGAACTGTCACGAAGATGTTTTTTTTATTTAGACAGTAAAAATCTTACTGACTCTTTTTCCTCATCATGTGTCACATAGAACCACAACTAGCATGAGTCACATAGAACCACAGGGAGCGCCCACAGATTAAATAATCAGAGGACACCTGAAATTCCTGCTTTGTGATTTTGGATACAGTAAAGAACTGCTTTAAGTGCTTCATTTGGTATAGGATGAAGACTAATAATGAACCGATGAAACAGTTTATGATGCAGACATGATGAAGGTTACAACTTTCTGGAAAGCTTTGAATGAAGCGGATACATTAACCAACTGCAGAGATAATGATTGAAATACCTGAGGCAAGCAGCTGAGTGCTGTTTCATTTATGGGAGTTGTGTGTTAACAACATTGGGTTATTGTTATTGGTTATTTCTCATGTACAATAAATTGCCAGCTAGCACATGGTAAATGTAGGCTGAGTGAAAGGATTTTTCTGATACTGCAAATCCATGTATGTTTTAAAAATCTATTGCGTTTTTTTTTTTTTTGTTTGTTCAGTGTAAAAGCTCCCAGATTGTCCATGCCAAGAATAGGAATGAGAAACTGATTGGGACATCACGTCCTGCATTTGTTATTGGTGATGATGCAGTAGGTATTTGTGGTTGTTGCCAACTAAAACCTGGTAGATATGGTGTACATAAGCTGAAGTGATAATATAAATTGACTTTCCTGTGTGAATATAATCAATTAGCAGATAATCCCTATAGGGATGAGAAGAAGTTAATTAAAATGATGATTTTCCACTTAGCACTCATTCTAGTATGTGCCCTTTCTGCCCGAGGAAATGATGAAAGCAAAAATACAATAACAAGAAAATGAAAACAAGAAACAGAATTTAGGAATTTTAATAAACAGGAGGGAGTAAAATATTTAAATAGTATTCCCTGTTTTTAAGTGTGTCTTCAAGGCTCGTGTATTAACAGGTTCTGGTTTCTTGAAATGACAAAGCACCCCCATGTAGGATGGGACCTACCATGTCCCGTTGCCACTTCATAATGAGTTTTTATTACATGATGCATATCTTTTACATTATGAGTTTCTGCAGCCCTCCGAGCAGGCCACTGGAGCTATTTTTTGAGATGAGAAATTTGCCGTGTGGGTTGCCAGTGGTGGGGCAACCATCAGGAACAGTAAAAAGTGTATAGGGGAGTTGCTTAGGTGGCCAGCATGGCCATCTGTGGCTTGTCAACATCTGGCAACAGCTGAGACATGAGACCATGCTGAGATAGTGGGTGGATTGGGCCTGGCAACCTTGGCAGCGGTGCTGATGATGCAGGTGGATTTGCGATGGATGGTGAGGCTCTCAGTTACTCAATATCCGGGGTTGGATGCCTGATTTACTTACATCAAATGCTTGAGGGCCTGCTTTTGTTAATATTCTTGTATCTGTGTACAGCATTTTTTATTAAGATTACGATGATCAGAACCATATCTTGGAGTACAGTGGGAACACCGTATCCGCTGTTGCAGTGATCCGCGGCTTACCGTGGTCTGAAAATAAAATTTGGTAATTCCAGAAATAAACGGTTCATAACTTTCAAATTGGGCACCAAGCAAGTACAGACCGTAATACGGTGAAACCCATCGGCCCAATTACGCTCAGTACTTGATTCTTCTCTTGTCCCCATACCCGCGCTTCCCTGCAGAACTGCCTCTAGCCTCTAGCATTGTTGCTGATTGTATTTCTTGCCACATTATCACAGTGTATGTGTTATAAAATCTACAAAAGCATGATTTTCATTGCTCCATCATCCCTTGATATATATATTTTTAATTGCTCTATTGCCTCATGAGAATTAGGCTAACATGTCAAAATCCCTTTCATTCGAGAAAGACAATATATTACTGTACAGTACTGTAAAATTATGTACAATGTACTATATTATTACTGTATATGATGTTGGTAATGTCTTATTGTACATAATTGATCAATTAACCTTTACCATACGTATGTACACAAAAATCATGTTATATATGGGATGAGTGGATTGTTCACTATTATCCGCGGTAGATCTTGGAATGAATCCTCAGCGAATATGACTGTGCTTACATGCTGAGGGAGGAATCCAGGCTCTCTTAAAGGACACCCTGTCTATATACAAAGCAGGGGCCGTACTGGAAGCTTCTAGGCTAGATGCTTCAGTCACTGAGCCTGACCGTCACCATATATGACAGTTAAACATCACAGTAGTAAAAGGCAGTAAATTAAAAATAAATAAATAAATAGAAGTAGACACAAACACAGAGGTTAAACAATGACACCTTGCTTGTATTTTTTCAAATCAGTTGACGACTTACCTTTTTAAATGAACTTTACAGTGACTGCAAAATCTTGGTTTTTATTACACTCCTCGCAAGATTTTATTTTAGCAATAACATCTAGTTCAAGATAGTAACATTTTTTTCATGAATTTGGCATGCATTGTGGTCTGTAAACATTTATTTGAAAAGGTGATTCTTGGATTGTATTAGATTTCTTCCATAACATTCTCTCACTGTGTTTATTTAAATAGTTTTTTTCTCTTATACTATGTCACTTGCATTAATTGTGTTATTGATCAAATCACACTATGCCTAATGTTGATTCATAAATGTTGTTACTTTAATATGTTCACAAGATGCTCTCTTAACAACCATAGTTTTTCATGCTGTGGATGAGATGTGTCAGCAGGTCTTTGTAGTGAAGTGTAGCAGCTATCCTGTGAGCCATGGGTAATTATGGGTGATGCACGCCGACCCATTTTGGCCAGAGATGATAGCCAATCCATAGCACATTCCACTGGGGTCCTGAGATTTGGAGCACATTAACTTAAGGAGTCCACTTGCCTAATCTCTCCTCTGGCAGGACACATCTAAGCCGAAGATCTGCTGAAATGTGTCTTAAAGTATAAAATATAAAATATATTTTATAAAATATAAAATAAAAAAAAATAAAAGAAAACACATTTAAAGCTGCTCGGTTCAACACGTTTTTTTCAATCTTTAATGCAGAATTACAGAGAAAGGGGAATAGAATGGATGAGCAAGTTTTGTAATGTCTGCTGTCACATTCCAATCAGGTGAAAACTGGAAGCTAAATGAAGAAGTCAATATAGGGTACTGTAGAGTCAATGTAACTGATGTATTGGTGTTGCTAAGAGTCTATAGCAGGGGTCTCCAACTCTGGTCCTGGAGAGCTACCGTCCAGTAGGTTTTCTATCCTACCCGACTTCTGATAAGCCACACCTGTTCTCAGGTAAATACAAGGAGCAGGTGTGACTCATCAGAAGCCAGGTAGGATAGAAAACCTACTGGATAGTAGCTCTCCAGGACCGGAGTTGGAGACCCCTGGTCTATAGACTGTGATCAAGAAGGAGGGACTTGAGTCATTGATTCGTGACTCGACACAGACTCAAGTCACGAATTAGAACACTTGTGACTCGACTCAGCAAAACTGATAGAAAGACTTGGACTTGATGGCATATACTCCAGACTTGGACCTGTCTTGGACCCTGTGATTTGAGAAGACTTGAGATTATAGTTCCCCTCTAGATACCATAACTTTAATTTTATCATTTCTATGTATATTAATTCTCTGCTGCCTGCATTTTTGGTTGGCTGAATGCAAAGTCTCCAGAGAGAATTTAATGGAAAGATGCATCACTCTATTCATATACACGGACATAAAATCTGTATGAGGACAACCGTGAGTGGACATTCTCATTTCAACCTATCTCTGCCTATAAGGAATGTATCCTATGACAAACTGTGACTGGTTTTTGCTGCCGTAAGCTTAAATCAATAAAGGTAAAAAACTGACAGGTAGGGTTTCAAGTTACATGACTCACACCTCGAAATGGTCCAAATTTGAAGACTTGTGGCTTAACAGCAAAAATGATGGAAAGACTTGGACTCGATTTGGACTTGAGGGCAAATGACTTGAGACTTGACTCAGACTTGCCAAGTAATGACTTGTTCCCATCCTGAGTGTGATCAGTACAAGATCACATGAGATCCCTTTGCCAATATGAGCTTTTTCTTATTAGGCACTTTTCAGACATGGACACTCTTGCAAGCCCCCCATTCACAAAACCCTGGTGGTGATTGACAATTGGCTTTTGAGTTGTTTGTATGACATGGTAAACAACTATCCAATGATTGCTGCCATCTGAAGAATACAGCCTTCTTTTTATATAGCTCTTCACGCAAGAGTGGTATAGCAAAAAATTGCAGTCGCAATTAATCGCCATTGGATGCTGATTAATTACATGTTGTGAATTGAGTTTGTCTTATAATGTCTGTATAATAACAAAAGGCAGTCCGACTGTCTTATTGATATACAGATAAATAAAGATTACGGATGCCAAAAAACAGTAAATGGGGAGAGGTGATATTTGCCGAGATGTGTTTACTACACCCCCCGCCTCCCAGCTTCCTGAAGTGGAAGTTTGGTGGCAGTATTGATTAGAAGATCTTAAAAAATAGAAGGTACACCCTTAGTGGCATTTTTTGTTGCCCATGGGGCACAGTGAAGTAAAATTGAGCTAATTATTTCAGTGGAAGCTCTAGATTATTTTCAGGGGAGGGGCAGGAAGGGGCAACAGTAAAATGGGGGTGGTGGGATCAAAAGAGGAAAATCTAAGACTGTCACTGGTGCACGCAATAGAGAGACATAATATGAATAGTTATTGCTATATTTACTTAGCAAATTCTTTTTATCCAAAGCAACAATTGGGGGTTAAGGGCCTCGCTCAGGGGCCCAGTGGTGACATTACTCTGTTACCCACGGGATTCAAACTGGCAACCTTCCAGTCAGAGGGATAGTATCCTTAACTGCTGAACCACACACCACCCCCAGTAGTTATGATTTTATGTATATTGTTGTGTTTATGCAGAAAAGGAAAATATATTCTTCTTGTTTCTTCTAATTTTTCACTAAATGCAAATCGGACGGTTATGACCTCTTCATTTTATTACAAATTTCAAATACACTGTACTGTTCTGTTATTGTGTGTAAATCCCAATAATCACCATTCTATAGTTTCTGTATCAGCTACTAAGTAGCCTATTGAACTCCTTCATATGTGAGGCACTCCATGTCACGTCATATTTATCTTTCTCTTTTCCACAGAATAGAAATGACAAGAGTCACTGTGATTGTGCAAAGCTTACAGCACATTTAGGTTTTCTTCAAAGCAATCATTTAATTGAAAAGTTCAAATTCTGACATTATCAGAATAATGAAAATATTACTGAGATATAACTACCAGTGGAATAGCACAGACATTTTGAAAAGCAAGCAATAAATAAATACAGGAAGAATATGTATGTGTCTTTTGTAATTCAGACGAATCTGATTACTTAAGGGGGTTCCATACTTTTGCAAGGCACTAAGCCTATATCTACCTATATTTATATTTATGGATCCACCAAGTCTAGACACTTGAAAACGTTTGGATTTATGCATATTCAAGCCATTTAAAAACTCACCTCAAATGTTTGTGAAAACTGTGTCCTGCATTCTGTGATTGACATTACCCAAAGTCAATTAGTGTCTGTGTGTGTGTGTGTTGGGGGGGGGGGCAGCTTCCTTTATCACTGGCTGTTGAGAAATTGTCTGTCCTCACTGTCCTTTGGTCTTCCATGTTGCCAATAGTCTGAAATCATGACTAAGCACTGACTCCTCAGTGAATATCCTCCCAATGTCTTCGATGCTTAAGGCATTATGACAGCAGGTACATTTTATCCAAAAGAAAAACAGAGAACCGTATCCAACTTGGAGGAGACCCCAGGGCAGACCCAGGACACTCTAGAGAGATTATATCTCTCTGCTGGCCAGGGAACGCCATGGTATTCCCCCGGAGGAGCTGGAGGAGGTGGCTGGGGAGAGGGAGGTCTGGGCATCCCTGCTTAGCGTTCTGTCCCTGAGAATGAGCCCCAGATAAGTGGCAGATGGATAGACGGATGGATGGATAGAAATAATAAAGGTCAAGGACTACCGATCTTTTGAAATGAATATGCCTCTCTTGATTCCATTTAAAAACAAAATCTCCTTTAAAAATGAATAAGAATGACATCAGTGACCTTTGGCCCTTGTGAACAAATATTATCAGCTCATCAGTGGACGATGTGTGGGAATATGAGTAAAAATCCTGTGATGGTTTACTGTAGGGGAGAAGAAAGCATTTCAGAGGGGGTCTAATTGTTGAGAGTCTGTTGGTTGTTGAACATGGATTGCCAGAAACTTCATCTAAGCTGTTTTCTCCTTCCCCAGTGGTGTTTTTGTATCATTACTTTCTGCTGTGATCAGACACTTTTGATCGAGAAGAAAGGCTTTAGCTTAGCTGGAAATGATGGTTTGGCCTGAATAAGTGTAATCACACCACTCTGTGTTGTAAGGGCCTGATTAAAATGCAGCAAAGCACATGCGGTTCGTTGACCTCTTTTCTGACAGCATATGACTCAATTATGGCGAGGTACGCTAGCACACGCTAGTGCTGCGGCAGCCAGTGACTTGTTGGATGCGTCTTATATTCTGATTTATCATGATGAGCCTGCGTAGATTCATCACTGAGAAAGAAACGTGCAAAAATGGAGGAAATGACATTTAAATGTTCATTCAAAATGATTCCCTTTCTGAGGCAGCTGTTAAAACTATTATTATCCTTATTAGCATGGATTAGTTATAGTTATTATTAGTTATTTTTAAGGCAATGAAGCACCAGGGTGACACACTGAGAAAAAAAGAAGTTCTGACAGCGCATTTTAGCTGTCCAGGTTTCTGGATATAGACACACGGAACAGCTAGAACTGGTGGGATGCCCAGTGTGGAGTCGATTCTGATGAACACAGAGAGGATGTGTGAGAGGAAGGCAGTGGCAAGGATAAAAATAGGCGGACATGTTTAAAGCCACCTGCTCAGAAGCAGGCAGCCCGGCCAGTGCAGGGAGACCATACAAACCAGCAACAATCCTCAGCACCCCCTGCTTCATCCCAGTCACATACACTAGGGTGAGAGTGCTCTGTCGAGATGGGCAGTGTTGGTCAACTCATTAGGTGCCATCTTCTGACTGGGCACCGACTCAGGAAGCCGATTTCTTGTCTTGGAGGGGGGGTGGCAGCAGTGAAGCTGCCCTAGAGGCGCCACATGGGCTTCGAGTGATACTGAATATGCGTTGCCATGGTATCACTTATAAAACTCCCCCCCCACCCCTGGAAATCAGAGGCAGCAGGAATTCAGAGAAGTAATTAGGGGTGTCCATCAGTAGGGGTCATTTTATCAGTCCATGCTTCCTCAGATTAATTTTGCTTTGCCTCCCCCACCAACTCCACCACCTTTATTTTTAATGTGGTATTTTTTTTAACACCTGGAATTTCTTGCAAGCCTGCTGGCATATTTCTCGGGCTGGACAGCCATGAGTGGGCAGTGCTGTGTGGTCTGGTATCAAGGCTTAAAACTCTTTTGCAAAGTGACACATGGTAGCAGATGCCATTTCAAGACCCTGCTTTATGCCTCTGTCTAGGTTGTAACATCCTGAATAATCTCTCTCTTTTGTTTTTCTGCTTCAAATCAGTCTTCCAGGACCCTCCAGGCCTCCTGGGTATTTCCCAGGGGCTCCAGTGCCTGTCTGAGATCTGAAATGACTATAGCAATTTTACAGATTTTTGGTTGTTTCATCCATGCATGCCTCCTGCTGCCTGCCACAAATGGGTTCCAAGGTCTTTCAGCCAGACTGTGAAGCCGATGGCCTTTGTTGGAATCCTTTCACAATGATGAGCGCAGGCGTGGATACAGCCAAAATGTAACTCTTGTGCAAACTTAGGATGCTGTCTCTCATTCCACAGTGATGAAGTCTCAGTCAGTGTTATTTCTTAAACTATCGTTTATTATTGATTTAGAATATGCAGAGTGCTTTTGTTCTGTCTAGCAACTAGGTGTATGTGGAGGAAATTAGTAAATAATAATCTATTTATAGAACCAGGTTTGTTTTGCTATATTCAGTACTGGTCCAATAATACTGAAAATTATGTCACATGAATTGGTGGCATATTTTTTTTTATTGCTGGTTTATTTACCTCAACATAAGTATCTATGTAATGGCGTCTTGTTTTAATGTTGTTTAACACAGGGAGGCATGTTTGCTCAGCGTGGGTTACTGTTGTGTCACATCTGTAGCATCAGGGGTTGTGATGGCTACAGCCACACAGTAAGACCTTAAACATTCTTACATGCTTAGTTGATTACTTTGTATGCTTTTTGCTTCATTTACAGTCACAATTTATAGTTCTTAGTTGATGTGCTTGTGTGTAGTGGACATGTATTGATATCTTAGGGTTATGTGCAGTGTTTGCCTAATTAATCTCTTGGTTTTGCAGTTACTTCGGTTGTGGGGGATGGTCTTTTCTTAGTCGCTATAAAGGTGTGGCTGAGGACAACCCCTGGAGCAGGAGTGAACCATGTGCTGCCATGGCAAGAGGGGGGAGTTGGGGTTTAGTTGTGTTTTGCTCTGTTTAATTATATGTAGTGTTTATTTGGTTTACCCCTTTTGTGTGTTAATTGGTTTGGCCAAACCACTATATATGTTCCTTCATGTCTCCTTATTGAAAGGTCAGTTTGTTTCAGTTAATACTTTGCTTTGTAATGTTAAGTTTTGTTCATTTCTGTTGACCTCTTTCATGGGCCCAGTTATTAAGATCTTGAGCTTGTTACTGTTTGTATTTTGGGGGTCAATAAAGCTTTATTTCTTTGGTTAAGCTCCTGTGTTTGTGTTGCCTTGCTGCAGTATGTGCATTTGTGTGTTTTCTGATGGACTGGAGTCCCACTGAGATTGTACTTCCCCCTTCTGGCCTGTCCGGGGTAGGTTTCAAGTAGGGCTGCATGATATCACATTCTGATATGTGAAATACCCGCAAGTAATATTGTGATTCTTATAAAACAGGAGGAGAGGAGATGAAATTACCCAAAACAAATGATAGCCAAATAAAACTTACAATCTACTGGTAGAGTGTGTGAAATAAGTTGCTGGAGTTGTGAGTTGTGTGGACAGACACAAAGCAGTGCCGACACATGCAATGTGATTATTGTGTATTGTGATGACGATGCTGAAACAATGTATCATTTCATGTGACCCTACGCAGGATAAGCTGATGGCTGCATGGACGTATTTATTGTTGAAGTTTTTTTGGGAAATCCTTCCATCTTTCACGTAGGTTGAACACAATTTCTGATTTTCCCGTTTGACGGTGTATAGCACCAGAGGTAAATTTGGTGAGCCGTTATGTTCTGCTGATTCCTGGGTCCCGTCCCTTGGAGCAACATTTGCTAGAGACATACATTGCATTGTAATAGCCAAGGTCGCCAGAGACAGTTCAGTGACTTTCTGATGGTGCCGCCACTTATTAGATGTGACACTTTTGATTGCTGCTGTTCTTTTTAATATAGCGTGTCACTGCCATCACACTGCTGATTACCATGCTGTCAGGGAAGCACGTTTACTGCTTTGATGCATGAGTCTTGGCAGGGAGGTCGAATTGGCCAAGGGCAAAAAGTGTGTGATGTTTCCTGAGGCACCTGCCTTATCTGAATCTCTGTGATGCATTTTTATATTCAGAACTCAGTATTATAAACCCTTTTTCCTCTCAGGCATGTGTCATCATGTATATGCAGTATTAAAGGGTAGAACAGATGTATTTCAACTTATATATTCGTTCACAGTTTCAGTGAAAAGTCTGGACACTGAAAATCATTTGTTTTTCAACATACAATTACCTTGTGAACAAGGAAACAGATGGAATGCTATGACCTATGACCTGCCCCCAGCTATACCCTGTACAGCTGGTTTGGGATGAATTGGGTCAACTTGTGGCCAGAACATGTGTAAATTTCTTCAGGATCGTTGAAGAAGCATTCCAAGTGGCTACATCTGGGAGCTGGTTGAGAGAATGCCAATTGTCATCAAAGCGAAAGGGGGCTATTTTGAAGAGTCTAAAATCTGAGAAAATTTTCACTTGAACACTTCTCTCAGTCATTACAGTATATGATATGTATTACCTCATTGTCTCGTGATCTTTTACTATAAGGTGAATACACATAGCTGAAATAGAGAAAAATACTTTAAAATCAGGTATGCCCAGATTTTGGACTGGTACTGTACATGTATATTTATTTAGCATTTATTTTCACAAATGTGATGGAGTTTGAAAAGGTATCACTCAATTTGTATCCTGCCTTAGAGCAAACTGGCAGGTGTGAGGGGAGCAAGGCTTCTTGGTGGTCTCTCTCTCCAGTGTTGAAGTCCAGCATAGCCCAAAGGTTTGTAGATACTATGGCCTCCAGGGCACACTTAGCATCTTGAGGGGGAAAATGCCCCCACATGGATACTCATATAGATTTTATTTTCAGAAGAATGTTAATCGGCAGTTTCACTGCCATTATCATTTTGAGAAGAATCTTAACTGCTTATAATTACATGACTTACATTATTACATTTTACAGATATGAAGAGTACTTAACAGTAGGCAATTTGGGGGGTATGGCCCAATGGGGGCCCGTCCCTGACTGCAAACAACCAATCAACATACACACAAGTGTACACCTAAGGACATTGTTGCAGGACATCTTAACTGTAACAGTGAAATACCTAATTATGTGGAAAAAAAAACATATGGTCTCATAATCACATCCATATTCCGTTTTTTTTTTTCTCCCAAATTTCCCAGATTCTAATAAATGAATTACTTGATTTGTTAATTATTTCATTAATTATATTAGAGAGGTCTGAAGAAAACACTTGGGAGTAAAAATTTCTGAAGAGCTATGAATTGAGACATTGTCCACGCCAACAGAATTTTAAAAATCGCATAGACTGTAATTTAATTTTAATGAGTTTTCCCTAACCACCCTATAAAACCAAAATTTGCATTCAGAGAAACCTAGATATATGGCAATCTTACAGTCAACTGTCGATTTAGTAGGGTTAGCAAATTTGGTAAGAAAAACAGGGCACTCTGTCATTCACAAAATGTCACAAATTTAAAAGAAGGAAATAAATTGTTTAACTTACAGTAACTGACCCGCACCAGGGGCCTCCTTTTCACGACCGTCCACTGTGATATACATAATGTGAAACAACAAATATAAATACAAAATCTGTTCAATAAAGTACTAGGTTTTTTGATTGAATTAAGCCTTCAATTAATTATAGTAGTTCATAATAAAAATATGTAAACAATGGAAAACATATAGGGTGGCATGGTGGCGCAGTGGTTAGCGCTGCTGCCTCACAGCAAGTTGGTCCTGGGTTCGGTCCCGGGTCCTCTCTGTGTGGAGTTTGCACGCTCTCCCCATGTTCGTGTGGGTTTCTGCTGGGGCTCCGGTTTTCTCCCACGGTCCAAAAGCGTGCAGGATAGGTTGATTGGTGAGTCTAAATTGGCCCTGTGAATGTGTGCAGCCTGCGCTGTGTTGGCGACTGCACAGGGTTGGTTCCCACCTGTGCCCCTTGTTCCCAGGATAGGCTTTGGTCCCCCCCGCAACCCCATTTGGGATTAAGCGGTTATGGTGATGGATAGAAAACATACAGTATAAGGCACAAATTAACGAACAAAAGTCAAGAATGGAACTCATTTGTAAATTGGGGTTTCCCTGTAGTCACCAATGGCTTTTAAACAAAAAAATACAATTGTATTTTTCTAAAGGTAATACATAAAAAAGCATTTCTTGAAAAAATAAAATACGAAATCATTGTTTTTAACAACATACAAACAGCAAAAATTTAACTACACAAACAACCATTTGGGGTGAAGAATAAAGTAAGCATAAATACTTAATTAGCAGTGAGTTCTCTGAAACAATTAAACACGACACTGTGAGCATGTGGGCTGAGCCCAGGTGTATTTTTCTTAAGAATGAATGTGTGCAGAGGTATGCGTGAAAGTCTCTGTATGACATATGCTTGAAATTATGCTGAACAAATAGAATTCCTTTGATTAATTCACGATTCACACAAATCTGCTGAACTCCTCCAGCGTCCAGATATTCCAGACACATACTACAGTGTGGCCACTTGTGAACAGAAAGCATCACAACTGTCATCCAGTCCATCTTGATGCAACTTCGTTAGCATTTCCTACACA
The DNA here is from genome assembly GCF_048594095.1 of Paramormyrops kingsleyae. NCBI lineage: Eukaryota > Metazoa > Chordata > Actinopteri > Osteoglossiformes > Mormyridae > Paramormyrops > Paramormyrops kingsleyae. The sequence goes on along the minus strand of NC_132802.1, from coordinate 21,276,981 downwards.
TTCAGTGACATGAAACCATCTTGTGCATGACATCTGAGAACAGTCTGAAAAGCTTATAACCTCCAACAATGAGTTGTTTTCATGTTCTATTACTGCAGTCTGCAAATGTAGCACATTCACCAGTGAATGCACGTGCATAAAAATTACTTTCTTGATAGAAGAAAAAGCTGGAAACATCTGCGACAGCCGGTGAATGCCTGGAAATAATGACAACCATCAAGGTTTGCTGTGAAAAAAGCAGCTGATGGTATTCAACCTCAACAAAGTCACAATAGTCTTTTAGTTGTTCAGTTCGAATGGTGTAAATCAAGAAGTACCTGTACATTTTCAAAGGTATCAACTTAATGTTAAGATGAACTATGTCAACTATGATGAAACGCAATTACTTAGCATGTGTGCTGGACAGCCAATGCCAACTAGCGTTCCACTGCTTTTCATCTTCTTTAAATTAGCAAAGACATTATTACCATCAACACCATGCTGGACACCACCAAAATTAATATTGCAGTTATCTCCTGCAAAGACATGAATTTATGAAATAACTGATGGCTTGTCCAAACTGTCCTTAACACATCTCAAAATCGTAACTGCAATTTCACTGGGAGTGCTGTGAATGTCAACAAGTTTTGACTGTAAGCCGCCATTTTTTCAGTCATACATTTGATGTGGGGTGGTGGACAACATATGTCCTTAAGTGAAGAGTGTTGTTTCATAATTCGCTGTTTAACCGTTATTTCTCATAATACTATGCAGCGTGACACATAAGGATGTGCATATTATTTAATTTTTAAACATGTGGACAAGCCTTGCAAACGCTGTGTGATGATACTGAGTGGCTGCTGAATATTGAGAATTGGTTCGTTTTCTTTCACTTGGTACTGCACTGTAACTTTCAGTATTGGGTCATACGGGTCACAGCGCTAAACCCAGCAAAACTGCTGATTTTTGAAACACCGCCCAGATGGCTGGAAAGGGGCCCAAAAAGAGGACCTGTCCGGGGAAGCCTTGACGTATGGTAACCCTAGGTCTAAGTGTTGACTGTGAGGAAACTGCTCAAGTAGCAAGTCCCTTATCAGCCCTCACAATGGTGGCCAAAGTGGGTGCTCAGGGAACCTGGGAATCTGTTCAATGAGAGGAGCCACCAGGACTTTTCCAAGTTTCACTAAGAATAGCCTCCTCTTTTTTGCCCTCGTTTCATGCGGGGAACAGCTCTTTCCTGACAAGAAAAAGCACTGTACACAGAAATGTCCAGAACATTAAAGAACAGGGCAAGGGGCCAGCGACATGCATTTGTCTTGCACCATTAGGTGGCAGTTATCTTATCAAGGTTGCCAACCCCTGATTTTGTTTTGTTGTAGTTTAATACCATTTGTGGCTTTCTATCAGGCTGGGCACTGATTGCAGTGCTCTTGTGTGATGTGCTCACGAGGAGCACATTTTTTTTCTTGCCATATAGGGCAACACCACTGTATTTGCAGTAAATGCAAATTTAGAGGAGTGTAGTCCTTTTATGGCACAAAGGCAAATGGCATCTCTGGTCTGGTCTGCCTCACTGTGTCCAGTTTTCTAGTGAGGAGCTCCTGCCCTAGCTCACACAATGTGTAAATATTATCGCATGTAGTAACCCCTGAGCCCCTTAGTAAGGTCAAGCATGACCCTTGTGGCCAGCTTTTTTCTTTGGGGCTTCCCCAGGTAAACTTGAATCTCCCAAGCATAGCTTAAAGAAGCGTCACGTGCCACCCACAATTTGATTCCATATTTACTGCGTTTTTTTGGCATGTATTGTCGAAATTGACATCGACCTGCAAGAACACATAATGAGAATACTTATTTGTTGTCACGTAAATCAATCAGCTACATATTTTAGACAAATAAACATTTTTGCTAAGACTTTACAATATGGTTTCTTAGAAACTTAAGTTACTTAAATTACTACTTAAGTAAAAATTATAAACAAATATAGTAGCTAATTGAGAGAAAGGTTGCACTATATTTCATTTATGATGAGCAAACATGAGATAAGTTGTCACAGGGCAGAACTGGAACAGGGGACCAAAACATGTAACAATCAAGAAGCAAAATCACAGGACGTGAATTAAAGTCAAGGTAGTTAGCAGAGATCATAAAACCGAGTAATCTAGCCAGAGGTAAGAGGGAACGGGCAAACACTTGTGATTATGCAGGGAAAGCAGGACGCTCAGGCACACCCAGACGGGGGTCGGAATCAATAATCGTTCGGGTGGCAGGGTCTGGGGGAGCAGGCACACGGAAGCACACGGGAGAAAACATGCAACCAGGGAAAAGGGGCAATGTAACGCTCGGCATTTGAGCATAATCGGACGAAACCTTTCGCTGACTAAACCGGTTCACCCACTCTTATAGTATCAGCAATCAGGACTAAAATGAAGCTGCTGTCTGAATTAGAGGAGGCGTGCTAGGGGGTACACGGGAGGAAACGGGGGGTTGCTGCAAAAGATCTGGGTTCACCCTCCTATCAGTATTTCACTGTTTTATGTTATTTGTCATTTGTTCCTTCAGTAGTTCAAAAAGGTTTCTAAAATTTAAAGATACAGTAACAAATACAGTAACTGACTGAAATAAATTATCCGTTATGATAAACATGATATCAATATATAAGTCCAAAATTATTTATAATTTGTTTTCCTGTAATAAAAAAATTGTAAACTGTTATAACAGTGTATATCCAGAGCAGTAATAGTGAACATACATTACTTACCTTTGAAAAGAATGATTGACTTCATCATAACCGAGATTGTACATTCACAGAATTCTGTCAGTCCAGATGTCCCACACCTCCCTGATTGGTGCCAGCTTGTTCGTCTTCCTTTTAGCAATACTTGTTTTGTGATTGTCAAAACAGAGAGTATATGTAAGTTGCGAAATCAGTGTGAAGAGAAACAGGTCTGCCAGTATCTGAGTCTGAAGTACTGTGTGTGGCTTCTCCCTTGTACTTAGAAACTTCTGCCAGAAGAAGGAGACCAAAAGCTCCTTCCAGTTCCTGCCATACCTACTCTCCCCTACAGGTTCATCATACTTATTAAGATGTTCTTTATAGAGGTCGGTATAAATGTTGGAAAAACTGATAAAATGTCTAGTGTGAGCCCTACTTCTCTTTGTGGTTCCAGGAGTGCTCCTCAGGATACACTCTGCAGACAACCAGCACCCGCACTGGTCTTGAGGACCAAGTGATTTGTCAATTTTTTGATAAAAAAGTGCATTCCTCTTTATCATCCTCAAATTCTTTTCTTTCTATGTATATCACCTCTTCTTCTTCACTTGCTGACTCCATGGTGTCAGTGGTCAGCAGGTCAGCTTCTACAGCAGCAATGTGTCATTCCTTGTCTTAAAGTCAAACTCACCTGAGACTTAGATGGGTTTGGACTGTGTGGTCTACCATTTGTTATTTAATGCATACCATGTTATGTAAACATTTCGATTAGAGGTGGCCTAAGTAAGACAGCCATGCCCTAATTGGTCAGAGATCTAAAATCTGTCTGAGTTCCCGTGAGAATAGGCAGAATTATACTAAAATTTGCTTCACAGCTGGCCAAGATTAGTTGCAGCAAATGTGTAGTCAAATCTGACTCCAAAGGCAATGAAAGGTACAAAAGCATGCTGCATCTTTTTCTAAAATCAAATTCTTTTTAGGACAATTCAGCACATTTTCTGCTTGACAGCTTAAAATTTAAGGTATTTTTATTGATTATGAACGAACACTTCCCTAAATGCAGAGAAATCCTATTCAAATGAATGTGGGGGTCATATTTGACCCCAAACACCCACAGTGGAAGCAGTTTTTTTGAGCACCAAAAATATGCCATTTGAAAATAATTGTGTTTTTAATGTTAAATTTGGATCTCTTTAGGACAAGTAGGTACATTTCCTTCATGACACAGCTATTTTCACCGTAAAATAATGCATCCTCAGTTCTCAGTGTTTGTATGGAGAGTAAAGAGCTGAAAGTGTAGTGTTAGTGTCAGATTGTGGTCAAAAAAAGTTATTCAGGGTAGGTAATGGGGTGAGATAAATGGTGCAAAAAGGTCTGACATATATTTGCTAATTTGAAAATTGCCTGATCTGACCCTTCTGAGATCCCCCAGCTTCATCCCTGGTAGGAATGCTCTCTCTCTGGTGGTGGTGCCAGTTCTCCCTGTACAGGCTGGAGGAGGAGGCAATGGAAACCTATGTTTAGGAGGTGCTAGCCCAGGCATCATCTGGCCATCGACCTACCCCCTCATCCCAGGCTTCTTCTTCGTGAAGAAGAATGGGAGCCTGCATCAATTATTGAGCCCTGAACGCCACCACTGCCCTGCATCCCCTTGGCTTTGGATCAGCTTCAGTCTGCCTGCATCTTCATGAAACTCATGAAACACAGCTCTTACAAACTCTGTGGCATCTGAGCCAGGGACTAGTAGAAGACGGCCTTCATCACAATGACTGGTCAGTATCAGTACCTCATGATGCCATATGGTTTAGCCAACAACCCATCCATCTTCCAGGCATTCATGACTGATCTGCTGGCCAACATACTGTATCTCTTAGTCATTATGTACATTGACATCATGCTTCATCTGAGGGTTCAGCTACATCGCGGCCCTCCTTAACACCCTGCTGGCCACCTGGTGAACCAATCTCAGCTAGACCCACAAAGTCGAAGAAACCCTCCAGCACCTCAAGGGCCTCTTCTGTTTGGCACCCCTTTTTCTAACAGTCCAACCTGTTGATACCCTTCATTGTGGAGGTGGATGTCTTGAAGCTTGGGCTGAAGGCTATCCTTCCCAGCACCAGGGGAACTCCCGGAAGATGCACTTGTATGCCTTCTTCTTGGAAAAGTTGACACCGTTTGAGAAAAATTATGACATCGGTATCCAAAAGCTGCTGGCAGTATTATCTGGAGGACTGGTAGTATTATCTGGAAGGAGCCACACACATCTACTATTGTATGTTCAGAAAGATCACTGGAACCTGGAATACCTCAGGTCAACAAACAACTCAACTCTTGTCAAGCCTGGTGGATGCTCTTTACCCACTTTGATTTCAGGGTTTCCCATGTGCTGAGAGTGAAGAATGTGCAGGCAGATGCCCTGTCATACCAATCCACCTGAGGTGCGAGAGGAACCCCTTCTCAACTTGTCAGAATCGTGTTTTGTAGGCCTGGTGACTTGGGACCTGGAAGGAGCCCACTGCGACACCCATCAGCAGGAACACTCTCCAGCTAATTTCCCTCCAGGGAAGCTATGTGTGTCCTCTTCTCTTCAGTCCAACGTGCTGTAGTAGGTCCACACGTCCCTCAGCTCCAGCTACTCAAGAGTCACCACTACCATGCGCCTGCTCACCAGACGAAACTGCTGGCCCAGTTGGAGATTGGAGGTGGAGGAATTTGTGGCCATCTGTCCAGTCTGTGCTCAGAAAATGGATTCTACCAGAAATCCGAAGGTCTGCTCCATTTGCTCCCCACACCTAACCATCCTTGGTCACACTTGGTTCTGGATTTCATCACTGACCTTCCCCCATGTCAAGGCCGCACTATGATTCTCACTATCATTGATCAGTTCTTGCGGATGTGCTGGCTTGTGCCACTCCCCAGGTTCCCGTCAGCCAAGTATCTAGCAGACCTCCTCATGAACTGGGTGTTCCTGTAATATGGGATACCTAAGGGGCCAACAGCTCGCCATGAGGGTCTTCCAAGCCTTCTGCACCTGCCATCTCTCTGAGCCTCTGTTCTAGTTACCATCTGCAGACCAATGGTCTCCCGGAGTGAGTCAACCAGGTGGGCATAAAGATCCTACAGCTGCTGTGCACCACCAGTCCAACAGATTGGGCCAACAATCTGCCCTGGGATAAGTATGCCTGGAACTCCCTCACCCAGCAGGCCTGCAGTCTCACATCCTTCCAATTCTTACATCATAAGTGGTTTCCAGGTTGGTCTTCAGTCTATTCATTATCACTTCTCTTTTTCAAACAGCTTAAAAAGTCAAAAAGTGTATATGTCAAGCCGGGACAGGAATCCTGATTGGAGAGGCATTGTTGTAATCTGGTTAATCTTTGCATTTATCTGAAAGCACAAAGTCAGTTACAGTATATTGTACAGCTACCATACATGACAAGGCAATACAATACAGGTAGTCCCTGGTTTATAAACATCTGATTTATGGACCAGTTGTACCTATGAAGTTATTGTATTAAAAATCCAGGTTAAATATTATGGTTCAAAATAACAATGCAAGCACTACTTTATAACACTTGCGAAAGCATTGTGTTGCTTTAGTGGTTTGTCCGTTTGAGGTACAGTACAGTTCTCTATGTAGTTACTTTTATTATTATTATTATTATTATTATTATTATTATTATGAATTATTATTCATCTCCTTTGTAACTGGGGGATTGCCTGATTGCCTCTACTATGGGAGCCTTGGAAACCACTTCTTGTCTTCCATATGCAAATGTTTTCTCTTTTTTCATCTTTACCACCTCTCTGCTATTCTTTCTCTTGACATCTGAGACAAGTTATTCACTGACCTTATCCAGGCTTTTCAGATTCTCTAGTGGCAGTTCAGATACATACAGGGGTAATGGGTGGTATGTCTAAAGTGAGGATGTTTTAGTTTATAATGATTTAGAAGTTCAAACTTGCTTGAAACAGATGCTGAACACCCCTTAACACTGCCACATTTACTGCAGAGAAAAAGAAAAACTGTGCTAAAACATACTAACTGAATATGTATACTATATAAAAATGGGTATTTGTAGGATACTCACCACTGCAACAAAGGCTACGGCAAACCCTCAAACTACAAAGAGAGTTAGGAACAAATTAGTACAGTGGTACTTCAGAACTCTAACTTAATCCGTTCAGAACTCGGGTTTGAATCCTAAAAAGTTTGAGTTCTGATCGAATTTTCCCCAAAGGAAATAATGGAAAACCAATTAATTGGTTCCCGGCCATAAAAAATTACACCTAAATATGTTTTTCTAGCTTTTAAACACAAGATGAACAGGATAAATGAAAAAGAGCATATACTAAACACATTTTCGCAATTTCTCACGAACATTGTGCCAACACTGTACGCCGTGCGTAACATTTTTTTCTTAATGGCTTCCAAAATGATGAAGAATGTACCCCAACACTACCCCAAGCCATGCCCCAACACTAGATTATGCCATGCGGTCCATTGTTTATTTTTATTATTACTCTGTATTCATTAATTTGTTCGTAAATCACAAACTCTGCATTTGTGCAGAAGATATGAAAACGAAATGGTTTGGCCTAACTGAACAGTTATTGCATTTGATTTAATGCTATTTCCTTTTCATTTTTTTGTCAAACCACCCAAGCAACTTCAAAGAGCAATCTTCCGCATAAGTACTCATTTGACGATTTGCTGGGAGCCATTAGTCATGGCAGCCACCGTAAGTGGGCCTGCAGTAACGGTGCACATGAGCCACATCTCGTAAAAGACAAAGAAACTGAGTATTGTGTGAACCTTATGTATAAAACAGCACAATTTTGTTTAATGGCTCCTTCCTTTATACTTAGGATGACAATATGAGCTAGGACAGGGTTTGTAAACTACCATTTCAACCCATCTCAATTAAAAGGACCCGGATTCCATTTTAGCACTGAGTTTTGCTGTGTGCTGGTTGGTCGGTCTCCTACAATGATGCATGTGTGACTAATGTTAGTGTGAAACAGCTAGATGAATCTTTCAATTAAGGAAAAATAACAGTAAATGTACAAGACAAACCAAACAATTTAGCTGAGCACAGGAGCCTTTCAATTTAAAGTAGCTTGTAAAGTAGCTAATAGTTTCCCCCCTGGCATGGATTAGGTGGTGACCCTAATTATACTGTCCTCTATATTGGACGATCAGGATAAAGCCCTGAAATGTCAACATTTATATTATATTACCAATTTGAAAACACCAAGCAAGGAACATAGCAGTGGTTAGTATACAGTATACTGTTGCTTCACAGCTCTGTGGCTAGGGTTCAAGCCTCTGCTGTGGCTCCATGTATGTTTGCATGTTCTCCCCGTGTCTTCATCAGGGTCAGCTGTAGCCCCTATACGGTTATGTGTTGACTATCGGCAGTTAAATGCGTGTACTCGCAAGGACATTTTCCCTCTTTATAGAGGAGTCTCTAGATGGCTTTGACTGTTGTGACTTTATTTTCCATGCTTGATCCTGCCAGTGGTTATAATCAGGTCCTGTAGCAGAGAAAGATAATACCAAGACTGCCTTTTGTACGCCATTTAGCCTGTTCAAGTTCAGGCAGATGCTGTTTGGGTTATGTAATGTTCCCGGAACCTTTTAACACTTGATTTTTGGGGATGAGCCATTCTGTTCATTGTTGCTTCATTTGAATGACATTGTGATATTTTCTAATAGCTTTGAAACACATTCACAGCATTTGGAGTTCAGATGATTAATGCAGAATTATCTTAAACTGAAACTCAAAGTGTAATTTCTTTCAATCTGACTTTGAGTATTTAGGCCATGTATTCTCGACAGGTGGCAATGGACCCAGACAAGATTAAAGTAGTAGCAGACTGTAAATATCCACAGATGTTAACCGAACTATAGTCCATTTTGGGCTTTGCCTTCTACTACTTACTGCCATTTTTTCCTAGTGTCCTGTGCCTTTGCAGAAGCTGATGGGAGTATTGCAGAGCTCTTGGAGGAGGTTATGGGTTTGACTTTGGGATGAGGCCTGTGAGACTCCTTTTTAGAGCTTGAACAGCAAGAATGGTGAGCATGCTAATACTGACATATGCAGATATTTTTTTCGTGAAACTGATTGTCAGACTGGATGGTGGTCTCCAAGGACCATTAGGGGATGAGAAGGTCTGCGGTGTTTGCTAGTCGAGAGCTGCTTTCATCAGAGCACAATCTGTCAAACTATAGTTTGATGAAACTTGAGTTTCAATGGGTGGTAATGGAATAATTACGGGAGTATCTGTTGGGGGTCAAATTTACCATATACATAGATAGTGACCCCCCAGCTATCTGTTGACAGCAAAATTGGGGGCAGTGGAGCAGCATTGGACATCTCAGCTTGTGCTGTTTGATTCTGAGATCAAGTATCAACCTGGGACCATGAATTGAATTGCTCTCTCCTTGTTGCTCTCTTCGGTCCCAGTGTTGTTGGCAGAAGATGCTCTGGGTAACTGGACGCACTAGTGGTAACTGAGTATACAAGTCGGCATCTACCTTTAGCATCAGGCTTAAGCAGCTAGGACTAAGGGGCAAGAGCATGTACCCAGAAATCAAGAGCTATGCTGGAGAAGAGCAGTACTGGATGATATGTTGCAAGTATTATATTTACTGTGTGTTTAATCAGTCTATGATTATTGTAGGTATGATTGATTCATGTTTACTCTATTGTAGGCTGTGACAGTGTCACTTGATTTCAATGGCAATGTCCTGGAAGGGCGGTCAGGGTGCCACTGTTTTTCCTAGTTGAGGATTATTTGTATTGTTAAAGGGAGCTCTGATGTGGATTGTTCTGCATGTATGTGCAATATTTAATGGTAAGTGATAATTGGTGGGGTTTTTTTAAACTTTCACACATATGTTAGGTTTACAGTGGGTGTAAGGTCTACCCTGTGTGCCTACTGCGGGGTTAGTTCAGCTTGAGTGTAGTGTTGTACATTGAAAGAGTGACTGCATACACCATTTCATTGGGTTTATAAATTTTCTTTTTTGGATGGGGTGGTTTGTTTTTGTTTTTAATATTTGCGTTGATTGCACTCTCCGTGTGCGTTGATGATGCTGTGGTATAAGTGTACAACCCTATGATGTGTACTGATGTGCGGCATATTTTTCATAGTGTGATTTAACCTTAACCATTAAAAGTGCATTTGTTTTTAATATTTGTGGAATAAAATCACTTGTATAGTACATCAGCTGTATGTGTCTTGTGTATACCAAATCTGCTGGAGGACTTACACAGGATATGCTATCATAGGGATGTCCCACCCTCATGGTTGGGAGTGGCGTAGTTGACAATTAGTTACTGGAGGATTTTGAGCTTTCACAAAGGCTTTTGACCTATGTACCTAACAGAGAGGCACTTTCAGGAACACTGCTGCCACAGGTGTTCAATAAAATCAGAGCAGACCTGATGATGAAAGTAGGCAGTGCCTCTACTGACCACAGACTGCTGGACCTCTATGATAACAACTAGTTTTATGCCTGTAACTCACCGTTCCACTGATGAAAATTTCAAACTCTCATCCTCTGTACTGGACTGCTTCTTATTCATGGACAGGTACACAGCTTAGTAGCTGAATTGCTAAGAATTTCACAGGGAATGTGGGGGCTTGTGTCCCAGATAATGCTAGCGATGTTATAAGGGAAAGCTTGAAGCACATTCAACAAAGTATGACTCAGGTGAAAAACATTGTTGAGTACACACACCGGAGCACTGTTGCAACAAGATGACTGAGAGCAACACAGCAACAAATTTCTTTTGTTCCAACAATTTCTGCAGGAGAAAGATGCCATAAATTGCCAGGCATGCACAGGTTGATCCCATCACTTTGAAAAAGTGGAAATGTTGCTGCTATATTTTCAGCATATAATTTGGTTATCATTGTTATTAATTTGTTCTGTCATAAAAGGTAATGCTATTGATAAGGTGTAGTTGAAAACATAAGAAATGAGATCTGTTTATTGACTTGTTTCTTAGACAACAGTGAAAATTATTAGTTGGACTTTTGAATATGAATATGATTTTTAAATAATAATCTGCAGTGTCCTGCTTAACAGATATGTGATGACATCAAAAGTCATTTTGATGGTGAGGGAACTGCGAAGAGTCCTTCATTGACAGCACGGCCTGTCTGGTCATGGCCCAGTTACAGCAATGATGAGGTCACTGGCTGCTGATATGCAAAGCCATTTCCTCCCAGAGGAATACTTCAGCTTTTGGCAGAGGCAACCCTCTTAGAGCCCAGGTTTAAGCATTATGCTTTTCATGGTGCAGCTACGGCAGATGAGGCTGCAGTTGCGAGAGTCAGGTTTAACAGCCAAGCAGAGCCATTTCATGCTTCTGAGAGTGATGGCAGCCCATCCCTTCCATCTAAACAAGCGTCATTCTGGGAAGACTTTGATGAGAAAGTGGCTGAAGTAGTGAATGTGATGAACCCGACAGCTAATGCAGTGGCAGAAATGAAGGGCTTTTTGGCAGAACACTTTATCCCAGGATCTAAGAATCCAATGGTCTGGTGGAAAGTATGGCAATGATACAAGAGGGACTAAAAGATGCCATGAAGATTTCATTTATTTACATCTCTAGTTTCCTTAATTTGTTAATACAGGTATGTTGCTACACTTTGTTCAGTTACTTTAACTGGAACTGTATGTTGCTTTCTTGTTTTTATTAAAATATTGTTCACTAATTTCAGAGTCTTGCAAATGCATATTGATCACAATGCACTTCAGGTCTAATTAAAATGCAAAATAATCACATAGGCAGGCTTTAGCTTTTAAATATAAATGAACAGTCACTCTCCAATAGCCAGATAAAATGCTAAAGTATCTTAAGAACTCCTGGCCTAAATATGCTTTAATAAAGGGATTTAAAAAATACTAAAGCCATGACCATATAGTGTATCGTTCATTAATTAACATAGAATATGTTGCCTTCAGTATATAGTTTGAAATTCTTATTAAACGTGTTGGCAAGGTCTCTTGTAATCGACACATTTACTTATCATTTTAGCACTTAATTCTTGAGTAGACTTTCAGCACAGTCAGAATTGTGTGGAATCACTCAGTGAATTTTGGTTCTGGAAAAAAGAACTTCCTTTAAGGAAGTAAGTCTAACCTTTTGAACCGAATGTGCCAAAATTGGCAACTTACCAATTGCAGAACTACTCCTACAGAGAGTCAGTGACCAATGGAGTCAGTATGAGCTGGCAGGGAGTTAGTGAGACACGCCACCGTGTGGCCGGGGATGCACACAGCAGAAATACAAGGTATTATTGGACTGAAGGCAACATGACTACTGGCCATCTACGAAAAGCATATGTAAATGAATTTAAAGGTTGCTGTGTGTTTTTATGTTAGTTTGAAAAATAAATTTAGATCTGAGATCTGATATCTTAAAATCCAAGACTTTTACCTGAACGATGTGTGGATTGAAAAAAGTTTCACTGAAAAGAGCCTAACTGACTGAGTCTCATTCTAGGTGACTGGAATCATGAGCTGTAAATCTAACTTGTCTAATCATAGTATATTACCTATATTACCCTAATGGAAATCTTACCAAAGGATCAACTAAAAAAGGATTTATTTCCTCTCAGTTTACCTTTTAACCATATAGCTAAAAGAAACTTTGTTAATTTTTACAACATTTTCACATCTCCACAAACATCCAAGAATTACTTCCTTGGGGACAGTACCTGCCAAGCTTTTCAGTTCGACAATGTCTTTTGCCATTGTGCTTCTTCTAGCAAAAGCGTGACTGCATGGGTACATCTGTTGTGATGACACAGCTACGTTATTTTGTTGCCAAATACAAATCTCAGCATGAGAAGGACTGTATTTACTTATTATATTGAATGGCAGTAAAATTAAGTATGAGAACTATCTTAATCTTCACTTAAAATGTTAGCAGCTTATTTTATTCCTTCTTGAATCAAAAATAAAATTTTTCCTCCTAGTAACTATATTACTCATGATCACAAACCACCATGTAATGTCAAATCAAAAGTGCATTTTATGCTCTACAAATGAGAAATAAAATGGTATCCAATCAGTTCCTAACAATGGATGACTTGGTGGAGCATGCTTTACACTCACATGTCTGATGCATTATTGGTGTACAGATGTAATATGGCAATTATATCAGAAAAGAGGATGGTGGAGCTAAAAATTAAAGACAGTGTTACGAGCATACACAACAGAAGACAGAGCTGAGAGATTATTCTAAACTGTCAGTATCTCAGAGTAATAGGATCTGCTTTATAAGAGAAGGAAGAGTTCTTGAAGCCTCCCTTCAGAACATTTATTAAAGGGGGTTCCTTATTAAAGGTGCCATATGTTGTGTGGGGCGGGAAGAAGGATGCAGGAACACACTTGAATTGCAAATGAAAGGGACTTTAAAAAAAAAAGGAGAAATAGCAAGTGAACAGAATCACAAGGGATCCAAACAGAGAGAGGTAAAGCACAGGTGACATGAGAATGTAAGATTAATGACAGATCTGGGGAGCACAGTACTGGGAAGGACTTAAATACAAGACTAACGAGGCAGCAAACAGGAGGCAGCTGGGACCGCGTAACAAGAGGGCAGGAAGAAGAGGGCCAGGAAGAAGGAAGGAACAAGAGGGAAGGTAAATGAGCCTCAGGCTTGTTAAGCCATGCCAGGGGCATCAAGGACAAAAATGATTATAATTGGATTGGAGAGCTCATGCAGAGATCATAGAAAAGCAGTAGCAGTAAACTTTAGACTGATTATTGTTTAGATAATGTCAAGGAATCATTATTAAAATTGTAGAGCTTGCTATGGTTTATGGTGCCTTAACCCAGCTGACTGTTGCCGTTTTTTTTATGTGACAGGGAGGGGGAGGGGCGTGGCATCCCACATTTCTTCAGATTGAAACGATCCAGGTGCAATTTGGTGATGATCTGTGTATTTTCCAGGATGATGGAGCACCATGTCACAAGGCAAAAGTGAGACCGTAGTGGCTCAGAGATAACACTGAAAATTGGATCCCTGGCCAGGAAATTCCCCAAATTTTAATCCCAATGAAAACCTGTGGTCACTTCTCAAAAAGCAGGTGAACAAGCAGAAGCCCACAAACTGTGACCAGCTCCGAGCACTAACAAGCCTCAAACTCTCATGATCGCCAGGATTCGTAGATGGCCAGTAGTCAGGATTTGGATAAGAAGCTAAAATCCAGCAGAAGTTATGAAGAAGAAGGGTCAACACTGTAAATGCTAACTCTTTTAGCATTCTTATCCAAATCCTTTGAAAAGTATTTATAATTGTTTTTCAGTATACCCTAGAAACATGTAAAAAATAATTTAAAAATGCTAAAGCAGCAATGTTTGCGAAACATATAGAAATTTGTGTCCCTGGTAAAACTTGACCATTACATATTTAGCCAAAATCGTGTGTTCAGGTGAAATGTGGTTGCATACAAGCAATGAAAAAAAAAGATTTAATAACATTATTATTTAGCCTATCATTATCTTGACAAGTTTCCCGTTTGAGTGGGAGCCCCTAGAGGGCGGGGCCTGTCCATTTGCGCTGGTTGCACCACCCTAACAACGGCTCTGCATTTCAGTATTAGTTTCAGTATGAAATATGAAAAATTGTGAAATTGTCATGTCTGGCCATAGAGGGGCACCAGAGCCTCACAGACTGGCACTCTTGCTCCCTAGAGAATTAAACACATTCAGCTGTATCTTATTGCTAATCACATTCAGTTAAATATGAGTTAGTCACCTGAAGGCCAATTCATTCTTCATTTTTCACTTTTTTTATCATCAGGGGTCTGCACCGGACAGCTGCAGACTGTGTGTAGCCAAGATTTTGTTGTCCGGCTGAGATCTTACACGTCTGTGTACGTCATCTGTGTATGTGGAAGGAAATTGTGTTTGCTGAAGGTGGCAACAGTGACTTTCACAGAGCAGAGGTCACCCACGATTTAGTAGAAGAAGAATTGTTGCAGGAGGTACCAAGATATCCACATGTCTAATTTTTGATGTCCAGACAATATTCCACAGTTGTGTTTTTTGCAATACACCCCTCTCCTGGTCTACTGGAACATCACTGCTGTATGCAGGTGCTGACTGCAACCGTTTGCTTCCGCGGCCAAATGTAGTATGGACACAAGCTCCTGTGTGTTGAACTGTCTGCAACCTGAAAGTACACATGGAAAAGTGAAATATGAACTAGTCTAAAGGCTATTTAAGCATCCTGGTTTGTTTGTTGCACTTTCTTGTGTTGTCCTGCCGTAATTTTGCATTTGGTAACAGTTGCCTTCTTCATGCAAACCTTGCATAGAGCCTCAGGTCAGGATAGTCTGCTTTGGTAGTATAGTGGTCAGAGTAAACCCTGTTAACTGACAATATCCAAAGTTCAAGCACACAATTTCTGAAACTACTAAATTTCCCTCAAAGACATATGCATGATTCTCTAAGGTTAAATCACCTCCTCTAGCAGTCAAGTCAAAATGCTAATTCATGGTCTCACATGCTTTGTGCCCTTCTTCTCGGTTAGCATTTTTCACGGAGGTGCCCCATGACATCACAGCACAGAGTGGACAGGACGTGGAGATGGCCTGCTCCTTCCGGGGAGCAGGCTCACCCTCATACTCCCTGGAAATCCAGTGGTGGTACATCAGGAACTACAGAGACTGGACAGACAACCAGGCCTGGAATACCAATCAGGTATGGCCAAACTGGGATGTAGGATCGATTGGTTGAAAATCTAGTTGTAACTGCTGGTTGCGTGCTCTACAATTGGACCTGTTATGTCAGACAGGCACACATATCTTGAATTTCTGGACCTCCTCTAGTGCAATGCAGCTGTCTCTTTAAATATTGCATTGCATTGCACTTGCAATTATACACACAAATTATGAGAATATGCAGCCTCTAAAAGTAGTGGCTAAATTAATGTAACACCAACCCCTCAAAATTCCCTAATGTACAAACAAAATGACATTATAATGTAGACGTAAGATTTTATAATGCAGAAGTATTGACTAGCATTTCCAAACTGCTACTAATGAATGTTTTACTTAGTATATAAAGTTGGAAAATTATAAGTAAAAAAAAGTATAGCTTGCAAGCATAACCTATAGTTGTACTAGATCATATTGTACTGTTGATACATTTTCTTATGTCGGTGCTCTGGGAGTGCAGTCTTAAAATGAATAATGCATAGCTGGTATACAGCAGATGCTATTTCTTGGAAAGTACAGAAAAAGCATATTAACAATGTATGATCTCATTGCTGATAGCAACAATATGGGGTATATTTCCAGTTAAAGTTTCAACCCCACACTGTGTTTTGCGGCACTTTGAAGGAAGGGGAAAATGTCAATCGAAATCCACTCACTTCTGTCTTGTATTATTCATGACCTTGTCTGTTTTTCATTGTAGTAGCTAGCTTTATTTTTTTTTTACTCCATAGCAAAACCCATTACGGGGCCCTTCATTTGAGTTAAGCAGTATTAATTAACGTCAAGCAGAGGACACCCTTAACCTCCCCTGCTTTTACAAATTGGTTCACAAAGAAAGCCATTATTATCTGAAAACTGAGGTCTCAGCCTTCTTTAAAATGACCCGAAAGACATACAGGATCAATGTCATTTTTAACCATGGATATTATGAAAACATTTAAATGTTTACATATAGATATGATGTCAGCATTCCACAGATGTATCTGGTCAAAATCAAATTTCTGCCTGGGCTAGTGTAATTGCATATTACGAGGAAAACAGAGGGAAAAAGTTATTTCCACCAATGACATAAAGCAGGGGTTTCCAACAGTGAGAGGTACCCCTTCAGATCAATCAATCTGTGGATCTACATGTTTGATATAATACAGGAAAAATTATTTGCTGCACTTTATATTTAAAAGCTACAGTCTATAACGTTTAAAACACACAGTAAAAATGAAAATGTGTTTTTAATGAATAGGCCTCCCAGGATCAATGACAAAAACAGCATTAGGCTAACAATACTCATCTACTGACATTTAACATACCTGTGCAAGAAATAAAATATGTTGTTCACCCCCGGAATTCTGAAAGAGGGACTCACTGAAGAGGGGCAATTTCAGCATGTTGTCAAGGTGTATAATTATAATTATAATCACATGTTCGCTATTTTGCAGTGACTGACTTTTTTAGTCTTGCTGACTTCAGTATTTTCCTCAATGCAGGTGGTACCCCAGGAACAGTTCTCAAAGGATGCTACCAAAATAAGTGTGAGTTATTAAAAATATTATTGTTATAATTATGTGTAAGAGTTGGGAGGGCAGCTTGTAGACCACTGTAGGTGCCAACTGGAGAGCTTTAAGGTCAACATCCATTTCACTCCAGCATCAAAGTTACTGCTTCCTACCTCCACCTCTGTTCTCCACCCTTGTTCTCCTAATGTGAGATCGAGAACCTTTCCCTGTCCGCCTGGAGTGATTCGCATTAGTGGGTTCTGACCCAGAGATAATGTACTAATACTACCCACCTGTAATAGTACCCACACTGGAACAACCAAAACTAGAGTCAAAACCTTCTGCCATCGGAATTGAGTTTGCATGGTGTAAAGATTAGCTCAAGGAATTTAGGATGATTATTTCCCATTTGTGTATGTGCTTCTTTACAACTGAGTTATAGTCCTGGTTTAAGTCTGAACTCTGGCTCTAGTTCTACACCAATTCTTGGAAAAGTATGACCAGAAAGTGTGCTTTAGACTAGTGGCGTTTGAGTTCATGAAATTATATCGTCAACCATTAAAATACCTCCAAGATCTGCCTTTATGGAGAAATCGTTAGTATCGTGCAACATGGCACTCTCTCCCCTGGATGCAGGTGGTGAAGGTAGCTGGGAGCAACATCTCCCACAAGCTGCGGCTGTCCAACGTGAGACCTGCTGATGAAGGTACCTATGAGTGCCGGGTCATCGACTTCAGTGACGGTTCGTCCAGTCACCACCGGGTGCGTGCCTATCTGCAGGTGGAGTCGGATCACGCTGCTGTTCTGCACCGCCATCAGCCCGTGGTCCACTCCGGCATCCAGGAAACACTGGACACCCAGCCAGCGCACACTGCCCACAAAGGGGCCCGGCAACTGAAGAAGCACTCTGAAGAGAATCTCACTCGCTGCAGTGATGGCTGCGTCCTGTAGGGGGCTGACCCCCCATGACAAAGCAAAGACCGTTTTGTGTACATTGTGTAACATAATGAGAAAAAAACTAGGAGTGCATGTCTAATAAGTTTGTAAGTTCTTTAGTCTATGAGGTATAGTTGACCAGCTTACCCTGGTCAGCGTTGCTCTCTTAGCGCTTTTTGGTTGTTTCACATTTATCTTTTCTGGTTTGGATGCGTGTAAAGAGGTCAGGTGACCCTCACCGTGTTGTGCGCTGACTGTATCCAGACAGGCCTGATAATTCTGTACAGTGCATCAAGGAAGGCCTGTTAGTGCAGACATTCTGTTTTCTAAGTGCTGTGTTTCTCATTAGTACTGAACTAAAAGTAGACGTGGATTTTAAAAAATGGTATTTTCATGTTGACTTTTTATGGACTCGGCTATTATTTATGAAGCTTTGTGAATGATTGTTTGAAGGGTTTATTTCCATTCTTACGTTTTGCTTTGATGTTTTGTAAGATATGAATAAAAAATATGGTATATTTTACAACTTATTCTAGGATGTTGATCTCTAGGATGTTGTATGCCTTTATCAAATTAAATAAATTGTAAATGAACCCAAAGTAATAATTTGACTTATTTCCATGAAACTGTAGAATCCTGTCTTTGTATTTAAATTTGCATGAAATATCAAAGTGTAATATGCGGCTGTTGAGTGAGTCTTTGAGTACAACTCAAAAGCATGAAAAGGATTTTGTTTGAAATTTTAAAGCACATAAACATTAGATTTCACTATTAAAATTCTAGCAGTGCCAAAGGGTACAGGTATCATCCTATGTTTTGGGAAAAAAACAGCATGATCCTTGGTAATTGAGGTATTTTGAGAGCAGTCAGTTTCCTCACTGTTGACAAGCGACTGTATGGCATGGGCACCCCTGAGCTCCATATCACTGAGTACAGCTCTGCAACAGGGCAGACAGATGCTTTCACACCCTCTGCTCGTTATAATGGATGGAAGGTGCAGTGTCATGCTAACGACCTCAAACCACTGCACCTGCATTACTATGGGGCTTAAATACATGCAAATTGTAATTTAATCATAAAGTGGGAATACCCTCATGGATCCTTGACTCTGAGGTAGTGGCACTGTCGTTGGGCCTCACGGCAGAATAAATAACAGAGTTGGCCCAAAAACACTTACAGTACTGCCCTAAATTTTTGGACTTGGCTAACTAGTGCTCCAGAAAGAGGGCCTCCCAATCCCACTAAAGGAAGAATGCTAGCCAGTGAGCCTACCTTACTGTTACTACTCAGCCTACTCTGCACACCCACCTCTCTCTCCTCCCAACAACCCCAACCCCCATTGAAAACAAGCGTCAGCCTAACTTGCCCGCTGTTGCTAAATTTGAAATTCTGGAACAATTTTTAATTTACTGGACATGTACGTTCACATCTTTGAAAGTTTGCATCTTGACGGTTCATATGTAGAGGATTTTCTGTACTACATCGAGATGAAATAATGCATCATGCTATCTGTCCACTAGGAGGAGCCAGAAACAGTTACCGGGAGAAATGTAAAACTGGGGGTGAGTGGACTATCTGGTAGAAACGAGAATTCAACATGAATAAGTTCTTTCCATAGTCGACTACCATTCGATAATTATTGACCAATATCCATGTCTGTCTTCAGTGCTTCTTCGCGTTTTCTGTCATGCATTATGTTATCTGCATTTTTAAAATCTCTTGGTTAGACGTAGGCTTGGGCACCATTATGGTAGCGAAATTAGACACCAGCCAAGCCTACTTAGACAGCTCATGTACTTTCCATGGTTCACGTTCTTACTTTTTCTCCCGTGTGCCTTTTACACTATAACGCAGTATGCAGTATTTAGGCAGTATTTTCAAATGTTGATTTTCTTAACATACAGGCACACTGAAATATATAGGCACATATATGTGCCTATATATTTCACTTATTTTATGAAGGTACAATGTTCTGCCACCTAACTACAGAAAGCTGTAGGATTCAAATACAAATATATTACATTACAAAATAAATACAATTTAAAATGGTTGCAGGGTTATTATATATAGCTTGCATGCACAAGACCATCAGAGTGGCTAATCATTCAACAAATCTGACTGGTCCTATCATAGCTGTTAAAAAATTTTATGCCCGACTGAAGTTACCCACTTGAGTTACCACAAAAAATAGTTTGTTTGTTTTTTTCTTTAAGCTCAGGAAGATATGTGGAATTCACACGTTCACACGCCACATTTAATCAAAATCACAAACGGCAATGCAAAGGCCATTTGTTGAATTAAAAAGGAATGATCCAGACTGTAAATGTCCCAGAATGTGTGAGTGGGTGCCCTTTGATGGATGGGTTTACTGTATAAAATGATCTCTGCATTTTCCCCAATGCTTTGAAATAAAAAATGAAATAAACTCGAGGCCCACCATGTACTGATTAAGTGTATGTTTTTGCACTATGAAAGACACCAGCACTAAGCTTTTACAGGAAGATAGGCCACATTAACTCACAAAAGTTAACATACAGGACAGTAGATACACGAACTTAACAGCCCTTCAAAGCTGTTTTAAGTTCCCCTCTAGGTGCAACTGTGAGCAGCCTCTCTGCCTTAAAACCTATTAATTGCTGTTTTGAGGCCAGACAGCATCTCCCCCGGTGGCTGCACAGTGGAGTCGTGTCACCAGTCATTGTGGGCATTTATGCATTTAAACATTCGAAAAATCTAATTTCAGCTCTGCCGGGATGCCCCCCCCCCCATTCTTAACTGAAACAGTACTTTAACTCCATGTATTGCTATACGATAACAGGTAAAAGGTTTGAGGCACAACAGAGGGACAGTACACATGGGACACTCGATGTGACTGGGCCAAAACGGCATCCCACTGGCGTCCCGCTGGCATCCCGCTGGTGTCCCGCTGGCATCCCTTTGTATACTGCTTTCACCGTCGCTGGCACAGCTCCCGGCTGCCTTTCAGTCAGCGATCGCTTCCAGGAGCTTCAGCACGTTGTGTGTGTGCTCATTTTTCTCCTGGCCCATTCCGCTCAGCCACACTTTGGGCAGGTCCTCATGCGGGGGCTGGTACGAGTGGGGGCAATAGACCTCATTCAGCAAGAACCAGACCCGGTCAGGATCCACTTGGACAAGGTGACGAAAAACACTGCAGTGCACAGAACGTACAGGAAATCAATGACAATCATAGGCAAACATCAATAAAGATTTTAGGTTTATCGTGTATTAACTAGCTCATTAGTATTTAATGAATAATAATAATTACATTTCAGAACCCAAAATAACAGAACCTTCCACAGTACAGCCTATTCTGACTAATGGAGCTTTTCCATTGGCAAATGGGAACCAGGCTGTATCCAACCCCTACTGCAAAGGGAGACTAGCTATAGTGTGGTTCAAGCTTGGTTCTGTAGTACTTTTTCAAGCAGTAGGTTGGAAATGTTCAAGTTCTAAGTTATAACTAAGGCATCAATATGTGTGTGATACTACTAATAATGAATAATATATAGAATATATTCTTTTTTTCCTTCAGATAATCCATGAAGGTTACAGAAAATGGATGGATGGATGGATGCATGAGTGCTCCATGCATTTCGACACGGATAACTGGTTCTTTTCTCTGTGCATTTCAACCAATCCGATAGTGCTGTCGCAACCAGCTCAGCTTAGTCATGCTTTCAGCCCTGTTAGTATGCAGGGCCGTGTCAGCGCAGGTACGGCTTGGGTATGGCTCGGGTACGGCTCATATAATTTACAATGAAAATGTGTCTCTTCGCGGTTTGGCTTGGCTACAGCTCGGTTCTTGGTGGCAGTGGAAAAGTGCCATGTGGTTAATAGTTGTAGCCAGAATGGAAACCACTAACCATTTGAATTGTCCTTACGAATGATAGTGAATAATTAAGAAGATTGCAGATTATTCAGACAAACTGAAGCTACCTTAGGCAGGCCTCCTGAAGCTGGAGCGGCTGTCTGCAGCTGAGGTAGGGCAGGCAGGCCTCCGACACCAAGTCAAGATCACCATCGACTGCAGAGACGGAAAGAGGATGGGTTGAGTGGGGACAGCAACGGCTTAAGCAATTGGCTTAAGCATGGAGAGATGGCAGTCTGTGTTACAGATTAGGTGAGAATCATGTGGCCCTAAAGGGAGACGGAGTCAAACTGCCGAAATGGCCTCTTTCCATCCCTGGATTTCACACTCAGCCCCTCTGTCACAGAGCCATTTATAGCCATGGTAACTCCTTCACTCTGTTTTCTTTCCAGAGATAAATGCATCCCCACAGCCCTGGACTGTAAGCCAATTTGAACATTAATTTCAAAAGGTTTCAAAGACTTTTCATTCTGCTGACATTTAGGCAACACAGTAACAATGTTCTGCTTATATTATCTGCCTATCATGTGCATCCTGTGTCATTTGAACAACAAACTGATTGAAACCAACAAAGAGGTTCTGTGCTACCTTTCGCTAACTAAATCCATGAGTTATTAAATTCATCCTGCCGTGTTCCTCTTCCCTACATCCTATCCCCCTACAATCCATTGGGGTCTTACAGTAGTAGCAATCAATTTCTTTGCTCAATTGCACAGTGCATGTGACACAACCCAGTACCGAAAATGTGAAAAATGGGTTTAATAATACTTCCTGCCTGGTGACTTGATTGCCCTAGCTGTGATGTATCTATTCAAGGTTAGGCTGGTCTGAGACTTGAAATGCACAAACACTGTTCAATGCAGTTAAAATTGCCCTTATTAAGCTTCTCATTTTTCCAGTGCCTCAAGCTTCTCACTTTTCCAGTGCCTCAAGCCTGACATCTAGTGGTATAATTAATTTGGATTAAATAGATGCTTGGGTCTATTCATAACAAACAGGTATATTGAGGTTGAAGGTTTCATCTGTCACTGGGAAGAAGTAAGATAAATTAACATATTATAGATAAAGACAGCTTGTCAAAGAAAAGAACGGCTTAAACAATACGCTTTCTAACAAGAAAAAAAATCTATGACTCAAATTATTCAATATATGCAATGCAAATATAACAATACACAAAAAAGCAAGCCGTCCAATATATGTTATTATATTATTTAATATCTAAAAATTAAACATGACACACAATTAATGGTAATTTCATAACTTCTTGTCACTGATGCCACCTGCAGTGACAAGGCCATGGAAGCCGTTGCACTGGACCAGAAGAGGCTTACCGAGGTCCAGCCTGAGGCTGAGAGAGCCCAGGCCCTGCAGCACTGCCAGCTGCAGTTTGTAGGCCAACGTGTGGCTGTAGACGGGCCCGGATCTGGCGCTCACTGGCGCCTGTTTCAGCAGCATGGCCGTGAGCCTTGGCAGCACATCTTTGGAGACTCTCCTCCTGAGGAAATCTCCGCAGGTCTCTCCCAAAGTACACAGCACCTACAGAACACATGACAAGACCCCAAGCGTCACAACATTAAGCATCTGTTCCTTACTGTTAATGAAACTGTATTTGTACGAGTACAGCTACACAGCAATTCTTTAGTTCCACATAACCCATTTTACGAGCCTATGAGACACACAGACACATCTGAGACTGAAGTTTAGGGCCAGAGTGCAGGGCCAGCCATTTTCTGGCAACCTGAAACAGTTTTCAGGCTTAAGGTCCTTGTTCTAGGGACTAACAGAGATGATTACGGTGTTGACCGTGGGGTTTGAACCGGCCACCTTCCGCAGACAGGCAGTCGCAAACTGCAGAGCCACTTCAATACATAAAAACACACTTAAGCCATTTCCGAGGTGAGGGCGTACCCGGAAGGCACGCAGCACAGCCAGTGGGTCGTCATTGGTGAGCCGGTTCAGTAGAGCGGGCCAGCATCGGTGGGACAGTGGAAGCAGCACGTCCTCATCAGCAGTCAGCACACACACACACAACTCCAGCACGTCCAGGACCTGCCATCTCAGAACACACACAGGTCATGCACGGTCACCCTTTCTGGTTAGGCAAACACAAACCACTCTGTTACCTGAGATAAGTTTTGAAAGACAACTAACATATAATACACAAACACATCCTTTACTACTACAAGATTAGAAGTCATGTTAATGTTGTTTTGCAAAAAGTGAAAATTTACATTAATGATATTGACACCAATACATACAGTAAACTGGTTACATTTGCAGACGACACCAAGGGTGGTGGTGTAGTAGATACTGATCTAGCAGCACAGAGGCTACAACGGGATCTTGATTTAATTAGCGACTGGGCTGATACTTGGCAGATGAAATTTAATATAGATAAATGTAAGGTAATCCATGCAGGGAGCAGAAACATAAAGTACAGATATTTAATGGGTTTGACTGAAATAAAGGTAGCTGATTATGAGAAAGACCTCGGTGTGTATGTTGATGCTTCCATGTCCCACTCTCGCCAGTGTGGGGAAGCAATAAAAAAGGTCAATAGGATATTGGGTTACTTCTCTAGGTGTGTGGAGTTTAAGTCAAGGGAGGTGATGCTACGATTATACAATTCCTTGGTAAGACCCCACCTAGAATATTGTGTGCAGGTTTGGTCACCAAACCTTAAAAAGGACATTGCTGCCTTAGAAAAAGGTGCAACGGAGGGCTACGACGATGATTCCTGGTCTTAGAGGAATGTCTTATGAGGAGAGGTTAGCTGAGCTGAATCTGTTTAGCCTCGAGCAAAGGAGACTAAGGGGGGACATGATCCAGGTATATAAGATTCTAACAGGTCTGGATGCTGGTTCAGCCAAATGGATATTTCAGTATTAGTCTCGTGGCCATAAGTGGAAATTAGCGGGGGAACATTTTAAAATGAATTTGAGAAAGCACTTCTTTACACAGCGTGTGGTTAGAGTATGGAATAATTTTCCTGTTAGTGTAGTGCAAGCTAAAACCCTGGGTTCCTTTAAATCAGAGCTAGATAAGAACTCTGAGCTAATAGCTATTAGCTATTATTCTCCCTAAACGAGCTTGATGGGCCAAAACTGTAGTTCCTCAGAGGTAGTTCCCAGACTAGGTACTTTTCGCTCAACAAGAACTACTGGGTGGGGCTTAGAGCAATAAACTTCACTGATTGGTTGACTACAAGCACCAGCGATAACTTGGAAGTTACATGGAAGTCTCTTTATATTAAATGAATATTAATGAATACCTTTTTGTTTGTGTCTCCATAGTTCTGCATTGGAAAATTTGACTGATAACCAACAAACTTGTCTAATATTGCCGGTGCTCTCAGTGAAACTTTCCAGCACTTATCAGTGGAGTAACGCTGCATCATTTTTTATTCTGTGGAAAATGAAAGATCAATCTGCTGGCCAGATTTAAAAACATGCTGCAGGCCATATAAATAAAAACATGGGATCAGTCCCCCCAATAACTAACAAAATGATTAAATCATCCGCCATAGTTTTGGAATGACGGTGAAGTTTCGCCTGAAAACACATGTGAGTCTCCCATTCTTATTTAGCATAAAAAACACAGTTCTTGTTGTGCAGTGCGAAAGCAAAAGTGACCAGGAACTAGAAGAGCTCCCGGTTGAGACGGTCCAGGAACTTGGAACCATGAACTTGGTTCCTGAACTTCAGCAGGAAAGCGCCTGATGACTTTTCAGTCTTATGGTTTCATGTGTTCCACTGAAAACTCTACCTTCAGTCTAAGGAGCAGGCTGGGGTGAGAAAGTAGGTGGATGCATCGCTCCATCACTGCTTTAGCCATGGAAATATTAACAGGGAGTGCAGGCTTCATGTTGACATCCTCTTCATCCATGTCACACTCTGGAGCAAAAGAGGGCACTTCTACAACAGAGAGAGCACATGACGTCATATTGAACTTAGCCCTGTCATGAATACTGAATATGGCAGATGCTCCTACCTGTGTCCAGTTTTTCATCTTCTTCTTCTTCCAGGCAGCCCTCAGCTTGCTTCTTCAGCCTGTAGTAGTCCAGGAGAAACTGCCTTATATCAAGACTGTTCTGTGACTTGGCCCCTGTTAGACTTGAGGGTTCCTTTATCTTTGCAGGGAACCATCGCACTGCAGAGTAGAAAAAAAAAATCTCAAAACTAAGAAATGTGAGGCGTGAGAACTGCGGATTCTTAGGTGCAAATTCTGAATGCGTCAATTATAAACAGTACTGTAACTATGAGACTACTGGTGAATTCAATGGGAACCATAGGTTTATAAGGTAAGATCAGGAAATGCACACCTAAAGCCTTCATTAGGGAATGTAACACTGCACAGAACACTGGTGCCCTCTCATCATAGCTCTGATCCAAGGATGCAAGCACATCTTGGACAACATCATCCACCAGGGGCAGGAGACTGGAGTCAGAGTAGCAGAACATTACAGCAAGTACTTGAGGAGCATGGGGATGCAGGCTCAGTCTCTGCAGATTCAAGGAGATATCATTCAGCAGGTAATCCGAGTTAAAATTGATGAGCTCCTTCAAGGAGCTGTAGCCACAAGCATGGCAAACGTCCCACATGGAGCAGAGGGCTGACTGGCTAATAAGCATTGTTTTATCACCAACTTTCTCCAGTATGGGGTACAATACTGTCATCAGGAACAACTGAAAATCTCTTCCCAGGGCCAATGCAAAGGATCCTATTCCTTCCAACTGTATGCAAATCTGCCAGATATTGCTGTTCAGTTGGGAAATGGTGGAGTGTTTAGTTACTTGGAGGAAATGAATATTGGTGCTTTGGGCATTGTTTGCTATAGGGAGAACTCTTGACTGCTCAAAATGTCTATCTTCATCTCGGTCCACCCCCTCACTGTTGGTTGTCAGATGCCAGTTGTTCAAGCTAATGTACTCTTCAATGATGGACATTACTGCTGATTTCAGATCATCACGACTTACAGGGTCACGCTCCAGGGTCACCGCAACACCAACCCCAGCTGCACCACAGATAATCTCATTAAGGATCATAGCACACTGCTTTCTGTATGCTAAGGATTCTCTGTAGAGATCCATGAAGTGATCCACTAACAGATAGAGATTACCGTAGTAGCCCAACAATCTGCAGATTTGCTGCAGTGACAAAAATATTTTCGCATCCGTAAAGTACAGGAAGTGCTTCCTTTGGGTGTGCGTCTCATGAGGGACAGCCTCAGTGTCTGCGAGAGAGGAGGAGCTTCTCTCTTCTACAATGTGCACATCGGTAACATCAAGCTCCAACACTTGCACCAAGGCTTTACTT
This sequence comes from Paramormyrops kingsleyae, assembly GCF_048594095.1. Lineage (NCBI taxonomy): Eukaryota > Metazoa > Chordata > Actinopteri > Osteoglossiformes > Mormyridae > Paramormyrops > Paramormyrops kingsleyae. The sequence continues at coordinate 21,249,908 of NC_132802.1, read as the reverse complement.
ATGCGCTGTAAGTGGGTAGCAGAGTTCAGCACCACAGACACCTGCAGTCCAAGGATCTTCAGATAACCATGAAAAACACTGAGAATGAACAGCTTGTGCTGGTCATCAGAAGTCCTCATGAGGCGTGGTAGGGATGTGGCAAGGGAGTGCAGGTTCTCTGAGAGGACATTAGTAAAAGTCTGGTTGCCGTCTTCCTGTCTGTTCAGGGCCATATTTTCCAAAACAGCACAGCACTTATCACGGACAGTGGGGGTCTCGTCATTCACCATGCCAACTAGGGCCTCCAAAAGGGGGCTAACACAATCCCCAAGGGATTCTTTACAGGTAGACAGGAGGTGTTCCGAAAGGATGACCATTTCTAGCCTTACTTTCCAGTGCTGGTGAGCTGAGGTGCAGGAAATAATCTTCTTTAAAAGAATAGCTAACTTCTCTGAAGTATCCTTTTTCCAGGTCAGTGTCCTCTTCACCAGCAACTCCCCAGCCTTCCCCAGATCCGTTTCTGGTTGCTCTACGGCCTTGCTGTTGGACAGCTGCTCATCAGCCATGACCAGTCCTACAGTCTGGTACCAGACCCTTATGGCTCTAATGGTGACAACATGCCCCTGTCTGACATCGCCGGTGATCACCCGAGTCACAGCACGAGCAATTCCTGGTAAGAAACAAGCAAAAGTACTTCCAAGAGTGCGGCTCTTCTCCTGGTCTGTTGTGAGATGTAACTCTGGGCAGTCACACTTAAAGAGCATCATGAGCAGAACCTTCAAGGCAGCTGCCTGGATCTTCCGGGATTTCTCCTGCTCACCCAAAGCCAAAAGCAAGGACACAGCAGCACCCAAGCCCGGCAACATTGCTGGCTTATACAGCTCAAAAATAATGTCTCCACTGGCTGCATGCAGAAGTGCATCTAAACCACAGAGCACTGCTGCTTTTAGCTCTTCCGAAATGAGTGCCGGCTTCCCAGGATCCAGAGGGGAGCTGAGGCAGAGGCACAACTCCGAGAAGAGCTCTCGTAACAGCTCCCAGCTCAGCACACAGGTGGTGCCTAAGACGTATCCAATACCCTCCACCACCACCTGGATGAGGCTCTCCTTCTTGATACTAGGCGTCTTGAGCACAAAGCGCAAAGGGAAGAGAACGTATTCCTGAAGCTGCTGCAGCGCAGTGTCGCTGACTTCCTTGAGCTGTAAATTGAGCTGCTGCACATTCCGTACAGTTTGCTCTTTGGTCAACTTCACACATGTTGGCCGCAGAAAGGCAAATGCCAAACTGGGTTCATCGATCTGCCGCATTCTGGAGTTGCAACAGTCAGCAGAAGACATACAATTTTCTGTTGAGCAGAAGACACATATATGACTTTTACTACAGATTGTCATTTATCAACATTAAATACAGATCTAAAAATATTTTGAGAAAAGAATCTATACAAAAAACTAAATGTCACATAGCAACCTCAATGTACATTTCATCTTGATCTCATGGTTCAGTGTGCAAACTTGCATACTGGCAATTAATAATTACAATTAATATTTTTTCTACTGTACAGCTCACCTCCTTTAAACGTTCCAGTGACAATTTATAAGGAGCCACAGTTAACACATTCACGTAACTACAATGGGAGTTTGTACGCTGTTCACATAATACAAACCCAAAGACAATGCTTTTAAACCAAAACTTTAAACCAAAACCATACTCAAAACGGAAAACGTCTACTAGCTTTACCTTTTTTCTGTCATATTTACGATGCGTGTCGTAGCGTGGACTTCGTACATACCGATCCTGGATACACGTCATCAAGCTGCGCCGAAAATGAGGAGCAGCAAATCGTGGAGCGACAGTGTGCGCGCGCGGCCTGTGACGTCCAAGAGCTGCAGATCTGGCAGTGCAGGATGGTGTACACATGCTGTTCAGTAGTAGTAGTACGACGTTTTTTGTTATTAACATTCTTACGACACAGTTTACATTCACAACTGTCACAGAACAAATACAAATCACAATTACACTACAGAACACAAATACAACACATACTGAGAATCCATTAACACGCGAGCTGCAAATCGGACAGGGACTGCAAACTGGGTAACAGGCAGGCATGACCTGCACGCACTTCTAAAATAAAGCTGCAGTCAAAAATTGTTAGCAAAGCAACATACTATCTTATTTCTACCATGCTGACATTTCAGTTTACGGCAGCCATTAAAAGAATCGTGCAATTTGTTTTGAAACGGTTATTTTGTGTTAAAGAATAAGCATGAACGTTTTCAACTGAATATGCCTACTTTAATTTCTAGTAAATTTGGTAATTTAAGATGATATACGTGCACGCGGATGGATCACGTGACTCTTGCTTCTTGACCTTTGACTAAAACGTCACTCTGCCATCTTGCTTGCAATACTAGACATGATTGTTTTTACCAGCTAGCTGCTTAGCACCGGAGTCCTGTCCTATAGTATTAATAAAATGGCAAACCATTTAGTTAGTCTCGGTAGCGACTGAAGTACATTAATGTCAACTAGTTTCACCGAGGCTGGCCGGATAGTTTAGGCTAACAGGTCACAGCATATACTGTAGCCGCGTTAGCATGTTAGCGGCTTCTGGTACTCGTGCGGGATTTCAGCGAATCTGTACTGTGTTCCGGGGTTTGGTAGGCATGTTAAGTAACAGAAAATAATTTATTCAGGGTTGTGAGGCTCGTCTTCTATCCGAATAACTATATTTTGCTTATTATTATTATATTTGGTGGCTTGTGCATTTTGAACTAGATGTGAGTCCTGAGCTGTTTTTTTCTCTTCGCCGAGTTTCTGTTGTACTTAAGAGTCAAGTTGTTTTGCTCAAGTATAATCTGACACTGTTGCTTCCTGAATTAAAATATGTTTATAGGTTTACTTCCAAATATGTATTTTGTGCTCATACCTGAAACTTGCTTAAGTTAGTCGTTTGGTTACAGGACTAACTGAACCATTCGTTCGTTAAGTTGCCAGGTATCACTGGTAGTGACGGTGCCTGCAGGTGCACGAAGATTATTAGTGTTAAATATCGATTAAGAGGTCAGTTTGGTGTGGCTGGGGAAACATGTCGTCTTTCTCTGAATCTGCGCTGGAGAAAAAATTGTCTGAGCTTAGTAATTCCCAGCAGAGCGTTCAGACATTATCCTTATGGATCATACATCACAGAAAACATTCACCATTCATCGTGCGCGTATGGCATAGAGAGATGAAGAAAGGTAAAGCTCCAAACTATTGGAACCTTTTCTTATTTTATATGAGAATATGTGTAAACAATTATTTAAGAAAATTATAGTGACGCGTGTTTGATGTAATATTTAACTTAATATAAATAGTTTTTAAAATAAATAATAGTGGTAAGGGGAAATAAGATGTAGGCACTTGTAATGCTACAATACTTTTTTGTGCTTTTTTATTCTTTCAGCAAAAATCAGCAGAAAATTGACTTTCCTGTATCTTGCCAATGACGTAATCCAAAACAGCAAGAAAAAAGGACCCGAATTTACGCGAGATTTTGAGACTGTCCTCCTTGATGCCTGCTCTCACGTGGCGAGGTACATGCTTCATCACTTGCATGAAATTAATACCTAAAAGTTTCTAGCTTTGTACATAGAGTATGAATGAATGTTGTATCATGCCACGTTTAAACACGTTTATTTATCTCACATGCCTACTTTAATGGTTTGTTGTTTGCTGCCCAGTGCCTTTTTTATTATTTATTTTGCATAGTTTGATCTGTGCTTGCCTTGTTTTGAGTGCTTGACCCCTCTTTCCCTGCAGGGAGGTAGATGACAGCTGTAAGAAGCACCTGGAGAGGTTATTGAACATCTGGCAGGAACGCAGTCTGTACCGTCCAGACTTCATCCAGCAACTGAGACTGGCAATTGAAGACTCCAATAGCCCCAAACACAAGGTTCTGGGTAAGAAAGCAGGAATCACCTGAGGCCAACCATCTTCCTTATTGTATAGGCTGTACAATTGTGTTTCTTCATTTAGGAGCAAATAAAGGTGTAACTACTTTGGATTTGAAATTTGTGTCACCAATTATGTTGGGTGGGGGGGAAATCTTTTACAAAAATCATCTTCTGAGTCCATCCCTAGTTGGCTGCTGAAAATGCTGAACTGGCGCATTTCCATTTTCCGTTTTGATTGTAAGTGGTTGCTGTTCTACTCATGGACGATGAATATAGAGTGGCATGTTAGATAGCAGGAGCATACAGTTGTGGGAATTTTGCCCACATTAAGCCCTTACTGTTTTAGCCATTTCAGATCTAGAAATATTGGCAATTTTTCATTATTATATTATACATTTAAGGAATGGTGGCAGCAGTTAAGTGCATGAATTATTTAAACAGTTGTCTGTTTCAGGATGCTGAAACACACTAAACATTTGCGGCATTACTCATTTACCATTTTATGTCCCTTGGATTTTTTGCTTTAGACTTTATTTACTCAGTTAAAATGTCCCAAAGTAAGCGTGAGTAGAAACATTAGCTTTGAATAAATGGGACGTTAAGCAAATAAATTATAGTAATTCAATCGTAAATCATTGGCAGTTTATTATGGGACCTTATGGTAAATACAAATAGCACTTGGAATTCCATTATGTTGGTTTTTCCCCCTTGCAGAAAAGAAAGCCACCAAGCGCCCTTACAGGAAGGTCCAGGAAGAGGAGGAGGAGGAAGAGGATGATGACTACAGAGCTCACTTCTCACCACACACCTGTGATTCCACAGGTCCACAGCTGGTACTGCCACATTTTATAGTGCTCTCTTTCAGCAGTAGGTGTCAGCATAAGTCCAGTGTTGCATGTTAGCAAAACTGTGGCACCAACTTGTGCTTTCTGGTTTGGTTATGACCTCTATCCATGCAAAGACCTAGAAGAGTGATATTTAAGCTTTGAGTAAAATCTGGGCCTGAAATAGTTCTTTCAATTGGAACAGAAACGACTGTCTGAACAGAATTGAGGAGCCAGTGTGTCTGAGTCACCATGTTAATTGCTGTTGGGGGTTTTGGATCTTGCCCTCCTTGCCTGTTGTAGACTGAAGAGCTGGTCAAGGCCCTGCAGGACCTAGAGAATGCTGCGTCTGGGGATGCTGCTGTCCGCCAGAAAATAGCCTCACTGCCCCAAGAAGTGCAGGATGTGTCCTTGCTGGAGAAGATTGTAGGTGAGGTTGTCTTCAGTGCGTTAATGAAATGCACTTCACGTAATTAAAAGATGAAATATACAGCAGTTTTGTTTAATACAGTGTTTACCAGTGTTGTGAAGTTCCGTAATGTTTTCATTTCATGATGGCTTGTATTTAAGTACAATACAATATCGGCCCTACCCTCTAAACATCAACACTTGTCCTTGAAAGATCAGTATCAATCCACCACTGATTTCCACAGGTTCTTTTGTATCTTAGGCATTTTTAAGTAGCACATCCATTTCTGAATCTCCACTTCTTCCCTTCCCAGACAAAGAAGCTGCAGAGAAACTGTCCAAGACAGTGGATGAGGCCTGCTTACTCTTGGCAGAGTATAACGGGCGCCTTGCTGCAGAGCTGGAGGACCGAAGGCAGCTAGCCCGCATGCTAACAGAGTACATCCATAGCCAAAAGGAAGCGCTCACAGAGAGGGAGAAGAAGCTGGAGGCAAGTCTCCGGGTTTCCTAGCTTTTGTGTTTTTCTGTCCATCTGTTTTCACAACTCTCGCATGGGTCCTGTGTTCATTTTGAAATAAATCACTGCTGCTGTGAATCAAGTGACGATGCTGGCTGATTAATGGGTTGGTTTTCATCTGTGCAAGTGCCATTGTAGAATAACAAAATGATTTATTGGGTAAACAAGGGGGGGAAAAGCAGATCAAATTTGCCACGATCTGCAGTAGCTGAATGATTTCGAGCCCATGTCTGTCCACGTAAGAAAGGGAGCATGTTACCTCTTGGGGAGTAAGGAATCCAAAAACCAAACAGCTGAATTACAGTGGAAAGTTCTTTTGAAAAATGAACAGTGATTCTTTAATCTTTTGATAGTCAATGTTGCGATGGGTGATTCAGCTATGGCTTTAACCCTCTGGGGACAAGGGCATTGTTGGCGATAACGTGTATCTTTCTCGTGTGTTTCAGTTTATATCTCGCTGAAATCTTTATGTAGAGTCATAAGAAAAACGCTGACTAAATCTGTAATCTGTCTTCTTTTCAAAATGTCTATTGTTGGAAGTATTAAAATTTTTAAAATTAGGTTAAATAGGCAAAAAAGTAAACCATGTCATCTTACTTTGTTTTACCTGCATCGGGGGCGTGTAGTACCGCTCTCACGTGAAGATCGTTATTCATATTCTAAATAGCTGCATTACCACGTATTCAAATCGCATTCGCATGGTAATTTGATAGACAACGCAACAGTGAAACGCGATCCAGATACACCCCCATCAGCGCCATTAAAGCGGGGGGGGGGGGTTGTGGCCAGGTGTGAATGGCTTATTCATACACATGAGAGCTCCTACATATTCAATGGAAGAAGACCAGAAATAGTGACATGAGTTAGGTTTTTCTTATTTATTTTATCCAACTAAATGTTGCAACTACACCATTTAGTCATCTTCATGTAGCCAAGACTTTGGTGATCAGATGTCTGGGATCAAAACAAGCTTCCACCATTGCTTGCTATGTACTTATATAATATTTCTGCTAGTGTTCCAAGCTACATTTTGCAATGTCTAAAGTTTGTAATTTGACATCAAAGTAAACATAAATCTGATATATTTGCAATATACATTAAAATTAAGATGAGTGTAATGCCAAAACAAATATATGAAATAATTTATTTGCTATGAATTAAGTTTATGACATTGAATGAAAAATGTGTGACCATGCCCCAGTCAGTGACAGTGTGTTCCCCATCCCTAGTCCCCAGAGGGTTAAAGTGTTGCGTGGTGGGAATCTTGGTGTCTTATTTTATGCTGACAATCTGCTTCAGGTTCCACCTTTTATAAAGTTTAGTGGAACAGCGGTGGTTGGCAGTGAATTAAATTAAAACATTTGTAGCAAGCAAAATACCCTCCTAAGAATCCCCCTGATAATTGATCACCCCAAGACAGTGGACTGTTTTTATGCTTACGAGGCACTTTTTGGTAGGAGTACAAGCAGAAGCTGGCCCAGGTGACCCAAGTGCGCAAGGAACTGAAGTCCCACATCCAGAGCCTGCCGGACCTCTCCCTGCTGCCTAATGTAACCGGGGGTCTCGCACCATTGCCCTCTGCTGGGGACCTGTTCTCTACTGACTAAGCAGCCCAGTACCCTGACCTGCTGAAGGGACTCCTGGAGAGAGCAGATCAAGGCTTTGCATAGAGGGCAGCGTGGGATCAGAACTCCAGCCTTCTCCAGCTCCACAACCAAAACCACATGTGCATTTTGTGGTGGTGATTTTTTAAAATACATTTTTATGATATGAACATGAAATCATCTTACTTGTGAAAAATGTAGAGGCAGTTGGTTTCAACTAGTAAATTATTAATTCTGTAAAGAATTCTTAGTGGTGATGTTCACTAAATAGCACCTGTGTTGGGTTTAGTGATTAATCTAACCATGTTGGGTGTGTTAAAAGACCCATGTGAAAAATTATTTTCTACTGCTGCTACTAAAAGACACTCTTTGAATTTAGCAGGTATATTTATACCTTCGGGCATGACCTACAAGGGCCTATTCCTGCTCCCCCCCCCTTTCCTGTGCATCAGTACAAAAACATGCTTCTAGAAACTCAAATAAGGCCAACTATCTATACTTTGTTACAAAATGGCATTTGATATCTTCCAGGTCCCAGATAATCTAAGCACTCTGTATAGTTTATTTTAATGTACGAAAATTAAGTTAAGAACCAAGTAATGTTTCAGATTTCCTTTCAGATCTTTGTAATGATTGAGGTTGTAGTTTGTTCAGACTCTTACGAGTTTCAGTTGTCATGGTACAATAGATGAGGTTTGCCAATATTTTAAGTTGTCCTAGTATGTTTTCTCACTATATTCTGAAATGGCCTTCTTTCGGAGTAATTAGCGAAACAGGAAATAGTCCTGTTGCCCTCTTTAATTAGGTCGAAGCATTGTGTAATGTTGATTGATCTGCTGTTTTCCAATGGCCAGCTTTATAAAGAGTAGGAAAGAGAATGTTCTTTGTGTTTAGGGAGTGGTGGTGTGAAACATTGGTTCACTAAGTGCATGGCATATGCTGTGAAAATAACAATAGCTAATAGCACAATGGAATCCAAAACATGATGTACTACGAAGGGAAAATGTCAGAAATAAACCATGTAGGATTATACAAACAAGCTAGAAAGTATGTATTTTTTTGTTCCTAATACTCCTACTGCTTTTATCCTTGTTATGATTTAGTGTTGGTGAATGGTGACCACTGGTGCATAATCAGGTCCTAGAAGTCATTGCTCCCAGACCTTGTAATGAGCTGGAAAAATGTAGCTTGGTGTAGGTGTCAGAAAATCCGTTGGAGAGAGGGAGGGGGACCAAAATACGACAGATTACGTAGTTTTGGAAATGTTGCCATAAGAACATAAGAAATTTACAAACGAGAGGGGGCCATTCGGCCCATCAAACTCGTTTGGGGAGAACTTAAATAATAGCTCAGAGTTGTTAAAATCTTATCTAGCTCTGATTTAAAGGAACCCAGGGTTTTAGCTTCCGCTACACTAGCAGGAAGACTATTCCATACTCTACACACGCTGATATATTTTGAGACATTTTTACTTTTTTTAACATCAAAAAATGCTAGTCTAACATTTTCATGGTCAAAAGTATTGATGATAATCACCTCAGATTATCATTTTGTTGCTTTCTGTAGACTTAGCTCATTCTGGTCAGTATCTTAAGGGACCACAAACTTTCCTTCATCTTTTGCTTCATCTTTTGTGCCAGTGGCACAGAACTGTACCTGCTATGGTTTCTTGATGAAGAAACGTAACCGGTTTCTTGTGATACCCTGCAGGCTGTTGGCTAATGCTGTTTATTTTGTAACACAGGGAGGTTTCTGCAAGTTTTTTTTGTTGATGTTTTTGTATTTATGTTGAAGGTTCCCTGTTCTCTTTGAAAATAGTTTTTTTTCCTCTCTGAAGCAGAGAACAGTTACGTCCCTTTTAGGACATGTATATCTGTTCACATGTGTGTAACATCGTTATTCAAATGTAAAACATGGCGACAGCAGATAGGTATACTAGTTTTTCTGTTGCTCTGGCACCTATAGGTAAGTATTCATCATGTATGCCACCAGATGCAAAGCAAGTCACGAATCATTCAGAATTATTCAAGAATATATTCCATAAATTGCAGTGGTACTGCATTGCTACATTTTTGGTTCCCACAGTGATTTGTTATTCTGCTGTTTTTTGTGTTTTACAGTGCTGTGTGTCACTTGTTTGATATTGTACTGTATCTTCAGACCAATTCACTAAAGATCTGAGGATGTTACTCGTACACATGAGTGGTATCTTTTGCCATTGAACTTTACATACTGTAATGAGGAGCCTTGCAGTTTTGAAACTGGTGTCATTGACATGAATAAAAATCAGTTTTTTTTTTTAACAAAAAAAATGATCAGTCAGTAACAGAGAAAATGGGAAACTACTCTCATTCAGAATCAGATCAAGAGTATACACTGACATTTTGATTGTCTAGGCATTTTGACGCTCATGTAGTTATACAACTTCCAAACATTTATCCAATACAGGGTTACAGGTGGCTTGTTACACTACATTATAAAACCTTACACGTGGTCATGTGTTTTACATGAATGGTTCATTCCTAGGTGTAAGTTATATTAGTCACTTTAAGGAGAGCATTTTCCTATCAAATTCATAAAGTAATTAGCATTCATCAAAGAAATCTAGTTATGTTCCTGTATTGTTTCTTTTCTGTCATACTTAGCAATGATCTGCATGTGTGTGAGGTTGGTTCCGTCCACGCAGAAGGAGCAGTTCTCAAAGGGTTCAGGAAGTGGGTTTTGCAAGATGATCTCTGCAGCCATTGGCTGGTTAGTTGTTGGGGATCCTCTTATTCTGCAGGAGGACAAACCAGTCAAACTAATCATTTGTGATTTTTTTTTTTTTACATCAGTCAGGGGACTCAATTTAAAACAAAATTATATTGGGGCCACCCAACAAAATGAAAAATATGTTAATTTTGCCATAATCACTCTATTTTTGGTTGATTACAGAGCATGTTGAGAGTAACCATGACCAAATGTTTGTATTAAATACTATTTTAATTCAATAGATCTGTAATGAGGCTGTTTGTTCTACAGGCCCATTTGCAGTATCTGCAATATTCAATCTGCATTGATCATACCCTTATGATGATCTCTGGGTTCTCCACAACGATGGTCCTTGATGATCCATCAAACTCCCCAGTCTTTATATCAGTGATGATGCCAACCAGTTGGATTAGGTTATCCTGACTTACAGCTTTACAATATTGGTTGCAGTTTGGCTTGAGGTGAATCCACTTCTCTAAGATTGCAGAAAAAGACTATAGAAGTTAACAGAAGGCTTGCATGTTTTGCTTTGAGCCTGTGCACAAGACTTACTGACCTTCACTAGAACAAAAAAAAAATTGAGGGCCTCAGTTTTTCCAACAATACCAGCTAAGTTGCCATTGTAGGACACAGTCCGGGCATAAAACCTGATTTTGCACATGCTGGATGTGGGGGTTCTATTGGTAACAACTGCAAACACATCAAAATCTGAGATGCCATACTTACGCAAACCAGAATAGTTTACGAACTTCAGTAATCATACACACTATTAGTCACTATTACTGCGTGCCATTTTATTATACTGGAATGTTCTGTAGGCCCACTGTTATTCTCATACCTTGATCCATATCTGCAGTTTATAATGATCAGTTGACTGTCTGTCGTGTTTTGCAATCCTTAACATTTTAGTTTTTATATCCCACTGAACATTTGCCACCCTCAGGTAAACTAGCAAAATAGAGAAGTTGAAACAATACTTAGCATATTTAATTATATGCTATCGATGATGATATTTCAATATTTAATAGTGAATATTTTTATTTTCATTATTTAATATTAAAATATTATATTTGAAAACATTTCAGTGTGGTTTTGAATAATTTTGCAGTGGTTTTTCCTTGTCAGGCTTCCTGCCGTTGTGTTTATAGCTCTTTCCTTGGGTTCTCCGCTCACCACACCTTTTGTGTCTTGTCATTATCGTGTGTTTACAAGTTTCAGATTTCAGTGTTTTATTGTCATGTGCACAATGGACAATGAAATTCTTAATCACGTTCAGTTGTGGACAAAAGTTTACATATACTTATCAGAAATATGTTGGTTATGGCAGTTTTGGGGTTACAATGATTTCTACAATTGTTCTTTTTCTGTGGCAGAATGATTATACAACACACAACTTAAAAAAATCATAAATTTCATGCACAAGGTGTAATTTGTTGTCAGTTTTCTGAAACCAACACAAGGTCAAAATTATACATAGAGGGTCAAAAATGTACATACCTGTACATCACACCTAATATTGGGTTAATGTCACTCAGCATGTTTCACCTCCATCAGATTCCTTTGGTAGTCATCAACAAGCTTCTGGCAGAAGCTTCTGGTTGGATATTTGACCACTCTTCTTGGCAGAATTGACAGACTACAACCAGATTCGTTGGGTGCGTGGCACAGACAGGACCTTTAGGCATAGTCTACAAATATTTTCGATGGGGTTGAGGTCAGGACGTTGGGAAGGCCATTCCAAACACTTAGTGCCATATTTTAACCATCTGAAGCACACGGTCTGAAGCACATATTTTAACCATCTGAAGCACACGGTCTGAAGCACATATTTTAACCATCTGAAGCACACGGTCTGAAGCACATATTTTAACCATCTGAAGCACACGGTCTGAAGCACATATTTTAACCATCTGAAGCACACGGTCTGAAGCACATATTTTAACCATCTGAAGCACATGGTCTGAAGCACATATTTTAACCATCTGAAGCACACGGTCTGAAGCATATATTTTAACCATCTGAAGCACACCATGCAGGTTCTTTTAGGGAGTGGCCAACCCACTTTTGCTAGTTTAACTGGGGCAAAATAGTGGCTGTGACAGGCGCGTAGTCCAAAAGGGTTATACTAAGTCTCATAATTATTCATGGGTATGTTTGGGACGTAACATGCTATAAACCACTATGAAGTGTTATCTCCCATTCCATTCAAGAGCCAGGTGTCCTTGCACCTTGGTGGATTGCTATTATAATAGCGGGTTTGCCAGGTAGTAGAAAAGAACACTTCAGTGCAGAGGAAATGGATCCGCTTGTGCGTGAAGTGAAAGTGCATGAGCAGACCATGTACAGCAACAACAGGATTCCACCAAAGTAGAGGTTTGCATTTCCACTGCATGTCCTATGGTAACTGAGTGCAGCATGAGACAAATTTTCAGTTCTGAATTCAGGAGCGGGCAGGAATCAGCTGACTGGCTGATATGTTTGCGGCAGTGGGGAAAACTAAATATTGCTCAAATAGGTTTTTTTGTTATTTTATCAAACTATTATTTTAGGTGAGCAGAGAAATTTTCACCAAATAAAATAAAAATGGGCTACCGTGCCTAAATTGGCTTTTTCACAGCCAGTCTATCATGGAACGTCTTGGTGTTAAGTGGCAAAGTGCACAGATTCCTTAAGTACCCATTATGTTATTCTGCTGAGGCTGGACTAAAACCAGCAACCTTTCCTCCACAGGTATGGAGCCCTGCTGAGTTACCCCCATGTGGTGATGCTGTACCATGAAGATTGGTTAATTAAGTGAAATGCGAGCCCATAACGCACTGAACTCAGGAAAATCAGGATGTCACTGCTGGACAGAGTACCCATTTACAAATTGTAGTGAAGGACAAGGCAGGTGAGATGGTGTGGGATATTGACTTCTCTGACTTGCCAATATAAATTCAAATTTAGGAGAGCACATGTAAGTCCTACAAAGATCAACATCATCTGCAAATAGCAGGAATGTCACTTCTGGACCCTTTACTAGATGCCCTCCTAGCTAAAGTTGTGCCTTCGTATCCTATTCATGAAAACCTCAAAAAGTGGTGAGAAGACACATCTGTGTTAGAAGCCATCACACGCTCTACTTAGCATGGCAATGACATGCCATGGATGTGGACACAGTCTTACGGAAATGGAATAACATTCAGTAGTAGCCCTGGTGCTCCATATTCTGTCACAAAAGCCACAGTATGTGCAATGGCAAGTGTTCATATGACTTTTCCAAATCCATAAAGCATATGTACAACATTTTTGCATATTTCTTTGCACCTTCTTACAGCTGGATGAGGAAGAAGAGTATTTCCACATTGTTCCTCTGGAATTGTAGATTCGACCATCAAAGAGTCTCCTTCTTAGGACGTTGGCATGGGCTTTCCCAGGAAGGTGAAGCAGGATAATCCCCCCCATAGCTGGAACACACACATTGGTCCATTTTTTTTAAATACAGACCACCCATGTTTTCCAGTCCTGAGGTACTTTACCTGCCTTCCATGCAACGTCAACATCTAGTCCTTTAAACATCTCAGTAGATTTAATCTGTCCCTGCAGCCTTTCTGCCATGGAGGTCTGTTATCTCTGTAGTAACTTCAGCTACACTAACTTCAGTTTCCAACACTGTGTCCACTAGGTTGAGGAGCTCCTCAAAGCGATTTTCCACTACCTGACAATATCTACATGTCAGCTGAACACAAACTCACCCTCCTGAAGAATCAAACAGCTTCCCAAAACTTCTCTAGAGCTACCTAATAATCTCTCTCCATGGATTCTCTAAGACATCTTAGACCCGGGTGGCACCCCATCCCTGCCTTGCACCCATAGCTTCAGGGATCAGCACTGGATCCCTGTGACAATGCATAAAACAAGTGGGTATGGAAAATGGAGGGATAGATGGATGGACATCCTATATCCACCCAAAGAGTAAAACCGATCACTATTTATGGCTAGAAAACTTAAAAGAGTACACTGTAGGTCCTAGTTGAACACAGTTGACTTTATTTGTGTTTCCAACTCATTACCAACACAGCAAGATTTTGTCCAAAATTAAACACCATATGTTTGTCTCTGTGGTCCATGAATATATGTTGTCATTGTATAAAAACACGTCAAACAATGCTTAGGAATGCCTGATTTGCCAGAAGGTTATAAAATAAGAAAACTTCCTATGTACTGCATTACTGAACTCAGACATGATGAAAAATAAAAGTAAATACTTGTAGTGTAATACTTTTAAAGGTATACTGTCATGTTTGGATATAATTGTATCAGAAGCAGGCCCCTATTTAGGGGATAGTGCTAAATGTACACTGGGTTACAACGCTGCATGACTTTAATACAATTTTGTGTTGCAGTTGGGCATCCAGTCCATAGCCTCAGTGGAATACAGTTAAACCATTTGTGGTATGTAACCTGATATGAGGCACTGAACCATTCAAAGTTTACTGACTGGTTGCAGTGCTAGTTATAAAAATTGTGCTAAATGTGAACTACACAAAAATTTTACAACCTCCTTTGGAGGTAAATTTTATTTTAAGGTGCTTTGCTTAAAATAATTCCTTTTCAATGTTCTTTTTAAGCTATTTTTCTGTATTACATCTCTTTCATAAAGTCTGGAAGATAAAAATCCCCCAGCCAGGACAACCACTTATTAGTGAAATTTAGAGAGTGCCAAATTCAGAGTGCACTAAAATGCCAAAATCATTTCAGAGAATTAACAAATCACATATAGTTAACTTAAACTTCTGTGGACTTTCTGCAAACAGCCACTGCTTTAACCTGCAGGAAAAAAAAGAATTATGAACATCCATCTAATTATGATGATGCATTACTAAAAAGCAAGACCTGTTGGAACATGTGCATTTATTAACTAGTCTAATAGCATTTTTGACTGACATGCAGTACTGCACTAAAGTCTTGGGCCATCAAAGAAAATGATGTTCAGATGATCTTCTTGTTGCTATAGAACTCTAATATTATGTCTAATATTATGTCTGCCAGCTTAGTCATTTCAAAACCTCTGATAAAGTCACCATAGTATTTGCAGCAAACCTCCAATACACCCACGTATTTTTTGACTTGACCACTAACACACCTCCTATGGCGAATAAAAAACCTCATTGACTTTTGTTGTCTAATTGAATAAATAAATTAGATGAATAAGATTGGTGAAATGTAATAAATGCATGGAATGGCTGAGGTGCCCCTGAACAGAGGTTTGGGAACCAAAGCGGTGTTCATCTAGTCATCCAGGCATCAGTAGCTTTTTGGAGAACAGAAGAAATTCTTGTTAGTTGTTATTGTGTCACTTTTAATTTGCATATGTTCCGATGTTAAATCGTGTATTTTTTTTCCTGAGCAAATATTCACTTACTACCCAGATAAACTGCATTAAACATTTTCTGATGGCTCAAAACTTTTCACAGTTCGGTATATCCAAGGGTATATGATGTCATATCAATTCTTCGTGATGAAGGTTTGTTTTAGTTATTTTACAGTCTTTACTGATCTAAAATATCTTAAATGTTATTTTAAAATCTGTTTTAAACATGTGTAAGTATCAGTGTAAACCAGGGGTATCAAACTCCAGTCCTGGGGGGCCGGAGCCCTGTGTAGCTTAGTTCTTTCCCTGTTCCACCACAAATGATTCATCTCAAGAGCTGTATGGTAATTAGCACAAGGAGGTGCAAGGAGTTGAATCAGAGTAGACTGTAGTCTAAAATGCATAGTGCAAAAATGAGTAGGGCTCTGGCCCCCCAGGCCTGGAGTCTGACACCCCTGGTGAAGAGTATCAATCATATATGTCAATCATAAACAACCTTTCCAGGTACTTGCTGAGATGGCAGGGCTAGTGGTTTTGACACAGTGGGGGGGTGCTTTCTGGAATCCACAGGAAAACCCTGGTCACAGAAAAGGGGGGGTATTCCATGTGGTCCCCCCACCTTGGAGCATACGGAAAATGAGGATGAGGATGTGTTCTGTGTGTCTCCACCAATTGCAGATTGGCAGCTGTGGTCAGACCCACTGAAACCACTGGTGCTTCCACCAGAGGACTCAGAACTGTTCCCTGGAAAATAACAAAAATAGACCCAGATGTCAAACAACCCCCACCCATCAAACAGTGCATAATACCGGATCATAAACATTTAATGCTACATAGCCAGTTCTGCAATTGTGTTCTGCAATTAATAATAAAGACTGACCCAGGAGGTGTATGCTCTCATTGTCTAGGTCATCCTCCTCCATAACTCCTTCAGAAATCTCTTGGCTTGACTCTCTTCTCTGGGAATGGCCACAGAGGTAGCTGGCAGGAGATAGAGAACCCCGGCCAGAGGATGAGGATGAGGTGCTTCCAGTTGTTGAACAAGTGCTCCCAGAACCTGTAGAATTAGCATGGGATAACAGAACACGTCCATGGGGTAACATCTTAGAGTCTGAAATGAGAAGAAAATAAGTTTTTCTTCATGGTTAACAAAACATATTTCAATACATTTCAATATTTTACTTGAAGGAAGCAGGTTTAATAGCTGAGAGGTTTCTAAAGAACGTGTGTAAGTGCACCTCTTCCAGTCGGGACACACTTGATTGCCCTGTCACAGATCGCTTCATCACTGGGCTGGATATCCATGAAAGGTTTGCTCCCCATTCCCATGAATACCCTCTCCTGTATCCTAAGCTCTGCAACATGTCATAATAACAATTAAACAACAGAGGTTAGCTTGACAGCAAGGGCAGATTTAACGGAGAAGGAGAGCTGGAGCTCTAACTAACCCCTGCTGCGCACTGCCTGCTCCCAAAGGATCTGTTCCAAGTCATTGGCCCAACCCTCCTTCACCTCCTTTTTCTCAGCCTGCAGGATGTAGGTATCCTGCGAGTTCCTACGTCGGAACCAGATCTCAAAGCACAGTCCACTGTTGCCGGAGTTGTGTGTCATCCCAATATCAGAAGTCTGGTCAAAATAAGCACAAAATCAGAATCATACACATGACTTCTGTCAGAATTTACACTAAATTCAAGCAAAATTTCTTTCATTATGGCTACTTACCTTGAAAGATTGTTTATAAACATAAATGTCATTTCCTATAGTTGTCCTCTTAGTCTTGCTGAAAAGGATGAGTTCTTGGAAGAGGAACACATGGCGAAAGTGTTTCTTTTTCTTGAAGGACACCAAGAATTCATTCTGACGGATCAGAGGCCCTTGTTCCTTCAAATTTACCTGGAACAGGAAAGAGAACCACGGAAGCTTATTGATTTAATGAAGTGGAGCTTCACTTGCCTTGTGTCTGCTCCCTCACACCCTAATCACAGGCACTCACATCACAGCCTTGGATATCTTCCATAGTGAGAAGGTCATTCCCATGGCGCAACTGGAAGCAGACGACTTCTAGAGCTGCTTGAATTTCAGCTCTCTCACTGCATGGCAGTGCATCACACTCCCTCAGCAGGTCCTGCAGCAGCAGATTGTACTTGCTGATCCGCTGTACTGGCTTCAGCAGGTAAGATGACAGATCCATCTTGTCTCCAAGCTCCTGCTGTTTCTGCTATCATTTCAAAAATACAGAGGTGAAAATTTCAGGTACAGAAAGTAAAAATCCATGATTTAGTTTCAACCAACCAGTTAAGTATAAAGAGGCACAGTCACAGAGTACTCTGGTTGGTTGAAACAAAATCTTGGTTAGGGTTTTTACTTTCTAGACCTGAAATTTCCACCTCTGCAAAATGTTTGAGGTTTATTCAAGAGTGCAGAGAATTAACAGTAATGAAAAGGTACAATTGTCTCACTCAGCTTATCACTCAGGGTCTCTGTCTGCTAACCAGGGGGTGGTGGTGTGCCCCCTTCGTTAAATTTGCCGACCAGGGGGGTGCAATGGTTGCTTGCCTGAAAGAAGCCATGGGCATGGTGAATGAGCAGGGCATCAGATTGAGGTTTATTCTTGCTGTAGAGTGCATACAGGCTGAAACTCTCTCTCTGAGTTAGGAAAGAAAGACATAATTAATTAATCTGTTTAAGCAGAGGGGACCACAATTAAACATACAGCACGAATGATACGTATCGTGAGTATTGTATCACGGGCTACTTGGCAATACCCAGCCCTACATTACTTTTTGTAATTATATTTTTGCCATTTCCATTTATAATGCACCATTAATTGGTATTAATTTATGATTTCTTAGCATCTGCAACAAGGTCTTGTTTAGTGTTATAGGGCAAGGGACACATGAATCTGGGTCATGGATGTAGGCATGCTCACATGTCTCAGAAAACAACGCCCCACTCGAAGGGGCTCCTGGAGGCAGCTTTCCAGTTCCTTGAGAAAAAAGTGGCAGTGGAAGTCATGCAGCTTCTCCAGATTGCTGAAGATGCGTCCGCGTTGGCCTCGAAGGTCCTGAGGCACATCTGGCCTCTCCAGCAGGGGGTAGTAATGGGTCATAACATAGCTCAGTGAGCGCACATATTCCCTCTCTGTCAGTAGTAGCTCCTCTATTATCCGCCGGAACCTCCTGACAGAAAAGATTTCATGGTTACCACATCTACCAAAAGTCCTCAATGGCAAGTCCCCTCAAAACGATTAATTGGCCTAAAATGCTTTCCTTCAACAATCAGAAGAGATTCACAATTTGTTCAGTAAAGGACACATGCAGTAAAAATTTGAAGAAAAATACTCATTATGAAACGCAAGTTTCTAAAAAATGCCTGCAATATGTTTGTTTAAATTTTATACGCGTTTTGAGGGATTAGCATACCATCCAGGTACAGCCTGCCTGATCATATTCTAGGACACACTCCGAACCTGTACTGAATAAGTGGCTTAGCAATATTGGATAGATATATGGAGTAAATTTACAATGTTATTTATTTAATTAATTGGAATTTATGAATATATTTGCTAATATGGATTAATTAATGGAATATGGATTGTTAATCATCATTTCTTGCAATATAGATAAACAACATACATGAAACAAGTTCGTCTCCATCTATAATGGAATACATATATATTTTTTTTTGCTCATCTGACTTTATCAACTAGGAAATGTATAAAAACTTTACCGATCAAAATGGGCCACCCTAGTGTATTTCATTATGTATTCTGAAAGTGGGATGAAGAGATGTGACTCACAGAACTCTGCTGGCTTTGTCCTTTTCTCCATCACATGCTTGGGTGGCCTGAGTTGTGAATGAACATGGGATCTCAGTCTGCAGACTGGCGGTGGCTGACTGGCAGCTTGAGTCCTCAGAGCAGAAGCTGCCATGCCGAGAGATTTGGAAGCTTTGTGCAGCCTGTAGTATGTGATGCGATGGCTGGCCATGACCCGGATAGGTGTCTGGGGCTTCTAACCCATGAGAGATTGACCTGGCAGTGGAACCCTCACTCAGAGATCTGCCTAGGTTTCTATGCCATGCGAACCATTGGCAACTCAAGGAGTCTATGGATGGCACATTCATCTCAACTGCACATTTTGCAGAGCACTCTTTCAAACTTTTTGTATGGTTTCTTTCCTCTTTTGTAATTATACATTCCCCTGTCGCGTTTTTGTTAGCGGCTCTTGTTTTTGGTTCTGTGCGTGCCTCATTATCCAGCTTGAGGGTTGCATTGCAGCTTAAGACTGCATTAGCCCCGTAGTCTATATATGTTGGCACTCCAAGTGGTTTGGTGAGGGATGGGTTTAAATTGGCCAATGGTACTGACAAAGCAGATTCCTCGTTTACCCCATCCCCTCTACTTATATCCACTGGCCGTTGGACTTTAACAGGATCCTGCAGTTTCTCTTCCAGCTGCTTGCGAACCTCTTGACATCTGAGCCAGGCAACATTCCACACTTTCATTCCCCGGGAGCCTTTCAGAGCACAGGCTTGAGTTTTAACATCCTGGAAGCGCTCCACTGAAAATTCATCAAACCTTTCCTGGTACTTTTTCAGTGTTCCAAGACTGTTCTTAGCTAGGCAACAGCTGGGCTTTATCTGCTCAAGATATTCCGCACAGTCTTTTGAAACTTCAATGGCCTGGAAAAAAAATTGAAATGGGCTTGAAATACTTTATGTGATAAGCTTGTTCCCAAAATCGAAACTCAAGATACAAAAAAATTACAGCCCTGGCTCAGACTCACCTTTTCACAAAAGTGAAACAAACCTACCAAAGTCTTCAGTTCGGTATGACATAGTTCTGCCCGTGATTTGAAATCGGCAAGACTAGACTTGAAAGTATAAAGCATTGTCTGGAAAATCTCTGCTTCAGTATAGGAAGACTCCAGGATTGTCTCAACCTCTGTCACTAGAGTTGCGGCCTGGTGTTGTCGCTCCTAGAATTAAGCAAGAGGGACATTAGGCATTCTGTGAATTTTTCAATGGGTCGCCTTACTGAATTTTTAACATGGTTTGCACTTCCTTACAGCGGCCTGAGCCAGGAAGGAATCAAAGTTCTGCATTGTCTGCTTCACTTGCTCCAGAGAATCCTCCACAGTCTCTGCCTTCAATAGTTGCTGTTCACCCTCAGCACTGAACCACTCCCTGATCTGCATGCAATACAGGCACAGAACAGACATGCACTGTTATGAAAAAAATTTGTAAGTTTAGAAAGTAATGACCGTTGATACAATTACTGTGTCAGCAGTAGACTAAGACTTAGGACATAATAGCTAGCAGGTTCAGATCCAGACTTACTTTGGAAACCTAGAGAATAGAATTTGACCTGACCTGAAAAGTAAGGGATTCATGGGAGAAATGATTGTTGGGATATATAAATAAAATAAACATTTTAGGTAACACATACTAAATAATGCTGTTCCGTTCTGTAACCTTACTTGAATAAATGGGCTTTACATACACAAATATTTATTTACTACAGTTTTCCACTTTAATTTATGGTTCATGGGCTTACCTTGGTAAATCTACTTTCTAGCTCCCTGAGTTTGAGCAGAAAGTCAAGGTGTTGTAGAGAGTAGTTGGACTTCATCACTAGTGTGTGCACCTGCTCCTCCACATGGTTGTACAGGCTGGTTACCAGCTCCATGGTGTCACTGTTGGGACAGGGTGATTACAAGTATCTGTTTCAGCAGAGGAAGGCCACAGCAGATGGTCTGGGTAGTAGTTTAGGTAACTGGAGTTGGGATGAAATGTAACAGATTTAAACTGCCGTGGTGTCCTGTCTTCTCTAAAGTCATTATCAGCACAAAATGGTTTTCGAGAATCCCACCAGGAACAGCCACTGACCGGTAGTCTTCGGAATGTGGAAATCGAGACTCCTCCCTCCTCAATCTTGCTAAGATGGCCCCACCTTCCCTTTGTAATGTGACCAGCCTTGTGTCCTCAAGCACTTCCTTCATCAGTGTTTTCTCTTCATGGATACACTGCTCCACATCCTGCCACACACAGACATAGCACTCATTACTTTATATCCATAGCAAACTGTTGATGGCCCAGATTAGATTTCCACAGTCTCAACATGAACAATTTTGAGACACGATTTCAGATCTGCTACTAATGAACGAACGTGTGTAGATATGCATGTCTATATACCACATATAACCACTTCTCTTGTAACGTAAAGTGTACCTGCAATGTGTCGATCTTTTTGTTGCCCTCAAATTTCCCAATAGCTCTCTGAAGCAATTTGGAAGCCTCCTGAAGGTCAGACACAAAGGGATCCAGTTTCTGGAACATGAAGTTTTTGAATGAGATACATGTTTAGTCTGCGTCGAAACTCTGTCTGATTCAACCATCTTGGCATGAGAGCATTTCTTAGATGTTGCTGCATTATCCTTCATACCTGGTTCAGCTTCAGCCAATCAGAATGGCTGTAAGGGAAAGTGCCTTCCAAGCTGGCTGTTAGCTGGTGTCCATCCACAACCTTGTGTAGTGCTTTCAGTGATGTTGCAACTTCCATCTGGTTTAACCAATCCAACATTAAGACCTAATACTGACACTGCAAAGGCAACGGACTATACACATCTTTGAGAAAGTGCCCTCTCATAGACTAGAGTTATATCTGACCTGCAGTCCAGGGTGCTTTTCAGGACGAGGGTTTGTGTCTTTGTCCACCATCATGACAATACAATGCACAGCATTGAGGGCTTGCTCCTGAGCCAAAAGTTATTGGCATGGACATGAAGGTATTACAATTAAACGACACGCTGAAAATCATTTGATACTTGACAAGTCAGTGTCCGAACTTCTGTTTGTGAAATATATTTTATTTTATATAATTTATGCTTCCTTTTCCAAAAGCATCATAGTGCTATGATAATTGTTCCACTGTGTCCATCTGCCTGACCCTCCCATCTCCCCCCAGATGTGACCCTAATGTATAGTGCCTGTCTGTCTTGGTAGCCCCAGCCTGGTCAGTGTCGTTACCCATGTTGTTGCATGCATCAGTGCCTGTTTGATCCCTGCTTATTTAACTCCTTGTGTTTGGTCCATGTCTTCCTCTGCCCCCAGTTCCCTGTTAGGTCCTGTTTTGTTCCTGATTCTGTCTCGTTTGTCTTAAAAACCCCTTTATCCCTCTTATATGGCTGCACTTGGGTTGTTTCTCTCTCTGAACATGACACACCGGACTTCACCAATTACCTTAACTGCCTTATCGACAAAGTGTAATGATGCTTATAGGAAAAAACTAACGAAAAATGTATTATGTGGTTTATTGTGACAAAACATACAAAACGATTGCTGATATACTCGCATTTCAAAAGCAAATGTGGAGTGAATAGAGTTTTACTGCGGTAGATACTAGATGGAAGCCAACTTACTTGTACCATTAGCAAGGCCTTATAGAATCCTGGGGGTGGGAGGGCCTTTCTTGCATCGACTACAAGGGTCATTCCCAGGTCTGCAACTTCTTTCCTGGAAAACCATGCCGGAGACTGTCTCATATGTTCAACAGTACTTTTGGTTTTCTCCACCTCTTAGTCATGTCACCCCACAACACTATAACATCACTTTGTCAGTGTGTTACAGAATGTAACAAGTCATTTATTGCTAGATTTTCCCAATAGCAAATGTAGTAAATAAGCTGCAAAGAAATATCATGCATAGCAAACAGAGGAGCAGTAATTACATGTAGTACTGCTTTAAATTTCTAAATAACTGTGTGTTTAATATATATA
The DNA here is from genome assembly GCF_048594095.1 of Paramormyrops kingsleyae. NCBI lineage: Eukaryota > Metazoa > Chordata > Actinopteri > Osteoglossiformes > Mormyridae > Paramormyrops > Paramormyrops kingsleyae. The sequence goes on along the minus strand of NC_132802.1, from coordinate 21,226,759 downwards.
TGTCACTAAAGTAGAAAACATTGCAACGGATATCAGGTTTTGAATGGCATAAATAAAAAGTTAGTATTGTTAACAATGGTTTATGAGCTTATTACAATCATGTAATTGATAAAATGCTTTTTTACAATAACTAATAATCTATTAAAATATAATTTCATTACAATTCAATTTTAGAGTAAACAATAGTAGAAGTATAGCCTGCCAGATATTTTTAGTACAGGAGTCACTCATTCAGTGCTGCTCACAGCTATCAGGCATCAACTATAGTCTTTACATAGCATTCTCCTTGATGCAACTGGTGGGCCACTACAATCCTGGTATGTCGTTATCAATATCAGTCTCATTTATTTCACCTTAACCTTTTTACACCAGTAGACCATTCCCTTGGCTATGGGAAAAGAAGGGAGTTGTAAAAACCAACAGGGACAGAGATTAGTTGTGTCCCACCTTGGGATGAAGTAGAAGTGGAGTAGCAACTTGCACAGCTCCTGACTGGAGGCAGACTGGGACTTCCAGCCCTGGTGATCCCCATAAACCTCCACAACTGCTCTACCAGTCCGGTCTCGGCTGCCTGAAGGAAAATTTTCATGTATCGTTACCATGGCAGACAGAACCCCCCCTCCACCCAAACACGCACACACAGATACAGAACATCTTTAACTTTATGAGGGACTTTCCTAGAATGACCCCTTTCTCTTTTAACAGGGGCAGAGTGGGATGACATCATGTAGCAAACCTGCCCCCACACACCTTCAGCTGAAAATATCCAGCACTGGATTTCCATGCTTTAGCCGGCAAAAGAAAAGAAAGAAGTACATGGAAAAATCTGGAACATTGTCTGTGTATGATTGCAATTACTGTGCTTGCAAGGGTAGTTTGCATACTTCACAGGATCACAGAGCGAAGCTGGAGTATATACAACTCAGCCATGGGGTATTGCATTGTACCTACAATTATACCTATTGTATATATATTGTATTTATTGTATTGCATTTATCATTGATTGTGCCCTATGTTAGATGCTGCCTAACTCTGCAGGGAGGAAAGCAAGTAAGAATGTCGTTATACATGTACAATGACAATAAAGTTTTGAATCTTGAATCTGAATTTGCCTGGGGACAGAACAACCTGTAATGCAATCTGCATTCATACAGTAAGCTTCTTTGGCTTCAGTGTTTGGAAATTTTCTAGCTCTTTAATCTCAAGCACTGCAAAAGAAAGGTTGATCCCTCATTTAAGATATTCAAGACAAGATCCTGGGATGTGTAACTTATTGACTATTCATACAAAAGGGGACCTTTACCTGGAAGGCATGCAATTCCCAAATGGAGGAGGTAATTGCTAGTGTCTGCTGGAGATGGCCTGGCTAGCAGATATGGGACATCAGCAAGCACTTCTTGGGTCCTGTCAACCTGAGGAGCCTGGACCTTCTTTTGGTGTTCATTCACAGCATGTAAGGATGCTGTTTCAGCTACACCAGCCTGGACAGCATCTTCAGATAAGGGAGGACCTGGGGTAAATCGTCAACATCATGAAAATCCTCTCGTATAGCATGCTCTGTAGTGTCCACTTTATGAAATTTGGTTTTCACTTCATAGTTGAGATTAGTTTTTAAAAATAAGTAATGATGTGTAATTACTCATTAGAAGTTATACTATTTCAGAATTGAAAAAAATGGAAAAATCTCTGTCTAGTTGTGATTATATGTCACGATATTATGATTTTAAAGAATGAAAACACTAGCTAAAACATCTGAGACGTAATAGGCAGGTTAAGAACATTTTGGAGAGACAGTACTAGATAAAAGTAGTTCCCCGCTGTACCTAAATTGCACCAAACCGTGAACCCAAAATCAAGGTTTGTACCAAATTGTGAATTTTGTGTTCTTATAGCCAGTTCCAATCTACAATGGCAGTGTATTGCACACAGGAAACTGGAGAGTCTGAAACTGAAACCAACTTCCAGCCTCTTATTCAATACAGTGTCACTGGGAATTCAGAATTTCATTTAGATTTAATATATGATTATATTATTTATTATTTGTCATTTATGGGTGCCTGGGGTGGCGATGGAGTGCTGTTTCAGTCCCATGGAGGGGTGACATTGTGGGTGTGACTTATGAAGCGTGACATCGCGGGTGCAGCCTTCAGTCTGCCACCCTGCACAGGCCAGCACAGAGAACAGGCTCATCGGTGGACTTTGGCTTTGCCCTTGACCACAGTTAACACCTTGTTTTTAGCAGGCTAGTCCACTCTTTCTTTTTCAATAATGCGAGGATGCCGGGGGGCAGCCAGTTTCTTTCTTTCTTTCTTTCTCTTTCCGTGATGCAGGAATGTATCTCAATACACCACCTTGGGGCGACTCTGTTGTGGAAGGCACTGTATGGCAATGAATTTAGTTGAATTTAATGGTTCCACTCCAAACCTTAAAAATCTCGCTTCAATTTACTATGGCATTATCAGGACAGCAGCAACTACACGGACTTCTGTTAAACCACACTTACTGAATTCTATAAGATGAGCAAACCATCTTTCTACCATGACTGTTTTCACAAGTGATGAAAAGGTGAAGAAACTTATTTTGTCGTGAATATTGCAATAAATTCCACAGGAGAAATTCAATAGTTGTATCTACTTGAGCCCAGTTTAAAGGCACTCTTTGCACCCCGTAAAATGTTTCAGTTTTCCCTCAGGTACATCTATAGAGGTTGTGGATGCTTTCAGTGCCAAAAGACTTTAGCCTTCCAGTTATCTCACAGCATTGTAAAGTTTAATAGCTTCTCTCTCTTGGTCAAAGCAAATGTGAGCACTGCCCCGCCACCTATGAGTAACATCCTGACTGTGGCTGCTTGGCTGCTTGGGCTCAATGCAGACCTTGGCTCCCATCCCAGCAAAGAGGCCACTGTACCACCCACGTTCTCTCCCTCCCCTAGGCTCACCCTCAGTCCAATGTCTCAGACATGCAGCACACCCTGCTCAGGGCGGGGGGTCATGCCCATTGCCTTCTGTGTGATCACCACATATCTTGCCTTGAGATGGAATGTGGCAGCTCTGTCTGGATAATCTACAAAGGGAAACCCAGGGTCCATTCAAACCATTTAGCGTAACTGAATGCACTCTTTTTACCGGGAGAGTAGACAGTTGAAGGATGTCAGACTTCAGTCTTCAATCACAAGGGATTCTTTTTAGCTGAGGAATCACGGCGATGTTTATAACTTTGAACTCCGACTTTAAACGACCAGCAATATTTTCCCTTTCCTTTCCCGTATAATGACAGGGGAGGAATATATAGCATTCTGAGCAGACTGCTGTAATGGAAGACTTCCTATAAGGTAAGAAACAGCCAGTGATGGCTACTGACCAAAATGTTTCATTTTAGTGAAGCAAACTACAGACTGAACCCCCAGGGTATCTCTTATCAAACAAAAAAATATGGCAATATATTGGAAAACATAATGCAGCATATTAAATAATACAGCCATGGTAAAAATTAAGAGACCATGGCATAACTTATATTTTCCAATGTACTGCAATATATGTATAGACCTTGTATAGTAATATATTGATACATATAAATAACAAGATTTTGCAATGATGACAAATGAGTTAAGAAACAAGACTGTTCTTTTGACCCATTTATTTGTTTTGTTGAACCTCAAGCTCATGATTAAAGTTCAATGACCAAATAAGGCCAAATAAGAAATAAGTTTGATAGCGTGGTTTTGAGTTACTATATTTCATAACCATTAGACATAGACGGAAAATCATTTTGTATTTTTCAAAACAGAAAAAAATAATTTTATTTTTCTTGATTAGTCTGTGGTAATATATGGTAGTTATATGTAATATATTCCTTTTAATTGTGTACTCGTATGGCACATATATGTTTTAATATAAATGTAAATATGTGTAGCATATGGAAATCCATCCATCCATCCATTTTCTGTAACTGCGTATCCTATTCAGGGCTGTGGGGGGATCCGGAGCCTATAGGTGCAAGGAAGGGAACAATCCAGGATGGGGTGCTGACCCACTGCAGGGCACACTCACACTCACACTCACACTCCGTTCACACTCACACTCACACTCCATTCACACATGCACACCTACAGGCAATTTGGTAAATTACCCTCCAGTTAACCTCAGCGTGTTTTTTGTCTGTGCGGGGAAACCGGAGTACCCGGAGGAAACCCCACGACGACTGGGGAGAACATGCAAACTCCACAGACATGGACCACGGCAAAGACTCAGGCCCAGTTCCCAGAGGTGTGAAGCAACAGTGCTAATCACTGCGTCGCCATGCCGCCTTTGTTCACAGATCTGACCAAGAAATCTGATTGGACAGACGGTGTTCTGTGAGTGCAGTTATCAGAGTGTAACTGCAATCGGACATTTCACATCAGATGTATCACTCCGCTTTACAGATGTACCTAAAAACCATGACTTAAGCGTAACCCTCTGGAGTCAGTGATGTGATGTGAGAGAGTTTTCACTGAGGAAATACTGTAAAAATACATCTCAGGAAAAATTACAACTTCAGTTCATGGATAACTGCAAATTCATATACGTAGTCACTTTATAAATTACAAATGTCACTTGTTGATTGCTACTGTAAAAACTTCATAAATATATGCAAACTGTTGCCAACTAGGTTATTCTTTTAGAATTTTGCACTACCTTTATGAGACTTTTTTGCAAGTACTGTATAAGACTACAAAGCATTCATTTTATTTAACTTATTAAGTTTCTCAAAATACATGTTGTAAAATATCTTAAAATAGTATGGATTGTATTTGCTGAAAATGTTATTTAAATAAAGATCATTGTCATTAAATATTGGCATTAAAATGGTAGTTTAAGTAATATGAATGTTATGTTCTGCTCTGCTTAACCTGTTGTTAACCTCAATTCAAATTTTAAATAATCATTTTTATAGACTTGAGGGAATGTAATCAATGTGCAGTGTCAAGATAATCAACCACCAAGCAAAAGTCACAATAAACTGGCAAGCATCACAATTAATTATTTGTTAAATGGCACATTTGACATAAGGAAAGACAGAATCCTACCTTTATGGCAGATAAAATGTAGATTAAAGGAGCTCTCTTACCTTGTTTGATGCTTCTTCGTTTGTCTGTTTTTGGGGACACGAGTCCAAAAGCGTTTATCTTTTTAAATTGTCGTCTATGCATATTTGGAATCATATCAGGGCGAATGTCACTGATGCTCCTGCTGACTTTCCGTGGTACTTCAAGGCATTTTTTGGGTGTTTCCGACAAAAATGAAGAGGAGAGGGAGAGGACTTTACCTGGATGGCTACTACTGTTTTGTAAGTCCTGTATGGTCTGCTGATACTGGAATTCATCTTCACTCTGGGCAGTAGGTGGGCAGTGGTGGTTGGAATGACAGCAAGGCAAGGCCTGTTCTGAGTCTGCTCCTATCTTCTTGATGCCTAGAGCCACGTCTTTTCCCTCTGCCTCTCCTACACCCATGGTAGTTACACACTCTTCAAGAGCTTCCAGAGTACTGCCCTCAAAATTGACTGGGTTCTGTTGAGCTTCCAGGTAGGACTCCCGATACCGACCACGAAGCTCTTTCACTTCAGCCTCAGCCAGTACTCTTCTTATGCATGGCATACGAGGTTCATCCATAAACTTGCGGGTGTGGGTGCAGACCATGGCATCCAAGCATGGGTTGGGTAGAGTTGACGGGTCACGAGGGTGGGTGGGTGGAGCTGGGTATATAGGATCACAAAATGGGATAGGAGGGGCTCGGCGTACAGGTTGCAGTGCAAGGAGCTCTGGTGTCACCTGGTCTCTTTTGAGAACTTGAGCGTTCTTTTCTTTAGTGAACTCCACTAGATCCACGTAATCTCCCTCCAGTTCACGGTTGCTGTGGTTGTCCCAGGTGTTGGGGGACACCCAGCCAACAGGCTTCCCATTCGACCGAACTTGGTCCACTTTCATGAGCTGGGGGCTGCCATCATCCATGTGGCATAGAGAAATAACAATGTCATCCTTAGCTGGCAGGATCCTGGTCTCTAAAGAGAAAGCTGAGGAGCCACCTGGCGACTCCGGGTGGCCATCTGGAGAGAGAGGAATGGCAGCCATGGCTTTGGGCTTGTCTATAAACTCTGGGTTGGCCACCTGCTCCCAAGGTACTTTCACAATGCCTTGGTCAGTGGACAGGAGGCAGTGGCGCAGTGGGGTGCCATGACGACCGTCATTAATGTCTCTAAGCCACTCCTCAGTGAAGATGCAGGGGTAGGAGGTCTCCGGGATGGGAGTCTCTTCAACCTGCCGGTGGTCCTCCAGAAGGCTCTTGAGGACAATGCGAGCAGCCTGGTCAGCAAAAGGTTCCACCTGCAGGTAGAAGTCACCCGGTCGCAGCAGCAAGGGGTTTGGATCTGCCAGCTGGATCACCACCTTCTCCCGGAGACACAGGGGCCAGCCTTCACAGCGAAACAGCACATCGGAGTACACCGCCTGGGGGCAGACATTCCATCCATGAAAAGAGAATCTCCACACTCAGTTAGACTTGTGGGCTTCTTAGCAACACACTGTTAGGCCCAGAAGCAGACTGTATAATCCCAGAGACTGATAGATGAAAATACAATGATTCAGTTTCAGATCCCAGCTGAATGGTTCTACACCCCCCTCTGAAAACACTGGAACAGCAACATCAATTAATTTGCTTTTGCTAAACATCCAAGACTTTTGGGTTTGAGATCAAAACATGAATATGAGACAAGAGTTCAGAATTTCAGCTGTTTCCTGGTATTTGCATCTAGATGTGTTAAATAACAGATAATAGTGCCTTTTCTATACCAGACAACCCAATTTTTAGGTGAACAATGAACCTGCAACTCGCCTGATATCACTAAGTTGTTGGTTTCTTCTTTTGTGATACTTTTCCATCTAGATGTAAATAAAGTAAAATAAAGTAAGAAGTAAAATCTGAAATTCTGGACTCTTACTTTACTTACTTTCTGGAAAGCTTTCTTCCATTGTGTCTAACAGTATGTGTGCATGCAGTACCCAGCAAATCTTTCGGAATGGCATGGCTGGTTTATTTGTTTTTGCTAAACACTGACGACATTTGGGTTTGAGATCAAAAGATGAGTATGATATGAGAGTTCAGAATTTTAGCTTTAACTTCCTGGTATTTACATCGTCTTTAAGACTACCTGTTCCTATACTACTGCTTGCCTAAAAACTGGGTGGTGTTATATAAAAGGTGCTATGTTCTATGTTGCATAACACATCTATATGTAAAGATCAGGAAGAAAAAGCTAAAATTCTGAACTTGCCAAAGTGCCAAAGTCATTTGGAATCTTCTGACAGGGAGGGAGTACTGTCGAATACCTCAGAATATAACAGCCTGCCTTAGCTGGAATGAAATCAGGTAACCAAAACAGACTAATGTAAGGGCATCCTCTTACACTACCACTAAAAAAATGTGGCTTAAATGGGAAAGCAATAGTGCTAAAAACTATTCCAATCAAGCTTTGCAATTCAAGCCACAAGAATGCCCCAGGGGCAACCTGATGCTGAAAAAATGCCTGGAATGTTCGAGCAATGTGCTATTTTCTCTGTCAGGAGATAAAATAAAACTAAGTGTTTCAGGGCAAACTTAGGCTGTGAGCCCAGAGCTCGCACTGGCTATGAACGGCTAACAGACACAGTAACATCATTGGAGCCTTTTGATCAAACACAATGGACTATTTCTTCTTCTATGAGCGATAAACAAAACCCTTTGTTCGTCTACATTATTGAATATCATTTTAGTTATAATCTGACTGACACAATGAATGTTTGTGCAGCTTCGCCTTTCCATGCTATGTGGGACTGAAATGTGAGACATTTCATATTTACAGCACAGAAACATCTTCTGTGCAAAATCAGCTACTTCTTGGCAAAATACTTTAGTTTTATGTTCAAGTGCAAGTCTTGGATCAGGCAGACCTAATTTCAAGAGAAAACCATGGCTCCAATATGAGGAAATCAATGACTGCTTTATTTAATTAAGTTTCTTATACCAAAGGATGTGCTTTATTCTGTAGCAACTGAAAAACTGGGAAAAGAAGGAAATGTTCTAACTGATGAAATGTTGTTTTAACAAAACTCCCAACAAACTGAAATGAAATATGACTCACACATTTCACTGAGACCTGCTTTAAAGAGACACCTGAAAATTTGTACATGAGATATGATATATGCCATTATGCATGCATATTTTCACATAGAAATGCAAGGTTTTAATTGCACCTCAGCATTTGTTTGTAAGGCCTCTGGTGTCGAGGCTTAACTTGTCTGAAATGCAGGAAAGCAAGGATATCCTGTAAAATAAATGCTCTCAAGAACGCCACAATAATAATTAAATCAGACAATATTTTAATAGTTTTGCTATTCTTCTTGTGAATGTAGCACATAAAAGAAGTTCTTAGAATGCTAATTTTTCAGGCAAATCTTCTGGCAAAGGGACTCACACAAGCAGCCTGCTGCACACTCTCCAGGATGTGCTTTGCGGGGATTAGGAAGTCCAGCAGGCACTGAAGAGAGTCACCGCGGTAACGTTCTTCAATGACCCGGAAGAGCTGGCTGAGGACTGTGGGTGCTGTCGCCTCAAAGGGTGGGTAGAGAGCCGAGAGGGCCCCTTGGATAGATGACTCCAGAGATTCAGGATTCTGTGGAAGAAAGTATCATCCATAAGAGCAGAAAAACATCTTGTAGGGAAAGTAGTCTAATAAGCTGTTAAGTAACCAGAATAACCCAGAGTTTGCCAGTCATAAACAGTTTGAAAATAACCACAAATGCCTGAATGATTGTAGGGAAATCATTTCAATTCTGTAAGTAATTAGGGTAAAGCTTTAAGGGAGAGATATTTTCTTTTTAAGAACGTGTATGGACATAACATGGAGAATGGTATGGTGTTATGCCCGTCTAATCCATCCCATATTTGTGTGATTTTTATAAAGTGAATAAACAGTTTGCTCACTGTCCTTGTTTACATTCAGAAATCTGTGATTAACAGCTTCCTGTCTTCCTGACTGATTAGAGTACAGTAGTGTTATACAGCCAAAGGGCTTGAGTATGAGTATATACACATACATTTTACAACAAAACAAAAAATACTGTAGGGTTGCCAACTCTCATGCATCTGGCGTGACACTGATGCTTCTGCAATAAATCATATGGCAAGTCCATATTATTCCATTATAAACCTAAAATTAGCTAAATCAAAAGTGTTGGGGTAGTTTGCAAACCATACAGACTATAAGGTAATATATATGCTAGTCATTTGCAAGCTATCACGGTACTTGTGTTGAATATAGTATATTTTCATCTTCAAATGCAGCATTTGTATTGAGAGATTAAAAATAAATTTTAATCCAATATTATACAAACAAGACATCACAGTTTGACTGGAATACTGCTTGAAAATGAAGTGAATGCATAAAAAATTGTGTGTTATTGTGTTAAGTATGATATATAAAAGCAAGAGGGTACAATGTCACAGTTCAATGACCATGAACTTGGGAGGGAACATGGGAGTATAGAGACTGAATGAGACTGAATGAAGAAGGACACATTGACATGATTGTCTCGTGAACCCATGAACCTGATGATAGGGACATAGCTTGCTTTCTTTATTTCTTTTACTGCATTGCAATGAGAAACTTGCATGAATTCTAGAGGCACCTTTAAAATCCAATCACAGCACATTTCAGTGCTCAATGGACTAGACAGGTGGAACAACACATGCAAGCAATTGAGCACTGAGCTTTGATTTCTGGTCTTACTTCTGCATTCGTCTGAAGGAGGTCCAGAAGTAGACATCTAAAGCACAGTGCTCAGGATCTGTTTGAGGGAACACTGGGCAGCAAAGACAGATATATACCATGGTTCTCAGATGCATGGAATTTCCTTTGGCGAATGGAAATGTATGTATAGTTCTACTGCACAAATCCCCTCATCCTCGCTGACCCCAAAATATAAATTTTCTCTGTGAGGTACTTTCTTCAACTAGGTGAAGTGTTATCTCTAAGTTGTCCATATTGTGTAACACTACACTAAGCTATGCCACACACTCATGTTGGAAGAACCAACAATAGCTGTCATATTTAGTGCCAAAAAAACCCCAAATCCAATGTATGTGTTAGAGTTTAAATGTTTCAATGGAAAAGTATGCTTCCTTTCTACTCTACTGCAACTCTACATGCTTTTCAAAGTACAATCAGTTTATTTGAATAGAGAAATACCACCATGATTTTCCCATAAGCCTTAATGTATTCCAGCTGTACGCGTGCGGAGAAGTTGTCTGCTGTCCTTCTGGAGACCCTAGTCTGAGGGAGTACCTTGGACTCTAAGTCACGCTGCTTTCTACTCCCCTGGGGGTGCTGTGTGTGTGTGGGGGGGGGGGGGCATATGAAATTTAGCCTTGGCCCGGCAGAAGTCGTGGGATTTCGGACGTCTTCTGGGATGGTTGCCCTTTCTCAGCATAGGTGACCCTCTTGATAAACATCACATATCCCTCTTGCATGAATCAGTCTCCTCCAGGCCCCATGTACTCCAAGTGAAGTTCATGGGGGGGGGGGGGGTAATGTTGTCTTTATCCGGCTGCACTTCATTCCTTGCCAGCAAGCTCTTGGTCCCTTAGCCATGGGTGCTTGTGTCAGCAAGGGCTCTGCTCAGGATGGTTATGAAAGCTTTGTGTTTCCCTTTGTGTTTGTGTTTTCATGTCTGTGTTTGCATTAATAAATTGGAAATCCTAGCAACCCTGTTGCAACAGCCATAGACATTACTTTGAGATGAGGTTTCCCTTACAATAGACTGTGCAGCAGGAGTCAGATTAAACCTTGATGCTAATTTCGACCATTTGATTAGGCATGTTTTGCCACATTGTCATAATAATGCATAGTAGGTGTAAGTATCTTGACTACTACAGTGCGTGTGCAGGAAATTTTTACAAATCATATGAGCAAAAACAACATTATGTCAATTTATACCACAGCTTTAATAAATACTATTTCCTTATTAGTCCAGAAATGTCAGGTTGGTGTTGATTATTCTCAAATAATAGCAGGCAGTTCTGGCAGCCTAGTAACACTTTTATATTAAAAGTTGTAATGTTTTATTTAACATGTTAATACAGAAATCTGTGTGACTGTTTACTCATAAATCAGCAGTTATTCTTACTGTATATGCATATTTTTCCTTGGTTTCTGTCATGCCCCCTCATTTACCTCATGTGGAATCCCCGTGTTATCAGCTGTTTCTAGTTGTTGTTAATTAGCCTTGTGTATTTAAGTCCGCGTTAAAGCCATTAACGTCAGTCTTTCATGGTTCTTTGTGTTCTCGGATGCATTCTACCCAAATAAATCCTACATTACCCGGACTCCTGCTCCTTTTTCCCAGCTCCATGCCTGTTGATCACAACAGTTTCTTTCGTAACTTTCAATACTTATTTCAATACTTGCCACTTCCAGTGAGTAGCCAGACCAAACATTCTGTTCTTACAGGGACTATATTTTTAAGAGCACATTGGAACATCAGTAAGTGCTGAGTGAAATAATTTTCTTCAGAAAAATTAACCGTGAAGTTTATTCTATATAATAATATTTTTATTTAATTTAATTTTTTTGTCCATTGGTCATGGTATAAACGGGATATATTAGTTATATAAGTTGTGTGGTCAGTGGTGTCGGAAGGACATTGGGGGGGACCGGATTTTACAACAAACGAAACTTACGTGATCAGGGGGAGTTGCAAGGTGTAAAGATGGGGCATAAAGCGGTGTGAGTGTTTGTTATTGTTTAGACTGTCGCGTCACGGCAATCGAGCTGAAGGAACTTGGTTTTTACTAGTCTAACAGAATGTCTACAAACACTGTGTGTACCTTTAAGAGTTTATAAGCAGAACTCATTGTGTAAAAGCACATAAACCTTATTTTTCCCAATTCACTGACATGAGAATAAAAGAAAACAAACACATTAATGTTTCTGAAATTATGAGGAAGTATTTAAAACATTAAACAGTCTAAACCAGGGTTTCTCAACCCGGTCCTCGGGGACCACCAGACGGTCCATGTTTTTGCTCTCTCCCAATTCCCTGCCAATTGGGAGAGAGCAAAAACGTGGACCGTCTGGTGGTCCCCGAGGACTGGGTTGAGAAACCTTGGTCTAAACAACAATACTCATCATGCCATCCGCCATCTTTACATCTTGTTAGCGTGACCCTAACCCTGACCCCGACCCTAACCCTAACCCCAACCCCCTGATCACACAAGGTCCGTCCTGAAACTGGGCGTAAACTTCTTGGCCTAAGAGTGTGGTGAGGTCATAGTTCTGCAGCTCTGCAGATGGATGATATTGGAGTCAGGAGCACATCCTGGGAAGCAAAGGGCACCGTGGCAGACACAATGGAGGTCAACCTTTGCTGTACTCAAGGCTTATATATATTTTTTTTTAATTTTAACTTGTTCTCTAACGATTTGAAGCGTCAAGGTGGGGGCCCGTCCAACCCTGTCCTATGTGTTCAGTCCCAGTTTGGACAGCTGGTGTTGCTGGTCAGCCTGTTCCCTCTGTCATTGTACTAGGCCGTAGCATGTCTTCCCTGTTACCTGGGCCACTGCATAGCTCAGTGGGTTGAATACATGGTGCCAAGGCTGTAATCCTGAGTCATGGGTTTGAGGCCAGCCTAGTCTCTCCTAGTGTTGCCCTCAGTGGTGTCAATATTCCTAGTGTTTATTTCCTGGTATGTAGTTATTAGTTTCTGGCATTAAGTTCCCTAGTTTTCTGTGCTTGTTAATTGTTTAGTTTCTCCACCTGTGGCCTGTTTCCCTGCACTGTGCTCATTGGTTAATTGTCTTGATTCACACCTGCCTTTTGTTAGTCCTCATCTGTGTATTTATGTGCCTGCCTTTGTCCTGCTCCTCAGTCTGCCATTGTACTGTGTGTTTGGGGCTCTTTTCGAGTTCTATTCCCTGTGTTTTTGCTTAGTTCCCTAGTTGCATTTTTTTTTTGTTTTGTTAAGTTATTAATGCTAATTCTGCTGGGAAAATGCAGGAAGCTCTAGATGGCAAGGAAAGCTCTTAAATAGGCCCTATTAAATTTGCATATTCTGTCTATGTGCGTCATGTGTATATATTATTGTGGGGACCAAATGTCTTGACAATGTGATTAAAAATTTGAACATTATTGGGTCCCCACAAGCGGAAATGAATTTTATAATGATCTGTGAAAAAAATTCGCACATGTGCTGCTTGTATGATTCTGGAGCACGGGGCTTTGTTCGAGATTTGTATGAAATTAACTGACTATTGAAGTTACAAATCTTTCTCCCTGTCACTCTTAAACAACCACGAGGCTTCTCAGTGGAAACCGGCTCAGAACAGACAGCCTTACAGACTGCTTTCTGAATTACTGACATGCTCATTCCCATATGTATATTTGGTAGTGAGTATAATAACTGGGTGGTGAAACAAACAGCCAGTGATACAAATGTGCTTAAATACCACAGGCAATCTATGTTCATAAACAAATTTATTATCGGTAAATAAAATGTGTTCTGTTCCTTAGCAAAGATACAACTTTTAAAAAAATTGTCTCCACTCCAAGCATTCCCTTCCCATCAGAGTCAGTGACTTGCTATTAAAATGGTGTCACTCCGTAGGCATATCTGGCTGACCCTGGCATCAATGACTGGTTCAAATCCAAAGTGAAAGTTGGAGCAGAAGGTGAGTGACAGTGACTCATGTTTATGAGGCAGGTTTAATCTTGACCTCAGACACAAAAAACCAAGACTGTTCCAATGACAAAGCTAAGAAACTGTTGATGACAAAGCTAAGAAACTGTTAAACAGATACGAGTATTTCTCTGCTATAAATGCCTGTGTTTTTTTTCGGGTTTATTTCTTTTGTTAAGTAGCTGTGAAACTTTCACCAAGACCTTTGGACTGTGGTGAAATTATTGCCATTTTGGTAATTTCACTATTATAAATTGCCAATGGTAGGTGTCCAACAAGAGAACAGAAAGGGCAAGCAAATGAATGCACCATTCCACATCACAACACTGCAGCTAAATAATTAAAAACAAATAAGGGGATGAGCCTGTGTTTGCAGCTGGTGAAATGTAGCACCTCTTCCCCATGTTCTCAGCATGCTTGCCCTCTTTTTTTTTGGGTGAGAGAGTGATTTTGTGTGTGTGTGTGTGTGTGTGTGTGTGTGTATACACGTGCTTGGGGGGGGGGGGGGTGGCTAAGTGTTTGTCAGAAGGACAGTGCTGCCTTTGTCTTGCAGAGTTTTTTAAGCTCAGCTCAAGTCCTTGGCAAATCTATCCAAATTCAAGTGAACCAAACTCAAGTTGTCTTTAGATTTGCTGTCGCTTAATTTAAAAAGGAAATCCCTAGATTTGTCCTAAACATTGCGTGTACATGCACCTAAAGACCATTTTTAAGCTTATAGCTGCCTACTGTAAAGTCCATTCTGCTCCTGTTATGTTATAGAATGTTATAAATGGCCAGCATGGGTCCTGGTACTCAAGTTTTGCTGTTGTAGCAAGTCAGTGAGTGTTGTACAGTTACTGTAGCTAACAGTAACAATACTGCAGTACCACTGTTACTGTCAGTTGCCATTCTCCTTTTGATTTGTTGCAGAGCTGAGTGTTCTCAGGGTTGGTGGAATGCTCTCCATCATTCTAACTGTAACCACTGAGCAGCCCAAAAAGTTCCATTAAAATTTAAGAAACCAATATAACCAATATAATTGTATGCAGTATAAAGCCATGAAAGTACTTGAGTTGAAGTCAGGTAACAAGCCCATCATTCAACTCTTGCTCATTAGTAATGCTGTAAAACACTTTGTCTGTCTCTCGTCCTGCCAGCCAGACTTCATCACACTTCCGAAAACTCTCCATCCCTGTAATTCTCATCTGCCGCTAAAGCAAAAATGACCATCTTTTGTGATCACTTCACTCCTTGATTTTTAAGTCTCAAAACACCAACAAAGTCCATGTTACATTCTTCCATCCCCCGTCACATACCATCCCGACCAAAACAAACATTATGTGCAGATTCAACCCTTAACATTTTAATTAAAATTTTTTCCACATTTCATACCAGCATGCTCAAATTCAAGCTTTTTGTTATTTATTGGAAGCAGCTATAGGTTATAAATGAAACATAAACATAGGTTTACTGGTTATGGAACAAACTCCTTTGGTCAATTTCAAACCTAATGTTTAACTTACAGTGGGGAAAATAAGTATTGAACATGTGAATATTTTTCTCAGTAAATATTTTTCTAATGGGGCTATTGACATGAAATTTACGCCAGATGTCGGTAACTACCACAAGTAATCCACATGTACAAAGAAATCAAAACAAATAAGTCCATGAATTAAGTTATGTGTAATATAGTGAAATGACAAAGGGAAGAAGTATTAAACACATGAAGAAAAGGGGCTGCAAAAAGGCAAGAAAGCAGCAGAAATATGTCAGTATTTAGAAAGCAATTCTGCCCCCATCAGTACAAATTAATATCAGCTGGTTTAGTCACAATTGATAGTCTATAAAAGGTTTCTCACTATAAAGGTGTCACACAAGAAGCATCTCGTGATGGATAAAAGCAAAGAGCTCACTCAAGACCTTCGCAACATGATTGTTGCAAAACATACTGATGGCATAGGTTACAGGTGTATTTCTAAACTTCTAAATGTTCCAGTGAGCACCATTGGAGCTATAATCCAGAAGTGGAAAGAACATCATTTCACCATAAACCAGCCACAACCAGGTGCTCCTCACGAGATTTCAAAATAATCAGAAGAGCTGTTCCGGAGCCAAGGACCACTCTCGGGCAGCTTCAGAAAGACCTGGAATTAGCAGGTATAGTGTCAAAGAAAACATTAACTAATGCACTCGACCACCATGGCCTCTATGCATGCTCACCATGCAAGACTCCATTGCTGAAGAAAAAACATGTTGAAGCACGTTTAAAGTTCGCTGGACAAGCCAATGGAATACTGGGAGAATAGAGTCTGGAATATAATCATTGTCAGTAAGACAATGATCTCAAACACACAGTCAAGGAAACTCAATTGGTTTCAGAGAAAGAGAATAAGCTGTTAGAATGGCCCAGCCAATCACCTGATTTGAATCCAATTGAAAAACTTATGGAAAGAACTGAACCGGAACATTCAAAATTTGAAGATAGTTTGTGTGGAACAATGGGCCAAAATCACACCTGAGTAATGCATGTGTCTAGTTTCTCCATACAGGAGGCGTCTTGAATCTGTCGTTACCAATACTTATTCAGTCCTGGCATCTGCCTGTTAGACTACTAATATGACAGAGCAAATATATGCATCATTCACTGACTTTTTCAGTAAATAACTTTTTAAATCATCTTTTTTAGAAATAATCACATTATACTGATGAGCCTCATTCAAAACAGCAAGAGGAAGTTGCAATATTAACTGTGCAAACAAACCAGAAGAAAAAAAAACTGCATGTGCTTAAGATGAAATATGTCACAAGATTCCTAAACACAAAAGCCATGCACTCATTTGAAGGGCATTCCTTTCCCATTATAAAACTCAGTTTGAAATCATGGAAGAAATTTTTTCTCAAGTTTGTGAAAAGACAACTAACTACTAAAAAACAAATGAAATTTTTTATTATGTAATGCAAAAACATTTACATAACACTGTGTAACTCTGTAACAGTGTTGGATACAAAAGTCATTGGATGGTAGACCCTGACTTGTACTGGCATCGTTAAAGCAGAGCACCAAATGGAAGAGTGGCACAGAGAGTACAACCTGCACTTCTTTGCATCCAAGACAAGAGCAGAGAGGTTTGTGTTTTCACTTACATTTGCATGCAAGTTCAACAGGACCACTGCCGTAGCACTGACGTAGTTTTAAGTGTAACCTCTGCATTCTTACAGTGATGTATTCTTACACACAAAGCACACACTATTTCTTCTGGGTGCACTTTCTGCTTGGGCCAGGGCGGGTCGCAGAGGGACACAGTGCCTCCTTTCAGGACTGTGCATACCCAGCAGGTCTGTGTGAAGGGGGTTTTTCATTGGGAACGCCAGACAGATTCCATGGTGAGAGTTTGCATGCCAAACCTGCTGTTGGCACCATGCAAACCCTGTTTATTTCCTGCTGAACTCGACCCTTCTCCCCCCAGCCAAACAGATCTGCAGGTGCGCCCCAACCCCCAAGCAACATATATTTACGGCATTGTTGCAAACATTTATTATGTTTTCCAAGCAGACAGTGAAAGAAAAGTAGCTGAAACCTTCATTAAAGGCTTGATAACCAACTCATACAGTAAACAGTTGCAACGTGTCATTCCCATTGATAAATACAGAGAAGTTTTTGCCAAGTGTCTAGGTCAAGAGAGATATTGTCTTTTAACCTGTAAATTTCCATCATATTCTGTAATTACAAATAATGAGCTGGATCACAAGATTTCCCATAATTGAATTTAAGAGAAATGCGTCAACTTCAGCATGTCTGTCAGGCTGCATTATGGTCCGCATGCATGCATCTCGGACTTAGGGTGTTATCTCTGGAGTGGATGTCTAGCACAACAAAAACAATGTGGTCTAACTAAAAGGAGACCCTGATGGCTGAACTGGCAGACATCAGGACAGATTTATTGGTGTTTCAATGCTGAGGCTGCAGTGTCTTCTTCCAGATATAAACAAATAAAATGTGTAACATTTTATTGTTTGGCGTATAAGTTTAAGATCACTGAAGCAAGTTTAGACAATTTGCCAATAAATCCCATATAGCTTCACCTTAAAAGTACATTCAGACATAGACAGAGATGTAACCTAAACAAAATTCAAAGTTCTCTTGGCAAATTGCCCAGAAACAGCTGCTGAAATTTTTATATGTCAGTAAGGAAGTAGTGGTTGGGCTTACTTCCATATATGAGGCCAAGAGTAATCTTAGGAATTTGCTGAAGGTAACTGCACCCTCCTAACATCTTTTCAGATGTTCGTGCAACATCTGATACTTATAAACATCTTCTAATTGCCGATCCTGGTCAAGGTCATGAAGGGGTCTGGAGCCTATCCCAGACAGCACAGGGACCAAAGCTATCCAAGGCAAGCTGAAGAACCCACATAACACAGAGAGAACAGGCAAACTCCACCTACAGAGCGGAGATGGGACTCAAATCCCCACTGAGCATCCATGGCACTTGCTGAACTGGCATAACATGGTAAGGAAACGCATGTCGATAAGCGCAGGAATGTGGATTCAGTCAGAGCTCCATCATGCATGTGCTCCACCACAAGTGGCACCTGGTTGAAGATGACCTTGGTGGACATGGAGAGTTCCTAGCCTGGGCAATTCTTGCAAACACAGGTATAAAAAAAAATCTAAAAATAAAACTCAATTACTATAATTCTCTAGCAAATGTCACACATATTAAATACCGTAATAAGACATAGAACAGGTTAAATGAAATGAATTCTTTACATCTGTATGAAGCACTACACTAATTAGAATAGATGCATTCTTGGCCCAATACACACTAGAACTGGGAAGATGTGGCGACCTGCCTTGTCTTTTTATGCCTGCATGCACTTCATATACTTCAGATGCTTGGCATCAGCATGATCCGTAAACAATGTCCATGGTGGGGATTTTTTTTTTTTACATAAGTACAGACTTTCGTAAGCCAAATTTACATAAAGCCGAAGTTTTGTCTCTACGCAGATTTGTCTAATGTGCAAAAGGGATTGGTTACATCCACCCAGCATTGGGCATTAAAAAGATATGTGGGAAGTTTTAGTCTTTTGATCCAATTCTGGTGATCTTGTCAAGAAGATGCTTTGATATGCTCCCTCAGCAGGAGGCAGTGTTTGAAGCTCTGCTGGATAAGAGACTATCACTGCACCTGAAGTCGCCATGGCGGTCATAGGACCAGGTGGGGAAAAGGCTATAGGAGTCGATAAAATCCATTTGGGGTTTTTGAACGCACTGAATGTTAATAGGTTGAAATGGCTGACATGCATTTCAGTGCTGCATAAATGGTGGGTAAAGTGTCTGTAGACTGTTTAACATCAGTGGTAGCTTCTACTTAAAAAGGAGGGACTAGAGGGTGTGTTCCAGCTACATAATGAACATTATATCTGTCTCATCATGGAAAAAAACAAAGAAGAACCGGCAAAGAGCAAAGATGTGGAGATGGAATAAAGAGTGCAGAAAGACATCTGACAATAGATGTGGTAGCAGATGTGTACATCAAAATTGCGTTTAACAAGAAAAGATTGCTGGGTTTGAGTAGATCCAGTGAAGTGCATGATTTACAGCTTTTCATTGTAAAACAGCTTATGTCAGGGTCTTCGTTGTGCAAAATTACAATGATCTCCATGTCCAATTTCAGTCTATTTGGACAAACGGCAAAGAGGTTACATCAATGAACCGACTACAGCCATACAGTACATACAAAAACACAGAGATAAACTTTCAAGATTGAAAGGTCTGTATTTGCAGAATTAATTCTGCGTTTACAAGGGGATATGCTTTTATCCATGTTTGCTTGAATAAAATTTGAATTAAGGTATATAGTTCCAGTGTTAAGCCTCTAAAAACAGTGTGTTCAGTCTTACTAGTTTGCCTCACCTGTGTACTTATGTGTGTTCACCTGAAAACAAACTTAGACACAGAGTGTTACAAACTGGTCTGTTCTGCAACGTCAGTGAAAAGGCAGGATAAGACATCACCTCACTAAATTAACCTGTGCATTTAGTGACCTAAATGAGTACTAGCCTCCCTCAATCACATCATCCTCCAACTATGACAGAGGACTGAAATTATGCTAATTACATATAAATACATAGTGGCTACATATTTTTACTATGTGGTCAAACTTTGCTGAAGAAATTGATTTTCTGTACAAGATGAAGATTTTCTGCAGTTTATTGATAATGACTGGAATTTCTAATAGATATTTAAGGTGTTAGAGGGATACTATGATCTTTATCTGACAATACAATTCCACATCCTGCAGTGACTGATACACTAAAGTTTACTCTTGCAGGAATGGCAACCGAAATGTGTAACCTGAAAGCAAAATGTTTACTAGTAGCTGCAGTATGATTACAGTACGTTGTGTTGAACCTGTTAAACATAGAAAAAAATGTGCACAGGATTCTGTTAAACACAGAAAAGTTCCAAACAAACTTGTATAGTAAACATATATAGTACCAAAAATGAAATTACCATTTTGCTAAATTGTTGCTGCCGTCTTGTCCAAAGTGGTCATCCTTCTCTGTCTTAGTTATGTTCCTTGGGGATTTATTAGTCCAGTGTCCATCTTGTGCAAGACCAAAGACATATTTAACTATAATGAAAACTCCAGGGTAGAGCAGGGAGGTGTCACACCCTCCCCAGGCGAGCCCCCATGGTATTACAGCACTCCGTTGTGTTTAGAGCAGACCAGCACTGCGTGGTCACCACTTGTATCGCCACTCTTACTACACACCATGTTATTCAGCCAATGAGCAGCAGTAGAGCATGTCTGCAAGTGCATATTGAAGGGTGAGACAGGGGGAGAGGAAGGGAGTGAGAGAAAGAGAGGGGGAGAGCGAGAGACGGAGGGGGGGCTTTCAGAGGAAATCCCCTTAACCCTTTTTAGTCTTTTCCAAGCAGCAACTCGAGACCTCTCTCTCTTTCCCTTGCTCTCTCTCTCACTACTTTCCCTTGCTCTCTCCCACTCTCACACACACTCCCCAATTCCCAACTGTGTCGACGCCGAAGCGAAATCTGAAACCATCTGCCACGCCCACATCCAGCAGCCCCCACTCCAGCCATTCCTTTGTGGGGAGCGTCTGTCTCACAGGAGCCCTCCGCCATTCCAGGGGCTCATTCACCACCTTGCCCCTACGCCACTTTGGCTACACAGTAACAAGCTTCGTGCGTGACTCCAGTGTCCATCGAAACATGCTCAGGGCCCTTCAGTACTTCTGAGTGTGTGAGGGAGTAATGAGACAATTCTTTCCCAGACCATCAAATTCGTGAGAAATAAGTTTGGAGCTCCGGGGGGGGGGGGGGGGGGGGGTTTACAATTTAGACACTAGTTACGAGGCATGTGGTGATGAGAAATGTGTGAGGAAGGGTTCTGACTGCGTTTAATCCCTTGTGACCCCCCCTAAAAGAAATATATAGGAATTCGCTGTGGCATGTAAGGGTGAAAGTTGTGACAGTGTAGAGATGACTGGAGCACGGTAACATTAATGGTTAAAATATAGTTAAAAAAACACACACACGCATACATACATCTGCTTCAGGCTGGTGACTATATCGCTGTCTCTTTAGCTATTCATGTAAACTGTGTGCTGAATCCGCTCTCTTTCAGGCTGTATGTTGACTTTAGATACACACAGCACCATAGAAAAGAGGTCTACAGTACAACCATTCCCAGTCAACTTCTTTTGCAGTAAGATATTAATACTTTCAGTTTTCAGGTGTCCGTATGGTTCATACATTTCTATTTTTGCATTGTGTATCATTTTTATTCAACCAAACAAGCCACTCAGATTCACTCAGTAGTCACCTAAATCAAGAATATTGAAACAGGGTTGATGGAGAGACTTAGATTAATGTACCCATTTCTTCCTAGTTTTGTAAAATCAGTACTGGGGTGCTATCCAATTCTTGACCCACCACACGATTGCTGCAGTTTGATCACGAGACTTGGTCAGAAAGGACAGCCTGTGTCCTCCATGGTGTCCAGATGTAGCCTTTAGTTTACGCATCATAAGGCAGATGTTCCTTCTCCCCCACAAAGTGAAAACAAGAGGCAGATGCTATAGATCTTGGCTCTCTGCAAGCACAAGAAGCTACAGCAGTGCTCAGCTGCATAAGGCGATGGGGGCTTGTGTGACCAGAGGGAGGTCACTGGATTTCCAAGAACACTGAATTCTGGGATAGCTGTGGGTGGCCACCAGTGTGATGCCCCCAGTAATGGGACGGATCTGCAGGAGGGAGCTCAACTACATGCACTGGCCAAACTGACTGGAGAAGTGGCCACCCATTTTTAACCTAATTAATTCTATGTTATGTGAGAATTAAGATGGCAAACACGAAAATCAGTCCCATCAGATTATTGAGAGGCAAGTGGAAGAAAATGCAGGACAGTAAAATCTGCCTTTGGAAAACTCCAAAAACAGGAAATTTTGTGACAGTCAGCCCTGTGCCAGAAAGCTAAGTGAAAAACAAAAATGAGTGACAAATGACACCTGTCTTCCATTGTCCCCCTCCTAGCTATTACACAATGAGTCCTACTGAACAAACATGAAGCATTTTCCATGCTGGCCTGGCCAAATAACCTCAGTTTATGACATTGTGTCTGTAAATCATACACAGTCACTTGCGGCATATTAGAAGAAAAGAAAGACATAATACCCCCCACACCCCCCAGGAAGTGCAGAGATAACGCATTCTCTGGAAATTACGTGTAACAAAGCTCTCCATTTTCATTTATGGGTCCTTGCCCTCTCCATGAGACATTCCGTGGGGCCCCTATTGCTCTGATACAACCTGTTTAGTCTGCTGGCTGAGTTATCTGGTGGGTCATTTGCAGAATCAGTCACAATATGCAAATATAGGTCCCAGACAGGAAGTCACCCCAGTCAGACCTATTAGGACTGCAGCTGGATTACTTCATCACTTTTTTGTTTTTCTGTAACTGCTACACATACAACAGAGCCGCACAATGTCTGTTATTAATATGGACATTGCATGATATACACATGCAGTTCTCATATAGCAAGAAGTGCAATAGGCAGCCGGGTTAACTCAATAATTTGAGTTTTTTTACAAGTCATGTATTTTTAATTATGTTTCTTTTCACCATTATGGAGTATATGTTAACAAAACACTCTACTGCCGCTGCTTTTGCATGAGCTCTGCAAGCACTCTCTAAGCCAATCGTAATCATTTCCATCCTTGCTGTTGGACTCACTCATAGATAGTTTGGCGCATTTGTGAGATATTTAACAAAAATGCGTGAGGAGAAAAATGAACAATTGGTCATTAATAGAAATTCACCTTCTGCTGTATGGAAATATTTTGTATCCCGTAGAGACGATATTGAACAAAACCAATCAGCGTGTTGGCACTGCTTTCTGTCTGTTGACACAACCCACAGCAACACTACAGACTAGTCTGACCAACCCTGTTTGTACATGATACGTTTGATTTAGCTAAACTTTATTTCAGGTAAATAAACTTTATTTCAGGTAAGTTTCAACGTTTGTTTTATAAATACTGCAATATTAATAGTGAGCATTTCAAACATCACAATGTAGTTTCTTTTTGTGCAGCCCTATCATGCAATATTTCATACAAGGGACCAACAGAGACCCACAGCATTTATAAGGTCCTAAATACTCAGATGATAAAATCATTACAATTCATTGATAAATGAAAAAGCAGCCAGCTGGTTTACAGTAAAGGTTATTGTTCTCTGTAAGGGGGCGAGCCTGAAATGCAGAGAGATCGCATGAATTAGTTACTTCTAGCTATCAACTTTGAGTGCCTCACTTAGACACATAATCACTGAAAATAATCACTTAAGGTATTTATTTTTCCAGAAAAGTGAAGGAAACCAAAAAGCCCTCCAGGTGATGAAATTAAACATGCTATTTAATATTTAGTGGGAATAATGAAATGTTTTTGCTGGCTGATCTGTTATCCGCTATGATCCTTCACATCTACAGAAAATCTACAAATTCGTCATAAAAATAACAGTGTATATGAAACGTATAAGACTGCTCTGATTGAAAGTCTTACCTTTTACTGCCAGAAATGCAGTCTTACGCTTTGAAAACTCCACTGTTGACAGTGCCGCAAAGTGCTTTTGGCTCATGAGTAAAGGGAGCTTTGGAAGATGAAAGAGTGCCCCCCCCCCAAGCCGTGCTGATCACCCCTGGCACCCCCAACAACACACAGCATGTGGCTCTCCTACTGAGAAACACCACATGGGCTGCATTTTTGCTGGCCTGACTGACAGGCAGGAACCTTTTCTTCAAACATGAGACTGGCTCCTCGACAGGGAAAGCAGGGCCAGGGCTGTTTGAACATCAGTGGCCCCCGACGTTTTGTGGCTTTTGCTCAACATGGTTGGAGGTCAGCGGGGCTTTAACATTCAGCTTTGGCATTATTTATTTATCATATTGCACTCATTCAAAGTACAATGTCCCACCCCCCACTTACAAATCCTGTCCCCAAGCGTAACAGCTGACTTGCCATTACAGGAGGAACTTTCTCAGTGTCTCCAGCCATAGACAAAAACACAAGTCTGCTTCTGTGTTAAGGAAAGTGGTTTTATTTATTATGACAAATAAAAAATTCAATCTGTGGATAATATTAAGTTTGAGTATCCATCTTTTAAAGCATGTTTGTTCGGACTAGGGCTGAAAAAAAATGTGTATTGTGTGATTGATTAGCTAATGAATTAGTTGAACACTAAACAGGGTTTAAAGAAAGGTACATATGCTTTAAAAAACTGTATTTTTTACGTCACAATTGTAATTGCGTAATTATAATAAAAGCTATTGTAATAACAGTGTAGAAAATCTCCATTTAAAGTGATAAAATGGCATAGAACCAAAGATGTACTGTCTCTGCCTTACTAAGCTTGTGCAAACCATGACTATCCTCATCCACGGACAAATGTATTTCGTAACAGAAGACACAGACCGTAACGGCACACAGAAGTGAAGTATGAACTAGGCGTAACACACTAACATTAATGTTGCTAGGTACTGATGTCATTATACATCATTTGCGCAGCAAACCACAAAAATTCGACCACTTGATGACAAAATTCATTGTTAATTTTTATTGCCGATTATTATTGATGTTATTGCTTAGTTGTCGCAGTCATAGTTCAGAAAATGTGAAAACTATTGTGCTGGAGGAGAATAATACATAACAGAACTGCCAGTGTGGAAATCTTGAAGCTCAGCAGTCTGCTTGTTTGTTTAAAAAGCTGTAAAACTAATTCTGGCTTTGGCAGGTCATGCTGGGCCCACAGCAAACTGAGGCATCAGCAGTGCGTTTTGAGACACACCCTAATTTTTGGGAAGGGAATGGCTACTTCCCATCTAAGGACTGGAGACAGCCAGAAGTGTAAAATTTTCTTCCACCCTACACACATCAAGCATGTAGCTGCATAACAGACCGCTCATCAAACTGCGCTTATTCTAAACAAAAATCGCTAAGCTGGGACCTCTGTGTCTGAAGTCAACTGATCTGGAATCAGCTACAAGACACAATATGAAAAGCTGCTCTCATAGGGAAAAAGCTTAGCAAAAAAAAAGCAGTTGAAATGCATCTGTGCTTTTTAAAATTAAAATGCTTGAATGTAACAGCTTAACAATATTGGCAAATGATAGTGACAGTGTTGAACAAAAAGCCTGATCTCAGATGGAAGCCTGAGTTAAAGATAAAAAAAAACTTGATGGGCTTTATTGTTCCTCAGAAAAATCAAGTGTTGTCTTGTGATTGTAAAAAGCATCTATCCATCCATTTTCTGTAACCACTTATCCTATTGAGGGTCATGGGCGTCCAGACTCGATGGGCACAAAGCACCAGGATGTCTTTGGACTGTGGGGGGGGGCAGCAGAGCATCCAGAGGAAGTCTCTCAATGACACAGGAAGAACATGCAAACTCATCACATGAAACCCTGGTCCCAGAGGTGCTAACCACTGCACCACCATGCCACCCCACACAAACACATCTAAGTAGTGTAATTAGTAGATGAAACTTAAATTTAACTACAAATCGTCAAAACACTTTTGTCATGAAAGAATCTGAAGCTTTGCAGAAAAACTGCATTTGAGTCTCTCTTATGGTAATCTCATGGTTAACTCAGCCTCTGCTGAGAGTCAACAAGAAGCTAGGCTGGAGGTCAGATGCACGCTGGCTACTCTTGGCTGAATAAGCAGCCCAGATGCAGGTCAGACCTATTTAGATAAATAGACCTGGAAGCCGGTTGCGGGGTGGAATGAGGGGGCTGCAGGAGCGCTGGGTATTAGTGAGTGAGGCAGTGTCTCGCCTCCCATGTGACTCCTCTCTCTGCTGTATGAGTCCTCTTTCTGCTGTGTGAGTCCTCTCTCTGCTGTATGACTCCTTTCTCTGCTGTGTGAGTCCTTTTTCTGCTGTACAAGTTCTCTTTCTGCTGTGTGAGTCCTCTTTCTGCTGTGTGAGTCCTCTTTCTGCTGTACAAGTCCTCTTTCTGCTGTGTGAGTCCTCTCTCTGCTGGATGAGTCCTCTCTCTGCTATATGAGTCCTCTCTCTGCTGTACAAGTCCTCTCTCTGCTATATGAGTCCTCTCTCTGCTGTATGAGTCCTCTCTCTGCTGTACAAGTCCTCTCTCTGCTGTATGACTCCTTTCTCTGCTGTGTGAGTCCTCTTTCTGCTGTAGAAGTCCTCTTTCTGCTGTGTGAGTCCTCTGTCTGCTGTACAAGTCCTCTTTCTGCTGTGTGAGTCCTCTCTCTGCTATATGAGCCCTCTCTCTGCTGTGTGAGTCCTCTGTCTGCTATATGAGTCCTCTCTCTGCTATACAAGTCCTCTCTCTGCTATATGAGTCCTCTCTCTGCTGTATAAGTCCTCTCTCTGCTATTCGAGTCCTCTCTCTGCAATATGAGTCCTCTCTCTGCTGTGAGAGTCCTCTTTCTACTGTACAAGACCTCTTTCTGCTGTACAAGTCCTCTTTCTGCTATATGAGTCCTCTCCCTGCTGTGTGAGTCCTCTCTCTGCTATATGAGCCCTCTCTCTGAAGTGTGAGTCCACTCTCTGCTACACAAGTCCTCTCTCTGATATATGAGTCCTCTCTCTGCTTTATGAGTCATCTCTCTGCTGCATGAGTCCACTCTCTGCTGTACAAGCAGAGCGTAGGGTTTTAGTGAGTGAGGCAGTGTCTCGCCTCCCATGTGAGTCCTCTCTATGCTGTGTGAGTCCTCTTTCTGCTGTGTGAGTCCTCTCTCTGCTGTATGAGTACTCTCTCTGCTATATGAGCCCTCTCTCTGCTGTACAAGTACTCTCTCTGCTGTACAAGTCCTCTCTCTGCTGTATGAGCCCTCTCTCTGCTGTACAAGTCCTATCTCTGCTGTACAAGTCCTCGCTCTGCTGTACAAGTCCTCTCTCTGCTGTTCAAGAGAGCAGAGAGACTCTCTGAGCAGAGAGAGGACTTGTACAGCAGAGAGAGGACCCATATAGCAGAGATAGGACTTGTACAGCAGAGAGATGACTAATATAGCAGAGACAGTACTCATTTTGCAGAGATAGTACTCATATGAGTACTACATGAGTCCTCTCTGCTATATGAGTCATCTCTCTGCTGCAGAGACTGCTATGTGACTCTCTGAGCAGAGAGAAGACTCGTACAGCAGAGAGATTACTCAAATAGCAGAGAGATTACTCATATTGCAGAGACAGTACTAAAATGAGTACAATATGAGTCATCTCTCTGCTGTACAAGTCCTATCTCTGCTATATGAGTCCTCGCTATGCTATATGAGTCCTCTCTCAACTGTTCAAGTCCTCTCTCTGCTGTACAAGAGAGCAGAGAGACTCTCTGAGCAGAAAGAGGACTTGTACAGCAGAGAGAGGACTCATATAGCAGAGATAGGACTTGTACAGCAGAGAGAGGACTCATATAGCAGAGATAGGACTTGTACAGCAGTGAGATGACTCATATAGCAGAGATAGTACTTATAATGCAGAGAGAACTTAAATTAGTACTATATCAATCATATCTCTGCTATACAAGTCCTCTCTCTGCTATATGAGTCATCTCTGCTGCAGAGACTGCTATGAGACTATCTGAGCAGAGAGAAGACTTGTACAGCAGAGAGATGACTCATATAGCAGAGAGAGTACTCATATTGAAGAAAGCGAGTACTAATATGAGTACTATATGAGTCCTCTCTCTGCTATACAAGTCCTCTCTATGCTAAATGAGTCCTCTCTCTGCTGTGCAAGTCCTCTCTCTGCTGTATGACTACTTTCTCTGCTGTGTGAGTCCTCTTTCTGCTGTACAAGTCCTCTTTCTGCTGTGTGAGTCCTCTCTCTGCTATATGAGTCCTCTCTCTGCTATATGAGTCCTCTCTCGGCTGTACAAGTCCTATCTCTGCTGTACAAGAGAGCAGAGATACTCTCAGAGCAGAGAGAGGACTCATATAGCAGAGATAGGACTTGTATAGCAGAGAGATGACTCATATAGCAGAAAGAGTACTAATTTTGCAGAGAGAGTACTAATATGAGTACAAAATGAGTCATCTCTCTGCTGCAGATACTGCTATGAGACTGTGAGCAGAGAGAAGACTTGTACAGCAGAGAGAGGACTAATATAGCAGAGATACGACTTGTACAGCAGAGAGATGACTGATATAGCAGAGAGAGTACTCAAATTGCAGAGAGAGTACTCATATGAGTACTATATGAGTCATCTCTCTGCTGTACAAGTCCTATCTCTGCTGTACGAGTCCACTCTCTGCTGTAGGAGTCCTCTCTGCTGTACAAGAGAGCAGATAGACTTTCTGAGCAGAGAGAGGAATTGTCCAGCAGAGAGAGGACTCATATAGCAGAGATAGGACTTGTACAGCAGAGAGATGACTAATATAGCAGACAGTACTCATATTGCAGAGAGTACTCATATCAGTACTATATGAGCCATCTCTCTGCTGTACAAGTCCTCTCTCTGCTGTACAAGAGAGCAGAGAGACTCTCTTGTACAGCAGAGAGAGGACTTGTACAGCAGAGAGAAGACTGAAATAGCAGATATAGGACTTTTACAGCAGAGAGATGACTCATATAGCAGAGAGAGTACTGATATTGCAGAGAGAGTACTCATATGAGTACAATATCAGTCTTCTCTCTGCTATATGAGTACTTTCTCTGCTGTATGAGTACTCTCTCTGCTATATGAGCCCTCTCTCTGCTGTACAAGTACTCTCTCTGCTGTACAAGTCCTCTCTCTGCTGTATGAGCCCTCTCTCTGCTGTACAAGTCCTATCTCTGCTGTACAAGTCCTCGCTCTGCTGTACAAGTCCTCTCTCTGCTGTTCAAGAGAGCAGAGAGACTCTCTGAGCAGAGAGAGGACTTGTACAGCAGAGAGAGGACCCATATAGCAGAGATAGGACTTGTACAGCAGAGAGATGACTCATATTGCAGAGACAGTACTCATATTAGTACTATATGAGACCTCTCTCTGCTATATAAGTTATTTGCTGCAGATACTGCTATGAGACTCTGAGCAACGAGAAGACTTGTACAGCAGAGTGAGGACTTATATAGCAGAGATAGGACTTTAACAGCAGAGACATGACTCATATAGCAGAGAGAGTACTCATATTGCAGAGAGAGTACTCATATGAGTACTATATGAGTCCTCTCTCTGCTATATTAGCCATCTCTCTGCTGTACAAGTCCTCTCTCTGCTCAGAGAGTCTCTCTGCTTTCTTGAACAGCAGAGTGGACTTGTACAGCAGAGATAGGACTTGTACAGCAGAGAGATGACTCATAGTACTCATATCAGTACTCTCTGCAATTTCAGTACTATCTCTGCTATATAAGTCCTCTCTCTGCTGGACAAGTCCTTTCTCTGCTATATGAGTCCTCTCTCTGCTGAACAAGTCATCTCTCTGCTCAGAGAGTCTCACAGCAGTATCTGCAGCAGAGAGATGACTAATATAGTACTTATATGAGTACTCTCTCTGCAAAATGAGTACTATCTCTGCTATATCAGTCCTCTCTCTGCTGGACAAGTCCTATCTCTGCTATATGAGTCCTCTCTTTGCTGATCAAGTCTTGCATCTGCTCAGAGAGTCTCACAGCAGTATCTGCAGCAGAGAGATGACTTATATAGTACTCATATTAGTACTATCTCTGCAATATGAGTACTGTCTCTGCTATATTAGTCATCTCTATGCTGTACAAGTCCTCTCTCTGCTCAGAGAGTCTCTCTGCTCTCTTGAACAGCAGAGAGTGGACTTGTACAGCAGAGATAGGACTTGTACAGCAGAGAGATGACTCATATAGTACTGATATAAGTACTCTCTCTGCAAAATGAGTATTATCTCTGCTATATGAGTCCTCACTCTGCTGGACAAGTCCTATCTCTGCCATGAGTCCTCTCTTTGCTGATCAAGCCTTCTCTCTGCT
Organism: Paramormyrops kingsleyae; assembly: GCF_048594095.1. Taxonomy (NCBI): domain Eukaryota; kingdom Metazoa; phylum Chordata; class Actinopteri; order Osteoglossiformes; family Mormyridae; genus Paramormyrops; species Paramormyrops kingsleyae. Next base: position 21,196,564 of record NC_132802.1, on the reverse strand, counting down.
CAGAGAGTCTCATTGCAGTCTCTGCAGCAGAGAGATGACTCATACAGCAGAGAGATGACTCATATAGTACTAATATGAGTACTCTCTGTGCAATATTATTACTCTCTCTGCTATATTAGTCATCTCTCTGCTGTACAAGTCCTATCTCTGCTAAATGAGTCCTCTCTCTGCTGAACAAATCTTCGCTCTGCTCAGAGAGTCTCATTGCAGTCTCTGCAGCAGAGAGATGACTCATATAGCAGAGGACTAATATAGTACTGATATGAGTACTGTATCTGCAAAATGAGTACTCTCTATGCTATATTAGTCATCTCTCTGCTGTACAAGTCCTCTCTCTGCTCAGAGAGTCTCTCTGCTCTCTTGAACAGCAGACAGTGGACTTGTACAGCAGAGATAGGACTTGTACAGCAGAGAGATGACTAATAGTACTTATATGAGTTCTATCTGCAATATGAGTACTATCTCTGCTATATGAGTCCTCTCTCTGCTGGACAAGTCCTTTCTCTGCTATATGAGTCCTCTCTCTGCTAAACAAGTCTTCTCTCTGCTCAGAGAGTCTCATAGCAGTATCTGCAGCAGAGAGATGACTCATATAGTACTAATATGAGTACTCTCACTACAATATGAGTACTCTCTCTGCTATATGAGTCCTCTCTCTGCTGTACAAGTCCTCTCTCTGCTCAGAGAGTCTCTCAGCTGTCTTGAACAGCAGAGAGTGGACTTGTACAGCAGATATTGGACTTGTACAGCAGAGAGATGACTCATAGTACTCATATGAGTACTCTCTGCAATATGAGTACTATCTCTGCTATATGAGTCCTCTCTCTGCTGGACAAGTCCTTTCTTTGCTATATGAGTCCTCTCTCTGCTGAAGAAGTCTTCTCTCTGCTCAGAGAGTCTCATAGCAGTATCTGCAGCAGAGAGATGACTGATATAGCAGAGAGGACTAATATAGTACTCATATCAGTACTATCTCTGCAAAATGAGTACTCTCTATGCTATATTAGTCATCTCTCTGCTGTACAAGTCCTCTCTCTGCTCAGAGTCTCTCTGCTCTCTTGAACAACAGAGAGTGGACTTGTACAGCAGAGATAGGACTTGTACAGCAGAGAGATGACACAAAGTACTGATATGAGTACTCTCTGCAATATGAGTACTATTTCTGCTATATGAGTCCTCTCTCTGCTGGACAAGTCCTTTCTCTGCTATATGAGTCCTCTCTCTGCTGTACAAGTCTTCTCACTGCTCAGAGAGTCTCATTGCAGTTTCTGCAGCAGAGAGATGACTCATATAGCAGAGGGAGGACTAAGATAGTACTTAAATGAGTACTCTCTCTGCAATATGAGTACTCACTCTGCTGTATTAGTCATCTCTCTACGGTACAAGTCCTATCTCTGCTGTTCAAGTCTTCTCTCCACTCAGAAAGTCTCATAGCAGTCTCTGCAGCAGAGAGATGACTCATATAGCAGAGGACTAATGTAGTACTCATATGAGTACTCTCTGTGCAATTTGAGTACTCTCTCTGCTCTATTAGTCATCTCTTTGCTGTACAAGTCCTATCTCTGCTAAATGAGTCCTCTCTCTGCTGAACAAGTCTTCTCTCTGCTCAGAGAGTCTCATTGCAGCCTTTGCAGCAGAGAGATGACTAATATACCAGAGAGAGGACTCATATAGTACTGATATCAGTACTCTCTCTGCAAAATGAGTACTCTCTATGCTATATTAGTCATCTCTCTGCTGTACAAGTCCTCTCTCTGCTCAGAGAGTCTGCTCTCTTGAACAGCAGACAGTGGACTTGTACAGCAGAGAGATGACTAATAATACTAATATGAGTTCTATCTGCAATATGAGTACTATCTCTGCTATATGAGTCCTCTCTCTGCTGGACAAGTCCTTTCTCTGCTAAATGAGTCCTCTCTCTGCTGAACAAGTCTTCTCTCTGCTCAGAGAGTCTCATAGCAGTATCTGCAGCAGAGAGATGACTCATATAGTACTAATATGAGTACTCTCTCTACAATATGAGTACTCTCTCTGCTATATGAGTCCTCTCTCTGCTGTACAAGTCCTCTCTCTGCTCAGAGAGTCTCTCAGCTGTCTTGAACAGCAGAGAGTGGACTTGTACAGCAGATATTGGACTTGTACAGCAGAGAGATGACTCATAGTACTCATATGAGTACTCTCTGCAATATGAGTACTATCTCTGCTATATGAGTCCTCTCTCTGCTGGACAAGTCCTTTCTTTGCTATATGAGTCCTCTCTCTGCTGAAGAAGTCTTCTCTCTGCTCAGAGAATCTCATAGCAGTATCTGCAGCAGAGAGATGACTGATATAGCAGAGAGAACTAATATAGTACATATGAGTACTATCTCTGCAAAATGAGTACTCTCTATGCTATATTAGTCATCTCTCTGCTGTACAAGTCCTATCTCTGCTGTATGAGTCCTCTCTCTGCTGTTCAAGTCTTCTCTCCACTCATAAAGTCTCATAGCAGTCTCTGCAGCAGAGAGATGACTCATATAGCAGAGGGAGGACTAAGATAGTACTTAAATGAGTACTCTCTCTGCAATATGAGTACTCACTCTGCTATATTAGTCATCTCTCTACTGTACAAGTCCTATCTCTGCTGTATGAGTCCTCTCTCTGCTGTTCAAGTCTTCTCTCCACTCAGAAAGTCTCATAGCAGTCTCTGCAGCAGAGAGATGACTCATATAGCAGAGGACTAATGTAGTACTCATATGAGTACTCTCTGTGCAATATGAGTACTCTCTCTGCTCTATTAGTCATCTCTTTGCTGTACAAGTCCTATCTCTGCTAAATGAGTCCTCTCTCTGCAGTTCAAGTCTTCCCTCTGCTCAAAGAGTCTCATAGCAGTCTCTGCAGCAGGGAGATGACTAATATAGCAGAGAGAGGACTCATATAGTACTGATATCAGTACTCTCTCTGCAAAATGAGTACTCTCTATGCTATATTAGTCATCTCTCTGCTGTACAAGTCCTCTCTCTGCTCAGAGAGTCTCTCAGCTGTCTTGAACAGCAGAGAGTGGACTTGTACAGCAGATATTGGACTTGTACAGCAGAGAGATGACACATAGTACTCATATGAGTACTCTCTGCAATATGAGTACTATTTCTGCTATATGAGTCCTCTCTCTGCTGTACAAGTCCTCTCTCTGCTCAGAGAGTCTCTCGTCTCTCAGCTGTCTTGAACAGCAGAGAGTGGACTTGTACAGCAGATATTGGACTTGTACAGCAGAGAGACGACTCATAGTACTTATATGAGTACTCTCTGCAATATGAGTACTATCTCTGCTATATAAGTCCTCTCTCTGCTGGACAAGTCCTTTCTTTGCTATATGAGTCCTCTCTCTGCTGAAGAAGTCTTCTCTCTGCTCAGAGAGTCTCATAGCAGTATCTGCAGCAGAGAGATGACTGATATAGCAGAGAGAACGAATATAGTACTCATATGAGTACTATCTCTGCAAAATGAGTACTCTCTATGCTATATTAGTCATCTCTCTGCTGTACAAGTCCTCTCTCTGCTCAGAAAGTCTCTCTGCTCTCTTGAACAACAGAGAGTGGACTTATACAGCAGAGATAGGACTTGTACAGCAGAGAGATGACACATAGTACTCATATGAGTACTCTCTGCAATATGAGTACTATTTCTGCTATACGAGTCCTCTCTCTGCTGGACAAGTCCTTTCTCTGCTATATGAGTCCTCTCTCTGCTGTACAAGTCTTCTCACTGCTCAGACAGTCTCATTGCAGTTTCTACAGCAGAGAGATGACTCATATAGCAGAGGGAGGACTAAGATAGTACTTAAATGAGTACTCTCTCTGCAATATGAGTACTCACTCTGCTATATTAGTCATCTCTCTACTGTACAAGTCCTATCTCTGCTGTATGAGTCCTCTCTCTGCTGTTCAAGTCTTCTCTCCACTCAGAAAGTCTCATAGCAGTCTCTGCAGCAGAGAGATGACTCATATAGCAGAGGACTAATGTAGTACTCATATGAGTACTCTCTGTGCAATATGAGTACTCTCTCTGCTATATTAGTCATCTCTCTACTGTACAAGTCCTATCTCTGCTGTATGAGTCCACTCTCTGCTGTTCAAGTCTTCTCTCCACTCAGAAAGTCTCATAGCAGTCTCTGCAGCAGAGAGATGACTCATATAGCAGAGGACTAATGTAGTACTCATATGAGTACTCTCTGTGCAATATGAGTACTCTATCTGCTTTATTAGTCATCTCTTTGCTGTACAAGTCCTATCTCTGCTAAATGAGTCCTCTCTCTGCAGTTCAAGTCCTCTCTCTGCTCAGAGAGTCTCTCAGCTGTCTTGAACAGCAGAGAGTGGACTTTTACAGCAGATTATTGGACTTGTACAGCAGAGAGATGACTCATAGTACTCATATGAGTACTCTCTGCAATATGAGTACTATTTCTGCTATATTAGTTCTCTCTCTGCTGGACAAGTCCTTTCTCTGCTATATGAGTCCTCTCTCTGCTGTACAAGTCTTCTCACTGCTCCGAGAGTCTCATTGCAGTTTCTGCAGCAGAGAGATGACTCATATAGCAGAGGGAGGACTAAGATAGTACTTAAATGAGTACTCTCTCTGCAATATGAGTACTCACTCTGCTATATTAGTCATCTCTCTACTGTACAAGTCCTATCTCTGCTGTATGAGTCCTCTCTCTGCTGTTCAAGTCTTCTCTCCACTCAGAAAGTCTCATAGCAGTCTCTGCAGCAGAGAGATGACTCATATAGCAGAGGACTAATGTAGTACTCATATGAGTACTCTCTGTGCAATATGAGTACTCTCTCTGCTCTATTAGTCATCTCTTTGCTGTACAAGTCCTATCTCTGCTAAATGAGTCCTCTCTCTGCAGTTCAAGTCTTCCCTCTGCTCAAAGAGTCTCATAGCAGTCTCTGCAGCAGGGAGATGACTAATATAGCAGAGAGAGGACTCATATAGTACTGATATCAGTACACTCTCTGCAAAATGAGTACTCTCTATGCTATATTAGTCATCTCTCTGCTGTACAAGTCCTCTCTCTGCTCAGAGAGTCTCTCAGCTGTCTTGAACAGCAGATAGTGGACTTGTACAGCAGATATTGGACTTGTACAGCAGAGAGATGACACATAGTACTCATATTAGTACTCTCTGCAATATGAGTACTATTTCTGCTATATGAGTCCTCTCTTTGCTGTACAAGTCCTCTCTCTGCTCAGAGAGTCTCTCAGCTGTCTTGAACAGCAGAGAGTGGACTTGTACAGCAGATATTGGACTTGTACAGCAGAGAGATGACTCATAGTACTCATATGAGTACTCTCTGCAATATGAGTACTATCTCTGCTATATGAGTCCTCTCTCTGCTGGACAAGTCCTTTCTTTGCTATATGAGTCCTCTCTCTGCTGAAGAAGTCTTCTCTCTGCTCAGAGAGTCTCATAGCAGTATCTGCAGCAGAGAGATGACTGATATAGCAGAGAGAACTAATATAGTACTCATATGAGTACTATCTCTGCAAAATGAGTACTCTCTATGCTATATTAGTCATCTCTCTGCTGTACAAGTCCTCTCTCTGCTCAGAGAGTCTCTCTGCTCTCTTGAACAACAGAGAGTGGACTTGTACAGCAGAGATAGGACTTGTACAGCAGAGAGATGACACATAGTACTGATATGAGTACTCTCTGCAATATGAGTACTATTTCTGCTATACGAGTCCTCTCTCTGCTGGACAAGTCCTTTCTCTGCTATATGAGTCCTCTCTCTGCTGTACAAGTCTTCTCAATGCTCAGAGAGTCTCATTGCAGTTTCTGCAGCAGAGAGATGACTCATATAGCAGAGGGAGGACTAAGATAGTACTTAAATGAGTACTCTCTCTGCAATATGAGTACTCACTCTGCTATATTAGTCATCTCTCTACTGTACAAGTCCTATCTCTGCTGTATGAGTCCTCTCTCTGCTGTTCAAGTCTTCTCTCCACTCATAAAGTCTCATAGCAGTCTCTGCAGCAGAGAGATGACTCATATAGCAGAGGACTAATGTAGTACTCATATGAGTACTCTCTGTGCAATATGAGTACTCTCTCTGCTATATTAGTCATCTCTCTACTGTACAAGTCCTATCTCTGCTGTATGAGTCCACTCTCTGCTGTTCAAGTCTTCTCTCCACTCAGAAAGTCTCATAGCAGTCTCTGCAGCAGAGAGATGGCTCATATAGCAGAGGACTAATGTAGTACTCATATGAGTACTCTCTGTGCAATATGAGTACTCTATCTGCTTTATTAGTCATCTCTTTGCTGTACAAGTCCTATCTCTGCTAAATGAGTCCTCTCTCTGCAGTTCAAGTCCTCTCTCTGCTCAGAGAGTCTCTCAGCTGTCTTGAACAGCAGAGAGTGGACTTGTACAGCAGATTATTGGACTTGTACAGCAGAGAGATGACTCATAGTACTCATATGAGTACTCTCTGCAATATGAGTACTATTTCTGCTATATTAGTCCTCTCTCTGCTGGACAAGTCCTTTCTCTGCTATATGAGTCCTCTCTCTGCTGTACAAGTCTTCTCACTGCTCAGAGAGTCTCATTGCAGTTTCTGCAGCAGAGAGATGACTCATATAGCAGAGGGAGGACTAAGATAGTACTTAAATGAGTACTCTCTCTGCAATATGAGTACTCACTCTGCTATATTAGTCATCTCTCTACTGTACAAGTCCTATCTCTGCTGTATGAGTCCTCTCTCTGCTGTTCAAGTCTTCTCTCCACTCAGAAAGTCTCATAGCAGTCTCTGCAGCAGAGAGATGACTCATATAGCAGAGGACTAATGTAGTACTCATATGAGTACTCTCTGTGCAATATGAGTACTCTCTCTGCTCTATTAGTCATCTCTTTGCTGTACAAGTCCTATCTCTGCTAAATGAGTCCTCTCTCTGCAGTTCAAGTCTTCCCTCTGCTCAAAGAGTCTCATAGCAGTCTCTGCAGCAGGGAGATGACTAATATAGCAGAGAGAGGACTCATATAGTACTGATATCAGTACTGTCTCTGCAAAATCAGTACTCTCTATGATATATTAGTCATCTCTCTGCTGTACAAGTCCTCTCTCTGCTCAGGGAGTCTCTCAGCTGTCTTGAACAGCAGAGAGTGGACTTGTACAGCAGATATTGGACTTGTACAGCAGAGAGATGACACATAGTACTCATATGAGTACTCTCTGCAATATGAGTACTATTTCTGCTATACGAGTCCTCTCTCTGCTGTACAAGTCCTCTCTCTGCTCAGAGAGTCTCTCTGCTCTCTTGAACAGCAGAGAGTGGACTTGTACAGCAGAGATAGGACTTGTACAGCAGAGAGATGACACATAGTACTGATATGAGTACTCTCTGCAATATGAGTACTATCTCTGCTATACGAGTCCTCTCTCTGCTGGACAAGTCCTTTCTCTGCTATATGAGTCCTCTCTCTGCTGTACAAGTCTTCTCACTGCTCAGAGAGTCTCATTGCAGTTTCTGCAGCAGAGAGATGACTCATATAGCAGAGGGAGGACTAAGATAGTACTTAAATGAGTACTCTCTCTGCAATATGAGTACTCACTCTGCTATATTAGTCATCTCTCTACTGTACAAGTCCTATCTCTGCTGTATGAGTCCTCTCTCTGCTGTTCAAGTCTTCTCTCCACTCATAAAGTCTCATAGCAGTCTCTGCAGCAGAGAGATGACTCATATAGCAGAGGACTAATGTAGTACTCATATGAGTACTCTCTGTGCAATATGAGTACTCTCTCTGCTATATTAGTCATCTCTCTACTGTACAAGTCCTATCTCTGCTGTATGAGTCCACTCTCTGCTGTTCAAGTCTTCTCTCCACTCAGAAAGTCTCATAGCAGTCTCTGCAGCAGAGAGATGACTCATATAGCAGAGGACTAATGTAGTACTCATATGAGTACTCTCTGTGCAATATGAGTACTCTATCTGCTTTATTAGTCATCTCTTTGCTGTACAAGTCCTATCTCTGCTAAATGAGTCCTCTCTCTGCAGTTCAAGTCCTCTCTCTGCTCAGAGAGTCTCTCAGCTGTCTTGAACAGCAGAGAGTGGACTTGTACAGCAGATTATTGGACTTGTACAGCAGGGAGATGACTCATAGTACTCATATGAGTACTCTCTGCAATATGAGTACTATTTCTGCTATATTAGTCCTCTCTCTGCTGGACAAGTCCTTTCTCTGCTAAATGAGTCCTCTCTCTGCAGTTCAAGTCTTCCCTCTGCTCAAAGAGTCTCATAGCAGTCTCTGCAGCAGGGAGATGACTAATATAGCAGAGAGAGGACTCATATAGTACTGATATCAGTACTCTCTCTGCAAAATGAGTACTCTCTATGCTATATTAGTCATCTCTCTGCTGTACAAGTCCTCTCTCTGCTCAGAGAGTCTCTCAGCTGTCTTGAACAGCAGAGAGTGGACTTGTACAGCAGATATTGGACTTGTACAGCAGAGAGATGACACATAGTACTCATATGAGTACTCTCTGCAATATGAGTACTATTTCTGCTATATGAGTCCTCTCTCTGCTCAGAGAGTCTCTCAGCTGTCTTGAACAGCAGAGAGTGGACTTGTACAGCAGATATTGGACTTGTACAGCAGAGAGATGACTCATAGTACTTATATGAGTACTCTCTGCAATATGAGTACTATCTCTGCTATATGAGTCCTCTCTCTGCTGGACAAGTCCTTTCTTTGCTATATGAGTCCTCTCTCTGCTGAAGAAGTCTTCTCTCTGCTCAGAGAGTCTCATAGCAGTATCTGCAGCAGAGAGATGACTGATATAGCAGAGAGAACGAATATAGTACTCATATGAGTACTATCTCTGCAAAATGAGTACTCTCTATGCTATATTAGTCATCTCTCTGCTGTACAAGTCCTCTCTCTGCTCAGAGAGTCTCTCTGCTCTCTTGAACAACAGAGAGTGGACTTGTACAGCAGAGATAGGACTTGTACAGCAGAGAGATGACACATAGTACTGATATGAGTACTCTCTGCAATATGAGTACTATTTCTGCTATACGAGTCCTCTCTCTGCTGGACAAGTCCTTTCTCTGCTATATGAGTCCTCTCTCTGCTGTACAAGTCTTCTCACTGCTCAGAGAGTCTCATTGCAGTTTCTGCAGCAGAGAGATGACTCATATAGCAGAGGGAGGACTAAGATAGTACTTAAATGAGTACTCTCTCTGCAATATGAGTACTCACTCTGCTATATTAGTCATCTCTCTACTGTACAAGTCCTATCTCTGCTGTATGAGTCCTCTCTCTGCTGTTCAAGTCTTCTCTCCACTCATAAAGTCTCATAGCAGTCTCTGCAGCAGAGAGATGACTCATATAGCAGAGGACTAATGTAGTACTCATATGAGTACTCTCTGTGCAATATGAGTACTCTCTCTGCTATATTAGTCATCTCTCTACTGTACAAGTCCTATCTCTGCTGTATGAGTCCACTCTCTGCTGTTCAAGTCTTCTCTCCACTCAGAAAGTCTCATAGCAGTCTCTGCAGCAGAGAGATGACTCATATAGCAGAGGACTAATGTAGTACTCATATGAGTACTCTCTGTGCAATATGAGTACTCTATCTGCTTTATTAGTCATCTCTTTGCTGTACAAGTCCTATCTCTGCTAAATGAGTCCTCTCTCTGCAGTTCAAGTCCTCTCTCTGCTCAGAGAGTCTCTCAGCTGTCTTGAACAGCAGAGAGTGGACTTGTACAGCAGATTATTGGACTTGTACAGCAGAGAGATGACTCATAGTACTCATATGAGTACTCTCTGCAATATGAGTACTATTTCTGCTATATTAGTCCTCTCTCTGCTGGACAAGTCCTTTCTCTGCTATATGAGTCCTCTCTCTGCTGTACAAGTCTTCTCACTGCTCAGAGAGTCTCATTGCAGTTTCTGCAGCAGAGAGATGACTCATATAGCAGAGGGAGGACTAAGATAGTACTTAAATGAGTACTCTCTCTGCAATATGAGTACTCACTCTGCTATATTAGTCATCTCTCTACTGTACAAGTCCTATCTCTGCTGTATGAGTCCTCTCTCTGCTGTTCAAGTCTTCTCTCCACTCAGAAAGTCTCATAGCAGTCTCTGCAGCAGAGAGATGACTCATATAGCAGAGGACTAATGTAGTACTCATATGAGTACTCTCTGTGCAATATGAGTACTCTCTCTGCTCTATTAGTCATCTCTTTGCTGTACAAGTCCTATCTCTGCTAAATGAGTCCTCTCTCTGCAGTTCAAGTCTTCCCTCTGCTCAAAGAGTCTCATAGCAGTCTCTGCAGCAGGGAGATGACTAATATAGCAGAGAGAGGACTCATATAGTACTGATATCAGTACTGTCTCTGCAAAATCAGTACTCTCTATGATATATTAGTCATCTCTCTGCTGTACAAGTCCTCTCTCTGCTCAGGGAGTCTCTCAGCTGTCTTGAACAGCAGAGAGTGGACTTGTACAGCAGATATTGGACTTGTACAGCAGAGAGATGACACATAGTACTCATATGAGTACTCTCTGCAATATGAGTACTATTTCTGCTATACGAGTCCTCTCTCTGCTGTACAAGTCCTCTCTCTGCTCAGAGAGTCTCTCTGCTCTCTTGAACAGCAGAGAGTGGACTTGTACAGCAGAGATAGGACTTGTACAGCAGAGAGATGACACATAGTACTGATATGAGTACTCTCTGCAATATGAGTACTATCTCTGCTATACGAGTCCTCTCTCTGCTGGACAAGTCCTTTCTCTGCTATATGAGTCCTCTCTCTGCTGTACAAGTCTTCTCACTGCTCAGAGAGTCTCATTGCAGTTTCTGCAGCAGAGAGATGACTCATATAGCAGAGGGAGGACTAAGATAGTACTTAAATGAGTACTCTCTCTGCAATATGAGTACTCACTCTGCTATATTAGTCATCTCTCTACTGTACAAGTCCTATCTCTGCTGTATGAGTCCTCTCTCTGCTGTTCAAGTCTTCTCTCCACTCATAAAGTCTCATAGCAGTCTCTGCAGCAGAGAGATGACTCATATAGCAGAGGACTAATGTAGTACTCATATGAGTACTCTCTGTGCAATATGAGTACTCTCTCTGCTATATTAGTCATCTCTCTACTGTACAAGTCCTATCTCTGCTGTATGAGTCCACTCTCTGCTGTTCAAGTCTTCTCTCCACTCAGAAAGTCTCATAGCAGTCTCTGCAGCAGAGAGATGACTCATATAGCAGAGGACTAATGTAGTACTCATATGAGTACTCTCTGTGCAATATGAGTACTCTATCTGCTTTATTAGTCATCTCTTTGCTGTACAAGTCCTATCTCTGCTAAATGAGTCCTCTCTCTGCAGTTCAAGTCCTCTCTCTGCTCAGAGAGTCTCTCAGCTGTCTTGAACAGCAGAGAGTGGACTTGTACAGCAGATTATTGGACTTGTACAGCAGGGAGATGACTCATAGTACTCATATGAGTACTCTCTGCAATATGAGTACTATTTCTGCTATATTAGTCCTCTCTCTGCTGGACAAGTCCTTTCTCTGCTAAATGAGTCCTCTCTCTGCAGTTCAAGTCTTCCCTCTGCTCAAAGAGTCTCATAGCAGTCTCTGCAGCAGGGAGATGACTAATATAGCAGAGAGAGGACTCATATAGTACTGATATCAGTACTCTCTCTGCAAAATGAGTACTCTCTATGCTATATTAGTCATCTCTCTGCTGTACAAGTCCTCTCTCTGCTCAGAGAGTCTCTCAGCTGTCTTGAACAGCAGAGAGTGGACTTGTACAGCAGATATTGGACTTGTACAGCAGAGAGATGACACATAGTACTCATATGAGTACTCTCTGCAATATGAGTACTATTTCTGCTATATGAGTCCTCTCTCTGCTCAGAGAGTCTCTCAGCTGTCTTGAACAGCAGAGAGTGGACTTGTACAGCAGATATTGGACTTGTACAGCAGAGAGATGACTCATAGTACTTATATGAGTACTCTCTGCAATATGAGTACTATCTCTGCTATATGAGTCCTCTCTCTGCTGGACAAGTCCTTTCTTTGCTATATGAGTCCTCTCTCTGCTGAAGAAGTCTTCTCTCTGCTCAGAGAGTCTCATAGCAGTATCTGCAGCAGAGAGATGACTGATATAGCAGAGAGAACGAATATAGTACTCATATGAGTACTATCTCTGCAAAATGAGTACTCTCTATGCTATATTAGTCATCTCTCTGCTGTACAAGTCCTCTCTCTGCTCAGAGAGTCTCTCTGCTCTCTTGAACAACAGAGAGTGGACTTGTACAGCAGAGATAGGACTTGTACAGCAGAGAGATGACACATAGTACTGATATGAGTACTCTCTGCAATATGAGTACTATTTCTGCTATACGAGTCCTCTCTCTGCTGGACAAGTCCTTTCTCTGCTATATGAGTCCTCTCTCTGCTGTACAAGTCTTCTCACTGCTCAGAGAGTCTCATTGCAGTTTCTGCAGCAGAGAGATGACTCATATAGCAGAGGGAGGACTAAGATAGTACTTAAATGAGTACTCTCTCTGCAATATGAGTACTCACTCTGCTATATTAGTCATCTCTCTACTGTACAAGTCCTATCTCTGCTGTATGAGTCCTCTCTCTGCTGTTCAAGTCTTCTCTCCACTCATAAAGTCTCATAGCAGTCTCTGCAGCAGAGAGATGACTCATATAGCAGAGGACTAATGTAGTACTCATATGAGTACTCTCTGTGCAATATGAGTACTCTCTCTGCTATATTAGTCATCTCTCTACTGTACAAGTCCTATCTCTGCTGTATGAGTCCACTCTCTGCTGTTCAAGTCTTCTCTCCACTCAGAAAGTCTCATAGCAGTCTCTGCAGCAGAGAGATGACTCATATAGCAGAGGACTAATGTAGTACTCATATGAGTACTCTCTGTGCAATATGAGTACTCTATCTGCTTTATTAGTCATCTCTTTGCTGTACAAGTCCTATCTCTGCTAAATGAGTCCTCTCTCTGCAGTTCAAGTCCTCTCTCTGCTCAGAGAGTCTCTCAGCTGTCTTGAACAGCAGAGAGTGGACTTGTACAGCAGATTATTGGACTTGTACAGCAGAGAGATGACTCATAGTACTCATATGAGTACTCTCTGCAATATGAGTACTATTTCTGCTATATTAGTCCTCTCTCTGCTGGACAAGTCCTTTCTCTGCTATATGAGTCCTCTCTCTGCTGTACAAGTCTTCTCACTGCTCAGAGAGTCTCATTGCAGTTTCTGCAGCAGAGAGATGACTCATATAGCAGAGGGAGGACTAAGATAGTACTTAAATGAGTACTCTCTCTGCAATATGAGTACTCACTCTGCTATATTAGTCATCTCTCTACTGTACAAGTCCTATCTCTGCTGTATGAGTCCTCTCTCTGCTGTTCAAGTCTTCTCTCCACTCAGAAAGTCTCATAGCAGTCTCTGCAGCAGAGAGATGACTCATATAGCAGAGGACTAATGTAGTACTCATATGAGTACTCTCTGTGCAATATGAGTACTCTCTCTGCTCTATTAGTCATCTCTTTGCTGTACAAGTCCTATCTCTGCTAAATGAGTCCTCTCTCTGCAGTTCAAGTCTTCCCTCTGCTCAAAGAGTCTCATAGCAGTCTCTGCAGCAGGGAGATGACTAATATAGCAGAGAGAGGACTCATATAGTACTGATATCAGTACTGTCTCTGCAAAATCAGTACTCTCTATGATATATTAGTCATCTCTCTGCTGTACAAGTCCTCTCTCTGCTCAGGGAGTCTCTCAGCTGTCTTGAACAGCAGAGAGTGGACTTGTACAGCAGATATTGGACTTGTACAGCAGAGAGATGACACATAGTACTCATATGAGTACTCTCTGCAATATGAGTACTATTTCTGCTATATGAGTCCTCTCTCTGCTGTACAAGTCCTCTCTCTGCTGTACAAGTCCTCTCTCTGCTCAGAGAGTCTCTCAGCTGTCTTGAACAGCAGATAGTGGACTTGTACAGCAGATATTGGACTTGTACAGCAGAGAGATGACACATAGTACTCATATTAGTACTCTCTGCAATATGAGTACTATTTCTGCTATATGAGTCCTCTCTTTGCTGTACAAGTCCTCTCTCTGCTCAGAGAGTCTCTCAGCTGTCTTGAACAGCAGAGAGTGAACTTGTACAGCAGATATTGGACTTGTACAGCAGAGAGATGACTCATAGTACTCATATGAGTACTCTCTGCAATATGAGTACTATCTCTGCTATATGAGTCCTCTCTCTGCTGGACAAGTCCTTTCTTTGCTATATGAGTCCTCTCTCTGCTGAAGAAGTCTTCTCTCTGCTCAGAGAGTCTCATAGCAGTATCTGCAGCAGAGAGATGACTGATATAGCAGAGAGAACTAATATAGTACTCATATGAGTACTATCTCTGCAAAATGAGTACTCTCTATGCTATATTAGTCATCTCTCTGCTGTACAAGTCCTCTCTCTGCTCAGAGAGTCTCTCTGCTCTCTTGAACAACAGAGAGTGGACTTGTACAGCAGAGATAGGACTTGTACAGCAGAGAGATGACACATAGTACTGATATGAGTACTCTCTGCAATATGAGTACTATTTCTGCTATACGAGTCCTCTCTCTGCTGGACAAGTCCTTTCTCTGCTATATGAGTCCTCTCTCTGCTGTACAAGTCTTCTCACTGCTCAGAGAGTCTCATTGCAGTTTCTGCAGCAGAGAGATGACTCATATAGCAGAGGGAGGACTAAGATAGTACTTAAATGAGTACTCTCTCTGCAATATGAGTACTCACTCTGCTACAGATCTGGCCATTAGAAATGCGTCTATTTTCACGCGGCATCCTGCAATTCGGCACGCGTGATCACGCGGCACCCTGCAGGCGCTTTTTCAGATTTTTTTAAAACGTTGTTGCGCTTCATATAATATCCACCAGGTGGCGCAAGGAACAACATTCTCTAGCCAAACACCATGGCCAGCTCTAGGGGGCGCCAGCGCGGGATCTGACAGAATTCTCGCGAGACCATTTAAATAACTCCGCAAGTTTTTGTCATATACACATTAAAAAAACACCCTCAGAAACCTTCTACTTTCCAAATATATATAGGTAGAAACTAAATATATTTTTACAGCTTCGTGATACGAATAGAAAGAACAAGAGTGACTGACTTAAGCGTCTGCGTCTCGAAGCAGCTCTGATCAATTTAAATTTTTTAATAAAATTTTGATCAATCTGATCAAAAGAACAAAATGGGAAATCGGAAAACGAGCCATTATCCGTTTTGTCGTTTTGGTTTTGGAAACAAAAACTGATAAATACGAGTGGTTTTCCGTTTTTCTTGTTTTGGTTTCACATTAAAAACGGATGAACGAATGATACACGGATTCTGCTGCTTTGCCTCTTTCTCTCTACTATGAATGTGGGGATCGGTGGATTGTCATTCCCTGTTTCACTGCCAGGATTAATTGTATAGAGCGAGGGGTTTTATTATTTCTGTGTGTTTTAAGACTGTTTTTGGGTTGGGACGCCATTAGGGAGGAAGGGAACTTTGTGGTGGCATTTTGTATTGTGTGCAGCAGCAGGGCGCTGGTATGTGTGCCTGGAACCCTGTCAGCACAAGTACGTCGGCAGCATGTGGCTCAGTGGGCTAAGGCTGTGTGCCTGTAATCACAAGGTCGCCGGTTCAAACCCAGCCTTAGCACGTCAGTGGCTCCTTGAGCAAGGCTCTTAACCCCCAGCTCCCTGGGCGCTGCTACGGGTGGCTGCCCTTCGCAGACAACTTACTCTGCAAAGAGCAAGTTGAGGGAGGCGTAAAAACAATTTCCCCACGGGGATCAATGAAGTATCTGTTATTATTATTATTATTAATACGTCGCATAAACGGCGGATGGTCGCAATTAGATCGCGTTCCATCACGAAGCATCGCGTTTTACTCGCGAAAACGTCGGATCGTCGCGGTGTTGAAAAGCGTTGCTTGCTTAAACGTCGGATCGTCGCTTTTAAGTCGAAGGTCGCTTTTTGGTAGGGAAAACTACGCATCACGTCGGATCTTTTTTAGAAAAGGGTTTGTTTGACCCTGGAAGTAGTAATATTACTGTAATAAAATTATTTAATGTAGTAATATTACTTGTCATATAGGGCATGGTATGATTTACATAGCTATTTTATATACTGGACATTAAATGTTTCTTATTATCGATAATTATGTTTAAAGATATCCTGTTTATATGACTGTATTTTAAATAAGAGTGCGCACTTGCATGTGTGCATGAGGATCTATTGAGAGATGTCCCACTGTGAGTGAAGACTTGGCAATGTGCTGCTGTGTCTCTGATATCTGATGTGTGTCCTTAATTATCACCAAATCCGAATGTCCGAGTTCCGAGAGCGTCATTTCCGGGCCCACAGTAGACTTCCTGCCTGTAAGTGGCTGAAACTCTCAGTGGGTGTTTGTAGCCGGAGACTTCGTTTTTTCCCGCTCGGAGTCTTCCTTTGTCCCAGTCGCCGATAAGTGAGGTAAGTTTTTACCATTGTTCTTAATTTCGTGTGTGTGTGTGTGTGTGTGTGTGTGTGTGTGTGTGTGTGTGTGTGTGTGTGTGTGTGGAAGAAAACGGATCGTGTTTTAAAACATATTTTGTTTTAAAAGAGAAACAGAAAAAAAAGTCTATTTCGTCTCGTACGATTAGTTGGAAAGGTTGGCTGAAAATCATTTCTTTCTTAAATAAATAGTTTCAGAATGATCTTTTTTCTTTTTCTTTTTGATGATACAAATTAATGTTAACAATCGTGTTTTGATTATTTATTGTTACAAACTTTTTATCGCACTTTAACCATTTTAATGTATATGGCTATGCTAAGGTTACCATACTCGACCTTTTGTTTGATGCGTTTGTATGTTACTATTAATTTGAGTTGTATTACTATGGCGTGAGATCACTCTCAAAATACATGTGCATACTGAAAATTCAGTTTAGCAGTGTGTTTTTCAAATATTGAAAACATTTACTTATGAATAAGGGGCATCTAATATTGAAATATTTGCCAGGATGGGGATAAAGAAGTTTGTCACACATGACAATTTTGATGTATTGGGTTAATTTGCAGAACTAATTTTTTGTGTTTTGTTGATGTACTTCCAGACCTAAAAGGCAATTTGCCTTGTTGGACAGTTCTCCACTGAGGAAACGTCCCTCGGCTTACTCTCAGAGCGGGAATACTTTTAACAGAAAGAGGAAATTATCGTTCCTGCCACCACCACCGACACCTCCACCTCGACCTTGTCTCACACACCACTTCCAAGGTACAAAGACGAACATCATTTTACTGAATTACTCGGTTACATAATCCAAATGCTTACCACTGTTTTGTTTCTGTTTTATCCTCAACAAAAGCAGATCTAGTTTCTCCGGGACCATCCAACACACTGAATAGTCACCCAGAGACTGAGGGAGAATCACTGGAATACACCAACATGCAAACATTCAGGGAACAAAGTTAGTAACATAAACTGCATAACTTATAAGTTTTTTTTTTTTATTATTAACACAGTAGAAAATGTGCACGTAAGATGCGTGCAATGATATGGTAATCTGTTTCATGTGTGCGCTTGCACAGGAATTAAACACTGAATTATACGCCTACAGAAAGAACATCCTCTCCGGCTGTCCCACACCCTCTGCACCTGTCAGGAGAACAAAGTAAGATTCCAGAACAATCGTGTTTGTTTGTTTTTATGGAATTGCTATTTGTGTGAATGAGAGGTAACTTAGAGAGTGCAGTATTGCACTCAATCATAAAGAATCAGAATACGATACAAGATAGTAATTATGATCACTTAGGGTTTTAGAGTAATTTTTTACTGTCTTATTCTTACAGATAGTCCTTCGAGGACTCAGCTACCCACGGGGCAGCTTGTACCGAGTCAATGCACACGTAAGTTGTAAACAAATCTACATCCACATCTGTCTCGATGTATGTCTAAATATTTAATGCTGTATTCTCTATTGTCCTTACAGCGACCGAGAGGATCCTCCTGCAGATGTTGGGGGAGTTGCAGAGCCAGGTCCAACACATGACTGAAATTGTCACCCAGATACCTACCTTGTTGGGTTACAGTCCTGGAAATGCACCATTAACAATGGCAAGTGCACTGTACAAATTGCTTTATGATCTATTTTAATCAAATTATTTTAGATTGATTTTGGAAATGTTTATTTTTTTTCCTAGTATAAATAATAGTTTCAAGGTGTATAAGTTTATATTTCATATCAATAACATTTGAGTGAATTACTATTAACTCAATTACAGAGATTTTTTAAATACTTTGCGATGTAGCTTACTAGATTTACTGATCTTTGTGCACACTGTTACCCAGGTCTTTCTATAAGAATCTATTATTTTTTTTAGTGTGCAGAGGATGGGAGATTTCCACTGCAAGACACTGAACAACGTTGAAATGCAGTTGGAAAATGTTGAATTTAAGAACAAACTGGTATGATTATGGTTTAAGAAAACTACCTTGTACATAGATAATACATGGATACTAAAATATAATATATACTTATATACATACACATACATACACTACCCAAAAGTATGTGAAATTTTGTATAACCAAACATCTGTTGTCACCTCCAGGTATCCAAACTGTCACTGGCTGGGGGACAAACACTGAAGAAAACAGTCTGGATGATCTGTGGGAAGGTGTTTGATCCCCAGTTGGCTGTGCATCTTAACTGGTGTGGCAGAGGGGATAAAACACCAATGAAAAATACAAAAATCGTCAATGTGATTATTCGTAAGTAAAACCAATGTTTAACCAAAATTAAAAATCGACCTTTTGGGATTTTTATCCTTATTGTTTGAACACAATATGGGTTTAACCTCCCCATGCACGTTTCCCATGGTTTTCATTGATTTTAATGCCCAAAGTTGCTTTTCTGTCAGACTGCAGGTAAAAATTGAACCATCAAATTCTAAAGGGATAACCTGTTTATGATTAGACCTTATTAAATGGTTAATGTCAATGTAAGTGACCGTTGTGTCCGTTCTGTTTTTTAGAGTCTGCATTATGGAACGGCGTATCAGCGACGTGGCGCCGACGTACTTGTGCTGACTGGGGAGTTGTAGTGTTTTTGTTCCAGGCTGCCATCTTCTGCCTGACTGCTTAACCTTCTACCCTGTGTGGACCAGCCCAGAGGTTTTAATTTGCCGTGTGGATGGTGTTTTATTGTGATTGTTAATAAAAGACTGTAAGTGGAGTCACGTCTCTTGCTGCCTTGTATAACGGACCTGAGTGCCTTTTTGGAGTTTTACTTAGCCTAGGAACTATTTCCCTGGGCGCAATTCCCAGGGTGGCGTAATTGGTGTCTTAAGGGGTGGTTCCCCCAAACTCTGAGCCCAGCGCTGCGACACAACATTCATTTGGATAAATAAATAAGAAAAAGCTAACTCGTAACTATTTCTGGCTCCTTTCATTGAATATGTAGCAACTTTCATGTGTATGAATGAGCCATTGTCACCTGGCCACGTCCCTACCCCCCTTTTATGGCGCTGATGGGGACGTACTGTATCTGGATCGCGTTTCACCGCTGCGCTGTTAATCAAATTACCATGCGAATACGATCTGAATACGCACTAATGCGGCTATTTAGAATGTGAATAGCGATCTTCGGGTGAGAGCGGTACTACACGCCCCCGATGCCGATTTAACCCAATTTTAAAAACTGTAATACTTCCGACAATGGACGTTTTGAAAAGGAGACAGATTACGGATTTAGCCAGCGTTTTTTTCATGATTGTACAGATGTAAGATTTCAGCGAGATATAAACTGAAATAGACGCGAAAACTCGACGACGATGCACTGGACCCCCAAAACGGTGGTCTATGCTGGTGTATGACGATTGAGATCGCAAAATGGCCTTCAGAAGTTAAATTAAAAACTGCAGAGCATTGTATTTCCTAAGTGCATGTTGGCCTATTCTTGTGATTCATAAACTATTACTGCGCAACTAACGAGTAACACAGCGCAGATATTCCTTGCTTCTTGGACTTTGCACCCTAGCAATACCTTATGGCTTTCACAACCCTTCAAATTACAAGATCTAACCTCAGAAATGTTAATGAGAGGGGGTCGTTCGTGTCACTTTTAAACGTGCCAATTCACCTTCCCCCACCCTATGAATAAAGGTGAGAAGAGCAGGCTCGTGGTGCGTTCCATTTGCCCTGGGAACTCGGATTCCGAGTTTCGAAGCCGGAAGTGATGACATGCGCGCTCCCGTTTCTCGGAGATCTCGGATAACACAGAGGATCCCGAGTTCAGAATCGAAGATGGCTGCGCTCTTTCTCAATAGAAGGGAAAGTTGTAGCTTTATCCTGTTTAAGCACTACTTCTCATTTGTGGCTCATTAAATCGGTCGCACACACTATATCGTCCAATTTATCTGTGGACGTGTTGCTACGGAGTTTTATACGTGAAGCACCGCGAGTAATGTGTTATCAAGTGATATTGCTAACAATGGCTACCAAATTAACCGTTCTAGAATTGGATTTCATGATTAGTCGGATTATTTGTCGGATTTAAGGTAGTTCGGGCTAATTGTAAGTGAACGAAGATAAAGGCCATTTAAACTGAGGTACCTTAAATCCGACAAGTTGTCCGGCTAAGCAAAAAATCTTGCTTTTTCCATATGGATCCATGGTATTGCTACTTCTGGGGCAAATGGAACGCATCCGACTCGGTTTTTCCGAGTTTTTACCGGATGTGAAGTATTAATCTCGGATTCCGAAAATCGGATCCCGAGGCAAATGGAAATCGCCATTGGCTCTGGGGGGGTTAAAATGTAATTCAAGATATTTTAAATTACTGCTGGTTAAAAATACTACTTACAGGCCTAATCACAATGAGGTGGTGCTCATGCTGAATGGCACAGACTGTATGGACTATTTAAATTGAGCAGTGTTCCTTTAACTATATTTGATTTTGATAATGAACAGGTTGTCAAGTTAGCAAAATATATTGCGTGTACCGGAGCCTGCGTGATCACTGCATTTTTTAGCCTTCTATGAGAAGAGACGGTTACTCTGTAATTTATGGTCATACAGACAGAAGCTAAACATAATTCAAAACTGTAAAATATTTCGCGAAATATATTTTTTTCTGTTTTATACCATTTCATTGATTGATTCGTTGTAAAATAATGCTTACATTGTCCTTGAAATAGGCTATATAGGAATTAAAAGAATCCATAAAGGCTTGCTTTATGTTATGTTTGTTTATTAACCCGTGTTTTTTTTTTCATATACAGAAAAAAATAAACAATGTTTGATGGTTAAGCTCCATCTTATAGCGAATGTTTTAACGGGTTTTCAGCTTTTAAAATGTATGTTTTCTAACAGGAAATAATACACCCCAACATACCCCTTATATTTAACGATAAAAAAATGCTCAAAACGTTTTTCTAAATTAACTAAAAAAAATAAACTAAATTAGACTAAATATAATCACTTTGCCAATACATACAAAATTGAACTAACGGGGAAAATATTTTTGTCCCGTCAATTGCTTCGATATCACTGTCAGTCACCGCTCTTTCGCGAATGAACCCAGCATAAATATGCAGATGTAAATAAATATATTTAGCATAGACAAATGTATTATTTTAAATTACTGCTGGTAAAAGAGTACTTACAGACCTAATCACAGTGTAGACCTTAAATCCGACAGGAGGAACCAGGGCTCGAACCTGCAACCTTCCAGTTACCAAACGATAGCACTACCCCCTGCGCCACCATCTTCACTTACAGGCTTAAAGCACAGACTGTATGGACTATTTAAATTGAGCAGTGCAACCGTTTGTTGTTCCTTTAACTATATTCGATTTTTGATAATGAACAGGTTGCTATGTCAAGTTAAAAAAGTGGAACAGAGCTCTGGAAGCGGAACAGATACCTACGAGATCAAATGCGGATACAGTATCGCGTTATTCACGCTCACGTGCTGTGTTGCTGATAAACAAGATATAGTTTCAGTTCTGTTGCTTTTATATGGAAATAAATACGATACACAAGACATGATATTAGATTAAAAAATAAAACATTTTAGAAGAGAATGCAACATTACAATTGTTTGAACAACTGTGTCCTCAGGCAGCTCGCGGTGATGTTCGCTGCCGCTTCAGTTCAGTGCGTTACATGACTGCCCCCTACTGATCATGTCTTTCCTGTGTCAATGCATTTTCCGTGTTCACGGGAAATACTGCGGTGTCACGCGAGATCACTTTCCTTCCGGCGCGCAATTTGAATGGCCAGATCTGTATATTAGTCATCTCTCTACTGTACAAGTCCTATCTCTGCTGTATGAGTCCTCTCTCTGCTGTTCAAGTCTTCTCTCCACTCAGAAAGTCTCATAGCAGTCTCTGCAGCAGAGAGATGACTCATATAGCAGAGGACTAATGTAGTACTCATATGAGTACTCTCTGTGCAATATGAGTACTCTATCTGCTTTATTAGTCCTCTCTTTGCTGTACAAGTCCTATCTCTGCTAAATGAGTCCTCTCTCTGCAGTTCAAGTCCTCTCTCTGCTCAGAGAGTCTCTCAGCTGTCTTGAACAGCAGAGAGTGGACTTGTACAGCAGATTATTGGACTTGTACAGCAGAGAGATGACTCATAGTACTCATATGAGTACTCTCTGCAATATGAGTACTATTTCTGCTATATTAGTCCTCTCTCTGCTGGACAAGTCCTTTCTCTGCTAAATGAGTCCTCTCTCTGCAGTTCAAGTCTTCCCTCTGCTCAAAGAGTCTCATAGCAGTCTCTGCAGCAGGGAGATGACTAATATAGCAGAGAGAGGACTCATATAGTACTGATATCAGTACTCTCTCTGCAAAATGAGTACTCTCTATGCTATATTAGTCATCTCTCTGCTGTACAAGTCCTCTCTCTGCTCAGAGAGTCTCTCAGCTGTCTTGAACAGCAGAGAGTGGACTTGTACAGCAGATATTGGACTTGTACAGCAGAGAGATGACACATAGTACTCATATGAGTACTCTCTGCAATATGAGTACTATTTCTGCTATATGAGTCCTCTCTCTGCTGTACAAGTCCTCTCTCTGCTCAGAGAGTCTCTCAGCTGTCTTGAACAGCAGAGAGTGGACTTGTACAGCAGATATTGGACTTGTACAGCAGAGAGATGACTCATAGTACTTATATGAGTACTCTCTGCAATATGAGTACTATCTCTGCTATATGAGTCCTCTCTCTGCTGGACAAGTCCTTTCTTTGCTATATGAGTCCTCTCTCTGCTGAAGAAGTCTTCTCTCTGCTCAGAGAGTCTCATAGCAGTATCTGCAGCAGAGAGATGACTGATATAGCAGAGAGAACGAATATAGTACTCATATGAGTACTATCTCTGCAAAATGAGTACTCTCTATGCTATATTAGTCATCTCTCTGCTGTACAAGTCCTCTCTCTGCTCAGAGAGTCTCTCTGCTCTCTTGAACAACAGAGAGTGGACTTGTACAGCAGAGATAGGACTTGTACAGCAGAGAGATGACACATAGTACTGATATGAGTACTCTCTGCAATATGAGTACTATTTCTGCTATACGAGTCCTCTCTCTGCTGGACAAGTCCTTTCTCTGCTATATGAGTCCTCTCTCTGCTGTACAAGTCTTCTCACTGCTCAGAGAGTCTCATTGCAGTTTCTGCAGCAGAGAGATGACTCATATAGCAGAGGGAGGACTAAGATAGTACTTAAATGAGTACTCTCTCTGCAATATGAGTACTCACTCTGCTATATTAGTCATCTCTCTACTGTACAAGTCCTATCTCTGCTGTATGAGTCCTCTCTCTGCTGTTCAAGTCTTCTCTCCACTCATAAAGTCTCATAGCAGTCTCTGCAGCAGAGAGATGACTCATATAGCAGAGGACTAATGTAGTACTCATATGAGTACTCTCTGTGCAATATGAGTACTCTATCTGCTTTATTAGTCATCTCTTTGCTGTACAAGTCCTATCTCTGCTAAATGAGTCCTCTCTCTGCAGTTCAAGTCCTCTCTCTGCTCAGAGAGTCTCTCAGCTGTCTTGAACAGCAGAGAGTGGACTTGTACAGCAGATTATTGGACTTGTACAGCAGAGAGATGACTCATAGTACTCATATGAGTACTCTCTGCAATATGAGTACTATTTCTGCTATATTAGTCCTCTCTCTGCTGGACAAGTCCTTTCTCTGCTATATGAGTCCTCTCTCTGCTGTACAAGTCTTCTCACTGCTCAGAGAGTCTCATTGCAGTTTCTGCAGCAGAGAGATGACTCATATAGCAGAGGGAGGACTAAGATAGTACTTAAATGAGTACTCTCTCTGCAATATGAGTACTCACTCTGCTATATTAGTCATCTCTCTACTGTACAAGTCCTATCTCTGCTGTATGAGTCCTCTCTCTGCTGTTCAAGTCTTCTCTCCACTCAGAAAGTCTCATAGCAGTCTCTGCAGCAGAGAGATGACTCATATAGCAGAGGACTAATGTAGTACTCATATGAGTACTCTCTGTGCAATATGAGTACTCTCTCTGCTCTATTAGTCATCTCTTTGCTGTACAAGTCCTATCTCTGCTAAATGAGTCCTCTCTCTGCAGTTCAAGTCTTCCCTCTGCTCAAAGAGTCTCATAGCAGTCTCTGCAGCAGGGAGATGACTAATATAGCAGAGAGAGGACTCATATAGTACTGATATCAGTACTGTCTCTGCAAAATCAGTACTCTCTATGATATATTAGTCATCTCTCTGCTGTACAAGTCCTCTCTCTGCTCAGGGAGTCTCTCAGCTGTCTTGAACAGCAGAGAGTGGACTTGTACAGCAGATATTGGACTTGTACAGCAGAGAGATGACACATAGTACTCATATGAGTACTCTCTGCAATATGAGTACTATTTCTGCTATATGAGTCCTCTCTCTGCTGTACAAGTCCTCTCTCTGCTGTACAAGTCCTCTCTCTGCTCAGAGAGTCTCTCAGCTGTCTTGAACAGCAGATAGTGGACTTGTACAGCAGATATTGGACTTGTACAGCAGAGAGATGACACATAGTACTCATATTAGTACTCTCTGCAATATGAGTACTATTTCTGCTATATGAGTCCTCTCTTTGCTGTACAAGTCCTCTCTCTGCTCAGAGAGTCTCTCAGCTGTCTTGAACAGCAGAGAGTGAACTTGTACAGCAGATATTGGACTTGTACAGCAGAGAGATGACTCATAGTACTCATATGAGTACTCTCTGCAATATGAGTACTATCTCTGCTATATGAGTCCTCTCTCTGCTGGACAAGTCCTTTCTTTGCTATATGAGTCCTCTCTCTGCTGAAGAAGTCTTCTCTCTGCTCAGAGAGTCTCATAGCAGTATCTGCAGCAGAGAGATGACTGATATAGCAGAGAGAACTAATATAGTACTCATATGAGTACTATCTCTGCAAAATGAGTACTCTCTATGCTATATTAGTCATCTCTCTGCTGTACAAGTCCTCTCTCTGCTCAGAGAGTCTCTCTGCTCTCTTGAACAACAGAGAGTGGACTTGTACAGCAGAGATAGGACTTGTACAGCAGAGAGATGACACATAGTACTGATATGAGTACTCTCTGCAATATGAGTACTATTTCTGCTATACGAGTCCTCTCTCTGCTGGACAAGTCCTTTCTCTGCTATATGAGTCCTCTCTCTGCTGTACAAGTCTTCTCACTGCTCAGAGAGTCTCATTGCAGTTTCTGCAGCAGAGAGATGACTCATATAGCAGAGGGAGGACTAAGATAGTACTTAAATGAGTACTCTCTCTGCAATATGAGTACTCACTCTGCTATATTAGTCATCTCTCTACTGTACAAGTCCTATCTCTGCTGTATGAGTCCTCTCTCTGCTGTTCAAGTCTTCTCTCCACTCAGAAAGTCTCATAGCAGTCTCTGCAGCAGAGAGATGACTCATATAGCAGAGGACTAATGTAGTACTCATATGAGTACTCTCTGTGCAATATGAGTACTCTCTCTGCTCTATTAGTCATCTCTCTACTGTACAAGTCCTATCTCTGCTAAATGAGTCCTCTCTCTGCAGTTCAAGTCTTCCCTCTGCTCAAAGAGTCTCATAGCAGTCTCTGCAGCAGGGAGATGACTAATATAGCAGAGAGAGGACTCATATAGTACTGATATCAGTACTGTCTCTGCAAAATCAGTACTCTCTATGATATATTAGTCATCTCTCTGCTGTACAAGTCCTCTCTCTGCTCAGGGAGTCTCTCAGCTGTCTTGAACAGCAGAGAGTGGACTTGTACAGCAGATATTGGACTTGTACAGCAGAGAGATGACACATAGTACTCATATGAGTACTCTCTGCAATATGAGTACTATTTCTGCTATATGAGTCCTCTCTCTGCTGTACAAGTCCTCTCTCTGCTCAGAGAGTCTCTCAGCTGTCTTGAACAGCAGAGAGTGGACTTGTACAGCAGATATTGGACTTGTACAGCAGAGAGATGACACATAGTACTCATATGAGTACTCTCTGCAATATGAGTACTATTTCTGCTATATGAGTCCTCTCTCTGCTGTACAAGTCCTCTCTCTGCTCAGAGAGTCTCTCAGCTGTCTTGAACAGCAGAGAGTGGACTTGTACAGCAGATATTGGACTTGTACAGCAGAGAGATGACTCATAGTACTCATATGAGTACTCTCTGCAATATGAGTACTATCTCTGCTATATGAGTCCTCTCTCTGCTGGACAAGTCCTTTCTTTGCTATATGAGTCCTCTCTCTGCTGAAGAAGTCTTCTCTCTGCTCAGAGAGTCTCATAGCAGTATCTGCAGCAGAGAGATGACTGATATAGCAGAGAGAACGAATATAGTACTCATATGAGTACTATCTCTGCAAAATGAGTACTCTCTATGCTATATTAGTCATCTCTCTGCTGTACAAGTCCTCTCTCTGCTCAGAGAGTCTCTCTGCTCTCTTGAACAACAGAGAGTGGACTTGTACAGCAGAGATAGGACTTGTACAGCAGAGAGATGACACATAGTACTGATATGAGTACTCTCTGCAATATGAGTACTATTTCTGCTATACGAGTCCTCTCTCTGCTGGACAAGTCCTTTCTCTGCTATATGAGTCCTCTCTCTGCTGTACAAGTCTTCTCACTGCTCAGAGAGTCTCATTGCAGTTTCTGCAGCAGAGAGATGACTCATATAGCAGAGGGAGGACTAAGATAGTACTTAAATGAGTACTCTCTCTGCAATATGAGTACTCACTCTGCTATATTAGTCATCTCTCTACTGTACAAGTCCTATCTCTGCTAAATGAGTCCTCTCTCTGCAGTTCAAGTCTTCCCTCCACTCAGAAAGTCTCATAGCAGTCTCTGCAGCAGAGAGATGACTCATATAGCAGAGGACTAATGTAGTACTCATATGAGTACTCTCTGTGCAATATGAGTACTCTCTCTGCTCTATTAGTCATCTCTTTGCTGTACAAGTCCTATCTCTGCTAAATGAGTCCTCTCTCTGCAGTTCAAGTCTTCCCTCTGCTCAAAGAGTCTCATAGCAGTCTCTGCAGCAGGGAGATGACTCATATAGCAGAGGACTAATGTAGTACTCATATGAGTACTCTCTGTGCAATATGAGTACTCTATCTGCTTTATTAGTCATCTCTTTGCTGTACAAGTCCTATCTCTGCTAAATGAGTCCTCTCTCTGCAGTTCAAGTCCTCTCTCTGCTCAGAGAGTCTCTCAGCTGTCTTGAACAGCAGAGAGTGGACTTGTACAGCAGATTATTGGACTTGTACAGCAGAGAGATGACTCATAGTACTCATATGAGTACTCTCTGCAATATGAGTACTATTTCTGCTATATTAGTCCTCTCTCTGCTGGACAAGTCCTTTCTCTGCTATATGAGTCCTCTCTCTGCTGTACAAGTCTTCTCACTGCTCAGAGAGTCTCATTGCAGTTTCTGCAGCAGAGAGATGACTCATATAGCAGAGGGAGGACTAAGATAGTACTTAAATGAGTACTCTCTCTGCAATATGAGTACTCACTCTGCTATATTAGTCATCTCTCTACTGTACAAGTCCTATCTCTGCTGTATGAGTCCTCTCTCTGCTGTTCAAGTCTTCTCTCCACTCATAAAGTCTCATAGCAGTCTCTGCAGCAGAGAGATGACTCATATAGCAGAGGACTAATGTAGTACTCATATGAGTACTCTCTGTGCAATATGAGTACTCTCTCTGCTCTATTAGTCATCTCTTTGCTGTACAAGTCCTATCTCTGCTAAATGAGTCCTCTCTCTGCAGTTCAAGTCTTCCCTCTGCTCAAAGAGTCTCATAGCAGTCTCTGCAGCAGGGAGATGACTAATATAGCAGAGAGAGGACTCATATAGTACTGATATCAGTACTGTCTCTGCAAAATCAGTACTCTCTATGATATATTAGTCATCTCTCTGCTGTACAAGTCCTCTCTCTGCTCAGGGAGTCTCTCAGCTGTCTTGAACAGCAGAGAGTGGACTTGTACAGCAGATATTGGACTTGTACAGCAGAGAGATGACACATAGTACTCATATGAGTACTCTCTGCAATATGAGTACTATTTCTGCTATATGAGTCCTCTCTCTGCTGGAAAAGTCCTCTCTGCTGTACAAGTCCTCTCTCTGCTCAGAGAGTCTCTCAGCTGTCTTGAACAGCAGAGAGTGGACTTGTACAGCAGATATTGGACTTGTACAGCAGAGAGATGACACATAGTACTCATATGAGTACTCTCTGCAATATGAGTACTATTTCTGCTATATGAGTCCTCTCTCTGCTGTACAAGTCCTCTCTCTGCTCAGAGAGTCTCTCAGCTGTCTTGAACAGCAGAGAGTGGACTTGTACAGCAGATATTGGACTTGTACAGCAGAGAGATGACTCATAGTACTCATATGAGTACTCTCTGCAATATGAGTACTATCTCTGCTATATGAGTCCTCTCTCTGCTGGACAAGTCCTTTCTTTGCTATATGAGTCCTCTCTCTGCTGAAGAAGTCTTCTCTCTGCTCAGAGAGTCTCATAGCAGTATCTGCAGCAGAGAGATGACTGATATAGCAGAGAGAACGAATATAGTACTCATATGAGTACTATCTCTGCAAAATGAGTACTCTCTATGCTATATTAGTCATCTCTCTGCTGTACAAGTCCTCTCTCTGCTCAGAGAGTCTCTCTGCTCTCTTGAACAACAGAGAGTGGACTTGTACAGCAGAGATAGGACTTGTACAGCAGAGAGATGACACATAGTACTGATATGAGTACTCTCTGCAATATGAGTACTATTTCTGCTATACGAGTCCTCTCTCTGCTGGACAAGTCCTTTCTCTGCTATATGAGTCCTCTCTCTGCTGTACAAGTCTTCTCACTGCTCAGAGAGTCTCATTGCAGTTTCTGCAGCAGAGAGATGACTCATATAGCAGAGGGAGGACTAAGATAGTACTTAAATGAGTACTCTCTCTGCAATATGAGTACTCACTCTGCTATATTAGTCATCTCTCTACTGTACAAGTCCTATCTCTGCTAAATGAGTCCTCTCTCTGCAGTTCAAGTCTTCCCTCCACTCAGAAAGTCTCATAGCAGTCTCTGCAGCAGAGAGATGACTCATATAGCAGAGGACTAATGTAGTACTCATATGAGTACTCTCTGTGCAATATGAGTACTCTCTCTGCTCTATTAGTCATCTCTTTGCTGTACAAGTCCTATCTCTGCTAAATGAGTCCTCTCTCTGCAGTTCAAGTCTTCCCTCTGCTCAAAGAGTCTCATAGCAGTCTCTGCAGCAGGGAGATGACTCATATAGCAGAGGACTAATGTAGTACTCATATGAGTACTCTCTGTGCAATATGAGTACTCTATCTGCTTTATTAGTCATCTCTTTGCTGTACAAGTCCTATCTCTGCTAAATGAGTCCTCTCTCTGCAGTTCAAGTCCTCTCTCTGCTCAGAGAGTCTCTCAGCTGTCTTGAACAGCAGAGAGTGGACTTGTACAGCAGATTATTGGACTTGTACAGCAGAGAGATGACTCATAGTACTCATATGAGTACTCTCTGCAATATGAGTACTATTTCTGCTATATTAGTCCTCTCTCTGCTGGACAAGTCCTTTCTCTGCTATATGAGTCCTCTCTCTGCTGTACAAGTCTTCTCACTGCTCAGAGAGTCTCATTGCAGTTTCTGCAGCAGAGAGATGACTCATATAGCAGAGGGAGGACTAAGATAGTACTTAAATGAGTACTCTCTCTGCAATATGAGTACTGACTCTGCTATATTAGTCATCTCTCTACTGTACAAGTCCTATCTCTGCTGTATGAGTCCTCTCTCTGCTGTTCAAGTCTTCTCTCCACTCAGAAAGTCTCATAGCAGTCTCTGCAGCAGAGAGATGACTCATATAGCAGAGGACTAATGTAGTACTCATATGAGTACTCTCTGTGCAATATGAGTACTCTCTCTGCTCTATTAGTCATCTCTTTGCTGTACAAGTCCTATCTCTGCTAAATGAGTCCTCTCTCTGCAGTTCAAGTCTTCCCTCTGCTCAAAGAGTCTCATAGCAGTCTCTGCAGCAGGGAGATGACTAATATAGCAGAGAGAGGACTCATATAGTACTGATATCAGTACTGTCTCTGCAAAATCAGTACTCTCTATGATATATTAGTCATCTCTCTGCTGTACAAGTCCTCTCTCTGCTCAGGGAGTCTCTCAGCTGTCTTGAACAGCAGAGAGTGGACTTGTACAGCAGATATTGGACTTGTACAGCAGAGAGATGACACATAGTACTCATATGAGTACTCTCTGCAATATGAGTACTATTTCTGCTATATGAGTCCTCTCTCTGCTGGAAAAGTCCTCTCTGCTGTACAAGTCCTCTCTCTGCTCAGAGAGTCTCTCAGCTGTCTTGAACAGCAGAGAGTGGACTTGTACAGCAGATATTGGACTTGTACAGCAGAGAGATGACACATAGTACTCATATGAGTACTCTCTGCAATATGAGTACTATTTCTGCTATATGAGTCCTCTCTCTGCTGTACAAGTCCTCTCTCTGCTCAGAGAGTCTCTCAGCTGTCTTGAACAGCAGAGAGTGGACTTGTACAGCAGATATTGGACTTGTACAGCAGAGAGATGACTCATAGTACTCATATGAGTACTCTCTGCAATATGAGTACTATCTCTGCTATATGAGTCCTCTCTCTGCTGGACAAGTCCTTTCTTTGCTATATGAGTCCTCTCTCTGCTGAAGAAGTCTTCTCTCTGCTCAGAGAGTCTCATAGCAGTATCTGCAGCAGAGAGATGACTGATATAGCAGAGAGAACGAATATAGTACTCATATGAGTACTATCTCTGCAAAATGAGTACTCTCTATGCTATATTAGTCATCTCTCTGCTGTACAAGTCCTCTCTCTGCTCAGAGAGTCTCTCTGCTCTCTTGAACAACAGAGAGTGGACTTGTACAGCAGAGATAGGACTTGTACAGCAGAGAGATGACACATAGTACTGATATGAGTACTCTCTGCAATATGAGTACTATTTCTGCTATACGAGTCCTCTCTCTGCTGGACAAGTCCTTTCTCTGCTATATGAGTCCTCTCTCTGCTGTACAAGTCTTCTCACTGCTCAGAGAGTCTCATTGCAGTTTCTGCAGCAGAGAGATGACTCATATAGCAGAGGGAGGACTAAGATAGTACTTAAATGAGTACTCTCTCTGCAATATGAGTACTCACTCTGCTATATTAGTCATCTCTCTACTGTACAAGTCCTATCTCTGCTGTATGAGTCCTCTCTCTGCTGTTCAAGTCTTCTTCTCTCCACTCATAAAGTCTCATAGCAGTCTCTGCAGCAGAGAGATGACTAATATAGCAGAGGACTAATGTAGTACTCATATGAGTACTCTCTGTGCAATATGAGTACTC
Source organism: Paramormyrops kingsleyae (assembly GCF_048594095.1). Taxonomy (NCBI): domain Eukaryota; kingdom Metazoa; phylum Chordata; class Actinopteri; order Osteoglossiformes; family Mormyridae; genus Paramormyrops; species Paramormyrops kingsleyae. The sequence goes on along the minus strand of NC_132802.1, from coordinate 21,164,618 downwards.
TATCTGCTTTATTAGTCATCTCTTTGCTGTACAAGTCCTATCTCTGCTAAATGAGTCCTCTCTCTGCAGTTCAAGTCCTCTCTCTGCTCAGAGAGTCTCTCAGCTGTCTTGAACAGCAGAGAGTGGACTTGTACAGCAGAGATAGGACTTGTACAGCAGAGAGATGACTCATAGTACTCATATGAGTACTCTCTGCAATATGAGTACTATTTCTGCTATATTAGTCCTCTCTCTGCTGGACAAGTCCTTTCTCTGCTATATGAGTCCTCTCTCTGCTGTACAAGTCTTCTCACTGCTCAGAGAGTCTCATTGCAGTTTCTGCAGCAGAGAGATGACTCATATAGCAGAGGGAGGACTAAGATAGTACTTAAATGAGTACTCTCTCTGCAATATGAGTACTCACTCTGCTATATTAGTCATCTCTCTACTGTACAAGTCCTATCTCTGCTGTATGAGTCCTCTCTCTGCTGTTCAAGTCTTCTCTCCACTCAGAAAGTCTCAAAGCAGTCTCTGCAGCAGAGAGATGACTCATATAGCAGAGGACTAATGTAGTACTCATATGAGTACTCTCTGTGCAATATGAGTACTCTCTCTGCTCTATTAGTCATCTCTTTGCTGTACAAGTCCTATCTCTGCTAAATGAGTCCTCTCTCTGCAGTTCAAGTCTTCCCTCTGCTCAAAGAGTCTCATAGCAGTCTCTGCAGCAGGGAGATGACTAATATAGCAGAGAGAGGACTCATATAGTACTGATATCAGTACTCTCTCTGCAAAATGAGTACTCTCTATGCTATATTAGTCATCTCTCTGCTGTACAAGTCCTCTCTCTGCTCAGAGAGTCTCTCAGCTGTCTTGAACAGCAGAGAGTGGACTTGTACAGCAGATATTGGACTTGTACAGCAGAGAGATGACACATAGTACTCATATGAGTACTCTCTGCAATATGAGTACTATTTCTGCTATATGAGTCCTCTCTCTGCTGTACAAGTCCTCTCTCTGCTCAGAGAGTCTCTCAGCTGTCTTGAACAGCAGAGAGTGGACTTGTACAGCAGATATTGGACTTGTACAGCAGAGAGATGACTCATAGTACTCATATGAGTACTCTCTGCAATATGAGTACTATCTCTGCTATATGAGTCCTCTCTCTGCTGGACAAGTCCTTTCTTTGCTATATGAGTCCTCTCTCTGCTGAAGAAGTCTTCTCTCTGCTCAGAGAGTCTCATAGCAGTATCTGCAGCAGAGAGATGACTGATATAGCAGAGAGAACGAATATAGTACTCATATGAGTACTATCTCTGCAAAATGAGTACTCTCTATGCTATATTAGTCATCTCTCTGCTGTACAAGTCCTCTCTCTGCTCAGAGAGTCTCTCTGCTCTCTTGAACAGAGAGTGGACTTATACAGCAGAGATAGGACTTGTACAGCAGAGAGATGACACATAGTACTCATATGAGTACTCTCTGCAATATGAGTACTATTTCTGCTATACGAGTCCTCTCTCTGCTGGACAAGTCCTTTCTCTGCTATATGAGTCCTCTCTCTGCTGTACAAGTCTTCTCACTGCTCAGACAGTCTCATTGCAGTTTCTGCAGCAGAGAGATGACTCATATAGCAGAGGGAGGACTAAGATAGTACTTAAATGAGTACTCTCTCTGCAATATGAGTACTCACTCTGCTATATTAGTCATCTCTCTACTGTACAAGTCCTATCTCTGCTGTATGAGTCCTCTCTCTGCTGTTCAAGTCTTCTCTCCACTCAGAAAGTCTCATAGCAGTCTCTGCAGCAGAGAGATGACTCATATAGCAGAGGACTAATGTAGTACTCATATGAGTACTCTCTGTGCAATATGAGTACTCTCTCTGCTATATTAGTCATCTCTCTACTGTACAAGTCCTATCTCTGCTGTATGAGTCCACTCTCTGCTGTTCAAGTCTTCTCTCCACTCAGAAAGTCTCATAGCAGTCTCTGCAGCAGAGAGATGACTCATATAGCAGAGGACTAATGTATTACTCATATGAGTACTCTCTGTGCAATATAAGTACTCTATCTGCTTTATTAGTCATCTCTTTGCTGTACAAGTCCTATCTCTGCTAAATGAGTCCTCTCTCTGCAGTTCAAGTCCTCTCTCTGCTCAGAGAGTCTCTCAGCTGTCTTGAACAGCAGAGAGTGGACTTGTACAGCAGATTATTGGACTTGTACAGCAGGGAGATGACTCATAGTACTCATATGAGTACTCTCTGCAATATGAGTACTATTTCTGCTATATTAGTCCTCTCTCTGCTGGACAAGTCCTTTCTCTGCTATATGAGTCCTCTCTCTGCTGTACAAGTCTTCTCACTGCTCAGAGAGTCTCATTGCAGTTTCTGCAGCAGAGAGATGACTCATATAGCAGAGGGAGGACTAAGATAGTACTTAAATGAGTACTCTCTCTGCAATATGAGTACTCACTCTGCTATATTAGTCATCTCTCTACTGTACAAGTCCTATCTCTGCTGTATGAGTCCTCTCTCTGCTGTTCAAGTCTTCTCTCCACTCAGAAAGTCTCATAGCAGTCTCTGCAGCAGAGAGATGACTCATATAGCAGAGGACTAATGTAGTACTCATATGAGTACTCTCTGTGCAATATGAGTACTCTATCTGCTTTATTAGTCATCTCTTTGCTGTACAAGTCCTATCTCTGCTAAATGAGTCCTCTCTCTGCAGTTCAAGTCCTCTCTCTGCTCAGAGAGTCTCTCAGCTGTCTTGAACAGCAGAGAGTGGACTTGTACAGCAGATTATTGGACTTGTACAGCAGAGAGATGACTCATTGTACTCATATAAGTACTCTCTGCAATATGAGTACTATTTCTGCTATATTAGTCCTCTCTCTGCTGGACAAGTCCTTTCTCTGCTATATGAGTCCTCTCTCTGCTGTACAAGTCTTCTCACTGCTCAGAGAGTCTCATTGCAGTTTCTGCAGCAGAGAGATGACTCATATAGCAGAGGGAGGACTAAGATAGTACTTAAATGAGTACTCTCTCTGCAATATGAGTACTCACTCTGCTATATTAGTTATCTCTCTACTGTACAAGTCCTATCTCTGCTGTATGAGTCCTCTCTCTGCTGTTCAAGTCTTCTCTCCACTCAGAAAGTCTCATAGCAGTCTCTGCAGCAGAGAGATGACTCATATAGCAGAGGACTAATGTAGTACTCATATGAGTACTCTCTGTGCAATATGAGTACTCTCTCTGCTCTATTAGTCATCTCTTTGCTGTACAAGTCCTATCTCTGCTAAATGAGTCCTCTCTCTGCAGTTCAAGTCTTCCCTCTGCTCAAAGAGTCTCATAGCAGTCTCTGCAGCAGGGAGATGACTCATATAGCAGAGGACTAATGTAGTACTCATATGAGTACTCTCTGTGCAATATGAGTACTCTATCTGCTTTATTAGTCATCTCTTTGCTGTACAAGTCCTATCTCTGCTAAATGAGTCCTCTCTCTGCAGTTCAAGTCCTCTCTCTGCTCAGAGAGTCTCTCAGCTGTCTTGAACAGCAGAGAGTGGACTTGTACAGCAGATTATTGGACTTGTACAGCAGAGAGATGACTCATAGTACTCATATGAGTACTCTCTGCAATATGAGTACTATTTCTGCTATATTAGTCCTCTCTCTGCTGGACAAGTCCTTTCTCTGCTATATGAGTCCTCTCTCTGCTGTACAAGTCTTCTCACTGCTCAGAGAGTCTCATTGCAGTTTCTGCAGCAGAGAGATGACTCATATAGCAGAGGGAGGACTAAGATAGTACTTAAATGAGTACTCTCTCTGCAATATGAGTACTCACTCTGCTATATTAGTCATCTCTCTACTGTACAAGTCCTATCTCTGCTGTATGAGTCCTCTCTCTGCTGTTCAAGTCTTCTCTCCACTCAGAAAGTCTCATAGCAGTCTCTGCAGCAGAGAGATGACTCATATAGCAGAGGACTAATGTAGTACTCATATGAGTACTCTCTGTGCAATATGAGTACTCTCTCTGCTCTATTAGTCATCTCTTTGCTGTACAAGTCCTATCTCTGCTAAATGAGTCCTCTCTCTGCAGTTCAAGTCTTCCCTCTGCTCAAAGAGTCTCATAGCAGTCTCTGCAGCAGGGAGATGACTAATATAGCAGAGAGAGGACTCATATAGTACTGATATCAGTACTGTCTCTGCAAAATCAGTACTCTCTATGATATATTAGTCATCTCTCTGCTGTACAAGTCCTCTCTCTGCTCAGGGAGTCTCTCAGCTGTCTTGAACAGCAGAGAGTGGACTTGTACAGCAGATATTGGACTTGTACAGCAGAGAGATGACACATAGTACTCATATGAGTACTCTCTGCAATATGAGTACTATTTCTGCTATATGAGTCCTCTCTCTGCTGTACAAGTCCTCTCTCTGCTGTACAAGTCCTCTCTCTGCTCAGAGAGTCTCTCAGCTGTCTTGAACAGCAGAGAGTGGACTTGTACAGCAGATATTGGACTTGTACAGCAGAGAGATGACACATAGTACTCATATGAGTACTCTCTGCAATATGAGTACTATTTCTGCTATATGAGTCCTCTCTCTGCTGTACAAGTCCTCTCTCTGCTCAGAGAGTCTCTCAGCTGTCTTGAACAGCAGAGAGTGGACTTGTACAGCAGATATTGGACTTGTACAGCAGAGAGATGACTCATAGTACTCATATGAGTACTCTCTGCAATATGAGTACTATCTCTGCTATATGAGTCCTCTCTCTGCTGGACAAGTCCTTTCTTTGCTATATGAGTCCTCTCTCTGCTGAAGAAGTCTTCTCTCTGCTCAGAGAGTCTCATAGCAGTATCTGCAGCAGAGAGATGACTGATATAGCAGAGAGAACGAATATAGTACTCATATGAGTACTATCTCTGCAAAATGAGTACTCTCTATGCTATATTAGTCATCTCTCTGCTGTACAAGTCCTCTCTCTGCTCAGAGAGTCTCTCTGCTCTCTTGAACAACAGAGAGTGGACTTGTACAGCAGAGATAGGACTTGTACAGCAGAGAGATGACACATAGTACTGAAATGAGTACTCTCTGCAATATGAGTACTATTTCTGCTATACGAGTCCTCTCTCTGCTGGACAAGTCCTTTCTCTGCTGTACAAGTCCACTCTCTGTTGTACAAGTCTTCTCACTGCTCAGAGAGTCTCATTGCAGTTTCTGCAGCAGAGAGATGACTCATATAGCAGAGGCAGGACTAAGATAGTACTTAAATGAGTACTCTCTCTGCAATATGAGTACTCACTCTGCTATATTAGTCATCTCTCTACTGTACAAGTCCTATCTCTGCTGTATGAGTCCTCTCTCTGCTGTTCAAGTCTTCTCTCCACTCATAAAGTCTCATAGCAGTCTCTGCAGCAGAGAGATGACTCATATAGCAGAGGACTAATGTAGTACTCATATGAGTACTTTCTGTGCAATATGAGTACTCTCTCTGCTATATTAGTCATCTCTCTACTGTACAAGTCCTATCTCTGCTGTATGAGTCCACTCTCTGCTGTTCAAGTCTTCTCTCCACTCAGAAAGTCTCATAGCAGTCTCTGCAGCAGAGAGATGACTCATATAGCAGAGGACTAATGTAGTACTCATATGAGTACTCTCTGTGCAATATGAGTACTATATCTGCTTTATTAGTCATCTCTTTGCTGTACAAGTCCTATCTCTGCTAAATGAGTCCTCTCTCTGCAGTTCAAGTCCTCTCTCTGCTCAGAGAGTCTCTCAGCTGTCTTGAACAGCAGAGAGTGGACTTGTACAGCAGATTATTGGACTTGTACAGCAGAGAGATGACTCATAGTACTCATATGAGTACTCTCTGCAATATGAGTACTATTTCTGCTATATTAGTCCTCTCTCTGCTGTACAAGTCCTATCTCTGCTGTATGAGTCCTCTCTCTGCTGTTCAAGTCTTCTCTCCACTCAGAAAGTCTCATAGCAGTCTCTGCAGCAGAGAGATGACTCATATAGCAGAGGACTAATGTAGTACTCATATGAGTACTCTCTGTGCAATATGAGTACTCTCTCTGCTCTATTAGTCATCTCTTTGCTGTACAAGTCCTATCTCTGCTAAATGAGTCCTCTCTCTGCAGTTCAAGTCTTCCCTCTGCTCAAAGAGTCTCATAGCAGTCTCTGCAGCAGGGAGATGACTAATATAGCAGAGAGAGGACTCATATAGTACTGATATCAGTACTCTCTCTGCAAAATCAGTACTCTCTATGATATATTAGTCATCTCTCTGCTGTACAAGTCCTCTCTCTGCTCAGGGAGTCTCTCAGCTGTCTTGAACAGCAGAGAGTGGACTTGTACAGCAGATATTGGACTTGTACAGCAGAGAGATGACACATAGTACTCATATGAGTACTCTCTGCAATATGAGTACTAATACTGCTATATGAGTCCTCTCTCTGCTGTACAAGTCCTCTCTGCTCAGAGAGTCTCTCAGCTGTCTTGAACAGCAGAGAGTGGACTTGTACAGCAGATATTGGACTTGTACAGCAGAGAGATGACTCATAGTACTCATATGAGTACTCTCTGCAATATGAGTACTATCTCTGCTATATGAGTCCTCTCTCTGCTGGACAAGTCCTTTCTTTGCTATATGAGTCCTCTCTCTGCTGAAGAAGTCTTCTCTCTGCTCAGAGAGTCTCATAGCAGTATCTGCAGCAGAGAGATGACTGATATAGCAGAGAGGACTAATATAGTACTCATATGAGTACTATCTCTGCAAAATGAGTACTCTCTATGCTATATTAGTCATCTCTCTGCTGTACAAGTCCTCTCTCTGCTCAGAGAGTCTCTCTGCTCTCTTGAACAGCAGAGTGGACTTATACAGCAGAGATAGGACTTGTACAGCAGAGAGATGACACATAGTACTCATATGAGTACTCTCTGCAATATGAGTACTATTTCTGCTATATGAGTCCTCTCTCTGCTGGACAAGTCCTTTCTCTGCTATATGAGTCCTCTCTCTGCTGTACAAGTCTTCTCACTGCTCAGACAGTCTCATTGCAGTTTCTGCAGCAGAGAGATGACTCATATAGCAGAGGGAGGACTAAGATAGTACTTAAATGAGTACTCTCTCTGCAATATGAGTACTCACTCTGCTATATTAGTCATCTCTCTACTGTACAAGTCCTATCTCTGCTGTATGAGTCCACTCTCTGCTGTTCAAGTCTTCTCTCCACTCAGAAAGTCTCATAGCAGTCTCTGCAGCAGAGAGATGACTCATATAGCAGAGGACTAATGTAGTACTCATATGAGTACTCTCTGTGCAATATGAGTACTCTCTCTGCTCTATTAGTCATCTCTTTGCTGTACAAGTCCTATCTCTGCTAAATGAGTCCTCTCTCTGCCGTTCAAGTCTTCCCTCTGCTCAAAGAGTCTCATAGCAGTCTCTGCAGCAGGGAGATGACTAATATAGCAGAGAGAGGACTCATATAGTACTGATATCAGTACTGTCTCTGCAAAATCAGTACTCTCTATGATATATTAGTCATCTCTCTGCTGTACAAGTCCTCTCTCTGCTCAGGGAGTCTCTCAGCTGTCTTGAACAGCAGAGAGTGGACTTGTACAGCAGATATTGTACTTGTACAGCAGAGAGATGACACATAGTACTCATATGAGTACTCTCTGCAATATGAGTACTATTTCTGCTATATGAGTCCTCTCTCTGCTGTACAAGTCCTCTCTCTGCTCAGAGAGTCTCTCAGCTGTCTTGAACAGCAGAGAGTGGACTTGTACAGCAGATATTGGACTTGTACAGCAGAGAGATGACTCATAGTACTCATATGAGTACTCTCTGCAATATGAGTACTATTTCTGCTATATGAGTCCTCTCTCTGCTGTACAAGTCCTCTCTCTGCTGTACAAGTCCTCTCTCTGCTCAGAGAGTCTCTCAGCTGTCTTGAACAGCAGAGAGTGGACTTGTACAGCAGATATTGGACTTGTACAGCAGAGAGATGACACATAGTACTCATATGAGTACTCTCTGCAATATGAGTACTATTTCTGCTATATGAGTCCTCTCTCTGCTGTACAAGTCCTCTCTCTGCTCAGAGAGTCTCTCAGCTGTCTTGAACAGCAGAGAGTGGACTTGTACAGCAGATATTGGACTTGTACAGCAGAGAGATGACTCATAGTACTCATATGAGTACTCTCTGCAATATGAGTACTATCTCTGCTATATGAGTCCTCTCTCTGCTGGACAAGTCCTTTCTTTGCTATATGAGTCCTCTGCTGAAGAAGTCTTCTCTCTGATCAGAGAGTCTCATAGCAGTATCTGCAGCAGAGAGATGACTGATATAGCAGAGAGAACGAATATAGTACTCATATGAGTACTATCTCTGCAAAATGAGTACTCTCTATGCTATATTAGTCATCTCTCTGCTGTACAAGTCCTCTCTCTGCTCAGAGAGTCTCTCTGCTCTCTTGAACAACAGAGAGTGGACTTGTACAGCAGAGATAGGACTTGTACAGCAGAGAGATGACACATAGTACTGAAATGAGTACTCTCTGCAATATGAGTACTATTTCTGCTATACGAGTCCTCTCTCTGCTGGACAAGTCCTTTCTCTGCTATATGAGTCCTCTCTCTGCTGTACAAGTCTTCTCACTGCTCAGAGAGTCTCATTGCAGTTTCTGCAGCAGAGAGATGACTCATATAGCAGAGGCAGGACTAAGATAGTACTTAAATGAGTACTCTCTCTGCAATATGAGTACTCACTCTGCTATATTAGTCATCTCTCTACTGTACAAGTCCTATCTCTGCTGTATGAGTCCTCTCTCTGCTGTTCAAGTCTTCTCTCCACTCATAAAGTCTCATAGCAGTCTCTGCAGCAGAGAGATGACTCATATAGCAGAGGACTAATGTAGTACTCATATGAGTACTTTCTGTGCAATATGAGTACTCTCTCTGCTATATTAGTCATCTCTCTACTGTACAAGTCCTATCTCTGCTGTATGAGTCCACTCTCTGCTGTTCAAGTCTTCTCTCCACTCAGAAAGTCTCATAGCAGTCTCTGCAGCAGAGAGATGACTCATATAGCAGAGGACTAATGTAGTACTCATATGAGTACTCTCTGTGCAATATGAGTACTATATCTGCTTTATTAGTCATCTCTTTGCTGTACAAGTCCTCTCTCTGCTAAATGAGTCCTCTCTCTGCAGTTCAAGTCCTCTCTCTGCTCAGAGAGTCTCTCAGCTGTCTTGAACAGCAGAGAGTGGACTTGTACAGCAGATTATTGGACTTGTACAGCAGAGAGATGACTCATAGTACTCATATGAGTACTCTCTGCAATATGAGTACTATTTCTGCTATATTAGTCCTCTCTCTGCTGGACAAGTCCTTTCTCTGCTATATGAGTCCTCTCTCTGCTGTACAAGTCTTCTCACTGCTCAGAGAGTCTCATTGCAGTTTCTGCAGCAGAGAGATGACTCATATAGCAGAGGGAGGACTAAGATAGTACTTAAATGAGTACTCTCTCTGCAATATGAGTACTCACTCTGCTATATTAGTCATCTCTCTACTGTACAAGTCCTATCTCTGCTGTATGAGTCCTCTCTCTGCTGTTCAAGTCTTCTCTCCACTCAGAAAGTCTCATAGCAGTCTCTGCAGCAGAGAGATGACATATAGCAGAGGACTAATGTAGTCCTCATATGAGTACTCTCTGTGCAATATGAGTACTCTCTCTGCTCTATTAGTCATCTCTTTGCTGTACAAGTCCTATCTCTGCTAAATGAGTCCTCTCTCTGCAGTTCAAGTCTTCCCTCTGCTCAAAGAGTCTCATAGCAGTCTCTGCAGCAGGGAGATGACTAATATAGCAGAGAGAGGACTCATATAGTACTGATATCAGTACTCTCTCTGCAAAATGAGTACTCTCTATGCTATATTAGTCATCTCTCTGCTGTACAAGTCCTCTCTCTGCTCATAGAGTCTCTCAGCTGTCTTGAACAGCAAAGAGTGGACTTGTACAGCAGAGAGATGACACATAGTACTCATATGAGTACTCTCTGCAATATGAGTACTATTTCTGCTATATGAGTCCTCTCTCTGCTGTACAAGTCCTCTCTCTGCTCAGAGAGTCTCTCAGCTGTCTTGAACAGCAGAGAGTGGACTTGTACAGCAGATATTGGACTTGTACAGCAGAGAGATGACTCATAGTACTTATATGAGTACTCTCTGCAATATGAGTACTATCTCTGCTATATGAGTCCTCTCTCTGCTGGACAAGTCCTTTCTTTGCTATATGAGTCCTCTCTCTGCTGTACAAGTCTTCTCTCTGCTCAGACAGTCTCATTGCAGTTTCTGCAGCAGAGAGATGACTCATATAGCAGAGGGAGGACTAAGATAGTACTTAAATGAGTACTCTCTCTGCAATATGAGTACTCACTGCTATATTAGTCATCTCTCTACTGTACAAGTCCTATCTCTGCTATATGAGTCCTCTCTCTGCTGTACAAGTCTTCTCTCTGCTCAGACAGTCTCATTGCAGTTTCTGCAGCAGAGAGATGACTCATATAGCAGAGGGAGGACTAAGATAGTACTTAAATGAGTACTCTCTCTGCAATATGAGTACTCACTGCTATATTAGTCATCTCTCTACTGTACAAGTCCTATCTCTGCTGTATGAGTCCTCTCTCTGCTGTTCAAGTCTTCTCTCCACTCATAAAGTCTCATAGCAGTCTCTGCAGCAGAGAGATGACTCATATAGCAGAGGACTAATGTAGTACTCATATGAGTACTCTCTGTGCAATATGAGTACTCTCTCTGCTATATTAGTCATCTCTCTACTGTACAAGTCCTATCTCTGCTGTATGAGTCCACTCTCTGCTGTTCAAGTCTTCTCTCCACTCAGAAAGTCTCATAGCAGTCTCTGCAGCAGAGAGATGACTCATATAGCAGAGGACTAATGTAGTACTCATATGAGTACTCTCTGTGCAATATAAGTACTCTATCTGCATTATTAGTCATCTCTTTGCTGTACAAGTCCTATCTCTGCTAAATGAGTCCTCTCTCTGCAGTTCAAGTCCTCTCTCTGCTCAGAGAGTCTCTCAGCTGTCTTGAACAGCAGAGAGTGGACTTGTACAGCAGATTATTGGACTTGTACAGCAGAGAGATGACTCATAGTACTCATATGAGTACTCTCTGCAATATGAGTACTATTTCTGCTATATGAGTCCTCTCTCTGCTGTACAAGTCCTCTCTCTGCTGTACAAGTCCTCTCTCTGCTCAGAGAGTCTCTCAGCTGTCTTGAACAGCAGAGAGTGGACTTGTACAGCAGATATTGGACTTGTACAGCAGAGAGATGACACATAGTACTCATATGAGTACTCTCTGCAATATGAGTACTATTTCTGCTATATGAGTCCTCTCTCTGCTGTACAAGTCCTCTCTCTGCTCAGAGAGTCTCTCAGCTGTCTTGAACAGCAGAGAGTGGACTTGTACAGCAGATATTGGACTTGTACAGCAGAGAGATGACACATAGTACTCATATGAGTACTCTCTGCAATATGAGTACTATTTCTGCTATATGAGTCCTCTCTCTGCTGTACAAGTCCTCTCTCTGCTCAGAGAGTCTCTCAGCTGTCTTGAACAGCAGAGAGTGGACTTGTACAGCAGATATTGGACTTGTACAGCAGAGAGATGACTCATAGTACTTATATGAGTACTCTCTGCAATATGAGTACTATCTCTGCTATATGAGTCCTCTCTCTGCTGGACAAGTCCTTTCTTTGCTATATGAGTCCTCTCTCTGCTGAAGAAGTCTTCTCTCTGCTCAGAGAGTCTCATAGCAGTATCTGCAGCAGAGAGATGACTGATATAGCAGAGAGAACGAATATAGTACTCATATGAGTACTATCTCTGCAAAATAAGTACTCTCTATGCTATATTAGTCATCTCTCTGCTGTACAAGTCCTCTCTCTGCTCAGAGAGTCTCTCTGCTCTCTTGAACAACAGAGAGTGGACTTGTACAGCAGAGATAGGACTTGTACAGCAGAGAGATGACTCATAGTACTTATATGAGTACTCTCTGCAATATGAGTACTATCTCTGCTATATGAGTCCTCTCTCTGCTGGACAAGTCCTTTCTTTGCTATATGAGTCCTCTCTCTGCTGAAGAAGTCTTCTCTCTGCTCAGAGAGTCTCATAGCAGTATCTGCAGCAGAGAGATGACTGATATAGCAGAGAGAACGAATATAGTACTCATATGAGTACTATCTCTGCAAAATAAGTACTCTCTATGCTATATTAGTCATCTCTCTGCTGTACAAGTCCTCTCTCTGCTCAGAGAGTCTCTCTGCTCTCTTGAACAACAGAGAGTGGACTTGTACAGCAGAGATAGGACTTGTACAGCAGAGAGATGACACATAGTACTGATATGAGTACTCTCTGCAATATGAGTACTATTTCTGCTATACGAGTCCTCTCTCTGCTGGACAAGTCCTTTCTCTGCTATATGAGTCCTCTCTCTGCTGTACAAGTCTTCTCACTGCTCAGAGAGTCTCATTGCAGTTTCTGCAGCAGAGAGATGACTCATATAGCAGAGGGAGGACTAAGATAGTACTTAAATGAGTACTCTCTCTGCAATATGAGTACTCACTCTGCTATATTAGTCATCTCTCTACTGTACAAGTCCTATCTCTGCTGTATGAGTCCTCTCTCTGCTGTTCAAGTCTTCTCTCCACTCAGAAAGTCTCATAGCAGTCTCTGCAGCAGAGAGATGACTCATATAGCAGAGGACTAATGTAGTACTCATATGAGTACTCTCTGTGCAATATGAGTACTCTCTCTGCTCTATTAGTCATCTCTTTGCTGTACAAGTCCTATCTCTGCTAAATGAGTCCTCTCTCTGCAGTTCAAGTCTTCCCTCTGCTCAAAGAGTCTCATAGCAGTCTCTGCAGCAGGGAGATGACTAATATAGCAGAGAGAGGACTCACATAGTACTGATATCAGTACTATCTCTGCAAAATGAGTACTCTCTATGCTATATTAGTCATCTCTCTGCTGTACAAGTCCTCTCTCTGCTCAGAGAGTCTCTCAGCTGTCTTGAACAGCAGAGAGTGGACTTGTACAGCAGATATTGGACTTGTACAGCAGAGAGATGACACATAGTACTCATATGAGTACTCTCTGCAATATGAGTACTATTTCTGCTATATGAGTCCTCTCTCTGCTGTACAAGTCCTCTCTCTGCTCAGAGAGTCTCTCAGCTGTCTTGAACAGCAGAGAGTGGACTTGTACAGCAGAGATTGGACTTGTACAGCAGAGAGATGACTCATAGTACTTATATGAGTACTCTCTGCAATATGAGTACTATCTCTGCTATATGAGTCCTCTCTCTGCTGGACAAGTCCTTACTTTGCTATATGAGTCCTCTCTCTGCTGAAGAAGTCGTCTCTCTGCTCAGAGAGTCTCATAGCAGTATCTGCAGCAGAGAGATGACTGATATAGCAGAGAGAACTAATATAGTACTCATATGACTACTATCTCTGCAAAATGAGTACTCTCTATGCTATATTAGTCATCTCTCTGCTGTACAAGTCCTCTCTCTGCTCAGAGAGTCTCTCTGCTCTCTTGAACAACAGAGATAGGACTTGTACAGCAGAGAGATGACACATAGTACTGATATAAGTACTCTGCAATATGAGTACTATTTCTGCTATACGAGTCCTCTCTCTGCTGGACAAGTCCTTTCTCTGCTATATGAGTCCTCTCTCTGCTGTGCAAGTCTTCTCACTGCTCAGAGAGTCTCATTGCAGTTTCTGCAGCAGAGAGATGACTCATATAGCAGAGGGAGGACTAAGATAGTACTTAAATGAGTACTCTCTCTGTAATATGAGTACTCACTCTGCTATATTAGTCATCTCTCTACTGTACAAGTCCTATCTCTGCTGTATGAGTCCTCTCTCTGCTGTTCAAGTCTTCTCTCCACTCAGAAAGTCTCATAGCAGTCTCTGCAGCAGAGAGATGACTCATATAGCAGAGGACTAATGTAGTACTCATATGAGTACTCTCTGTGCAATATGAGTACTCTCTCTGCTATATTAGTCACCTCTCTACTGTACAAGTCCTATCTCTGCTGTATGAGTCCTCTCTCTGCTGGACAAGTCCTTTCTTTGCTATATGAGTCCTCTCTCTGCTGAAGAAGTCTTCTCTCTGCTCAGAGAGTCTCATAGCAGTATCTGCAGCAGAGAGATGACTGATATAGCAGAGAGGACTAATATAGTACTCATATGAGTACTATCTCTGCAAAATGAGTACTCTCTATGCTATATTAGTCATCTTTCTGCTGTACAAGTCCTCTCTCTGCTCAGAGTCTCTCTGCTCTCTTGAACAGACAGTGGACTTATACAGCAGAGATAGGACTTGTACAGCAGCGAGATGACACATAGTACTGATATGAGTACTCTCTGCAATATGAGTACTATTTCTGCTATATGAGTCCTCTCTCTGCTGTTCAAGTCCTCTCTCTGCTCAGAGAGTCTCTCTGCTTTCTTGAACAGCAGAGAGAGGACTTGTACAGCAGAGATAGGACTTGTACAGCAGAGAGATGACTCATATAGTACTGATATGAGTACTCTCTCAGCAAAATGAGTATTATCTCTGCTATATGAGTCCTCTCTCTGCTGGACAAGTCCTATCTCTGCCATACGAGTCCTCTCTTTGCTGATCAAGTCTTCTCTCTGCTCAGAGAGTCTCATAGCAGTATCTGCAGCAGAGAGATGACTCATATAGTACTCATATTAGTACTGTCTCTGCAAAATGAGTATTTTCTCTGCTATATGAGTCCTCTCTCTGCTGGACAAGTCATATCTCTGCTATATGAGTCCTCTCTTTGCTGATCAAATCTTCTCTCTGCTCAGAGAGTCTCATAGCAGTCTCTGCAGCAGAGAGATGACTCATATAGCAGAGAGGACTAATATAGTACTCATATCAGTACTATATCTGCAAAATGAGTATTCTCTATGCTATATTAGTCATCTCTCTGCTGTACAAGTCCTCTCTCTGCTCAGAGAGTCTCTCTGCTCTCTTGAACAGCAGACAGTGGACTTGTACAGCAGAGATAGGACTTGTACAGCAGAGAGATGACACATAGTACTGATATTAGTACTATCTGCAATATGAGTACTATTTCTGCTATATGAGTCCTCTCTCTGCTGGACAAGTCCTTTCTCTGCTATTTGAGTCCTCTCTCTGCTGTACAAGTCTTCTCACTGCTCAGAGAGTCTCATTGCAGTTTCTGCAGCAGAGAGATGACTCATATAGCAGAGGGAGGACTCATATAGTACTGATATAAGTACTCTCTCTGTAATATCAGTACTATCTCTGATATATGACTCATCTCTCTGCTGTACAAGTCCTCTCTCTGCTCTCTTGAACAGCAGAGAGAGGACTTGTACAGCAGAGATAGGACTTGTACAGCAGAGAGATGACTAATATAGTACTCATATGAGTACTCTCTGTGCAATATGAGTATTCTCTCTGCTATATTAGTCATCTCTCTGCTGTACAAGTCCTTTCTCTGCTAAATGAGTCCTCTCTCTGCTGGACAAGTCCTTTCTCTGCTATATGAGTCCTCTCTCTGCTGAACAAGTCTTCTCTCTGCTCAGAGAGTCTTATAGCAGTATCTGCAGCAGAGAGATGACTGCAATATTAGTACTGTCTCAGCTATATAAGTCATTTCTCTGCTGTACAAGTCCTATCTATAGTATATGAGTCCTCTATCTGCTGTATAAGTCTTCTCACTGCTGAGAGAGTCTCATTGCAGTTTCTGCAGCAGAGAGATGACTCATATAGCAGAGGGAGGACTCTGCAATATGAGTCCTCACTCTGTTATATTAGTCATCTCTCTGCTGTACAAGTCCAATTTCTGCTATATGAGTCCTCTCTGTGCTTTACAAGTCTTCTCTCTGCTCAGAGAGTCTCATAGCAGTCTCTGCAGCAGAGAGATGACTCATATAGCAGAGAGAGGACTGATATACTACCCATATGAGTACTCTCTCTGCAAAATCAGTACTCTCTATGCTATATTAGTCATGTCTCTGCTGTACAAGTCCTTTCTCTGCTATATGAGTCCTCTCTTTGCTGAACAAGTCTTCTCTCTGCTCAGAGAGTCTCATAGCAGTATCTGCATCAGAGAGATATCTCATATAGTACTCATATGAGTACTGTCTCTGCAATATGAGTACTCTCTCTGCTATATTAGTCATCTCTCTCCTGTACAAGTCCTGTCTCTGCTACATGAGTCCTCTCTCAGCTGTACAAGTCCTCTCTCTGCTCAGAGAGTCTCTCTGCTCTCTTTAACAGCAGGGAGTGGACTTCTACAGTAGAGATATGACTTGTACAGCAGAGAGATGACTCATATAGTACTCATATGTGTACTGTCTCTGCAATATTAGTACTATATCTGCTATATAAGTCCTCTCTCTGCTGGACAAGTCCTATCTCTGCTATATGAGTCCTCTCTCTGCTGAACAAGTCTTCTCTCTGCTCAGAGAGTCTCATAGCAGTCTCTGCAGCAGAGAGATGACTCATATAGCAGAGAGGACTCATATAGTACTCATATGAGTACTCTCTCTGCAAAATGAGTACTCTCTCTGCTATATTAGTCATCTCTCTGCTGTACAAGTCCTGTCTCTGCTATATGAGTCCTCTATATGCTGTACAAGTCCTCTCTCAGCTCAGAGAGTCTCACTGCTCTCTTGAACAGCAGAGAGAGGACTTGTACAGCAGAGATAGGACTTGTACAGCAGAGAGATGACTCATAGTACTCATATGAGTACTCTCTCTGCAATATGAGTACTATCTCTGCTATATGAGCCCTCTCTCTGCTGTATGACTTCTTTCTCTGCTGTGTGAGTCCTCTTTCTGCTGTGTGAGTCCTCTCTCTGCTTTATGAGTCCTCTCTCTGCTGTGTGAGTCCTCTCTCTGCTGTACAAGTCCTCTCTCTGCTATATGAGTCCTCTCTCTGCTGTACGAGTCCTCTCACTGCTATATGAGTCCTCTCTCTGCTGTATGACTCCTTTCTCTGCTGTGTGAGTCCTCTTTCTGCTGTACAAGTCCTCTCTCTGCTGTGTGAGTCCTCTCTCTGCTTTATGAGTCCTCTCTCTGCTGTGTGAGTCCTCTCTCTGCTGTATGAGTCCTCTCTCTGCTGTGTGAGTCCTCTCTCTGCTATATGAGCCCTCTCTCTGCTGTGTGAGTCCTCTCTCTGCTGTCTGAGTCCTCTCTCTGATGTGTGAGTCATCTCTCTGCTGTACAAGTCCTATCTCTGCTATATGAGTCCTCTCTCTGCTGTACGAGTCCTCTCTCTGCTATATGAGTCCTCTCTCTGCTGTACAAGTCCTCACTCTGCTATTTGAGTCCTCTCTTTGCTGTACAAGTCCTCTCTCTGCTGTATGAGTCCTCTCTCTGCTGTACAAGTCCTCTCTCTGCTGTACAAGTCCTCTCTCTGCTATATGAGCCCTCTCTCTGCTGTGTGAGTCCTCTCTCTGCTGTACGAGTCCTCTCTGTGCTATATGAGTCCTCTCTCTGCCGTACAAGTCCTCTCTCTGCTGTGTGAGTCCTCTCTCTGCTGTGTGAGTCCTCTCTCTGCTGTGTGAGTCCTCTCCTCTGTGAGTCCTCTCTCTGCTGTACAAGTCCTCTGTCTGCTATATGAGTCCTCTCTCTGCTGTACAAGTAGCAGCTGCAGGGCAAGTCGGAGAGTTTGCTAAAGGTCCCTCTTTACAGGTCCCTCGTTAAAAGGACTTTTCCTTTTAACTGAATGGGCTGATGTCAGGGTCAGCACCCATCTGTCCCTGTTGCAATGGTTACTGCTCTGTCCAGCATTCGATCAGCTTCCAGTAAGTCTTTCATTTATGCATGCACTGGATGAATGTTCGATTAATTGGTCAGGGATCATTTAATCTGAATCATCGTCAAACTCACAAGTAGCGACAAGTTCACGTAAAGAAGCCACGTATTGTAAAACTGACTCGTTAGGTGCCTGAAATCTTTTACGAAAAGAATGTCGCTTAGCAATCAGATTAACTTTTGGCATGAAGTACGCAGTCAGCGCATCCAGCATCGCGCTGTATGTACTGCCTGTGCTGGTCAACATATAGAAAATCCTCTGTCCCTCCATCCCGAGGCAGTGAAGCAGAACCGCTCTTTTCTGTGCATCTGGCCAATTATCTTCTGCAGTATCGATCACCAATAAGTAGTTACTGAAAATCTGGAGCCACGTTGTGAATGACACTGTAGGCTTGCTGGGGCTCAGAAGAAAAAAACTTGGGAAAGGAACATTCAACACCCTCATCTTCCTGGAGCACAGTAAAAATACTAAAATAAAGAAATCCTCATCTCCAATATGTTATGGTGACAAATATAAAGGGGCAGCAGGCAAGTTGAGATGAACACAGGTTTACGGAGCACAGCACAATCTAGTCTGCAACCTTGTGCACAGTCTCCTAGCTCCCACACATACTCTCAACCAGAGGAAGTATTCCTAGAAAACTTGGAATCAAAGTACCACCATCTCCTCACTTGTAAAGGGGTTTGAAGCAGATTAAATTTCAGAATAAGAATATTGTTTCATGATTGAAAAGCATGAAAACTATAGAAAAGCATGAAACTACACCAGTTAAAATGAATTAATCTTTCAGATTATTTCCGCTTGTGTTCCATTGTGAAAATTTAAAAGTTGGCCTGCTATATGGAGGAGGCCCAAGATATGGAATGGAAGACCTCTGAAAGATAACTAAACTGAAAGATAACTAAACTTTGCACAATAAAACAACCCAGATGGAGGCCCAGACTCAGCATGTCAGTTTTTAGTGTTAGTGAACCAAAAGCCCAACCCTGGGGCAGCTGTAGCTGGCCTCACCACATCATTAACATTAAAGATCAGTGCAGACTCCAGTGCCAGCCTCCAGTGCCACTAATGTGGCTTTGTGGCAACGCTTCTGAGAAGCTTTGCCCAGATTGGAAATGACATTTTGGGGGCATTCAAGATAAAAACTGACAAAGACACAGAATGTTCCTAATTCCAGGTTCTGCACTTCCAAGGACAGGCTCAATATTACCCTAAGCTAGATAACAAGGGTGGATGGATGGATATACATGCAAAAAAACAAGGGTTTTCAGCAATATTTCTTATTTGACAGCTGGCTTCATATTAACATATGAAGCCAGCTGTTGCAAGAGAAAAGGAGAAGAAACTTGAAAGGGAGCTATCAGCGACAACAGCATTGTACAGTATTCCCTGGACGGTCCAGTCCCATCTCCGTTTCACCCATCTAAATCTTTGTCCTTTCACAAAACTCAACTTCTACAATTTCTAGAATTATTGGATGGATCAGCAGGACATGTGAAAGCCAATAAATGTGTTCTTACCTGAATGCTAGTGGTGATATGTAACTCTGAACTACACTTATTCATTTTCTGCACATTTCACTTATGGCGGAGGGGTGTGGTGCAAGGACATCAGAAAGCAGGGGACTTCACTGGGCTCAAAAGGGACAAAAGGGACAACGAAGGGTCTGATGAAAGCAGGTAGGTAGAATACAATAACTAAAACGGGGAGCAGCAGAAGAACAAACACAGCAAGGCGCACGCATACATCTGAAGAGGAGCAAACACAGGAATAACCACAATGGGTGACCTGGAAACAGGTAAGGGCAGGAACTAAATACACATGATAATGAATATGAAGGTTTAACTCATAGACAATAAACAAAACACTAGGAACTAAGTGACAGAACAAATGTGATTACCAACACTACAGAACACTGAGAGATACTGGGCACATAGGCAAAGCAGAACTTAATAAATCTAGACGTGAGCATGGTACACAGGAGTAAAGGTGTCTACAAAGTCTGAAACTGAAATACATGAAAACAAGGGAAACGGAATTAAAGGCATTGGTAACCATATAAACATCCAAACAGGTAAGCCCATCCCAGAGGCGCTGCTAGGTTACCACATTTAGCCAGGCCGCGATCCGTGGAACAGATGAACGCATTAGGAGCTAAAACTAAGGGGCACTAGCGGAACATACAGTAGAATGGGACGGCCAGCGACACCAGCTGGCTAAGCAGGGAAATGACAGACAAAACCAGGACAGATCCTGACAACTTGTATACTTTTTTTCTAACCAATTAGGTGGTTAACTATATTTTTTGTATGTCCTAATGCCCATGTTTTAAAATGTCATTTGTATGAATTATATTCTTTATATGACATACATAAATATAGTTCCAGTTTGGCAGCCTATTGCAGCTTCTGCAAAGTCCGAAAAAGATCTGCTAAAAACTTTTTGAATTATCGTCTTAATGAGATTGAGAGTCAAAACTGCCTTTTTCTGAAATTACTAAGCAGCCCTACTTCAATTTTGGGCGGATCTGTCTTAAAATGTAATCAACCTCAGTTCCTCCTCCATATAATCTGTTGAGCGGCCGATCCAGGAAGGAGGCAGACCCCGAAATGCAGGACCCAGGTTTATTCACACAGACAAAGCCGATAACACACAGTGCCAAAAGGGAGATCCGTGGGAATAGTCGGGTTGGATGCTGAAGGGTCGAAGCCGGGTAAATCAGTCCTACAAAGAGAGACGGGACGATGACACGAAGGGATGGATCAGGCAGGGTGAGTGGATCAGGCAGGCAGGACAAGCGAGGCAAGCAGGAACGGGGATGGAGGCAGGACGAGCGGGACCGAGCAGGGATGCAGGGCAGGCGAGACAGCAGGGCACGGCGACACGGGCAGGGAAAGGAGAGGAAACACAAGACAGATGAATGCTTGGTAATGCTCCGTAACATGGCAACAATACTTCGCAATGGCTGTTAGTACCGCTAAGCCTTAAGTATTGTACCGGCAAATGAGGGTGATTGTTAAGCACTGTGCTGCCCCACCCCTGTGGGCGTGACATAATGCCTCTGCAAAGCTTGAAAAAAGAAAAATCTGTCAAATAGTTTTTACGTTATTGTGATAACTGGATCAAGTGTCAAAATTGCCTTTATTTGCTGTCACTGTTCAGCGCTGCTTCAATTTTAGTGTGATCCGTCTCCAAATTTAATCCTTTCGACTTTCTCATGCATACAAAGATCTGTCAAATGGTCTTTTTTTTTTTTTTCCCTCCTCCACCCCCCTTCTGCGGAGGACTACTTTATTTGTATCTATTTATTTATTTATTTATTTTATATTTTTATTTACTTCCTCAAAAGAAGGAGAGGGAGGGGGGGGGACAAAGGAGAAGAAGGGGGGAAGAGAGGGAGAGAGAGGAGTGGAAAGAAAAAAAAAAAAAGGGAGAAAAGAAAAAAACAAAAAAGATAATCTGCTTCCATGTCTGCTGAAAAGAAAAAGACAACATACAACATCTGTACTAATCACAACGACCATCAAACGTTAAATGTTGTTGAACAGCACACACAACCAGCATTACAACACATGCCCAGAAACAACAGCCGATCAAGACAGTGTGTGTCCGTGAGCACGTGTCCGTGAGCACCTGTGTGCACACCTGTGTGTCAGCGTGCTGGTGTTCCTATGGTTTCTCTATGTAAATGTCCAGTAGTGTGTGTGGGGAGCCACAGCCCCGCCCACCAAGGACATGAAGCCGACACTGAGGAGACCTGGGCCCCAGACATCCAGAGGCCCCCCAGGGCACGGGAACCCCAGGAGGACCACCACAGGGACAATTGCAGCCCCCACCCAGAAAAGGGCAGAGGAGCTCTCCGGAGGGGGGCCATCCGGCAACCACATCACAGGAGCCCCAGGGGGCCGTGGCGGCGAGCACGCAGTCTCCGTCGGCGGTCGGCCACACCAGGGCAGACCGGACCCCGGGCCCAGAGGTCCAAGGGCCTCCCCACCCCCCAGCCGGGACCCGACAGAGCCGGAAGGACCAGGCCCCGACAGGCAACCGCCGAGAGTGAGCCAGAACACACCAGAGCATCCAGCCCCGGACATCGAGAACCACCAACGCATCGGCAGCCGGGGGCCTCATCCACCGGCAGGGAGTGTGGCGGGGGGCAATAGAGCCTGAGATGTTATTTCAGGTGGAGTCTAAGACCCAACCTGACGCAGTTGTTTTCCACCATCAATCACCTTCTTAAACCACAAACCCCGCTGCATATAGAAGCTACTGAAGAACACTGTAATAACTTTTTTTAAAACAAAAATTTACTCAATTCGTACTGTCACTCCTGGTTCTTCTGTTCCACCTGCATTGACAAACTGTTTACGGTTTGAGTTCTGCAGGTCTCTAAACTACTTTCCAGAAGTTTCCCAGCAAGAGATTGAAGACATTATTAGGAGGATGAAACCCTCCACCTGTGCTCTGGACCCCCTTCCTACAGCCCTGGTGAAAGCAAACACTACTGATAACTGGCCTTCAAGGTTCTGTACTACAATGGTTTAGGTCATATTTAACAAATAGGACTTTCTCAGTAATGATTGGTGACATGTTTTCCTCCTCAGCCCCTTTGACCTCTGGTGTTCCACAGGGTTCCATTTTGGGCCCTGTTTTATTTTCTTTGTACATGCTGCCATTAGGGTCAATCATTTCAAAGCACAATGTTTCTTTTCATCTATATGCAGATGATTTACAAATCTATCTGCCAATTGTGCCAAATTCTTCTGAAGCACTTAAATCAATCCATAGTTGTCTGTGTGACATTAAACTCTGGCTGTCACAAAACTGTCTCTGTGTGAATGAGAGTAAAACAGAGTGTATTATGTTTGGGACCCAAAATTCTTCTAGTTTTATCACTGCTGGTCTCGATTTTCCAGTTCCTTATTTGAGCCAGGCAGTCAAAAATTTGGGGGTGACTTTAGACAGCAGTTTAAATTTTCAGACTCACATTGACTCTGTTGTCAGGATAGGATTTTTTCATCTTCGCCTACTTGCGAAGGTTAAACCCTTTCTGAATCAGAGTGATCTGGAGAAAGCCATTCATGCTTTTATTAGTTCGCAGCTCGACTACTGCAACGCACTTTATGTGGGAATCACCCAAGCTCGTTTACACCGTCTGCAACTTGTGCAGAATGCTGCGGCTCGTATGCTGACCAATAATCGTAAAAATGATCACATCACACCGATCCTGTGCTCCCTTCACTGGCTTCCGGTACGGTTCCGGATTCAGTTTAAACTTTTGATGTTTGTTTTTAATGCGATTAATGGTTTGGCACCGTCTTATTTGTGTGAGACAATAAGCTTTTATCACCAAGGTAGAGCCTTACGTTCTGCAAACCAAAACCTGCTAGTGGTCCCTCGGTCAAGATACAAACAATGGGGTGATCGCTCTTTTGCAGTCGCTGGTCCTAAACTCTGGAACACTATTCCACCGGAGTTACGCAAAATTACGGATCTCCCTTTGTTTAAAGCACAACTAAAGACCCACTTGTTTAGAATGGCTTTTAATACTTTATAATTTTATGCTGTTATTATAATTTTCATGCATATTGTACATTTATTTGATTGCAATTATATGTTTCTTTGTTTCTATTATTAATGCTATTTTATTGTCATTTTAGTGCTGTGAAGCACTTTGGTTCAACTTAGGTTGCTGTAAAGTGCTATATAAATAAATGTTGATTGATTGATTGATACTGCCATAAGCCCTTTCATCACCATGATAATCAATCTTTCTCTCCAGGATGGCTACATTCCACATGCTCTAAAAACATCAATAATTAAACCAATTCTTAAAAAACCCACACTGGATCCAGATGTCTTGGCAAATTACAGGCCCATTTCTAACCTTCCATTTCTTTCCAAAGTGCTGGAAAAGGTTGTTGCTGCTCATCTTCAGGACCATCTTAAATGCAATAACCTGTTTGAAAAATTTCAATCTGGTTTCCGCTCTGCTCACAGCACAGAAACAGCACTGGTCAGAGTTACTAATGATCTACTGATGGCAGCTGATGCCGGCTCACCTTCTCTCCTTGTTCTCCTTGATCTGTCTGCAGCATTTGACACTGTCGACCATGGCATACTTTTAAATCGGTTATGTCACTCCATAGGTCTTGCTGATGCTGCCCTTTCTTGGTTCAAATCATATCTTACAGATAGAACAGAATATGTTTCCATTGGAAATGCAAAGTCTTGGGAACACAAGGTGTCTTGTGGAGTGCCTCAGGGTTCTGTACTCGGACCCCTTCTTTTCATTCTGTACATGCTTCCCCTTGGTGGTGTTATAAATCGTTATGGGCTATCATTTCACTGCTACGCCGATGATACACAACTCTACATGAAAACAGACAAGCATAACTCTACCCTATCAACACCATCCTACGAATTGTTGCTGACTGACTGTCTTGAAGAGATCAAGTCGTGGATGCAGCAAAATTTTCTACAGCTAAACAGCTCCAAAACTGAGGCAATTTTGGTAGGCTCTCCCCACCAGATCCGGTCATCCTCCATAACAAGCATAACTATCTCTGGACATGACATCCCCCTCTCTTCATCGGTCACCAACCTTGGAGTGCGGTTTGATCCTCAATTAACTTTTGAAAATCATATCAAATATCTGTGCAAGACCTCCTTTTACCATCTCAGGAATATTGCCAGACTCCGTTCTACTCTGACCCAGCCTGATGCAGAGAATCTAATCCATGCTTTTGTCTCCACCAGATTGGACTATTGTAATGCACTATTTATTGGGATTCCTAACAAGAGTCTTCAGAGACTGCAGTACATTCAGAACTGTGCTGCTAGGATCCTAATGAGGGTGCAGAAACATGACCATATCACCCCCATCCTTTACACACTCCACTGGCTCCCCATCTCAGCGAGGATCGAATACAAGGTCTGCCTGCTTACTCATCAGTGCATTTTTGGAAATGCTCCCACATACCTGAAAGAGTTGCTCACCCCACAAACCTTAACACGATCTCTCCGCTCTATGAACTCTAACCGCCTTCTCCAACCCTGGACTAAGCTCAGTACCATGGGGGATAGGGCTTTCTGTTCTGCTGCCCCTCGCCTATGGAATGCCCTCCCTGATCATCTGAGGGCACCACAGACTACTGAGCACTTTAAAAAAGCACTTAAAACATTTCTATTTAGCAGAACATATTATTGACCCCAGTTGCTGCTTTTCATCTTTTATATCTGTGTTCTTATGATATAAGTTTTTATGTTAGGTTTGTAGTTTTTATCATTTTCTAGGTTTATTTCTTGATTTAATTATTTTATGTTAGTTTTTTAGTTTTATGTTAGTTTGTTAGTTTTACCATCTTCCAGATATATTTTTGCTTTTTATGACAATGTTTTTATTCTGTGGCACTTTGAGATTGTTTAAATGTGAAGTGCGATACAAATAAAATATATTATTATTATTATTATACGTATAGACAAACAGGCGTACACATACACAAGCATACGTTCCCACCCTCATGCACACATAAACAAATATTCACCCATTCACCCAACATGAAGACACAGAAATGAACGCCGTACACACATTCACACTCCCCATATATACTCTATACTCCGAGATCCAGGCACTACCACCCCCAGAGGGGCAATCCGCCACCAGACCTCGGAGATGGATCCCTTTTTTTTCCTCTGGCATGGGGACAAGAAGACCACCCCGGACCCCACAGCAACCAAGAAGCCCACCAGCCCAGACCCCGACCGGACGGCCAGCCCCCCCCAGCCCCCGACCCCAGATGGTGAACAGAGAACAGGGGTGTGAAAAGACCCCATGCTTCCCTCCACCCGCTCATATGTGGTGTTGGTGTGTGTTGTTCAAATGGTCTTTTAAGTTATCATCTTACCAAGTAAAACTTCTGCAGTCCATGGCCCAGCGCTAAAGCCATATGTATTCCCTGAAGTTCAAGAAGAATACAATAAATAGACATGATGGGAAAGCTGCACTATGGCCATGTAACGGACCCTAACAGCAGACCTGGCCATCATAAATAACTAGATTGTTTGCCTGCATTTGTTTTTTATGGGCCTCAGTGCAGCTGTCTTTATTTACACTCAGAAAACCATGCGTATTTTCTCCGGGTCATCGTTTAGCCTCGCCATCAGGAAGGCATTTCAGCTGTGCTGCCTGTCGACTCTCTCAGACTGATGCAAAGAGACTGCTTCCTCCCACTGCTTCAAATGAGCCCACCTTGGCTCTGATTGAAGAACATAAGCATGTGCTTTGTCAGCTTAAGAATCCTCGGCACTGAACTCATTAACCCAAGCAAGTTCTGCAGATACACTGGCTTTCCAAGCTTACAGCGCAGGGGGAACCACCATGTTTTTTACCTGCCGTTTCACCCAGTGCTCACCTGTGTGACCTTCTCCTCTAGTTTTGACAGGACTGACAGTCTGCAGCTGCTCTAATGGCAACAACAGAGGAGAGGGGGCCCTGACAGGTGTACATACAGTTTCGGGATAAGCTATGGACAGCAACAGATGGAGGCAGAGGGGGGCATAATTTGGGGCAGAAAGATAAGCAAAATATCTCCAAAAACAACGTGTCCCTGGCAACAGAGAGCATTCAGCTCTGCATGCATCATTGCTTCACACAGTGAAATAAATAGATACAACTTTTTCAAATAGTTTTGCAGCAAAGACTGGAGCTGAGAAGTGTCGTTATAACATCACAGGTGTAGTACGAGAACTGCAATTACATCAGCAATTAACCATGTGGCTACTGACCATTTATTCTTAAATTTTTATCCATTGAACCATTTAATAAAGTTGTTCAAATAAATACAGCAGAATTTCACTGCTTTCAAGTACAGGAACCAAGATTGTTGTTTATGTTTATCAGAATGAAAAAGTAGGGAATGTGATAAATGCTATGAATGCATTTTGAAAAGCAATTTAAAAAGTACCGAACGCTCCCAAAGTTCAAAACAGACAAGTATGACTTTGTTTCATTTCATCAGAAATAATCCTATAATTTTATCCATCCATGCATCCATCTGCCAACTGCTTATCTAGTACAGGGTCATGGGGGGTGAGTCTGGTTCCTGCTCTACCTTGGGGGTGCTTCACCCCATCCATTCAAGCTTAGAGCTTCTCTATATGTCATACTGATTCTGGATAATAATTAATGCAGCCCAAAGTGTCTGTAATTCTTCTAATGACAGAGAATAGGAGATGGGAAGGAGAAATCTCTGGCTCAAAATGCTCTCTAATCGCGAGTGAGGAAAATCAGAGGGAGAGATTCTTAAGTAGCACTGAGGAGCAGATGTGACTGGGAAGCATCAGTGCCATCTACTGGGGATTTTAGAGAAACGGAATCCTTCAAAGAGTTGGCCTTTGAAAAAGCAGATTGTATAGGAAATAATTAAATCTCTCAACTGCAATGAGAGGTATCTGCTATCTGAAGAGTAACATAAAACAAGATGAAAAGACCCAAAGCCACTGGATCCGTCTTTTATTTTTGGTAAATACTTCATCTACTTGAAACTTATAACACCACAAACAAGAATAAAAAAGCAAAAAGACTTAGCTGAAAACATAATGTAGGCAGTCTAGCTGTGAATACATCTATACTGACGTTTCTGATAGCTGTGGCCTTCAGATAAGGTGACAGGAAATGTAAGGTGTAATCAGGCATTTACAATATCAGTAGTACTTAATGGTAGTTGTTATACAAGTAAACTTGGAAGCACATGATTTGAAAATAAGATCAGAACTGCCTTTCTAAGAACTGCCCTTCTAAATAAAGGAAAATAGTTACCAGCTAAAACTGGAGTTTTTGTGGTCAGTTGCAGACACTTGACCATTTTACGGAATAATCATAAAAGTGGAGTAGCTCTTAGCAATATCATACACTATTTGCACAAACATATTGGGAGTGACAGCTGTTATGCAAAGGGGGGGGAGGGCAACTCCACATTGATGCCTATGGATTTCATAAAAGTTCCAGTAAGTGTAATGGTCAGTTGCCCAATACATGTTTCCATATAGTGTACTGTATATTGTACACATCTCACAGATTTTCTTCTGGAACATTCCAAGTCCAGTGAGGAAGTGGAAAGACTCGTTTAATCTGCTGCCAGATTTCTCTATTATACAGTTCAAATATTTTTTTCAAGACCTGAAAACATTAAACAGATTTCTGAGCCATCAGTGACCCGTGTTAGAATGACCTTTCAGAACTGACTATGACTGGAATTCTGATTCATCTTCATACCCAAACTGTCTCTCTGCTTGAAACTATTACTGCATGGAACAAGTAATATGGCTCAGTGACTGCCTGAATGAAATAAAATTATGGCTCAATGACATTTCACTTATTTAATCCATGTAATGCAAAGAATCTTTGGCTACCCTTGCTTAAACTGAACTGTGCCACTCCTTCGTCAGTAATTTATGACAGGTGGTGATTCAAGAAAGTGCTAATGCTTAAACTAATCTGATAAGCTCCTTTGCAACTAGAGGTTGGTTTTACACTATTGTAACCATTTAAACTTTGGATGTGTGAAAGTTTTCCAGTTGGCAGCTACATAGTGTTTCTATTTAACATTCCTCCTTATACAGTATCATTTTCTGGGTCATGGCCAAAGATTGCTGTAGTGAGACTAAGAACAACCCAACTGCCTATGTTTTCTCCCTGCCTGCATATCTGCTCCTTGCACGCATGTTCTACATGGATGGAGTTGGATGGTGCCCCAGGGTAATCCAGTGTTATCTGTAACAATGAAAGCAGGCTTAATTGGATTGATTTCCACAGAAATTTCTTTGATCTGATATGAAAAGTTTTGCTGAGGAAATAAGTAAAGGGTTAATGTGGGAAAAGCTGTGCTTTATATGTTTTTAAACGCACGACTGCAGAGGCGATGAATCAACCAGCGTGCAGTAGAGGGTGGCTGCCTCTGCAGAGCGCATTCAAAAACATACAATGCAAGACTCAGAGTGCATTAACCTGCTTATACCATGGTCACCACACATTTGGCTTATGCGTTTGTACTTAAAGGCATTTCTTCATGTTTACAAGCCAAAATGGATTTATGACGGTTTTTCTCAGTCGCTTTGGTATATTTCTCAGATAAGAAATGAAATTCGCATAGCTACTTGTACAACCTCCACCTCATCGCATCACATTGCATCATAAACGCAATGTCTCGTTCTTCTGGCGAAGTTGCAAATGCTTTGGGACAGTCATGCAAATTATTATTTACAATCGCCTGCTGATTCCTACATTATCAATTATTTATGCCATGTTGGCCAAAATGTATTGCACTGGTTCTCCATTAGTTCATTGTATAAGTCATTATATGCAAAATGGTTGAACTAGTTGTCATAATCGGTCAAGCATATTCTCTATACATCTGTATTACAGTTTTTTAAATATAAATGTGTCCCGAACTGATGAATCTCTCTGTTAAATCTTGACTTTCACCAATAGAGGGGGATGTTTGAAGCATTAGATCGACTAATTATCAATCAGTTCTCTAAATTAGCTCAGAGGTGCATCTCATGAACCTTCAGTTGGTAAAGCATATACTGACAGAGCACAACACACTGTTACAATTTGGCAATTGAAGAACAATGAGGAAATGAACAGGGTCAACAGCTGGTAAGAAGAAGTGGAGTAAGGCTGCATGATGAAAGGGTAAGGGGGCAAAACAGAGGTAGAGGTAGAAGAGGCCAAGAACAGAGGCACTTTCCTGATGAAATAAGGGTGACAACGTGGACCATGTCCTCAATAATGGCCTTACAATGGCTGAGGCTGATCAAAGGGTACATCTGAATGCTGGGACTACAACCATCTCCTCAATCATTCAAATATTTCATAGAAACAACAGGAATGTAATCCAACAATGTGTAGTATACAGTAATTATACTTTATACAGTTACACACTGTGTGTATTCTGTAGCGCACACACACATAGGTAGGCATACTTACAGTGTGTACATATGTATACATATGTGAGTGTTTGCGTGTTACAGTATATGTACAGTATGTGTAACTTTATACTGCTGAAATTGATATGTGTCATACAGAAAAAGTACTTGTGCATTTTCAATCATTGTCATCAAAATCTTAGCCATAGTTTACATCAGGAAATACATACAGAGGGCACTGTTAAATTAACGACATGGCTAAGCATTTTGACCATCTTGTCTGTGAATGATCACACAAGGACTAGTTATTCTGATGGCACCAACAGGTTCATTGACATAAATATTTAGTTTTAAGGGATAAAATAAGAATTTTTAGAAAGTTATAGGCTTTTGCAGGTAGTCCATCATCTGGTACTGTTTGTACAAATTGTATGGAGAAGTGCACTTACTGTTTTGCAAATGTTAAGGGTGATTCGAAAAATATACCAAAGCGACTGAGAAAAACTACTATTAAAGATTATTGGAACTTGCTTAAAAGCTCCATAGACATATAAGTATGGTATCGTGTCAGGGTTGGTGCCTCCTAACCCCTCCCTTTGTGACCTTTCTGCATTTGGCCATCAGGCATTGCTGGCCATTCCACCTTTATCCCTCTCTGTCCTTAAACCCTTGTGTGTTTCCCCTGCTCCCTGGTACTGCTGTGCTTCTCAGTAGGCCGAGCGTGTACGTCACTCTTACTCGTGGGTTCGAGGCTGACCAGCCTCATCTGTTTATTGGTAATTAATGGGTTTCTGTTCCCCTGTGTTTCTCTATCTGTATCCCTTTGAAAGACTGCCCTGCTTGTATTCTTTTCCGGTTTTGTTTTGTATTTCTGTTCCATGCTTATTATCTTAGTGTTGTATACCCAGTTAATGGTTATGTTGTCTAGTTGCAATGTCTGTTTAGTTCCTTCTTTTACGTGCATGTTAGTGTTAATTTGTTTCACTTGTTGCTTGTTTGTTGCCCCATGACTCTCATTGGTTAATTGATTATTGTCAAAATTTGGAGCGGGAAAGCAGGAGCCGAGTAATCATGGAACGAGGGGTTTATTCAGGAAAACAAGAAGGCGAGGCACAAAAACGGTGATGACTTCAAAGACAGGACTAGGGAAACAAATGTAGACGTGTACTGAAATACAGAAACTTAATCAGACAGGACTAGAAACAGCTGGTAACATGGGGATTCCACACGTGGTTAACGAGGGGGCGTGGCACACAGGAGGATCAGACGAGCAGGTTATGACAATTATTGAGTTACACCTATTTTTTGTTTACCCTGCTTGCCTGTGTGTTTTTACATGCCTGTGGCCGCTCTGTTTTCTGTCAGTGTTCATGTTCATGTTACTGTGTGTTGGGAATTCTGTTCGTCTTGTAGTCCTGCTCCCTGTGTTGCTTTGTTCCCTGGTGAGATTATTTTATGGTTTCATTAGTTGGTTTGTATTTTTCCCCTTATGTTTTTGACCCCTTTAATTTGTGCCTTTCCCTAGTGTGTTCTGTGTAATTCATTATATCTTTATTTGTCTCTGAACTTTCTTTATGCTTGCACTGGGGCATTGCACTGCTCCATGGGGCATTGAATGTCTTAATCTAAGTCGGTTGTTCCTCTGTTTTTCTTGGTAGGAGGATTACTTATAATTGAGGCACCCATGCCTTGATTGTTGCTTTGAAAAGTTTGATTTATTATTCACACATCAGTTATTAGACCATTTTTTAAATACAATTTTTAGTGAACAGTGGGTGTCCTCACCATAATGTAAATGTATGGGTGTTGATTCTGCTAAAGCATGCCAGTTTGGTCTTAAATTTGGCTTGAAGTGGCATTGAAAAAGTCTTAAAAGAAAAAAAAAACTAAAATTTCACAACAGGATTTCTGCAGATACCCTTCTGTAACATTCTTGCAAAAGATGTTTTTAATTGAGGCTTAAAAATTGAAACAGATTGAATAGCTCACATACACTGTGGCATAATCCTAAGTACACTGAGCAAACTGGATCCTGAGGATCTTGATGTACAAGCCTGCATCAAGGGAAGAAGATATTCAGACAGATAGGAAGGGGCAATTCTGTGAAGAGCTTTGTAGGTGATAAGTATTAATTTATTTTTGATTGAAAATCCTGAAAAACGCGAGCAATGTGGGTATTTTTTTTTTTTTTTTAGTACGTTAGCAAAGAGGCAGCAGAATTTTGAGCATACTATAAGTTGGCTTCCTTTCCAAATATCTCTACAATTAACTATACATTACAATACTCAAGACGTGTAGTGATGAAACTTTGGATTAATGTTTCAGTACCAGTAATACTGAGGAAGGAACAAAGGCTGGCTGTTCTGATATTAAAATGTTAAATCTTTAATAGAAGTGGTAGTTTAGCACCACCTATTGGCAGCCTGTAGAATTTTTTTTCTAGTCACTTCCTGGCAAGAAGAAGTTGCCTAAATCGAATGGAAGCTGTTAACCATCTATAACATCTGTTTATTATTCCATTTCCATCACCTTTCATCTTCATGGATGCAGTAGCATCGTCCGTATGTATTCATTTAGTTTAAACTTCTTATGTATGTTATTGTTAGAAAGTTAGATGTCTAATAAAGTTTGGTAGGTCTCTCTTGGGCAATGAGTGTTGCTGGTCACCTTTACAATTAAAATTAATGTTAAGTAGTCCAAACATTAAAACAAAATGGAGTGTTATAATTATGTTTGAAGCATAGTGTAATTGGATACAGCTAATTAGAGCTTTATGTTTTTCTGCATTGTTTTTTTTTTTTTTTTTTTTTTTACACCATTAAACATGTAGATGAGTCCTTGGTAACGGGAAGGTGTTTATCTGGCTGCCAAAGCACATGGGTTGTGTGGAGGGCAACACACATCAGTGCTACTAAGATTGAAAAATGCTATTTGAACCAGAGATCTAATACAGGACAGAGAGGTGACAGGCTGATTACCCCATAATTACAGACCGTTGTTGAGCGCACTACTAGGACCCAATTCACATCAACTTCCAAGTCAGGCTAGAATACTAAGGCAGTTAATGGGTGAGGCAGGTGGTATGGAGGTGACTGTATTGGTATTGCATATAATTGTGTGTCATCAGCATACGAATGAAAACTGAGAACATGGTGATGAATGAAATGACCTTACAGGAGCACATAAATACTAAAGAGAAAAGGGCCTAAAACAGACTCACAGGGGATGCCTTGAGTGAGAGGATTTTAATGTCTTGAAGGATACAGAATACTGATGGTCAATAAAATAAAATGTAAACCAGGAAAGAGCAACACCACCAATATCTGAAAGTTTGAGCAGGATTTTGTGGTTTACACCGTCAAATGCCAAGCTAAGATCGACGAGGAGAAGTACGGCGACATCCCCAGAGTCTGTATCCTCGAGTAGATCATTAGCCACCCCAGGCAGTGCGGTTTCTGTTCAGTGTAGGGCTTTGAATCCTGATCAAAATGGTTCATACGGATTATATGCACTTAAGTGATCTTTAAGTTGAGCGGCAGCAACTCCAAAATCTTAGCCATAAATGGAAGATTTCAAATGGGTCTGTAAGATTTTAACTAAGTCTAAACCAGGATTCTTGACAATAGCAGCAGCTTTCAATTGAGGTGGAACAATATAGGGCATGGGAGCTGAAACAGTGTTAAGACACTCCTTGTTAACTGTAGAATGGGCAGAATGTAACTGACAAAATGAGTTTGATTTCAAGACTAGTTCTACAATAGAAGCAAGACTGGTAGGAATACTGTATAATAAGTATAATATAATAATAATAGTTTCTGGCCATCTCATAATCACCTAATTGTTCCCAACCTATTGTCAAGCACTTACACCTGTCTCTGGTCTGTTATCCGTGAATATATGTGTCTGCTGTAGCCCTCCACCCACGATCTGTCATTGTAGCTGTTTGCATTATCTACAGTGAGTTAATGTTAGTCCAATCAGTACCCTGTCTGATGTAATCCCTTTGTCTTAGATAAGTCCTGGTTCTGACACACGGGACCAGGGATCAAGGAAATAGGACACAAAAAACGAACAAAGTACATAGGACCTGGGACTGGGGAAACAAGACCAGACCAGATGAGACATCAGCAACACCCATGGAAAAGAAGAGACTGGAGAAGGTTGGTATGTAAAAGGGAAACTAGGACCGACATATGGAACATGAGGAGAAGGGTAAGGAGAAAAATGGGGAACACCAGAGCGGGTTGGATATGACCAGGAAAAAGAATCAGGGACCACGGCTGACTTGGACAGAGAACGGGGTGAGGAACAAAATGGAGACCAATGAACAAAGGAAATAGGTGCAGGGCCGAACACCGGTCCATGGACCATGGAGACTACCAAGGGTCTGGTCTGAGCTGTCCTGGGCTGAGCGGTGGAGACTCAGGCGTGGGCGTAACTGAACTGGTAGAAGACAAAACCACAGACATGTCGGAGTTCCGTGAAGGATTAGCACACCAGCAGGGAACCCAGAGTGTGTGGACAGAACCCATTTCCCTGGTGACCCTGCCAAGACACCAGCAAGACTTTCCCTCACTAGTTGTTCTTCCTTCTTTTCCTCTTGTTTTGACCCCTCCCAGCCCTTTGATTTTCCAATACTGTGTATTTTGTGTGCACTAAAGCCAAAATCTTCAAAAACGTCCAACCTGTTTGTGGATCATCACTCCCTCCTGAAGTCCAGTTGTGACAGAGATAGAGGAGGCTTAGCAGAAAAGCACTGATATAAATTCTCAAGTTTCGAAAATTTTCAAGATTGCATTACGGAGCTCAACAGAAGCAGCAGGGGTTTTGGCAGGAGGCAGGCAAAGGTTATTAATAGTGGAAAAAAAGTTTTAGGCCTAGAAGTCATATTAGTGATGATTAGAGTAATACGATGAGAAGGCAGCCATAACAGCAGCTCTGTATGCCTTCAAGTGGTCAAAATAAGCCAAAATATGAACAACCAGGCCTGTTTTCTTATAGAGCCTCTCAAAGCATAGCTCTGCTTCTTCCATGGTATATATACTATATTGCCAAAAGTATTGGGACATCCCTCCAAATCATTGAATTCAGGTGTTCCAATCACTTCTATAGCCACAGGTGTATAAAATCAGGCATGCAGACTGCTTCTAGAAATATTTGCGAAAAATGCATTGCTCTCAGGAGCTCAGTGAATTCAACCATGGTACCGTGATGGGATGTCACCTGTGCAATAAGTCCATTTGTGAAATTTCCTTGCCTTTAAATATTCCACTGTCAACTGCTAGTGGTATTAAAACAAAGTAGAAGCAATTGTGAACAACAGCAACTCTCGAAGTGGTAGGCTGTGTAAAATCACAGAGCGAGCACAACGCATGCTGAGGCGCACAGTGTGCAGAAGTTGCCAACTCTCTGCAGAGTCAATAGCTACACACCTGCAAACTTTGTGTGGCCTTCAGATTAGCTCAAGAATAGTGCATAGAGAACTTCATGGAATGGGTTTCCATGGCCAAGAAGCTGCATCCAAGCCTTACATCACCAAGTGCAATGCAAAGTGTCGGATGCAATGGTGTAAAGCACGGTGCCACTGGACTCTAGAGCAATGGAGACATGTTCTCTGGAGTGAAAAATCACGCTTATCTGTCTAGCAATCTGATGAACGAGTCTGGGTTTGGCGGTTGCCAGGAGAACGGTACTTGCCTGACTGCATTGTGCCAAGTATAAAGTTTGATGGAGGGAGATTATGGTGTGGAGTTGTTTTTCAGGGGTTGGGCTTGGCCCCTTAGTTTCAATGAAAGGAACTCAATGCTGCAGCATTCAAAGCCATTTTGGACTATTTCATGCTCCCAACTTTGTGGGAACAGTTTGGAGACAGCCCCTTCCTGTTCCAACATGACCGCACCAGTGGACAAAGCAAGGTCCATAAGGGCATGAATGAGCGAGTCTGGTGTGGAGGAAGAGTAACTTGACTGGCCTGCACAGAGCCCTGACCTCAATCTGATAGAACACCTTTGGGATGAATTAGAGTGGAGACTGCGAGCCAGGCCTTCTTGTCCAACATCAGTGCCTGACCTCTTCTGGAAGAATGATCAAAAATTCCCATAAACACACTCCTAAGCCTTGTGGACGGCTCTCCCAGAAGAGTTGAAACTGTTATAGCTGCAAAGGATGGGCCAACACCAATGTATTAAGAATGGGATGTCATGTGTGTGTAAAGGCAGGTGTCCCAATACTTTTGGCAATATAGTGTACTGTAGCTCTGGTATGAATCACAGCCAGGTGTAAGAAGTATGTACTAGCCTACAGGAGCACGATCGTCCAGGATTTTAACCTCATAGAATTACACAAACTAAGTATCTGCAAAGGGTACTACAGTTCAACAGCATCATGGAGGTGGGAAGCACATATAGACTCTGAGAAAGATGACGTATCAATTAGCTTGAGATTGCAAATGGTAATCATTATTTTAGGAGTAGCTAAAACAAAATTTGATTAGTTTACAATCTGATATACCAGTATCAGAGTCAGACAAAGAAACATTCTGAATACCAGATGAGATCCAGACTATGACCTTTATCATGGGTTGGGAAACCAACATGCCGTACAAAACTGAAGCAATCTAATGTGAAGCACAGCTCACCAGTGGCCGTACATTTGGTATCTACATAAATATTGAAATCACTCAGTAAAATAATTGCAGGTGACATGCCACAAACAAGACTGATTAATTCATTGAGTTCAGTGAAAAGCTCTAGGTGGAGCTTAGCTTTGTAGATTAGAACACCATATATGAATGCCTGTCCAGGAATTTTAAAACTTATATACTCAAATGATGCATCATGGTGCAAATCAACAACAATAGCTTTAAGACTATTTCAAAATACAGTATAACCACAGCCAGACCACCACCCCTTCAAATGGGGCTCAGACAAAAACTGTAACCACAGCGGGCAGCAGGTTCAACTGTGAATAGTCATTAGATGTTTGCCAAGTTTCAACGAGCAGCAGAATGTTCAGATGTTTTGAGGTAGTCAACTCATTAAGAAAGAGGCATAGTCCATTACGGAGCGAGTTTAACAGTGCAAGATGGAAATTATAATTGGCACATTATCCTTGATTACTCTGCTCCAATTGCTTTGACGGTCGTCTCAGTGAGCAATGGGACCTGATCCAGCATCTTGAAGGCAGATTTATTACTGAGTCGAGTCTTGCAGACCAGGATGTAGGAATGGCATCAGGGGAAGTATAATTAATATAGAATTTCTGAGGAGCATGATATTGCCACACGCCATGCACACACAACAGTAACACTGCACTGGTCAGTGTGTATGCTCCAAACAGAGATTATGAGGATTTTTTTTAGCAATATTTTGCAAAACCGTCTGATTTAACCTCTCACCAATTAACTATGGGTGGCAATTTCAATTGCTGGGTACGACCCCAATTAGGCCACTCTTCCTCAGTTTCACATACACAATCAAAATTGGCCAAGATCATGCAATCCTTCCTAGATGAATTTAATGTCTGACATCCCTGGCACTTTTTCAGTTCCAATAAAAGGGAATAATGTCCATTATACCTTTACACATGCCGACTCTTTTCTTGTACATGATAGGCTCCTCCCATTTAGCTTCTCATTTCAGCTGGCATATATTATGCGATTGCTTTTTCAGACCATGCCTCCATTTCCGTGAATGTGTATTTTATTCATTTTATTGAATGCCTGACCAGCCTGGCAGCTGAACACTGAGCTCCCATTGATTTATATTTAAATGTTAACAAAACCTCAGGCATTTCAGCCTCTGTCCTCTGGATGACTATAAAGGCATACGGTATCACAGAGAGGAAATTGTGTTCATAATTATATTCAGGATTTGAGAATAAAACGCAGAACAAAAAAAACTGAATCATCTTTCTAAATGTATCAGCCAGTTAGACACCATCTACGTCAGTTATGAGGAAAGGCGGGTTGAGATTTCAAAACCAGGAGAGAAGTAGTTTCACAAAGACTCTGGGGGAGGGAATTCCACAGCTTGGGGGCTGTGACCCTAAGAGTATATGGTGAAGTTTAAATCTCAGGACAGACAACAGACCAGAAGATGAAGATCTACGAGTAATTCTGTTAGATAGTGAGGAGTATAACCATGGAGTGCTTTGAGTGTAAATGGGATATAGATCAGGGAGCCAGTGCGTTATGGAGGACAGGGTGATGTGTACTGAGCATGTAGTGTGGGTGAGACTCAGGCTGCAAATATTTCATGTGGCCATGTATCTCTTGATTTCTTCAAATATTTTCTGCAAATGGCTCTTAAGCCAATGCAAACAACAGGGGTTTAAGCATCTGTCTCATACTCCAATAAAGCCTGAATGGGTCTGAAAGAGTAGAATTCTCATAGTGGGGTCAGTGTATAATTATGTAATCCATGATAAGGTGCTACTGCTTTCCTATAAGGCACTCAGTGGTTTAGCACCAGAGTATATCAGCAGTTCACTGGTTCCACATAACCCCCCTCGTCGGCTTTGTTCTCAAGGTGTGGGCTACCAGGCGGCGCTTAGACTGAAATGGTCTTCATTTGGTTGCACAGCATTCTGTTACAGGGCTCCAGTGTCCGAGATTCAGACTCACTCCCGATATTTAATTCAAGGCTAAAAACAAGGGATCGTTCAGTCTAGCATATGGTGCTGATAGCTACTTCCCACCCCCAGCAATTTCAGTGAGTTTGCACAGGTAGTGAACAAGTCGGGGGCAGGAAAAGCCACAGAGATCTGTGCTATCTGACTGTGAACATCTCCAGGCTGATAAGGCTGTCTTCCTGGCATAGCAAGCAATTTTTGATTTCATTTGGGAGATAGGGGTCATCCAAACTGACGGGAAAACGGGACTTGTTGTCCCTATCTGGAAAGGGAAGGGTGATCACCTGGGTTGCGGCAACTACAGGGGGATAACACTGGATAACATTTAGTGCTGGGTAAGATCCTTGCTAGGGTCATCCTCAAAAGGATCTGTGATCATTTGCTCACCTACCAGAGACCACAGTCAGTCTGGTTTTACGCCTAACAAATCATCAAACGTATTCTGGGACTGAGGGTTCTCATTGAGCACAAATGCGAATATCAGCAGGGTTTCTTTGTAGCCTTTGTCGATTTTCATAAAGCGATTGACTCAGTTAATGGAGCTGCCCTGTGGGACATCTTGAGACTTTATGGGATCCCCCTGAAATATCTAGAAATCATGGACAGCCTTGTACCTTGGTACTATGAGTGCTGCGCAGAGAGGAGGCAGAACTTGTGTGTTCTTCCCATTGGATTCTGGAGTTTGTCAGGGGTATGTTCTTGCTCCTATTCATGTCAATGCTTGCATGGACTGGATGTTGGGCAGGATCATGGGGTCCAGCGGCTGTGGTGCATCTGTTGGTGAGGATAGATTTACCAGTGCTGACTTCGCCAACAATGTTGTGATCTTTGCGGAGTCAATGGAGGCTCTGATCAAGGTTCTCGAGGGGCTGAGTGAGAAGTCTGAGTGTCTGGGTTTGCGACTGTCTTGGATCAAAACCAAGATCCAGGCCTTTAATGACCTCTTGGGCACAACTGACAATAGTGTGTTTGTCTGTGGAGAGAATGTCGATCTTGTTCAGAGGTTCACGTTCCTAGGCAGTGAAATTCATGTCACGTTGCTGAGGACCCGAGTGGCTTGATCAAGGGAACGCCCACGTAATACATGGCTGTGGCAGATAGACGGCCATTTCCAGAGGGTGGGACAGGACCACGTATCGGCCTAGGGGGTTGCCAACTGGGATCCTGAGGTGTTTTGTCATATGGTGGGTACGGTAACGCACTGGACTGGTGCATGCTCCCCAACCTGCTGAAAGGTGCACCTACAATAACCTGGTACTAGAAAGTTTGTAAACCCTTTAGAATTTTCTCAATTTCTGCATAAATTTAAATGTGTTAAATTTGTGATCAAATTTTCATGCATGTCCTAAAACAAGATATAGAAAAACCAGTTAAGGGCAGTAGTGTCTTAATGGATAGGGAAGTGCACTTGGAATTGAAGGATTGCTGGTTTGAATCCCCGACCAACAAGGCACCACTGAGGTACCACACCCAAGCACTGTTCCCCGGGTGCTGAATTAGCTGCCCCCTGCTATGTCACAACGTCACATATGGGTTAAATGCAGAGGACACATTTCGTTGTTGTGCACTGTGTGCTGTGGTGTGTCAACAATGACCACTGATCACCTAATTCAAATGGCACAAAAGCATTGTTCTTGTTCTTTGATTTTTTTGAGGAAAATTGTTAAATGTTTGTATGTGGAAAAAGTATGTGAACCTCTAGTATTATCAGTTCATTTGATGAGGAAATTCAAGTCAATAAGGAGTGAGTTTGGCCCTGTGATCAGGTGTGAGTTTGGCCCTGTGGTCAGGTGTGAGTTTGGCCCTGTGATCAGGTGTGAGTTTGGCCCTGTGGTCAGGTGTGAGTTTGGCCCTGTGATCAGGTGTGAGTTTGGCCCTGTGGTCAGGTGTGAGTTTGGCCCTGTGATCAGGTGTGAGTTTGGCCCTGTGATCAGGTGTGAGTTTGGCCCTGTGATATTTAAAGTTTGTAAATCTGGGTTTTCACTATGAAAGTCTAATCTTCACAGCAGAGGATTTGGAAATGTGTTGTGGCTTGATCAAAAGAGATTTATGAGGAGTTTGTGTTATCTAATGGTATAGTTAGCCTCCACATGAGTGGTCAACCAACAAAGATCACTACATGAACAAGGAGTGTAATAGTTCAGGAGGTCACAAAGAACATCTAAGACTAATGTCATGAGTCCAGCATCAGGAGAACACTGAAGAGCAACGGTGTGCATGGCAGGGATGGAAGGAGAAAGCCACTACTTTCCAAGAACATCACTATCCATATATAGTTTGCTAAACATCACATGGACAATCCAGAAGTACACTAGAAGAGTGTTCTGTACAAAAAAATAATGTGATAACACTAAAAATGTATCAATAACACAAATCACTATTATTATCATCAGCATAATTATAAAAATGAAAACTAAGTACATTAAAGTTGTAATGGTGGACTTCAGTCAAATCACACTAGGGTTGCAAAGGGCTGGAAAATTTCTGGAAATTTTCCTGAAACTTTCCGTTCCATGG
This sequence comes from Paramormyrops kingsleyae, assembly GCF_048594095.1. NCBI lineage: Eukaryota > Metazoa > Chordata > Actinopteri > Osteoglossiformes > Mormyridae > Paramormyrops > Paramormyrops kingsleyae. The sequence goes on along the minus strand of NC_132802.1, from coordinate 21,123,668 downwards.
GAAGTTAAGCTGGGGAATTTTGGAAATATTCCACATTAGAAACTTTCCATGGGAATTAACGGGAAAGTATGGGAATTAACAAGAATATTCCTAGAATTTTGCAACCCTAAATCACACTGATTTATGACTGGATCTTAGTATATGGTTAGTGTATAATACTAGGCGGTGCTATGTTGTTCTGTACTATGCTGATGTGTACTCTCAGTCTTTTTTCTGGATTGTATTGAACTGAGCTCATTATTGCAGAGCTGCGTTGTTTACTTTTTATTGCTCAAAGTTGATGAAAATGGTGTCACCCCTTGCCAATGTCAGGCAATGCAAATTAATATGAAACAATTTAATTCATACCATAGGCTATGTCAAATTAATCAGCTGCCTTATTTAATGTGGCTGCTATTTAAGTAAATGAATGCAGTGTCTCTTACTGAATATTTCTCCTCATTCACATTTATTGTCCTCTTGATACATGTGCTACAGGTCATGTCCCACAGTCATTAGAAAATGGAAATTCAACTGTATTAATTTTGTGCTTGATGAGAGAAGGTAGGGTTAGGGTGGGAAGGCGGACCTGCCTTAAACCCATAAGCCGTCACACTGTTGCCTGTTTGCCCTGCAAGTCTTCCTTTATCCAGGGACCAGAGCCCATGTCAGCAGAACATAATCAGCTCCACCCCAGAAGCTGCAGGGATTGGACTTAGGATAAGGCTTTTTGGGCCTCGTTTCCAACACTGGAAGATTCTGGCAAGGATTATGTTAAAATGGTGGCCTAAACAGCAACCTTTTTTGGGCCAAGATCCTGGTTATTCGCTGTTTGCCAAAAAAAAATGACACTTTGAAGGAAAGGTAAATTAAACTATCAGTGGGTGAATAGGACAGAGTGACAGAACTACATGACATGTTGACAAAATAACTTTTCAGGGTGGCACCCAGCAGCGTGTTATGGGTCATGTGACTGCAGTGTTACAGCGCTGCCGCAGCCCAGATTGCATTGTCTGCGGGGGCTTTGGCAGGTGGCAGCACGTGCAGCTCAGTCAGCCGGCAAAAAAGAATGCCGCTTCCTGTGCTTATTTTAAGAAAGGCACCTATAAATAGGCTTCCACAGAGGAGAAAATTTGGCATTTTACAGGGCATGGGCAGGAAAACCTGCCTGCGTTTTACTGCCAGCCCTCTCACAGCAACACTTTAAAGAAAAAAACCTTTCAGAATGTATGCAATGCCGTGAAAAATATGAGTGGTACTGGTGATGGCATCAGCGATTTGAGGCACGCAGTGTATCACTTGCCGTTTACACCGACAAACAATTACTTGTCTAAGCCACTTTGCAGCAGTTCATGGGCTCATACATAATAGAAAAACAGACTATTCCATGTGGTAAGTGGAATTGATCTGGTCTCAAAGCAATGCATTCTTGATTAAAAAAACTGCTGAGAAAGCATTTAGAATAAAAAATATTAAAATTAAGGTCATCCCTTTGCCTCACGTGAATCCCACAAATGTGTTGTACATAACCAGCCAAAATTAATTACTTATTGCTTCTATGCTAGAGGCCTTGATTTTTTTTGATAGCGCTAGATTATAACATTTGAAGGTTGACCACGACAGCTAACATGATTGCTTTTGTTCATGCCATGGGGTAATAGTTACATTATATTTTTCTTTCTGCAGCTATGATCCTTGTTTAATTATAAGACAGTGCTGGTCTATCGTCCCTCTATTAATGTCATTGACACAAGTTCAATGCACTGGCTCAGTTTAATTGAAATTGATTTGAATTACCTATGCTTCATGACTGGGCATGTATTGTGACCAATGCAGATGATTCGGAAATGAAAATTTTCCCGTTTTCGTTTCCAAATTTTGTGTATTAGCATACTTGTTCTTAATAGAGAAATATTAGTAAATAAAATAACAATATAGGCCAAATTAACTTCATCAATGACTAACAAAACTTAACGCACATTTGCCAACAGACAGCTCATACACAAGTACAAACAAGTACAAAATGTAGCTGCAAGCAGCAATAATGGGGCCAAACACACTACTAGAGCATAAATGCAATGGAAACAACTTCATGGCCACATAAGTTCAACTTCGTAGGTTGACATGTCCTGTCCTTTGGATCTCTTAATATATCACTGTCACGTCTGAATGTAGGGAGGGAATAGCGATCCATATGTAGCGTTTAGTGCCCCAAAGGGGACTTTATTATAGCACTGACACACACTGGATCACAAAGAAAAGAACCATGGTCAAAGCAAGAGGTAGGGAGGATAAATCAGGAGAGACGAGGGCTGACTGAGACACAGGGAAGACGCGGGTAAAATTGTGACACAGAACATTAACAATTATATGTTTATTTTATATAGTGCCTTTCCCAATTTTATGGTTGCTTTACAAAATCAGTAATACGCACAGTAATAGAATATTACAGAAAGCGGAAATACAACAACATAGGAACTTAACATATACCATAAACTAACCAGCTGAAGAAAATTTTCAAGAAATACTGCAAAACCAGAATATCAGGATCAAGTATGGAAAGTGAATGACTCAGGCTTTAAGTTCTGTCTAAGATGGGAGATCAGTGTCCTTATGGACCTTGCTTTGTGCACTGGTGTGCAGTCATGTTGGAACAGGAAGGGTCCATCCCCAAACTGTTTCCACAAAGTTTGGTGCATGAAATTGTCCAAAATGCCTTCAATTACTGGAGCATTAAGACTTCCATTCACTCGAACTAAGGGGCCAAGCCCAACCCCTGAAAAACAGCCCCACACCATAACTTTATACTTGGCACAATGCAGTCAGGCAAGTACCGTTCTCCTGGCAACCGTTAAACCCAGACTCGTCCATCGGATTGCTAGGCACAGAAGAGTGATTCATCACTCTAGAGAACACGCCTCCACTGCTCTAGAGTCCAGTGGCTTTGCATTGCACTTGGTGATGTAAGGCTTGGATGCAACTACTCAGCCATGGAAACCCATTCCATGAAGTTCTCTGCACACTATTATTGAGCTAATCTGAAGGCCACACAAAGTTTGCAGGTCTGTAGCTGTTGACTCTGCAGACAGTTAGGTGACTTTTGCACACTGTGCGAATCAGCATGCATTGTCCCCACTCTGTGATTTTACGTGGCCTACCACTTCGTGGCTGAGTTGCTGTTGTTCCCAATTGCTTCCACTTTGTTATAATAGGTGCTTGATTTTATACACCTGTGGCTATGGAACTGATAGGAACACCTGAATTCAATGATGGGGTGTCCCAGTACTTTTGGCAATATAGTGTATATCCAAATCAAGTTCGGAAGCCCAACAAAAGCCCAACAAAAACTGTGTCACTCCATCACGTGGGGGTGCTGACCTAAGCAAAAATGCATTTTGGCTAATATTTGTTGATATGTTTGTCTGATAATACTATTGGAGGTCCCAAAGCCAAACCATGGCAAGTTATCAAGATAACTTAATTTTAGCGACTGCCATATTACATTTTATTGAAAGGTTTAAAATTGAACAGGCCATAAATTTTGTCCAATCTTCACCAAATTTAGAAGTGGTCTTCAGACCAAGTTTCACAAAAATGTTAAATTTTCACCACAAAACAAGATTTAGCGGCAAAGCTGCAAATCAGGATGGGTCTGTCGTTTCCCTGTATGGCCATATCTCAGCATTGCTTTAAAGGTTTGACACCAAACTTGGCATTTGGCCTGGCAGCCACTTAATGAGGACGTGCACCCAATTTTATGTCTTTTGACCACTGGGTGGCACTGCAATAAGCCAAAACGCATTTTTCTTATTATGTTTTGATGTATTGGCCTTTTAAAAGTAGTTGTTATATTTGGGGATTGTCAAAACCTCTCTGCCATTCTTTCCTGTCATGTCCCTGTTTTGCCAGCAGATGTCACTGGCCATCCCATATACTCCTAATGATTCCCAGCCTAGTGTCTCAATTACTCACACCTGTTTCCTATTTGTAGCTCATTACCTGTGTATACATGTGCCTGTCCAAGCCCTGTTACCTCATTGGTCATTGTTAGTGCTGAGTGTTCATTCCCACTCATGGCTTGCTACCATATCCTATACTCTAAATTATGTTGACCCCCCCCCCCTGCCTTTTCTGCTTCTTTACAAGCTTCACTCTCAGATCTTATTAACCTATCCTGTCTTTCTGAGATTCTCTCTACATATATCCAGGCTACTTCTAATGCTCTTGATGCCCATGCTAAGATAAAGTACAGGGAGGGCTGTCCCCTTATGGTAAGATAAAGCACAGGGAGGGCTGTCCCCTTATGGTAAGATAAAGCACAGGGAAGGCTGTCCCCATATGCTAAGATAAAGCACAGGGAAGGCTGTCCCCATATGCTAAGATAAAGCACAGGGAAGGCTGTCCCCTTATGCTAAGATAAAGCACAGGGAGGGCTGTCCCCTTATGCTAAGATAAAGCACAGGGAAGGCTGTCCCCTTATGCTAAGATAAAGCACAGGGAGGGCTGTCCCCTTATGCTAAGATAAAGCACAGGGAAGGCTGTCCCCATATGCTAAGATAAAGCACAGGGAGGGCTGTCCCCTTATGCAAAGATAAAGCACAGGGAAGGCTGTCCCCATATGCTAAGATAAAGCACAGGGAAGGCTGTCCCCATATGGTAAGATAAAGCACAGGGTGAGGTTGTCCCCTTATGCAAAGATAAAGCACAGGGAGGGCTGTCCCCATAGGGTAAGATAAAGCACAGGGAAGGCTGTCCCCATATGCTAAGATAAAGCACAGGGAAGGCTGTCCCCATATGGTAAGATAAAGCACAGGGAAGGCTGTCCCCTTATGCTAAGATAAAGCACAGGGAAGGCTGTCCCCTTATGCTAAGATAAAGCACAGGGAGGGCTGTCCCCTTATGCTAAGATAAAGCACAGGGAAGGCTGTCCCCTTATGCTAAGATAAAGCACAGGGAGGGCTGTCCCCTTATGCTAAGATAAAGCACAGGGAAGGCTGTCCCCATATGCTAAGATAAAGCACAGGGAAGGCTGTCCCCATATGCTAAGATAAAGCACAGTGAAGGCTGTCCCCTTATGCTAAGATAAAGCACAGGGAGGGCTGTCCCCTTATGCTAAGATAAAGCACAGGGAAGGCTGTCCCCTTATGCTAAGATAAAGCACAGGGAGGGCTGTCCCCTTATGCTAAGATAAAGCACAGGGAAGGCTGTCCCCATATGCTAAGATAAAGCACAGGGAGGGCTGTCCCCTTATGCAAAGATAAAGCACAGGGAAGGCTGTCCCCATATGCTAAGATAAAGCACAGGGAAGGCTGTCCCCATATGGTAAGATAAAGCACAGGGTGAGGTTGTCCCCTTATGCAAAGATAAAGCACAGGGAGGGCTGTCCCCATAGGGTAAGATAAAGCACAGGGAAGGCTGTCCCCATATGCTAAGATAAAGCACAGGGAAGGCTGTCCCCATATGGTAAGATAAAGCACAGGGAAGGCTGTCCCCTTATGCTAAGATAAAGCACAGGGAAGGCTGTCCCCTTATGCTAAGATAAAGCACAGGGAGGGCTGTCCCCTTATGCTAAGATAAAGCACAGGGAAGGCTGTCCCCTTATGCTAAGATAAAGCACAGGGAGGGCTGTCCCCTTATGCTAAGATAAAGCACAGGGAAGGCTGTCCCCTTGTGCTAAGATAAAGCACAGGGAAGGCTATCCCCATATGCTAAGATAAAGCACAGGGAGGGCTGTCCCCTTGTGCTAAGATAAAGCACAGGGAAGGCTGTCCCCTTGTGCTAAGATAAAGCACAGGGAAGGCTGTCCCCATATGCTAAGATAAAGCACAGGGAAGGTTGTCCCCTTATGCTAAGATAAAGCACAGGGAAGGCTGTCCCCATATGCTAAGATAAAGCACAGGGAGGGCTGTCCCCTCATGCAAAGATAAGGCACAGGGAAGGTTGTCCCCTTATGCTAAGATAAAGCACAGGGAAGGCTGTCCCCATATGGTAAGATAAAGCACAGGGAAGGCTGTCCCCTTATGGTAAGATAAAGCACAGGGAAGGCTGTCCCCTTATGGTAAGATAAAGCACAGGGAAGGCTGTCCCCATATGGTAAGATAAAGCACAGGGAAGGCTGTCCCCATATGGTAAGATAAAGCACAGGGAAGGTTGTCCCCATATGGTAAGATAAAGCACAGGGAAGGCTGTCCCCATATGGTAAGATAAAGCACAGGGAAGGCTGTCCCCATATGGTAAGATAAAGCACAGGGAAGGCTGTCCCCTTATGCAAAGATAAAGCACAGGGAAGGCTGTCCCCATAGGGTAAGATAAAGCACAGGGAGGGCTGTCCCCATAGGGTAAGATAAAGCACAGGGAAGGCTGTCCCCTTATGCTAAGATAAAGCACAGGGAAGGCTGTCCCCATAGGGTAAGATAAAGCACAGGGAAGGCTGTCCCCTTCTCCCATTCCTCTTCTTGGTTTACTCCAGTGCGTCGAGCCCTGAGGGCAACTGGCCATCATGTAGAATGGCTTTATAAGAAGACAGGCCTTGCATTCCCTGTCTTACAGCGAGCATATGCTGAAATATTAGTCTGCCCTAAATGATTTCTGCACTTCCTATTAATCAGTCATCAATAATTCAAATTGTAGGCCCAGAACCCTTCTCTACTATAAACAGACTTGTTAATTAACACCACCTGTGACTTCATAGCAATGTGACACTTTTCTTAACTCCTTCCAAAGTAAAATTTGCCCCTTTTGTAATAGTATGCCTAACCCTACTGTACAATGCTATCCTCCTACATATTCAACTATTCAGTTTTCTGATTTTTCCTTTACTACTGCTTCCTATGTCATGGAGTTAATTAAAAGATCCAGTTCTACCCCCTGCCAGATTTTGAAAAATAGATCCCTAGTCCAGCATTGTGCTTATAGATCTAAAAACTGCCGTAGTTACCCCAGTTCTCAGGAAACCTGGTCTGCACCCAATTGATCTAAACAACTATCATCCAATCTCTAACCTACCATTCTCCAAAATACTACAAAAGGCTGTTGCGGCCCAATTGCCGTCTCTTATAGGATCAAATAAGCGTTACAAACCCTTTCAGTCTGCTTTCGTTTAACTCTACAGTACTGAGACTGCGCTCCTTTGGGTATTTAATGACCTTCCCTTGGCAGCTGACACTGGGGTGTTCAGCGTTCTTTTAAATACACCATGACACCATTTCTCCAAATGCACTTATGGCTGGTTTGCATCTCTTGGCATTACCAGTGCTGTAGTCTCCTGGTTTATCTCTTACCTCTCTGATAAACAGCAGTTTATTGGCTTTAATAAATACAAATCACACACTGATATACAAAGTCTTCCTCGAGGTTCAGCTTTAGGTCCTCTCCTATTCATTTTTTATATGTTACCACTTGGATACATATTTCGCCATCATGGATTAACTTTTCACTGATACCCAGCATTAAAACTTAATGCTGACAACTGTTGTGCTAACAATCCACCCCATTGCCCTGTTTGCCACATATTGTGATATATCTTTTGTATTGATGGTATTTTGGTTAATCCCTCTAAACCTGCCTGCAACCTTGTTTTTCTTATTTGATTAAACCTCACCATTTATGCTCACATTAACTCACTCACCAAGTTTGCTTTCTTTCTTCTTCACAATGTTGCCAGGCTCCGCCCCATGCTAAACAGCACAAATGCTGAAACTCTCATGCATCCCCTAATCTCCTCCAGTCTCAATTACTCTAATTCCCTATTTGCTGGTTTTCCTGCTAAGATATACTGTAAATTACGATACATACAACACTAAAAAAATCTATACATACCCCTCCCCCCTTCATAAACTATCCTGACTGCCTGCCCATGTATAATATAAGATAGTATGTATATAGTATAAACTGCAGCATATTGCAGAACTCCTCCTCCCTTATGCTCCTGCCTATTTCCTCAGGTCAGTAGGTCTGCTGCTCTCCTAGCGGTGCCTTGACTTTACTTAGCTCCAGTGCTCTAGCTCCAAAACTTTGGTAATTCCAATGTTCTGTTTTCATGCATTGTCATTTCGGTTGTTTGTATATTCACAGATTTATGACACTTTGAGGCTATATTTTATGGATGCATTGTTTTGGATTTGCATTAGGTTATATTTTGACGTGTCTGTCAGGATTGGTCCCCGCCTACTCTCCTTGTCTGTCGTTTCCCTGTATGGCCAGCGGGTGTTGCTGATCATCCCATTTCTGTTCCCTCTTTTCCTCTAGGTTTACCCCAGTTTTAGTCCTCACTCTTTCTCTTGTGCCCTGGGTTGTTGCTTGGCCAAATGGGCTGAGCGTATGTTTCCTAACCATGCATCTCAAATTGCTCAGGCAATGAGGGTTACGTTCAGTATTGTGCAAGGCTCGTCAGTTATAAGTGCTTTAATTTAGCACTGAAAATTTGATTAATAGCTATAATGCTAAACAACAAACCATGGCATCTTCCACAAATTCAAGGTCATTCCAACAATAGAGTACTCTTTTAATTGTTACATAAATTGTTGGGATAATTAATTCAGCTTAGCAACTGATAATGATTTAGAAAAAAATCAACAGTTTATTGTCAGATAATAATGATGGAATACATCATAGGATATTTTGTAATTAGCCTTAAACCATGGCCCTATTGCAGATGAAAATGCCAAAACATGAACAGTAGAAAAATATAAACTAGCATGTTCCTTCCAATCACTCAGTTATGTGCACCCATGCATGATTGCATGCACAGACATATATACATAGTGCATTAGTCTCTGTAGTAATTGAACAAAAAGTAAAACTCATGTGTAACAGGTAACACTTAAAAGGCATGTTCCTGTTACTAGCAAATTTGAAAGAAAGCAGATGCAGTGGGTTTTTTTTCCAGTTATAAACAGTGTACATTTCCTGCAACAAGGGGAGTAAACAATTTAAATTTACATTAAAAGCAACCGAAGCCTCTTGAAATGTCTCAAAAATGCCACCACCCCTACAAAAAAAAAAAAAAACAATTATGGAGAAATTCCACAAATCAAACCCTGTTATGTTTGGATTAAAAGTTTCGGAATACTTATTGCTCTATGTTGAATCCATAGCAGTTTTTAGTAAATGGCATATTGTCCATTTCAGCGCCTAGTTCTGGGTATGAAGTGTATGCCCATGGTAGTTCCAGAACTGGCCCACAGGTATGTGAGACTGGTTAGCATCTCAGTCTCTCAAGTGGTGTGAATAGGACCTCAAGCTGGTTAACAGAAATGACATCAGGCCCAGTGATGATCCTTAACATCCTCCTAAGTCCTGCATCATTGAGTCCTCTAATATACAGCTGCATGAATCTGAAGCTCTGGTTCTCAGCTTCAGTGTTGGGAGATGTACAATTTCAAGAGCTTTCTTGCTGTTGGTTTTTTGTTCTCTTACAATATCCTGAGGGCCCATTCTGATTGACTTATGTACAGCAGAAGAGATTCAAACAGCATATCAGATGAAACATCATGCTCCCCATCAATGAGATCCACTGTATACACTGGAGACACACATGTGTGGACGTAGCTATGGATGCAAAATACCTTGCTGTGTGACCCAGAAATTCCTCCCAAAATGTAGCATTATCAGTTGAATCAGCACCATTTTCATTTATGTAAATCTATTTCGGTGGAGGTTTGAGGACTGCTAGATCTTTCAACTGGCATATCATCTCACCCAGGAGATTCACGCTATGAACTTATAGTTTTGCACACAATGTCATATGAAGTATTTCATCACCTACTGGAGCTTTGACGAATGAGAGTTGTGCTTGATTGGGGAGACGTGGTGGATGTCGTTACGTGCGGAACCCGTAGCTAGTTGTGCTGGTGTGTATCTGTCTGCGTGTGCTGTGCGCTCATTTTGTTAACAGGGGACGGTCCATAATTGTTTGGCAGCCAATCATCTCCAGCTCACTTTTATCAACCAGTCATCACGTTCATCTCATGACATCGTGCGTCTCCATCGTCCAACCATCGTGCTGGAGGGGAGGAGCTGCTGTTTTACATCAGGAGGGAACAGCTTTTTCCAGCTTGCTGCCGTCTGTAATGTGCCTGTTTGTCCCGGCTTGTTCTGTGCTGGTAATTTGGGTCAGAGGGCTGGACAGGGTAGCAGGGGCGTGCCTATACCCTCATCACGCAGGTTCGAGTCTGTGTTAAGACACCCTAAGTGAAGGGGCGAGCTCAACCACTTGTATATACAAAATATATAAATTTATATACATACACACACACACACACAGGCACACACATAAAGCTGTATATTAGAATTCTTTTTATTGCTGTATATTCTGCTCTTTAGTAGTATGTTTCCTTCCCTACATTACTGTGTCAAACTGTGCACTGGGTGGCGGTTAATATGCTGTTTCAACTCTATTTCTATATCAAAGCTTTGGTTTACCTTTATAACATCTTAACTGACCAGCAACCTCGTGACCTTTTCTTTTCTTGAAAAACCTTGGTTCTATAAGATACGCCATCTTCAACGGATTTCTGCCGAGTCCTTGATGGAGTTCTGCTGTGTCATCAATGTAGCATCATCAATCTTCTTCAACTGATATATTCTCTATCAAGTTCACTGATCAATGTTCACTGTTATAAGCAAGGATGGTGCTGCTTGAAGATATTCTGTTTTATCTCTCCAGAGTGGAAAAGTCTACGGCAAGTGTCAGCAAGTATTGCAGATATGCCATCTGGAGCACCTCAGAAAATTTGTTTCTTCAGGCTATAGAACCAAAGAAATTGATCGAAATTCACATTTGACTGTTTTATGCAGTACGGTGTTGGTATCTTGCTACTTAGACTATTCCATTGCATTTCATTATAAGACAAAGGCCTAAAAAGCTGTCCCTATTTCACTGTGTTTTGGCCTATATACCTGTCATTATCTATGGATTAATTACTGCCAGAGATTTATCAGATAGGTATCTTGATGTTGCTATGCTTGTTACTTTTCTGTTTGACACTGTATGCCATACCAGTATATTCTGTTTTTTGTCGGTATAGATATACTTGGTGTTCTCCTGTTTAATGTCAGTTTCTGTATTTTAGATGACACCATGTGTTACAGGGGCCAATGGCTTACAGAAGAGGAGGGTGGTGTTCTCTGAGGAGGAGACAAAGAAGATCCTCCATGAGGTCCACGCTGGACATTCCGGCCAAAGGCGGATGGAGCAGAAGATCTCCCAACACTTTTACTGGCGTACCATCACTGAGGATGTGCAAGACTGGGTTTGTGACACTATGTCAGTGCTCCACTACCCAAAGCAGTTTGAGAAGATAAAGTCTTTCATCCCAAATCAGTTCAGATTTACCAAAAAACTGAATAGCTCCAAAAAATGCACTTATTTATACTTGTCTTCAAAGGCTTATAGTTACCAATATTTATTTCTAGTTAATAATACCGAAAAGTTTGTAATAATTTTCATTTAACATAATATAAAATTATATATTGTTATATCTTTTACTACAGATAACTGTGAGCCACTGGAAATTTGAGTTATTGATTGTGTGCCGTCATTCCTCATCTAGGTTAGAGTTCGCCTGCCTTGTCAAAGGTTTGAGAGGGTGAAGGCAGAGGCATCAGGAATTAACCCCTTCAAACCGGTATCCCCATGGTACATGATCAGTAAGCCTGTACCAGTCTTTAAACTCAAAATGCTGGAGCTTTTAAATGCTATAGGTGATTTGTCTTTTTTTCTTCAATTTCTTCTTGCTATGTTCCATTGACTTTTCCATTACAAGGTGTGGACCTCATCGGACCATTCAAGGAATTGTCCAAGGGGAACCGGTGCAATCTGACTGCCATAGATTTCTTCATGAAGTTGGTGGAGGCCTGAGCCATCAGGGAGAAGCCTGCAGCTGATACCTCTCAGGTGTATTTATGCTGTTCATTCTGATATTGGGACACCTAATCTGGTAAAATAATTTAAATGCACTATATATACATATATATATATATATATACACACACACATTAATTTTAGGTCATGGCCATCATAATATGCTAAAATCATGAGTTCTGGAACAAGGTAGAAATTGTAATTGTAATAGTGTTCATAAAAGGAGTGCCTTACAAGTTTCAGGTATGCATAACAACTTACTGTATTTCTCCTTAATTAGGTTAATACCAGTTGGTTCCAGGGATGTCTTGTGTATGATGCAAGATTTTCTACAAATAGGGATGCACGTTTCAGGACATTTTCATTCACATTAAAAAAGGTTTCAGACCTTGTTGGGATGACAACATTGCAACATATTTGTGTGTGAAAAGGGAGCTGGTCCTCCTTCTAGAGGTACAGGAATGAAAGATTCTGTAGTATCTTCCTGATGGTAGCATGAAAACAGGTGGTAGCATGGGTCAGAACGGATCCCCAGGCTAGTGGCCGTCTTTAAACAACGGGTGTTGCAGGTGCCTCGATCTTTTGGGGAATGCTGATAATTCTCTGCAAAGCTTTCTTCTCAGTAGAGGAGCAGCTAGCACAACTGACATACGGTATGTTAGGACACTGTCCATGGAACAGTGATATAAGGTCTGCAGCTGCTGCTTCTGCAAACTGAATATTCTAAGTGAGCTCAAGAAGTATACCTGCTATTGTGCTTTCTTCAACAGGGAAATTGTGTTAGCTGTCCAAGAGAGGTCCTCCTACATTTGTATACCTAGAAATTTAAAGGTGGAAACTTTCTCAACCAGTTTACCATTAATTTAAATAGAAGAGGATCAAATTTGGTGGACTCATTCAGAGAATGCATACTGGATTATCAATGAATGCAAATCTCAAATCCATTAGACAAATCCCAGAGAAAATTGGGACAGTTTTGCATATAGTGCATACAGTATATATTCAAAGTGTGTTCTGATTCTTGACTAAATATTCTAGTGAAATAAACATTGATTACAACAGCAAGCAATCTGTTCATCAGTCAATGAGGACTCAGGTGTGTGTTTTGTCTAATGATGATTTGTTTGTTTCGAATGTTAGGCAAGAACATCCAAAATTTTAATAAATGGAAATCCACGACTGGGTCTATGTGCTGCACGTAATTTATTTTGGTAAGTGAATACAAACGTTTATCTGAAACACCTAACATGGTTAACCGTTTCAGACAGATCCCTCTATCTTACATATTTTTTTTACTTTTTGCATGAAAGTTTACCTAAATTAATATTTACTACTCTCTTGGATTTGTCAGACATGTAAAACCTGCAGATTGCTTAGAGTAATATATCTTATTTATGAATGTTTTATGAATACTTAATGAATACATTATGAAGGTGCACTGAACGCTTTATGAATGCAATATAAAAGCATTATGAAGGTGCAGTTAATGTAAAGCGTTACCACATATTTGAGTGTGAAAACAGCTGTACCCAATATTTCAATGCCCTTCTGACAAACTTTAGCAGGCATTTTTTCACTCAAGAAGCAGTATGAGATTTAGATTTCAAATTGACATTAATGGGGATTGGTAATTTTGCATCACACAGCCCCGCCATCCTCAGTGGGATCTGCAATGAGAATGACCATTTTGCTTAAACAAACTTATTCAATTGACAACTAATGTTTTTCTTTGATGGTTCTTCCACTTAAAAACTGAAAGCTATTTATAGTTGTATATTGGTTATATACTTGACCGCCGCTGCTGTCTGCCCTGCCACCAAGTTCCCTGAAATGAAAACAGTGCTACAAAGTGATAGCAAAAAAAGGGCAGCTTTGACACTTGATCTTGTCAAGATGATAACTCAATATTTGTCAAACTTTGCAGAAGCATTATATGGTTACATTTAGTGACAGATCACCCCAAAACTGAATTTGAATGCGAGAAGTCAAAAGCTATTTGATGGATCTGATTATTGCTTCAGAAAAAATGACACGGATGAAGATCTACACCTGGCTTCATTTTCAGACAAATAGCCCCAGAAATGAAGCAGCAGTGCTGTGTGGCAGCAAAGGAAGGAAACGGCAGCTGTAGAAGACAATTGATCTTGCAAACACAGTAACTCTAAAAGTATTTTGACGTGAAAGCATTTTGAGAATATTTAATGACGTTGTAATGTATCACAACACACCCATGTAAAAAGCCTTGGAGTGATTCTGTTGTGAAAGGTGTTATATAAAAATAAATTGAATTGAAGTGAAATTTTACAGATCTTTTTCAAATTTTGCAGGTCCATCGTAGGAGTGACAAGCTGGAAGCTAACAAATTTTGAAACAAATTGCTCCGAAACTGAAGCAGCGCCACACAGTGGTAGCAAAGAGGTGGCCAGCTCAGGCATTTGATCTTGTCAGCATGATAACTCAAAAATGCCCGATTTTTTCCATTCACTCTGTTTGATCTTTGATGGATCTTATTACCACTTCACAAAAACAGTATATGGATCAAAATCTGCACCTAAAATTGTACACCTGATTAGATAAAAAATTGTAACTGCAATGACAGAGGGCAGTAAACCTGGAACTGCAGGCAGAGGGCAGCTCAGAGCGAAAACAGAGCCTGCAACCACCATCTTGTGAACACAGCCATCTGCCATATAATTCCATGGATCATTTTGCAAACTTCACAGGAACATTGTACAGGTCAGTGATTCTAAAACTGTGGGGCATAAGATGATTTTATGAATATACTATTATGAAGTTAATATTAATTCTTGGTTACTAGACTCGCCGTTTTCCAATTTTTCTTGTTAGCAGTCCAGTAGCCGGTCGGCAAAATGTGTTGTGGCAAATTTATTGTGGGAGAATTTTATTGTGGGAGAGAGTGTAAGGTAGGATCATAATAATATTTCTTTTAGACCTGCAACATTTACCATGAAAAGTGCTCCAGGGTTGCTGGATAAATGGCTTTACAGTGCACTCTGGCTCCAAGCTTTGCTCTCAACCGTGTATATATACATGGATCAGCCATAACATTAAGGCGAACCACATAATCTCATGTTCCTCCCCTTTGTGTCTCCAAAGCAGCTCTGACACCATGAGGCATGGACTCCACAAGACCTCTGAAGGTGTCCTGTGGTATCTGGCACCAAGACGTTAGCAGCAGATCCTAAGTCCTGTAAGTTCTGAGGTGGGGCCTCCATGGATCGGACTTGTTTTTCCAGCACATCCCACACAGCATCTGTAGATAAGCCTGAGATCTGGTGAATTTTGAGGCATTGAACTTTTTTTCATGTCTTTCAAACCATTCTTGAATAATTTTTGCAGTGTGGCAGTGTGCATTATCCAGCTGAAAGAGCCCCTGCCATCGGAGAATACTGTTGCCATGTACTTGATCTGCAACAATGTTTAAGTACTTTGTACATGTAAAAGTAACATCTGCATGAATGCCAGGACCCAAGGTTTCCAAGCAGAACATTGCCCAGAGCATCACACTGCCTCCGCTGGCTTGCCTTCTTTCCATAGTGCCATCTCTTTCCCAGGTAAACCGCACTCATGCACCCCGCCATCCACATGATGTAACCAAATATGTAACTCAACAGACAAAGCCACCTTCTTCCATTGCTCCATGGTCCAGTTCTGATGCTCATGTGCCATTTGTAGGCACTGTGGGCTGTGGCCAGGGGTCAGCATGGGCACTCTGACTGGTTTGCAGCTACGCAGCTTGACACACTGTGTGTTCTAACACCTTTCACCTCTAAAAAAATCTTTTTAGTATTGCAGTGTGGATGAGTGAAAGAGACGTTGCAGACTCTAAAAGTTCCCTATTTGGTCCCTACTTATCACATGGCACTACTTTGTGTTTTTGGTATTGATAAACACTTCTGTTCACCCTACATGCAAGTAAACATCATTCCAACATGGCAGATATGGAGGAGCTGCTTTCAACAATGCTGTTACTACCAGGGACAATAGCATGTTACTCAATGTGACTGCTGCATATTTGCACAAAAAGAAACAATTTTACTGCTGACTGTGTCAATGCACGCATGTCCAGTGTAGGCTAATAGATATGTCAAATGTGTTTTTGCTTGTTTCAGTGTGGATGGAAATACTTTTGTAAACAATGTGAAAATGCCTGTGTGGATTTATTTGTAAATACTGTTCTCATTGATTGTAGTTGGTGCCGTGTATATACTGTAATTAAGAACAATCAATAAAACCTTTATTATAGACACAATAACAAAAGAAGCTATTATTTGAACAGCATATAAATCAGTGACCTACAAGGAGATAACTATACCAATGTCTCCACAACCGGGATTGGTATAACGTGGAACTAATTCTTATGCTGGATAAGCCCAAGATGATTTTTTAAAACAGTATTGACAGTATACACTCCCACAGCCACAAACACCACACATGCCCTATGCCAACTAGCTCTCTGAAGTAATTTTCTCTTGGTATAATTATATGTTACTAGAAGTCTCCACATACTTGCTTTTCTGTAACTTTACCACAAGTGCACGGTATATGGTGATGTACAATATGTTCTGAACAGATATGCCTCCATTCCATTAGTACATGCACTTGCATAAGAGAATACTAGCATGTGCATACATCATGCACACATTAGCTATAAATATCTTTTTCGTCTGTCATTTGTTCTGTCATAAAATGTCCAAGATATTTTACCTTTTTATAGATACTAAGATTATTATTAGAATTAAAAAATCAGGAAATGTTAGACATTCATCCTCTTTGGTTCTACAAACCACAAAGACTCTGTTACTGGCATTTTATTTGATTTTATGTTCCACATCATACACAGAACATACAGCAAGGAGCTGCTGGAGAACAGTGCTGCTTTTGCTGAAGACCACAAGGTCATCTGCATACATAATTTGACTCACTAAAATATTGCCAATCAGTATTACAAGCTTTCTATTGCTTGGACAGATCATCAATATAATGATTAAAAAGAACAGGTGACAAAACTCCCCCTTGTTTCTGACCCCATTACTAAGCCCTAAATGCCTCATTTTACTTTAATGGCCTAATGGACAGACCAGTAAGCCAGAATTCACACAATGGACTTGGGCACCACCTTTTTAACTAAATATAAGAAACAAAATTTCTGTGATTAACATGATCAAAGGCTTTACATGCATCAGTAAAAACATAAGAACTTATTCGTTTTTATCTCCGTATTTGTTTACAATTTACTTCAAAGCAAACACACACAGGTCACTGCAATGTTTAGCTTTAAAACCAAACTGGCTATCTGTAACATTAATAAACTCATTTAATATATCCAGCTATAGTTATATATATATTGTATACTTTCGGGGATCTTTGATGGTATGCTGGTTAGAACTATGGGCCTGTAATTATCCAGGCTGCCTACTTTACCAGATTTGTCCTTAATGACTGTCACTAACAGAACAGACAACTCTGAATCTGGCAATGAACCATAAATCCAATAAAGCAAATAGCCAATAGAGGGGCTATCCTTACGCTGGCTTATTTAAGATGCCCAGCAGAGATATTATCTAAACCACTGGCTTTGTTATCAGTCAGTTTATTTATGGATTGATGTACCTGATGTAACATAATTACCACTGAACCCATTAGGTCATTATTCTCAATATGGTTCACCTTATACAAATTATTATCCTTAGTATACTGCTCCTTATAGACATCATTACTCTCAGTAAGTCCGCCTTATATAAATCACTTTGAACACAACTGAATAAGGTGCTATAATACTGTCAGCATAAGTCTGCAATATTACCTGTTCCAGAGATTCCATCTACAGTGCATGGTAGCGATATCTTACAGTTCTCACTTCTTTCCAAAAATCAGTAACATTGTTACTTATCAGCTTGGCTTGCTCACTTTTACAGATGGATAGCATACTTATATCCTGCGTTAGCTAGCCTCCTATACTCGGACACAGGGCCTAGACTAGCCCTTGATTTGAGGAGCCTCTCGCTGTGACCTGCGGGAAAGTGGGGTTGGACATCTAACCTGGCCACATCCATCCTGGCCCACATCCAACCCGGCCCACGTCCAGCCTGGCCTAACATATGTTACCTCACAAGCCTGTCAATCATGTCAATCATACTGTTAATTCATGAAGCACTTTGCGGTACTTGACTTACGCATACCTCAGCCAGTATCATCATTATTATTATTATTATTATTATTATTATTATTACTAAATCGTGTTGGTATAATAAGGATTTTTTCCCCTCAAAATATGTCTGAAAAAGTGGTGTCATCTTGTATTCGGGTGTCTAGACAAAAAAGGGAATAGATGGCGCCAAACACGATATTTTGTAACAAGTGTTTTGACTTAATTAACATAATATAGATTTGCCGTAAGATATCTTGTGTGAGCATGAGAGGCAAAAAGCGTGAGTGTCACGCCAGATGCGTGAGAGTTGGAAATCCTGACAATGTGTGTGTTTAGCGTGTATTCCTAAGTGTCGTGTAGATTGTTGGCTTCCCTGGCTGCGCTGCTGCTAGTATCAAACTGATAGTGGCTGTTAATAAAGATAGTCACATTCATTATAAAAGAGCTGTCATATCATTTATTAATATGGCTCAACTTTTCCCAGCAATTGGTGTTTTTACGCTCTTTGTGTGGGTCTGCTGTTTTGAAAACATTCTGCATCCTCAAGGGTTGTGGATTTATAATATTCATTATCTCCCCTCCCCCTCCACAAATGGTACATTTGTTTTCTGGAAGGTTTGCTTTTCAGTACATTTACTGTAATCCGATTGCCTGTGGATGCTTTCTAAGTTGTGGTTGCTGGTTCTTGTCAAATGAAATTATTTTTCTGTGTATATATATTTGGTATTTCAAAAACTTTTTTTCTAAAAAGTGGAGGGGGTCATCTTATAATCAGTCGTCTTATATTCGGGTCAATACGGTATTTCCTGCTTGGCTGGATGTGGGCCTGGCTGGATGTGGGCCAGGGTAGATGTGGACCTGGCTGGATGTGGGCCAGGGTGGATGTGGGCCTGGCTGGATGTGGGCCTGGGTGGATGTGGGCCAGGGTGGATGTCCAGCCCCACCTTCCCACAGGTCGCAGTGAGACATACTTGCATGATTTAGTATCTTCACAGGCTTCAGCATGATACCCAGCAACATCCTAATTCCCGCCAGCTCCGATGTCACGTGTCATATTTTTATGCTTATAGTAAAGCTTACTGCCTTCACACAAAGCACTCATCATATCATTACACATGTGGCAGATATCTAACTTATTCTTCCCATTCTCACAGTTAATATCACTACACATAATGACATCTCAAGGTACAGTAGATGGATTTTAGTTAGGGATGGTTGACCAATCCAGTTTCACTGTGATAACACTATTTCCACTTTCGCATGGCACATGTATATGTTCAACATTTATCCAGGTATATGATCAGTCATTACAGTCCCATACAAAATGGTCATACATCCCAATGAGACATGTGCATCGGCTGTACTACAGCAATAGTCCAACCATGATGTTGTGTGATGTGCCAGGTCTCACGAATAAAAGAACTTTGATTCACAAGATTATTATCTTCCCAAAATTGAGCCATATGTTTGGCAAATAATGACTTCTGAGATATCTGCATTCATATCTCCCATCAAGGGGGTATCCCATGCCCTCTAGAGTGTGACTGCAGTGGCCAAGTGTATCTTCCATTCTGGAGGTTACATTTGATACAGTGTCAATAATTGCACGACGTACAGCAAAATTAGCTACATATTGAATACTTCTTTATTGTTGGGTTAAGTGCAATAAAAGGTGTCCCTCAATGTTGTGTATTGCTGTGGACAGCCAAACAGGAAGGGGGAGTGGGGGTTTCCAATTAGCTTTATGGAGGGGAAAGCAGGAGATGAACCTGATATAGAGGAAGGTTGTGGTTTGTTGGACAAAAAGCTTTACTAGAGGAGTTGGGAGATTATTGCTGCTAATTTTTAGTGGAGTATTGAATGGAGTATGTTGTCAATAGGTATGCTATTTTGTCTTCAGTGAAATATGAAGTGGAATTGTTCATTGATTTTAATCTTGTTCTAATTGTCATGAGGGAGGGGCTATAATTATATAACCGGGGGGGGGGGGGGGGGGGGGGGGTAAAACTCCTTTGGGGAGAGCAGATGGGGCCAGGATACAGGTAGCTACTGCTAGAGCCTAATAGTTCTGGGCATAGCTTGAGAATTTTTCCTTTTTTTTAGTGAATTGAGTTCTTTAAAAGTTTTGTTATCCTGTTTCATTACTTATATAGTTTGTATTATTTTTTCCTTCAATTACTATTTAATTGCCACCATTAACTGCATTGCTGGATGTTTTTACTTTTTGGTGAAGGAAAATTTTTTAAAAAGAACACCAGGACCACCAGATTTTGTCTGTTGGAGTTTCACTGGGCACATCACATCTCCAATAACATGTACACTAGAAGATGTATTATTTGGAAAAAATGTAAATAATGAAGGCCAATATTCTTCCTCATTATGATGGCATTCACAGGGTGTATAAGTATTTGGGATAATGAATTCCTTGACATCATGAGTCAACAGTATTACAATTCACCAGTAAGCACCAAACCTAACCAAATCTATTAATGAGTTAAGCTTCTTCTTCCATAGGATAGCCACACCCCCAGATATCCTACCTCTGACTATTCCCATGCCTGCTCAGCTATAGACACCCCAGCCCCATGAAAGTTATCATTGACAGAATTACATCTTTCCTAATCCTGCTTCTCTAAAAATGTCCCTTGCATACATAGTATGTTACTGTTCTCCAGCAGGGTGTCAACAACTAGATGGCAAGCTTCATCCTCTACGCTTAGACTCAGACTCAGACAACAATAATTGTAGGAAAAAACTCGAAAAGCCGTTTACTAAGACTAATCATGGCCCATAGCACCAGCATGCACTCATTCTCCTGACAGCAGATCCAGTGTTTGACTGTTGGCCAGAGCTCTGGACCATACATTTCACCAACCTCATTGCATTCGGAAGATACTTTGAAGGAGCCATATCTATTGTATTCAGTGTCAGTCTTTTGACAGATAACCTCCCGGCCAAGTCTTTCTTTAAGATAATCAGATACAATTTCAGCATTTAGGTCTAGTGAAAACACTCACTAGCTTAATCTTGACTATTTTTGTTACCCACAGCTCTAATGCCAACAATAAGCCGAACTTTACTACTGTAGATTTCTTTTCCTGCCCGGGGATAGCAAAGCAAAATCTTACTTTACCAGCAGTGTTCTCTAGACCCAATATGACTCCAGTTTGGAGAGCCCAGCAAAGACATTACACTATTAGGACCATCAGTGCTCGTGGTAGTATTTACTTACAGAAAATCAGATTGCAAAGGAGGTGAGTCCAAGCAACTAGAAGAGGTGGGACCAAAACATCTGATTGGTTGGTCCCGCCTCCTCTAGTTTCTTGGACCCACCTCCTGTATAATCTGATTGGATTTCTGTTTGAATCGTTTTTCCTTCTCAGAACATTTTTATGTAAGTAAAACTCCCATGAGTAACACCAGTGCTATAGGCCCCTCAACAGGGGAGGCCACTGCTGTAGCCCTTTTGGCGCCCAAACCTGTGGCTCCTCCTGATGTAGCCCACAGCACTGTGCCATCCAAACCATCCATTGTGATGTCACAGAAATCTTTGCTTACTTTAACCTGTAGCTGTACCGTGCACTTTATAGAGCAGACTTCAGTGCACAGGTGCTCCATTCTCCTATGTAGGCTAAGTAGGAAATGTTAGTAAATGTCACCAGTGGTAGATCAGGGGTCTGTTTCACGGAGCAGGATTTCTCGCTTAACCGGATAACTTGTTAGATTTAAGGTAGTCTGGGCTAAATAGACTTCATTTTCATCTACTTACATGTGGCCCAGGCTACCTTAAATCCTACAAGTTATCCAGCTAAGCAAGAAATCCTGCTTTGTGAAACAGGCCCCAGGTAGTGACAGACAAACCTGGGAGCATCCTCCTCACACTCATTCGTTACTCTATGGCAGGGGTGGCCAATCTTATCCACAAAGGGCCAGTGTGTATGTGGGTTTTCAGGATAATCTTTAGGTCAGCTGTTCAAACCCAGATGTGAGGATTCTTCAGCCAATCAGTCCTCTAATTAGTAATCTAATTAGGGAGTTTCAGCGAAAACCCGCATACACAGCGGAACTTTCTGGATAAGATTGGCCACCCCTGCCCTAAAGAAAGACTTTATGTTGACGTCTTTCTGTGGCCCTTTATGGGAAACATTCGATGATGCGATGGGGAAAAGTTTAAACAGCAGTTTCTTCAAGGACTCTATCCACTTGGAATGTAAAGTGTTTGTTGACAACAAGATGATGTCTTCATTTTTACAGCGAGGAAATTAAGTAGCTCATCCTCCACTTTACCATCAACAGTCTTGTGTATCTCAAGTTCTGTTAGAGGTAAAAACAGGAGCAGCTGAGCATTGACACAAAAAAGAGGGAGTGAAGATAAAATAAGGTTGACTTTTTCATTTAGATGTCAAGTGATTGTGGAACAGAAATTCATCATTGTAGACGTCATGAAGAGATGGGTTGTTCTTTTCCAAGTCAGTAGTAAGTAAATGGTTGTATGCAAAATATTTTGTATGTCTGGGCTGTTATATCTGTTTAACTTTATGTTTTGGTTAACTCTGCATGTGCCCTGTTTTATTTTGGTTCTGCTTATTCGTGGTCTTCCCTAGTATTAGCCCTCAGTGTTTCCAAAGTTTCTTAGTTCCTGTGCTTGTTAGCTGCAATTCATTCCACCTGTTGCTTGTCCTGCTCCTTTGTTCACTGGTTGATTTTTGCAGTGGTCCACACCTGCCCTCTGTTAGCCTTCATTATGTGAGTATACATTAGTGCCTGCCTTTGTCCTGTTCCTCAGTCATTATTCAGGTTACTGTGTGTTTGTTGCTCTGTTTGGTTTCCTAGTTCTGCTCCCCAGCCGCATTGATTTAGTTTCTTGTAGTTTAGCTCTTGACTCCTCGTGATTCTTTTATGTTGTGCCTTACATAGTGTGTTCAGTTTCCTTAATAAGCCCCTTTGTCTTGGAGCTTCTCAGTAGATCATCACCTGATTTCTGCTGGTGCCTTGTCCTGCCTTAACACCATTGTAGTTCATTCCAAAGGTATTTGATGGGGTTGTCAAGGCTCTGTGTGGACTAATCAAGTTCTTCCACACGAAACTCACCCAACCGTGTCATTATGGGCCTTGCTTTGTGCACTGGGGCAGAGTCGAGCTGAAACAAAAAAGGGCCTTCCCCAAACTGTTCCCACAAAGTTGTAAACACACAATTGTCAAATGTCTTCGTCTGCTGAAGCATTAAGAATTCCCTTCACTTGAACTAAGGGGACTAGCCAATCCTCTGAATAACAACCACATACCATTATCCCTCCTCCACCAAACTTCACAGTTGGCACAATGCAGTCAAAGCAGGTAAAGTTCTTTTGCATCCACCTAACTCGGACTGCCATTCATCACTCTAAAGAACACATTTCCACTGCTCCAGAGCCCAGTGGTGGCGTGCTTTACACCACTCCATCTGATGCTTGGCATTGCACTCGGTGACGTGAAGCTTGCATGCAGCTGCTCGGCAATGGAAGCCCATTCCATGAAGCTTCCAGCACAGTTTTTGTGCTGGGATAATGCTAGAGCAAGTTTGGAACTCTGCAGTTATTGAGTCAATATTTTGCGGATGACACCAAGGTGGGTGGTGTAGCAGATACTGATCTAGCAGCACAGAGGCTACAATCAGATCTTGATTTAATTAGCGACTGGGCTGATACCTGGCAGATGAAATTTAACGTAGATAAATGTAAGGTAATCCATGCAGGAGCAGAAACATAAAGTACAGATATTTAATGGGTTCCACTGAAATAAAGGTAGCTGATTATGAGAAAGACCTCGGTGTGTATGTTTATGCTTCCATGTCCCACTCTCACCAGTGTGGGGAAGCAATAAAAAAGGCCAATAGGATGTTGGGTTACATCTCTAGGTGTGTGGAGTTTAAGTCAAGGGAGGTGATGCTACGATTATACAATTCCTTGGTAAGACCCCACCTAGGATATTGTGTGCAGGTTTGGTCACCATACCTTAAAAAGGACATTGCTTGGAAAGGGTGCAACATAGGGCTACAAGAATAATTCCTGGTCTAAGAGGAATGTCTTATGAGGAGAGGTTAGCTGAACTGAATCTGTTCAGCCTCGAGCAAAGGAGACTAAAGGGGGGACATTATCCAGGTATATAAGATTCAGGTCTGGATGCTGTTCAGCCAAATGGCTACTTCAATATTAGTTTAAATACTAGAACTCATGGCCGTAAGTGTAAATTAGCGGGAGAACATTTTAAAATTAATTTGAGAAAGCATTTCTTTACACAGCGTGTAGTTAGAGTATGGAATAGTCTTCCTGCTAGTGTACTGCAAGCTAAAACCCTGGGTTCCTTTAAATCAGAGCTAGATAAGATTTTAACAACTCTCAGCTATTAGTTAAGTTCTCCCCAAACAAGCTTGATGGGTCAAATGGCCTCTTCTCGTTTGTAAATTTATGTTCTCAACAGAGAGTTGGTGACTTTTATGCACTATGCTCTTCAGTACTCTGCAATCACGCTTTGTTACTTTGTGGTCTGCTACTTCGTGCCTGAGTTTCTGTCATTTCAAAATGTCTCCATATTGCAATAATACTTAAAGTTGACTGTGGAATATCTAGCAGGGAAGAAATTTCATAAACTGACTTATTGCAAAGGTGGCATCCTATGACAGCACTACATCTGAATTCGCTTTTCAGAATGAGCCATTCATTCACAAATGTTTAGAAACCTGATGGCATGGATTGGTGATTGATTTTATACACCTGTAGCAATGGGTCTGAATGAAACCCCTGAACTCAATGATCAATTGGTTGGTTGAAACAAAATCTTGGTCCAGATTTGTACTTTTTGAACCTGAACTTTCCATCTCTGTTGACCACCCATTCTACTGCCATTGTTTGATGCTGGAGATTTCATGGTTGTGTGCCTAATTATACACCTGTCTGTCATCAATGGGTGTGGCTTATGTGGCCAGTTCCTGTAACTACTATGGGTGTCCCAGTACTTTTTGCCCTTAAGTGTGTATACAGATACACACACACACACACACACACACACACACACACACACACACACACACATAGCGGATATACAGGCAAGGAAAAAACTGAGATCGCTCTATATTTTTAAACAAATTATATTTTTTTATATCCTGGATTAATCGTGGTTCTGCCGTAGGAAGGCTACGCTGAGCAGCAGGTTGCTTCCAGGTTCAAAATTCCTAAGACTGGTACACAACAACAGAATGAAGCTGGGGGCACTGGGAATGACCAGAAACCAGCCAGGTAATGGGGGGAAGCAACATACCAGTGCCAAAGAACCATCTAATGCCGTTAACTTATCCGTGAGTTTCTCATAAATTGGAGGAAATGAATGGGAAACATTAAGTGCAGGTGTGAAGTGCACTGCTAGGACAGTTCATGTCAGGCTCCTAGAAGCAAGACTGAAATCCCAGCAAGACAGAAGCCCTTCATCAATAAGAACCAGGTTGCCATTTGCAAAAAATAAATAAATATATATATATATATTATAATAAATTCACAGAGGCACACCCTTAAATTGAAAAATGAGTGGAACAAAAAATTGTTCTTAATTTTTTCCGTGGCTGTATTTAGGGATTCTTTACTTTGCAGCAACTGAATGTGTTCACACATGAATTGATTCTGATTAATACTAAACGAATTAGCCAAGGTCTGCTTGGTGCTTCTTATGCTCCATAAAATGAAGGAGCCCACTGGCTGTTTTTAAATATTTTCTTAGGTATTTGTTCATAGGCAGTTGATGCCGTACCTTAAGGCCACTCTTACTGGCACAGCCTGTGCAGCATGACCCAGTGGCACCTTGTGGAGAGAGTTGGCAAGTTTTTCTATAATGTGTGAGCAGCAATTCAACTGTTATCAATTCTTACCTGTGGTGTTTCCAACCTGTACTCATGGGGCGCTGTTTTTTGACCATCTGGCAGTTAGATCAGTGACATGAGAGTCAAGTTCTCGCCTCCATCTTTCCACACAGGATCGTTGATTCTACCTGATTCAAAGGCAAAGAAACTAGGCAGAATAGGTGGAAATGTTAAGGAAAGATGTTGGCAAGTCTTTCACTACTCATTGTCAAGCAGAGATCAATACACCCTGGCTCAATGGAAAAGAGAAATTAGCTATGGCCAAATGGAACCTAGATGCTCAGGAAACCAATGACAGTGTTTTTCCCCGTTTGTACTGCCAATCAGTGTCACTTTTAAAGTTACATTTTAATCATATTGCCTCTATATAATGGGAAACATTATCCTAAAAGATGACCCAATGAGCTCTCTACTTGAGAAATTATTATTTCAGACAGATGCAAACTGATGGATACTTTCTCGTTGTCATACAGTACTTTGCAGAACATTACTTCAGTAGATACTCAGAGACTTAAAGGGAAAATACAGAAAGAACTGTCAGTTATTATTGATTATGAGTCTTGGGAAGATGTTTGGAAGCATGATCAAATAATAACTGTTTGCAGTTGCACTAAGGAAACTCAGTGAAAGATTATACATATATTGCAAAATTCTCCGTTGACACACTTTCAATTCAATACTGTGACCTCTGTGTATGAAGTGTAAAGTTGAGGTGGGTATACTGACACACTATTTATGGCCCTGTTGTCAGATACAAAGACACTGGACCAATATTGTTCATCAGATGGAAAAGATTCTTGATGTAAACTTTGAAATGGACTCAGTCTTCCATGTTAAGTTTACCCAAAAAATGCATATTGTCAGCAAGTAAAAGGAAACTGTATAATATATTCAGTTTTGCTGCATGGAAAAATATACTCAAACATTGGATTAATGAAAACTCCCATCCTTAAATGGATGGCAAAGGATCATAATAGAATGGGTTCTACTGGAATATCTCATAAATTCACTGCATATTTTTTTTATAGATTATGGCAACCCTATTTGAATTATAGTTCCCAAAAAAAGTGGAACGGGCTATTGCATCCAAACTTTCCGCATATCCGGAAAATTCAGTCCATAATTAATAATTAGTGAACACACCTGCAAAGCGGAGTAATACAGCTAATGTGAAATGTCCTCATAGAACCTCTCATGAGATTTTTTGGTTGGGACTAACTTTTCATATATATATGACATAAATTTTCTGTCTGATACACTTGGGAATATTGTCACAGCTCCATCCCACTCCGGAATGCTGATCTATGAAGTGTAATTGATCTGAACCAATCCAGCATGGAAGTGATTGCAGGAGCTCCAGACACTGAAAATAATGGTGTAATCAAATTGTCAATGCTGCATTAGCAAGTGAGATGAAGATGAGATTTCCTTGTATTGATAAGGTTCAATACTACATAGTGAACAAGAAACACTTTACTTTCAGTATACCTGTGACAAACTGCTTAATTAACAGGAAAATCACGTTTTATGATAGTAAATTGAATAAGACTAATACCTACCAACAGACAGCCATCTGTGACAAGACCATGTGGCTAGCCTTGGGTGGGGAAAATGTTAACAAATCATATAGATCAGTTCTTTTCTTCTTATGAATGGGTTAATACTTCCGTTTCAGAGGCTATCACACTGATGTGTAATAGGGTACTTTGAGGTACCACTGTCACAATTTCATCCTACTGAAAAACCCATTACCATTTAAGCAGCATGTGACTGTCAATTTCTGTCATGGTTTGCTGTTACAGACAGCCTCAAAGAGACCCAGAATGCAGTTGTCACAAGGGAAGTAGTGCATCCCCATATCTATCTAATTATGCCAGTGTCCACACTACTCCCCCAAAATCTACAGCTCTCTTGTCACGTTCACAAGTAGCTGAGGCTGTGACAAGTTCCATTTTGGTTTTGGAAAAATGAAATGGGCAGCTCTGTCCTCAGAATAGGGCCCAGGCTTCCAGTGGCGAGGTCTGTTGATGTTATAGCTACAGAATACTACAGAACTCAGGAACTGTGCATTGTCCTACTTAGATACACTGACAACATTAAATATGAGTATGAAATGAAGCTTGAATATATACATTAGGCCAGCAGTGTAAATCACTGAATTGACTCAATGTCACTGATTCAGGCTTCCATATCTTAAGCTATTTGGATGGCTAGGTTTCAAAATACATAAATGGGATAGACATGATGTGTCTAAATATGAGCGTTTCAACTGAATAAAAATCCTATCTATACTCATAATTAAATTAAAATAAAAGACTTTTTTCACAAATATAAAGTCACATTGACAATGTGCATAATAACAAACATTTTGTTTGCTGACTTGTTTTTTGTTTTTTAGGCTGTTCCTTTGAATTAGCAAAAATGTGCCCTAATTCATAGCTGAAAAACATCACTTGTGATTGAGGACATCTGAATTCTTCTGTGGTTTGAATGTGTAACTGGAAACAGGCTCCATTAAAACTTTAGAATTAATTATGATTCAACCATTTCCAAAGTCATGGATGGATTCCCAGGGTATGAAGGCTGCTAAGATTCCTTCTAGCCAGAGCGTCAGCCTCAATTTAGTGAGCAGACTGCTGGATATATAATGCAGATAGAAACTGACAGGCCAAATTGCAGCAGTAATAGCACAGTTCGGGGTTAGCTTAGACAGCAAGTGTATTGTTTGTTTATGGAAATCAGTAACAAATACATGCCTGATTTCAGTACCTCACAGTTAAGATGGACATACAGCTGAATTAATACACCATACACATTGCAGATGGTCCTATCAGAACAGACCTAAGATGTGAGAGTGTACAGTAACTTACCTTCAGACTAAATATAACCTTAATTTCATTAATCATATTCTCTTTGCTATTGTTCTGATGTTTCTGCAATATTTGAAGGATTTACTGTCATGTCACCACATTGTCGGCTACTTAGTTTGTCGACCCTGTCACTGCATAGAAAAGACAGCTTTGTATCGTCAAAAAGTGCAGAGAAAACCATCTGTCTGGTTCACATCTAGGTCATATTTAACAGTTAAGGTCTAGGTTTCTGTCACCTGTACTGTACCAGTTACATAAAATGCTTGCTGGATCCAGCTAAACAGCAGTGTGGAGGCAGGTTTGAGATAACAAAATGTGTGAGCCTTTGAAAACCAGTAACAGCGCACAAGAATTTTTTGGCATACATAAGAAATCTGGCAAAGCTTCCAATGCGATCAGTTCAGACAGTGGAGTGTAGACTTAAGCAATGATTACAGCAACACCTGCCTCATGGAGATTTGAACCTGAATCCCTGCTTCTTCCATATTATTATATAATGTGATACCGAGTATCCAATTCATATGGACCTGCTCAGAGAACATACAAAAATAACATATTCTACTGACAATTTGTTTTAAACAAATAAAAGCTGTTTCCTAGCAACCACATAACTTTACTCTCTTTCCCAGCCCATGAAGACACAGGCTACATTATTATTTCATTGCTTGGCCAGCATGTTCTATCCAAAGTAACTAACAGTTTTGCCAAATTCCATACCAGGGTATTTAATTAGTATATTGCACTTAAGTAGGGGAGACTGGGGTTGGTTGGCACAGCGATTAATTTCCAAGCCAGTACAGAGAACTGTCACAGAAATCCGACATTAGATGATGTGTTCATGTGATCCACATGGCCAAGATTGTATTGTTTTATTGCTGTTCTTATTAGTCTACTAGACAATGTTTAAACGGAGTATGTACAGTGAACAAGAATTTAATCCGTTCAGAACTCCAGATCGAATTCTAAAAAGTTCGAGTTGTGATCGAATTTTCCCCATAAGAAATAATGGAAAACCAATTAACAGTAATTGGTTCCCGGCCCCAAAAAATTACACCTAAATGTTTTTTTTTAAGCATTTAAACACAAATTGAACCGAATAAAACAAGAACAGCATATACTGTACTAAACGCATCTAATCTAATTACTGTTACTGTCTATCGTTGTCTAAATGTATTCTTACTGTCTAAATATATGTATTCAGCTAATGTAAACATGCACGATGCTATCACAGCTAATGCGAGGCTGAGACTGAAGCATTACCCTTTGTTTCTGCTGAGAGACATGCGGCATGACTCATTTCCCCGCGTGTACAAGTTATCTTAGGTCGGCGTTCACAGTTTGAATTCTGAGATTCAGATCGAGCTCTAGGTAATTTTTTTTTCTAACTGGATGGTTCGATTTTAAGAAATTCGAGTTCTAATGAGTTCGAGAACTGAGGTACCACTGTATTTTGAATACTTTGCCGATTCAGAAGCTTTATTTCACTGGCATTGGATGTTTGGTTTTACTTTGGATTAAAGCAAAATTCTTGGTATTTTTGTATGTTACTAGATTGTTTAAAAATTCCTAGAATATTAATGTTGTGCAACCAAGCCCACAATCTGTGTCAAACAGCTCTGTCTTGGGGTAGCACAATATGGTTTTATAATTGAACAAACTGTACACTGTAATTGTTTTCTGTAATCAAGCGTCTAATTTTTAGCTTAGACCTTAAGGATTAATTTGCATGTAGTTAGGTTATCATGATGTATTATATGTATCATGATGTCTGAGGTGTATAAAAACTGTGTCAACCAGCTCTGGTCTCCCATCTCTTTCTCAGACGTACAGCAACAGGGAAAGCATGATTGAATCATTACTGTCATGTTACAAATCTCTTTAAAAACTAGGAAAAAGGTTGCTGCTGTTTTGTCTGTATAAAACTAACTTGACAAAAAAAAATCTCCAATTTCTCTCCATGATAAAAAATGCCTGTGTTTTGTAGATGTCTTGTATTGTTATTGCAGTTAGTAATTGTCTTCCTCTGTCTTGTGCCCTACCCTCCATGGTGTAGGCTCCCAGCCCTGTGGGGCCATGTACAACATAAATGGGGAAAGGTGGATGGCTGGAGTCTTGTATTGATTTTGGGGTTATTTCACCTATTCAAATTTACCTTTCCACATTCTTTTTCTAACTTGAAGTGAGTACTTTCCTCTGTCACAAAACCTGGATGGATTGCTGAACAGATCCTTCTCAAACCATCACATCTGCACTGCTACCTCTGTGATAATGGGGATTGTAAAAAGTCTATGTGACCTTGTGGTTGTCACTCTTGATGAGGTTCTGCATAGTCTGCGTAGCCAGGACCACCAGGTGGACTTGGGGACCACCAGGCCAAAATCCTAGCATGGTGGTTGGGACGGTTTGGTTTAAGGCATTCTTTGTTTGTACTTTGTCAGTAGTCGAGGGAAATAAAATGTACTTTATTAAGTACCAGTTCCATGGGTGTCAAAAACGCAGTTCAGAATTCACTATGGCTTTACTTGCAGGTACTACAAAATAACTTTACTTTGAGGAACTAAAAATACCTTCTTAACAAACAAATGTAGAAAGTACCATCCATTAAAAAAAATCATACAATGGAAAATGTGTGTTTCATTCAGAAGCCAGTAGTATCACATACAGTATCAAAATAAAACAAAAGCACAAAAATATTTTTCTTTCCAAATATTGTCTTTGAGGTGATCATATTTTTACAAGTTCATTAGATAATGCCGTTATATAAATAAACTTTTTTGTGGTTTTAACCTGTAATAAGCTGGGTATATTATGGGTGAAATTCAGACTAAGTACCATTGTCAGGTGTACTACAGATGGTCCTCCTGAGATTTGAACCTGTAACCTCCATCGCTGTCCCTAATGGTTTTGCTTCCCGCTGCACTATAAAACGTGGCATTTTCTCATGTACTGTACAAGGCATATTTTGTTTCTGATGTCTGCTCCTGGTTCCCTCTCCATCTGTTAAAAAAGGAAAAAAAGAAAAGAAAATGTTTGTCCACGGTGCTAATTTTCCTAAAACGTTGGATTCCAGGCCCTTATTTTGCTTTCAGAATTGATTTCCTGTATTTTTCACTGCTCCCCCTCCCTCTATCTCCCTTCTCTCTCACTCCTTCTCTCCATTCTCTCTCCCTTCTCTCCCCATTCTCTCTCCCTCGCTCCACCGAAATCCCAATGGGCCGCTGAACGCTGCAGCATCATCGCTCGCCTCACCGTCTCCTTATACTGCAAACGTGAATGAACGGCGCTTATGGGGATCACTACGAACCGGTCGCTCGCTGCTCCCCTCCAAGCCTTTGACGCACACGGAGAAGGCGGACAACGAGCCTTTTTCCTAGAATAATATTGCCGAAGAAGCATCCGCGGATCACGACTCTTAATGGCACCGCTTAATGCCATTTAATATATTTTTACGTAATTCGTCGGGCTTTGCCGGTTTTCCGAAAATCTGATTTTACGGACGCAGCAGCAGTAGGGACAGGATATCACGGCTGCTTCAGCTCCACAAACCCACACACATCTGACGGATAACAGGTAGGAATGTATTGATTATAAAATGCCAGTATTATGGAAGTTTCAGATCTCTATTATGAAACGCATTTAAGACTGGCAGTCTATGCTTAAGGAAACCGTAAATTCTCTTTTTTCAACCTGCCTGTTTTGCTTTAAATAACATTATTAATCTCTGTTTGCCGTGTTGGATTTCAAAGGCATTAGAAGATCATTGATTTCATGTTTTGGAAAATTAAAATCGCGCTGACAAACACAGTTTACGTCGTGTTTGCCAAGGATTTTCCATACTTTTATTTTGCATTGCTACAATTATGTATAGATTTTTCAGGACAGTGTGATTATTATTGGTAATGTGGTCGTTTCAAAAAATGGTGTGAAAACTGGTGTCGGGTGAAAGCTTTGCCTCTAAATCAAAGACAGTTTAATTACCATAACTGGTTTAAATATTGCATGTTTTCTGGCCTTGGATGATGACCATGGAATGGTAAGGAAAGTAATGGATAACTACAGTCCAGTTTCGATTTCCAAAGCTCGGATTTTAGTTTGACGCAAGGATGTACTGTGGCATTTACCTTCCTGCACGTCTGTTTACACCATCGCACAAGACGTATAAGCAATCTGCAATAGGCAAGATCAAGTACCCTTAAAAAGCCAAATTAAAGGTGAAAACCGATCGAAAACGTCACTCAGTGATGTAGTCGTGCATGACAGCATTAATGCAAAACGGCTGCTGTTAGATATACTGTATGAAAATGACGGCAACTACAGCAATACATAGACTAATTTCTTCGTTCATTTAATGACTTGGCTCTCTCCAAAGGTCGTTTTCTTCATTCTCTATCACATAATTTGTTCTGCCAAGAGATGAGCAATAACTGGTGAAGGATAAGGAACTGTAGGTCACTGTAAAAGACAAGAAGTCACAGTGGAGACATATGTCATATACCTGTACCAAACATAATTATCAAGTGGGAATTATGATGTGCAATAATCAAAGGAAAGGTGTTGTATGTTACTGATGAAAAATTTCCTTCCACTCGTCACCATTGTTTTCCTGTGTACTTCTCTCCCTTGTTTGTGAAGACATACTGTATACAACATGCACTTCATCCTGTTTTGTTTACTGCTTTTCATTTTGCGCAGCAAAGGTACCGTAACCATTGGAGATTTGCACAAACGAGTAACTGAGCAATGTACCAATGTGCTCTGTAATTATGTGAATGCACAGATGGACTGCTGATATCTAATGGATGTAAAATGTTTGCTTGGGTGATTTCACCCACACTGTTCTGTGTATGATCATTAAGTATGTGAGGACGTGGTTTTTGTTGTTGTTGTTTTCTAAACACAGCATTTGGTCATTTTAAGAAGAAGTGCAAAATTTGACTGGTCTTAAGGTTTTTGCCAGTTGTTACCTTCCTGCTAAAAGTATATTTTGTTAGTTTACTCATGCACTGTAACGTGTATCAAATGGTCTATAAGTAATGTAATATGTAATGTTGCCCCTAAATTTAATATTCTATTGGTCTGTCCTATTCTGACCTCCCACTGCATTACAGGTGACCAGTGATACCTATTGTTGCATAGGAGTAAGTTCCTCTCCAGTAAGTGACTTTGCTGAGTACCCCGATCTTGTTATGGATATGAATGGAATTGCTGAGCGTGGTGTGGGACTTTGCCTCTCTGGTGTAGATGGACAGGGATTGTATTCTTGATAGAAAACAGAGTGACAGTACGAGAATTTATAATGCAGAGCTAAGGCTTACATGGCCGTCGTTGGCTAGGAATTGAACAATTAAAACCCCATTTCAGTAGTTGGGGATGTTTAATAATTCATGCTGGGCCCACAACAAGTCTTTTGAGAGACAAAGTGAAGAGCATTGTTATGACAGCTCAGAACTCTCTTGCAGGCCAGCTGAGAGCGAGAAAGAGACCCAAACTATGTTGTAACAAAAGGCTGCTAATCAAAGGAACATCAGTGGCATTTTGCAGTGTTATTTCATACATGTTTGGCCGAGAGCATTTTGCCAAACATGGCATTGTAAGGTTAGATGCTGTCCTGTCTCCCGGCAGCCATGTGGATCCTCTGCCCCTCTGCTGAAGCACGGTGCTTGTTTTCCAAATCACTAACATCCTTTTGCCCTTTTGCTCGCCTCAGCTTTTGCCTGATGCCACGAGTAAAAACATTACATGTTTCGAAGCAGTGCAGCTCCATCTGATGTCTGCCAGTTTGACAGTCACCTGTTTGACAGTCACTTAAACGTACACAAACTAACGTGGGTTGATGATGATGATGATGATGATGATAATAATGATAATAATAAATTATTAATGGTAATACATATAGTAGATTGCACTGGATTCATATTTTTAAAAGACGGGATGCTTCCTGATGTGTTATGGCTGCGAGTGGGGTGTGGGGGGGGGTGGCACGTTGGGAGGGGTTGTGTCTAATGGCAGCAGGCAGGAATGATCCCCAGTAGCATTTTTTTAGCACACTGTGGTGGAATGAGCCAGTGGCCAAATGAGCTCCAGGGTAGCACCCTCTGAAGCAGAAGGGCAGAATTGTTCATAATATTGATTAATTTTGCGAAGATCTTCTTCACAATTGCATCCATTGGGTCCATAGTCAGTCTTGTGATGGAGAAAAATCACCAGGTCTCCTCTCTTTTTATGGGATTTCTGCAGAATTACATTTTCCCTTCACACGTTCTAATAACACACGAGACATAACATATGCATATGCACTGCTCTTCTCTGAGTGCATTTATTGGCTGGCTGCATAATTAGTATTCCTGACAGCGAATGCACACAGTACCATCCACGTGCTCCAGTGAGTGCAGTGACTGTAACACTCTGAGCTTCAGTACATTTGCCAGGTGGACTTAGCACACTAGATATTAGATTAGTTTAATTTCCCTCTATTGGGCCGATTAAAGACAATGCTACGTCCAATGTTATCAATTCACATTTATTTTGATTTACATTAAATTAGCAGGTGCATTTATATAAAGCGACATGCTTTCTTTTCTTTCGAGAAATCAGGGTCAGTCAGTCCCTGAGCCAATTGGGGGATTAAGGGTCTTCCTTGGGGACCTAACAGTGCAATCACTCTGCCAACCCAGGGATTTGAACCGACGACCTGCCAATCGGAGGCACAGCGTCCAAGCCCACTGAGTCACTCACCGCCCCCATTTGTTCACTTCATTTCATTGAAATGTTTATTGTCTTTATAGTTTGGTGTGCATATAGTATTGCTGCTATATAATACTGTGTAACAGCCATATGCATAATAACGAAACTGTAAGTATGCGAATAATATCCATTTATATTTCGCTCTCTGTTTCTCTCACTTAACATGCATGAGGGATCAGTAGCCTATGGATAGTAGAAAAGCATACATTTTACACTCAATTATTAATACTTTAAAATGTAATTTTTTGCTGCGACAATATTTGAGCATTATTTTAAAGTGGGACTTCTAAAATGGGGATTTTAGTGGAATTCTTCAAATGAAAACCTACACAGGTAGCAGGCAATTCTGAGGAATGCTATGGAGCCCAAAACACTCTGTTTGCTGTATTTTAATTGGTTTTTATAATTTCCTGCTCAGTAGGATTTGTGCAAGTGTTAGAAAAGCATTAGAACCAGCCAGGAGGGGCAGCTTCCATTCCACCAACACTGTCTGGCTCAGTTTTTATAATGATGTAAGATGAGTAACCGACCAATGGAGGGATCTGTAGAATTAGTAAAATGTTAGGATGCCCAGGTCCTGGCCAGTTTAGCCAGTATAGCAGGAAGTCTAAGGTATGTAACCCCCCCTGCTCCCTTCCAGTTAAACTCAATAAAAGTTTTGCCTCATTTATGGAAGTAAATTAATGACAAAAGTTGTTGATGCAAAAAACCACGTTGAATTACATTTAATCGAATAAAAACACATTGCATTTAATAATGCTTGAATAAAAACGCATTGCATTTAATTATGTTTGAATATTTGGAGGCTGTAATTTAATGTGAATGTACATCTAAACATCAAATATTTTAACTGGAAATAATTTCATTGGTAAAATAATCGGCTTCCACAATTCAATGTAGAGTTTTTATAAAGTTCATTTTTATCATTTAATCACCCCAAGTATTCAAGCATTATTAAATGCATTTGATTATTCGATTAGTGTAATTCAACGAGGTTTTTTGCATCAATGACTTTTGTCATTAATTTACTTCCATACCTCTTATAGCCCAGTCTTTACATATGTAAAATTTAAACTCAAAAGAAGCCAACACTTTACTTGAAGCTGTCACCTACAATGCACTATTATAATGCATTACAGTAGTCGGTGTAAGAATTAAAGGTGCTTTGGACTGCATTATGAAGGTATCTATAGTGCATTATAGATGAGAGCTTCATAACGCATTCATGACGCATAATAAACATGGCTGTAGTGTGTTATCTTTACAATGGTTTAGGAATGCATAATGTGGCATGAATGTGTTTATGTATTATTTAGACATGGCATTCATAGAAAGTGTTGCCAACAAAACTATAGGAATCATTGTTATTGCTTAGAGAAGTTCCAGGCTGCGTTACAGATAACTGCTTGGCAGCTTTTCAAAACAATCAGGATTTATGGTACATATTTAACTTTCAATACTATAATGGCCAGCTAATGTTAAGTTGATTTTAAGGTATTGTCATTGTCTCTGTTCTCAAAAATGAATATTTTTTCAGTGTAGCTCAATGTTACCTGTTATGGAATGCCAGACAGAGAGAACAATAAATAATAATTTAGAAAGCATCAGCATCTTGTTCCCTGGTATAATGTGCTTAAACAGGGGCTAATTTGTTATTCATGGCCATTTCCTGTTTCATAATCTCATGCATTTCCTCACTGTGTCGCTGTGTTTGACTAACTGCAGATGCACACTTTCCTTGATCAAACTATGAATCCTCACTAAGTGGGGGGGTGGGGGGTTAATCATGTGTCCAGAAGCTATGAGATAATTGCATCCCACATTAATTCAGGACAGGGCACAGCATTTCATTTTTCAGTAAGGGGCAATCAGGCAATAATCCGAACGGGTACAAAACTCTAATCCTCACATCTCCCGAAAGACTTAATTGCAAGACTACATTGACATTTCCTTTTGTACAATAAAAAATGTAACAAAATGACCATACTTATTTACAATATATACAGGGGATTAGCTATAATCAACAAAAACAGTATTTTATAAATGAAAGTATTTTGAACTCTTGGATCTTTCATTTAGAGTAAACCAATTCTTTGCCCACAAAACAACAAGGAATATTGGTGAACAGTTGAGGTTATCTTGCCTGATGACTGAAGTCATGTTGTCAGTGGTTACACATGGTTACACACACACACACATACACACACACACGCACAGATATACTTTCTCCGGTGCAATAATTAATCTTGTGCAATAATTCATGTGCAATTTTCCTCATACTTTTATACTGTGTATTGTAATTGCTGTGTGCTATTTATTTTATTTCTGGTTTTTTTTTCCATAAATTTTCTTTAGCTTGTACAGTTTTATTGAGGCTTCTACAGGATGATCTAAACATCATCTCATTGTACTTGTACAGTGATAACAAAGATATCTTATATCTCTTGAAGCACAAATTGCTGAAAAACGTATTGCTGTCTATTATAGAAAGGTGCTAGAACCCACAGTGCATTGCTGCTTGCTGCATAGGGGGGTGAATGCCCATGCTGACAGCTGTCCACTGCTGTAAGCGCTTACAGTGGGCATGTGAGTGTCAGAGCTGGACCATGAAACAATGGCAGAAAGTGGCTTGTTCTGATGAATCATGTTTTCTGATACTTCGTGTGGTTGGCCAGTTTCGTGTGTCGTTTTTCCTGGGGAAAGTTCAAGGTGTTGATTTGGCCTCTAAATTCCCCAGATCTCAATCCGATCAAGTAACTATGGGATGTGTTGAACAAACAAGTCCGATCCATGGAGGCCCCACCTCATAACTTACAGGACTTAAAGGATCTGCTGCTAACGTCTTGGTTCCAGATACCACAGGACACCCTCAACGGTCTTGTGGAGTGCATTCCTTGACAGATCAGGACTGTTTTCGTGGCACAAAAGGGGGACTTTTGGACATTTGGACCCCACAATGTGGTAAAATCTTACTTTTTAGCTTGGGGAATATTTATCAGGTCCCCACAATATAAACTTCAATTTTATAAAAATCTGTGAAATGGCCAAACTAAAATGGCCAAAGGTCTTATGTTTTGTTTAGTTACTTATGATTAATACAGTATACTGTGAGTGTGTGAGTGGGTGTGGTCACTTTATATATATTTGTGGGAACCAAATATTCCCACAATGTGATATAAGCCTGTTATTTTGACCTTGTGGGGACATTTTTTTTCTGGACCTAATAAGCGGAAACTCAATCTTATAATAATCAGTGAATACAATCAAAAGACTAAACATGCCAAAATCTTGTATTTTGTTTGGTTACTTATGGTTAAGTAAGGACCAGGTACTGTAAGGTTTAAAGTACTTTGTAAAACCTGAAGCTCAAGGTGCTCTCCTTGACATGGACTATCTGCATGGTCACCCTATTTTAGGTGGAAACAGCAACATTAGTTACTGTGTCAAAAGAACTGTTTCTGCTGTGTTTGAACATTCTGCATCATTTTTCTTGTTTCTCTGTTTCAGTTTGAACAATGCCTACATTTTCTTCAGTCATAGATTACTTGTTGCAGACTGATTCATTCCAAAATGTTTTGCAGTGATTTTATAATCCTCTCTTGATTGAGCATCACAACAGTCATACTTTCCTGTTACATTAATCATTTATTAATTGAAATTAATTACTTAATTAAATAGCATTTGTGGATATAATCACTTTCTAGAACTACATTTGGTACTCATAAACTTTCAAGATGCACTGTACAAAAATGACTATTTGGATCAAAAGAAGCTGTACATTTTTCTTTTCTGCTTTTGTTATTGATTAGTAATTAGAGCAGAATCAAGTATGGGAAAAGGGCATTGTCAATTTGGATGAGGGGCATGTTCCCAGTCAGCAGATGTATTGAAACTGGGATGTAATTGTCAGGACTCATCCAGGGTAACTATGAGTCTTCTCATCAGCTGTACTATATTGAAGGTCAGGACTGCTTTTGCAAGGTTGAGAACCATCACACTCTTCCATTCACACACCCACACACACAAACACTTAGAGGTATTAAACCGGCATCAGAAGGCACACAATGAGGTGCCGATTGTGTTCATTAATGGGACTAACCTATGCTTGCTTGCATGTATATAACTTTATTCTGGAGCGCCTGCTGGAGCCCACTCTGAGGGTACAGTTGATTCTCCTGCAACAAATGAGAGTTAGAATTTCAGCTTTTCAAGTTTTATAATTGCGTCTGAGCGGTTTTTATGTTATGCCATCTGTGCCACTCTCATATTATGTTTTGTGCTTTAGTGTCTTAGGTTTTTCACAACCATTTGGGAGTATTTTTTTCTGTATTGTACCCTTGGTTTGCACCATACAAACCTGGAAGGAAACTATCACAAAAAAGTAACAAAAACTATTACCTAATTCAACAATGATGATATGATTAATATGCCCCTACATGGTATTCTGCTTACTCATTCATACACCAGCCTTAAATCACCTGCCATGAAATCAATCTCAGTCATGCCAGTACGGTCTATGAAAACAAGTCAAGCATGGATCCAAAGTATCTACAGTATACAGTAGAGTTCCCTGGAAAGGCCATGTTGGCCGTATAGAAAAGTTAAGTCTGTGGACAAAAACATCCAGGCTAAGAGTTCTGCACTGCTTCTGGGTACCGGATGTTCCAGGTATAAGCATGGAGGTTAAAATTTGATGATTCATTTGATTTATTTCAATCGGTATCTTGGTGAACACCTTCAAGGTTTGGATAAGAAGTTAGCATACTGTGTGGCAATTACGGCTTTTGAAAGCAAGATGAGGGCCGTAATGAAACGGGTACCATGCTCAGAATGTGCTTCCCCATAATCACCTTTGACTCGTCAGTGTTAAGTGAATTTCCTGCATTAACTGGAATGTTTGTGATTAATAATTACTCAAGTAAATAGATAATCAAGTAATATAATAGATACGCAAAGAGGGAAAAACAATGCAGGTCAATTTTATTTACAGTAGGCAAATGGCGCATTAAGTAATCTTGCACTAATTTGGATGTGCTGCCTTCTGCCCTCAGGGCCAAGGACAAAGCTATGGTGTCATCCTTTGTTTTCTGGCTGCCTCTGTATGCAGTGTGTGTCAACCTTACCCTTTCTGCACAAGACTTACCAGGACCGGGCCATGTGCAGTTCGGAGCCAGCTGGCAAGACTTCTGATTGGCTGGCCAGAAACTTCATGAAAAGGGTCCTTTAATGTGCATCCCTAGAGTAACTGGGGACACTTTGCTCTCATAACCTGAGGCGTGATGATGTTTCCTGGATCTGATCGTCCAGCAGATGTCCACCCCCCCCCCACACACACACATCTGGCATCATCCTCTCTTAACTCAAACTCATTTAATTTAATTTCATTTCATTTCATTTCATTTTGACAGGCACCTCTCAGCAGGCAAATACTCTTCTGTATTCAATCCAAAGTCATAAATAACAATTTTTAAACATTATTCAACTACATACAGTACTGTGGAGACATCAGAGCAAAGCTTCATATCTGGGTAATAAATGTGTTTTTTTGTTCAAGAAAAAAAAACACAATTTAAAAGCAGAATATATGCAAATGAAATGTATCAGAAGAAAAATGCAGCAGAATTTCTTCTGTTCTCCAAAAAATTGCTGACATCTTGTTGGATGGCTAGAAAAACACTCCTCAGGGCAACCCCAGCCATTCCATGGGATTGCTGACTAGCCTGCTCTATTTATTAACTTCATTAGTTATATAACTTGCTGAGGTAATAATTAGCTGATCACTGTATGCTGTTGGTTTGAGTCAACAAATACATGTATACATTGGATGGTTACTGCAAATACTGAGGTGACTTTAGCACATCGACAGACATAATGCCGTAGTTTCGCATCAACATGGTACTGCATACACACCTCTTACCATGATATGTATGATTTTCTTTGTTTATTTTAGTTATTTATATGTCTTCCAGGCATTTATCGATAGATAGTGTTTGGTTTACTCCAGTCATCACAATGTTTGCACATAGGTAGTATTCTATAGCTAGCAAGTAGAACATTAATTCTATTACAGGTTTTGTACAGGTTTTTCATAGTGGTGGCCAGATGAGGCCATTGAAAACCTTCAGGTGACGCACCAAATCCAAACGCCATAGCTGAATTTCAGGAATTCTATTATGCTGTTGTAGTATATAGACTAGTTGAAAACTAGGATGTGTTCCAGCTTCAGGGGATCACAGTCCTCGTCCTCCCTGGGAAGGTCTATGCTGGGGTCCTGGAGAGGAGGGTCTTCCACAGATCCAGGAGGAACAATGCGGATTCTGTCCTGGTCGTGGGACACTGGACCAGTTTTTCACCCTCACAATGATACTAGAGGGTTCATGGGATTTTGCCCAACATGTGCTTTGTGGACTTGAAAAAGGCATGTGATTGTGTCCCTTGGCAGTCCTGTGGGGGGTGCTTCAGGAGTATGGGGTATGGGGTCCGCTATTGCGGACCATCAAAGTTCCTGTATGAATGTAGCCGGAGCCGCTGCTCCTCCGCATCGAAAGGAGTCAGTTGAGGGGGTTCAGGCATCTGTGTAGGATGCCTCCTGGACACCTCCCTTGGGAGGTGTCAGACATATCTAACCTGGGGGAGACCCCGGGTTATGAGAGCCGTGAGACGTGAAGCCTTATGCAGAAAGGTAATGAATGCTCCTATCTTTGAGTGGACTAGTACTTTTATGGCAAAATCATGGATTTTTATATTGTAATCCGCCAGTGAGCTTCCCAGTGAAACAGACATGCTGCAGATATACCAAGTTAGCAAGTGGTCTGGCCTTTCTTCTGTTCAGCACTACAGATTATTTATTGTGAATGGCGGTTGGCTGTAACAATAAGTTGGATGCAGTGAAAAAGCTGTCCGTGATGCAAAGGGATTCTGAGTCTTTTGCAAGATGTAGGCCTTTCTCACCATTCTCCAGTGGAAGGGCTGGTCCGTTACACTGGAGATAGGTCTCTGTGTTTTTCATGAATACAGTATGTGTCGTCTTTAAATATTCAGCAATTGTGTTCTGGAAGTGGCTGAGAATATCCAAAATATGTATGTAAGTCAGGGCTCCAGACAAAAAAAAAGTTTAGGAGCCGTTGCTCAGGGCTGTGGAGTCGGTAGATAAATGCTCCGACTCCGACTCCGACTCCACAGTTTCTAAATCTTCCGACTCCGACTCCGACTCCCCGACTCCGACTCCTCTGTATGTATATACTATGCTAATGTATTTTCTACATCCATTGAAGGAAAGGAAGGCAACATACATGTCATTTCACCACAGAACTACTGGCTAGGAAGCCAACACTCTACTATAATGCCAGATTAAAGACAAACACAATGAAAACAAGGTTTCAAGGGTAGCGCATAGTGAAGGGGAGCCGACGGAGCTGAGAACACACCAGATGATTTTTCAGGCGTTTGACGCGTGATGACTCGTTGAACGGCCG
This sequence comes from Paramormyrops kingsleyae, assembly GCF_048594095.1. Lineage (NCBI taxonomy): Eukaryota > Metazoa > Chordata > Actinopteri > Osteoglossiformes > Mormyridae > Paramormyrops > Paramormyrops kingsleyae. The sequence goes on along the minus strand of NC_132802.1, from coordinate 21,080,677 downwards.
AAAAGTCGGCAGTGCATCTGTAAATGTATGGGGGGCTTTAGGCTAGGTTCACAGTTCCCTGTAACAGTGGAACACGACACAATGGAAAGCGGTGCCGCACCTTACCTGTGCATTACATCCCATATAGTGACGCATACAGTCAATGAAAAGCATGCTTCATGGTTACCTGACATGTTCGTTTTGTGGTAACATTATGCACTGCATGCATTGGGCTTTATTCGTACAGCAGAGAAGTAGTTCATTATGACTGTTTGTGAATTGGGACATTTCAACTTACTTTTTAAATTCCCATTTAAATTTAGTAGGAGTCGGAGTCGGAGTCGGTTAACTTTTTGCCGACTCCGACTCCAGGTACCCAAAATTGTCTCCGACTCCGACTCCTCGACTCCGACTCTGACTCCGACTCCACAGCCCTGCCGTTGCTCCTAAACCCAGAATATTTTGGAGCCAAATACTTTTTTAGGAGCCATAATCTCCAGCACATGCCAAATGTGAAATAAATAAAAAATACTTACATGGCACATTTTGTGTCCGGTCTGCCTCATGCTGCCTTTTCTTTCTTCTGCCTGAGTTATCTGATCTGTCTACTATTCCTTCTGCATTCTTATACATAATAGCATAATAATAAATGACACAGAAATATGTAATACGTAAGCAAGACCGCTGGGCTATTGAACGTGAAGTGCACACACAAACATTGAAATATTAATTAAAATTCGCACATCAAGAAATCTAGAAAACCAGCCTTACAGCAGGGCTCTTCAGATTTGGCTCTCGATTCCAAATCCAGGCCGTGTTTTTGGTTCTCCCAGGTAGTTAGTTTAATAATTACTGATTCTGATTGGTCAGAGGCTTCACACCTGGCTCACAGGTGCAGGAAGGCTGGAAAATCAGCAGGGCTCGGCCCTTGAGGACTGTGATTTGAATAGCCCAGCCTTACAGGATACTGTATGTCTGTATTGTTTAGGTTCATGCTTATTAGTCAGTTATTAATGGTAATGGAAAAGTACTGCGGGATCTTGCAAAAGTCCAACCTTTGCCAGAATCCATTTTTCTTTCCAACCATCAAATTTTTTATTTTTATTTTTTCCCCCTCCGTCATCCTTCTGAGGCTCCATACTCTCTACAACAGGCTGACTGCCAGATAGCATGAAGAGTTTCCAATGCAATGATTTGACAAAACCCGGCCAATCTGTCAAGACTGCACTGGATCGATCCACGCTTTAATCACGTGATAATGTGGCAGGAAAGGCAGACATGGGTTAAGAGTGCATAGCATGCAATGTAGAGCTTAACATTGTACATTGTGCAGGCCTAGTATGTATGCATGTACTATATTACGATTATTATTATTTATTATTGGGTGGGACTATGGCTCACACCAGGGTGTGAGTATGGTTCCCGATCGCTCGCCGTAACCGCACCCCCTTGCCCGATTCAGCTCACTGGACTTCTAACAGCCGTTGTCGCTCTCTTTGTAATTGCCTTAGTATAAATTTGGTATGACTGGTTTAATTGGCATGAGGATTTGTCTTGGCATTTCTGACTACCGAATGCTTCTCTGCCCCAATTCTCACTAATTACTAGTCTCCTCGTGTGTGAGTTTGTGTGCCTGAGACTCCCGAGCTCTTAACCTGAAGGAGTACTGATCCTGACCCCCATCTGGGTGTACTGAGCTCTTACCCTGAAGGACTACTGATCCCAACCCCCATCTGGGTGTACTGAGCTCTTACCCTGAAGGACTACTGATCCCAACCCCCATCTGGGTGTACCTGTACGTAACTCTCTCTCCATGTCCTCACCAGTGTCTGTCCTTCCCCTCACTCCCCAGGATAGTTTCTCTGGCTTTATGATTTTTGCCCCCGACCCCGATTCCTGTCTTGTGTTTTCACTTTCTGTTTGCCCCACCTTTGGGTTCTCTGTCCTTTACCTGTATCGTGACACAGGGATGGGGGATAAAATTCCACCCCCACTCTGTGTGTGCAGAGTCTGAATGCCCCCCCCCCCCCCCATGTCACATGGGGACTCCAAGTTCCTCCTGTATCACATTGACAAGCAGTTATATTAACTAGTGTGTCAGACTTTCCCATAGTGTGTGTCTACATGCTGTGGACAGACATCCTCAACAGTCTGAACAGGAGAAGTTGTTAAAAGAAGGGTAGCTGTATTATAAATGTACACTAACCTCCGTTATCTCCCTGATCAATCAATCTTTATTGTGTTCATTCGGAACTTCTTCATAAGCATCAAAATTGATTTTTGCTTGATAAATTAACAGTTCAACTCTCTGCAGATTGGGCCCAGCTGTTCTGGCCTCTGCTCATCAATTGAATGCCTCCTATTTGTATTGTAGATTTATATTTGGATGCCTTATTTATATATAGATACCGTATTTTAAGTCTCCTACGGAGAAATGGAATAGTACGGCTGTAAGCTTTTAGTCTGCATATGTTTGATGCAGCAGGCCATCTACATACATTTTTCTGCAAACATCATTTCTGGATTATATTACACAAAGTAGAGTGGAGAAAAGACAAATAATCAGAACATGAGACCAGGTGTGATGTGTAAGGAGACTATATTTATGTGTTACATTCTCTACTGACTAGCATCTTTGCAGTGAAAATTAGTTGCCTGGAATTGTAAGGAGCATAGTGACGTATAGTGCACACAGATACCAAAACTACAAAGGAGTACAGACATGCAGATGAGTACACAGCCTGAAGATGCTTCCTTTCTGTAAGTCACATTGAACAGAGATTTTGCTTCCAGCCGATGTTGAAAACTCACAAACTCGAAACATACGCAGGGTGAGAAGTTCAGTGGCCGTTACCATGAAATTCTCCAATTAAAGGTTCACTCCTGATAACATGACATTGTGTTTTCTAGACCATATAACTCTGGAATATTAATGCTCTATCAGCTTTAATGACATGGAGGGAAGAAATTAAAGGTTTGATAACAGAAGAATGGCACCTTCTTTGCATCTTTCCCAACATCAGAGAGCCGCTGTAATATCCCCCATTTCTCCGTTTCCGGGGGGCTGAAACATCGGACAGGAAGAGTGGGGCAGAGGAACCAACCCAGTGCGGACAGTCAATAAAATCAGGAAGGACTGCTGGCTTGTAGTCTTCCTGTAATTACATTTCTCTGCCAGCTACCCCTCCCCTATCCCAGCACATACAGAGAAATTAATGGATCTGTTCCCTGGATGCCTGTTTGTGTTTCATACCTTCAAAATGAGATTAAATCAAGGATGGTTTAAGGCTTGGCCTGTTTAATATAGTTTATGTTTTATATCTGACGTCTTCGCAAATATTTGTTTACTTGTTAGTCTTTTTTTAGATCCTGAACATATGAGTACGTTTTTTGGTCTATGGTTCGATGGTTCAGAGGGCAGCACTGCTTACTAACACGTCTCGGGTTGGGCTTCAAGTCTTTCCTCTGCTCTGTAAATGAGGAATTTGTTCTCCCCAAACCTTGTAGGTTTTCTTGCAGTCCAAAGACATGCAGTTTGGGTAACTAGTGTTTCTAAATTGCCTATATAATATGGCTATGTGTATGTGAACTGAAAAGGAACTGTCATCACATTTAGGGGGTATCCCAGCCTTATGCCCTGTGAATTCTGGGATCAGCTCCAGCCCCCCCCCCCCCCCCCCGGCCCATACATAGCATACATAGATGAAAACGCTTTGAAATTAAAATGAGTTATTTACTTATTTGTTTCTTCTTGATGCATATTACCCTGCAACAGACAGCCCTCAAAAATAGTGGAACATGCAAATCAGATTCACGAAGTGCCTTTTCAAACAGTCACACTAGTGGCAGTCCAGAAAGAAAATGGGAAGAGTCACCAGCATCAAGGCACATGGAAGAGTTCCTTTGCCAAGAATGTTTCATCACACGCTCCAGCTACAGAAAGCAGGGCATGTTTTATTGCCCTATCTTGGGGCTTGCAGGAGCCCTGGATCCTCTGTGCCAGTAATGCTCACACACGCTAATGCTTCTATCAATTTGTATCCCTGTGCATTTACAAAAAAGCAATACTTGCGAACTATTCACAGGCATTCTGAGATGCAGAAATCTTCCCTCAGAATTTCCAGTGCATGGTGGATTTCAACAAAAAGCATTTTTTTCTCCAGGAAAATGTTGTTTGGTTACCCTAGGCACTGAAAAATAATTCTAATGCGACAACACCAAAGTTTCTTTATTTTATACCCCCAATGAATATGGTCCTTGCAGCTTATGCAGTCAGACAATTAGTGTACATGTAACCTCTGTGGAAACACGTGAAGCTCCATGTTGCCAAGTTTGTACATTTCCAAAGGTGTCTGTGTTTAAATAGCAGAATTGTGTAATTCAGATCCAGAGAGTAAAATTCCAGGCCAAGATTTTGTGTCAACCAACCAAGTGTGCATAAAGAGTCAACTGGTGGGTTGTAACAAAATCCTGGACTGGACTTTTACTCTCTGGGCTTGAATTACCCAACTCTGTTAAATAATTAATTGATATTAACCAAACGTAAAAAATGTAATTTGCTGTCATTAGCTGAGTTTACTTCTCCAGTTTCTCTGTTCTCTAGTTCTCTTTTGGTTTTATGTCACTGTCGCTCTTCAAACCCAGCAACATCTTTACCAAGCCAACCCTACTGCAGTGGAAAAGCAAAGCGAGCTGGGACCAATGCCGTAACTTGTGTCTCTTCGCAGTACGGGTTGGGTATGGTCTTGTTCCTGTTTACCAGTAGAAGGGCATCATACACCTTTGCGGGGACTCTCTACTAGGGCTGTGCGATATGGCGATATGTATCCGATGACAAAATGAAAACCTCTGTTGTTTCCTATTATGCTTTATTGTTTATTTCGTGGTGTCGCAAAATACACTGTTTCTGGCACCGTTTCTTTTCATCATTTGGATGACAGTCTGCAAGGTTACATGGGATGAGGCACTTGTATTGTTCTATTGGACTTTATTATTTGTAACCCACAATTCACAAATATGTACCATGATCCACAAATAATTAACTATCCACAAACTTGTATTTTTAAATTTCTGTTGTGCAGAATTATATCCACAAAAATACAGAGCGATTTGTACACGTGAAAAGGGTTTTGCACACTTGTGTATCACTTCCCGTCTATTTGTGGATCACGTTACATGTGACCTCACTCCTTTTTATGCTGATTTTTGTCCAATTCCTAATACAGCTGATCTGTAGAGAAAACCCATAAATATGAGGTGCAGTTGTGATATACAGTCGTCCCTCGTTTATCGCGGTTAATCCGTTCCAGACTCTACCGCGTTAAATGAATTTCCACGAAGTAGGATTCTTTATTTCTTTACTATTCCCCTGCACCTGGCATTGAAGGATTTGCGGGGGTGCTCAAACACATAGGCCTACAGTCCATACGAACAGTAATTTTAATTGTAATACAGAGGTGTATAATTGACTCAGATAACCGAGCGCGCGCTATATCATTTTCACTGTCTATCAACTTTTTAATGAATAAATGTATTCGAAAAAAACACGATAGAGTGAAGCTGCGAAAGTCGAAGCGCGAAATGACGAGGGACGACTGTATATCGTTATCGGGATATGAGATGACATAGATCGAGATATGAGATTTTGGTCATATCACACAGCCATACATTTGGTCCCCACAATGTAATATATACATGCTCACAGAGAGAAAGAGAGCGAGAGAGACAGAGAACTCAGTATTATTTGTAGCAGTTTTGAGCCATACACCAGATTAAATCAGCTTGCATTCATTACTCTGGTGAAACTGTCTCCTGTGATCAAGTTTAAAAGGAGCAGATGTTCCCACAGGGTTACTGAATTGAATTATGGTGAATGTGGACTTTATGACTTCTTCTGTAACAAGGTACCCCTGGAGCGAGGGGAGTGGTGGATTGGGGGTTGGAGTGGCATGCAGCGTCCTGTGATAAATTAAGGCTTTTCTCCCCTCTTATTTGACCCACAGACACCACTAGAAACACAACTAAGCCCCATGTAAGTGATACTTTAGGATACAATGTGACAAAGATGTTGCTCAAGGGGCTATGGCGGACCAAGCTCTGTCAAGTGACAGATAAATTAAATGACAGTTAACCCTAACAGCGATGCTGCCCTTCTTCTCACTCTGTTTCACTCTTTTCCCGTGAGTGTTCTGTAAATTTTTTTCTGCCTTCAGTCAACCTTATCCATAAATCTATCTCTTACTTCTATTTTGCAAAATAAATATGGTAGCTGTAAGATGTTTGCTAGGGGGGTGGTGACCAAAACCACATGATAGGGCTATTTTGGGATGGGTGTGTAAACGGGTTTAACACAAGCAGCAGGGAGGGAAAAAAATGGAATGGGCAGCAGGGTATGGAAAAGGGCTAAAACTGCAAAAGGATACTACTACCAAAATGTCCTGATGTGTTTAATGGTGATGCTGCAGCTCACATGGGGGTCTGGCGTGTGGCGGGGGGGCCGGGCAAGGGCCGGCGTGTGGTGGGGGGCCGGCGTGTGACGGGGGGGCCGGGCGAGGGCCGGCGTGTGACGGGGGGGCCGGGCGAGGGCCGGCGTGTGACGGGGGGGCCGGGCGAGGGCCGGCGCGTGACGGGGGGGCCGGGCGAGGGCCGGCGCGTGACGGGGGGGCCGGGCGAGGGCCGGCATGTCCTGATAGGCAGATGTCAACAACTGCAGATCCAAGAATGACACAGGAACATTTTAAGAGCCTCTGACTGATTGGACTGTATAACTCACAGGCTCAGAGGGGGGAAAGCATATGAATACAGCAACTTATTAAAATATAAAAATATATATATAAAAAAACAGGATGAGATTTACTTGTATTGAGATTGACTTAATTTATAAATAACTGTAGTTATTTAATTTTACTTTGAGTCTCAGCCCTTCATGCTCCTGAGACTGACTCATTTTTAGAGGAAAAGGAAAGGCTTAAATATCTCCTCTGTAAAAGAATATGCGATGAAATCTGATACATAATATTGGTAAAGAGAACCTAAGAAGCTGATGGAGATGACATCATAATTCATAAACACTGCAGTATATGAGCATTAGGTTGCTCTCTTTCAATGACATGACTTGGCAGAACCAAATTCCTTTTATGGAGCTTAGTAAAAACTGAATAGCACAGACATAATTAAGAAATGCCTTAAACTGAGAAGCTTCCATCCATTTCGATTACACTTATCTTGGTGTAGTTTGAGCACAGTTACATGTTATTGATTTTCTAGTAGAAAGTGGGATTTCTGCAATGTTAATCCTTTGTAATTAGCCAGGCAGCTGACAGATGATGGATTACAGAGTTTGATACATGTCTGCGATGATCAGCATGCTGCTGTTCTCAAGGCTTTTGAACATCATTTTCCATTTGCTGTGGCTTCTTGTTGATCCTGCCTGTAGCAGAGCTCCCAGAACACACAATTTTACACCACCCCATAATGACCAAGACGGATCAGGCTGTCGATGTTGTGCGTAAGGGATTCAGTCTGGAAATGATGCATCCAAATTAAGTACAAGCATCACAGACATCAATATGCAAAGCATTGAAACTTCGCTACACTGATGTTTTTGGCTTGACATTCTAGATGATAATGATGCATGCAGCCAGATCTTAATGATAAGTTCATCATTCATCTTAAATCAAAGGTAAAACCTGGAAAAGTGCAGGGTGACAGTGCCTATATATATATATATATATATATATATATATATATATATATATATATATATATATATATATATATATATAAACATTCTTGCATCAGAACAAATACTCTTCGTAAAAAAAATAAAAGCTGCTGTGGAAATGTCCAAGTATAGCATTACCGTCATATACAAACAAGTTAATGGATAAAAAAAAGACAGATTACAATGGAAGCCAGACATAGTCTGTACAAATCTTAATTGTGATTGCCAATGGCAACGAGCTGCAGCAGCTCAATGGTTGGGACAGAGCAGAGAAGTGCTGTCAGGAGAGCCATGATAATTTATTCTCGCTACAATCATCTGCAAGATTATTTAAGTCTGTTAAGCAGATAACAACATGATTATCAGTCTGATAAACTGATAAAAAACATTCACAAATTAAATACATGAAAGAATTAGTAAGTCTTGAATACAAGAACAAGCCTAAAATGTAAGTTCATTATAAACAAACAAATGAATAAATATGAATCGTTCTTGGAACATTGCTCCTAATACTGCAAACAATTAAGGACTCATTAGCCTCTTAATTTTTGAGGATTTTGTGCTGAATAATTTGTTTGTAATTTTTCTCACTAATTCACCAGTTAATTCTGAGCTAATTCAGACCAGTATCCTACCACGCTGGAATCCCGCTGCATATTAGTCATGAACATATAATTTCTTTATAAAGCAAAGATAAATATGTTTAAAGTATGTAAGCACAGCTAAATATTAATAAAATATTACATTTTAATGGTCATTTACTGATTAATCCTGTGGATGCACTTATCCAGATGCTTAAAACAGCAAGCGAACAGTAACTGTATTCTACAGAGGGCAAACATACATAAACAGACAAAGCTCTGAAATCAACAAACAAGCATGAGTGTTGCATAATGGTCTCGTGGTAAGTATCCAATCTCTTGTTTCTCCCCTGAGAACCCATTGAAAAGGAGAAATATGACCTAGCAGAGGGGACCAGAGAAGGACTCATGTTTTGTTGAGTGGATACTTCAAGAAAGGTAGTGCAATGCTGATTTAAGAATTTGTAGGCAGACTGGATTTGGACATGCCCTTTGAGTAACATCACTGATTCGATTCTGACACAAGAAATGGAGCTTTTTTCATTCGGTAGAGGATGCTCACGGTTGCAATGCAGCTGGCCCACAGAGTACTGCAGTTGTGTCGACAGGACAGAACACAGGTTCTGGGTCAAGCTGGTAGCCATTGCTGAGGAAAAACTGGTAAGAGAACAAAACAAATACTGTTAGTGAGTGAGGTTGATTCCCATTGCCTTGGCCCTGAAAAAAAGAAGAAATCTGACCTACTCTCTGTCTATGACACCATCTCTGTCCTCGCTCTTTGCTGAGAATGTGTGTTAATGATTGGCCTTTGAGGATTTCATTGTTTCCAGCTATTCATTAAAAATACAATGAAATATTATTAAAAGAGGATGCAGTCAGTTTGTCGACTGTACATGCAGCTGTAACAGAAGGGAGAGAGTTATAATTGATGTTGTAAGCAGAACTCTTTTAAGGGTGATCTTACAGAAGGTAACTTTGAGATTATGTTAACTCATTTAAAACGTTTTAAAATTAATCTCGGGAGTTCCGATATTCTGCATAATACTATTTGTTGCTATACTGATGAACTAGAAAAATAAATGAACACTGCTTCTCCATTCAGTAATGCCACGGGTCATTTAAAACTGATAAAAAATAAAATGTAGTTGAGTTCGTAGTGTGATTTTGTTGCCAAGCGAGTTAGTATCGGGGTGACCCACCTGGTTTCTTCTTGTCCACCTACACTATGATTCCTGACTCCACTGCTGGACACCAATTGACCAAAGCAGCCTCATGAAGATTAGATCATATTAGATTAACTTAACTGCAGAAATAGATTACTAACAAGTGTATCATCCTTATATCACAATAGCATTATGTGCCTTGGTTTGTGTCATTGGAGCAAACAGTTTGACCTTCACCACGGAAAGTTCAAAGTACTGGTAGGATTTCATGGTCTCCAAGGTCGTTTCATGTTCATGGTCAATAGCTAAACCTGCCTGAGCTGCAAGGCACGATGCTCATCCATCCACATGTCAAGCTGCAATCAAACCAAGGCAACAATCCTCAGCATTTCCATCCATTTTTGAGAAAAGGCACATTTTTCTAGGATCTGAGAATCATTTAACTTGCTGTCTCAAGCTGACTGGTTGTGCAAAGCTGACATTGATTAAAAGTACGGCAGTAACTGCAACCCTGTGTAAAAAGCAGCACACATACATTTGGATTACTTAAGATAATTAAGTATTGATTGTTGTTCAGCTTTACATTAAATACTTTTTTTTTCCTAAAAGGGATCTAGACCAATGATAATTGATGGTGAGATTATGAGAAAGGTGTTCACAGTCCTGCTGTACACCAACTAACCAAGTGACGATGCGTATCAAAGTCACTCTGCTGATTGTTACCCTGCTGTGTATGTTTTGCTGGAGAGCTTGGCTGCATGTTGGATTCATAACATTACAGGAAATCTATCTGGCTGATTAACTTCATATTTCATGATGATAACGGCATTTTTGAATAAAAAATTTCCATATGTTGTCCTTGTCATGACATTTAATGACCCATCAACAATTAATCATGCTTGTTTTTCTTGTGGAAAAAGACCTCCACACACAAGCATATACATACACACAGCCACAGACAAACACGTACGCATGGAATTTTCAGCCATCTGCCTCTGTATTTTGCTGTGAATACATCAGAGAAACAGGAAGCCCACAAAGAAAAAAAAATCATAGCAGGAGAAAATCAATTAATTTAGTCAACATATGCAGAGAACTAGAATCTTTATTATATTCAACAGTAGCAGCCTGTATGCGCTTCTTGCATTTTGGGTATTACCAGCAGTGATTTATCTGATGCTTAAGTGCCGCATGCACTTGGCCTCCCAAAACCAGCATATAAGCAGTTTACCAGACAAACATATTACAGCTAATCTGTGTGAACCTATACATCAGCACTTTGGCAATATAGAAAAGTATAGAAAAGCATGATGACCATTGTACAGTGAAGATAAGAGAACGGTGTACAGCCAAGACATTCTATTTATGTTTAATGTTGTGTAGCCCAGGATGGTACTGACTAGACAGATAGTAATGTAGAGCAGACATAAGTGAACAGGGCTTAAGATCTGCAGGTGCAAAATCCTTTAGGGAGCATGCTAAACTAAACCATGATTACCTTCATAAATGTCCTGCTGTATATATGAGTACTGTGGGACTGTGGGATGTACTGTATGAAGGATGTGTAATTTTAAAAAAGGGCAGTAAGTATGTGTGAGACAGACCAAAGGGCCATATATGGCTCTTCCACTGTGCAGTTTCCATGCCATTAAGGTGGAACTAGATTTAACGTAGCAACAGCTACAGGAAGCAACCTAAATGAAAACCAAGACAAATGCCACAACGAGCTTCTTTTGATTTTAAGGCCTCAAATCCACTGTCTCCAAAGCTCAGAGATGCTTTGTTGGGATTTCCTCAGTAATTAAATTCTGAGAATATGCAGTCTGATAGAGGATCACTGAGATTGAGAATGTCACAGAAAAGTCAGTGCACCTTTAAATTAGAACCTGGTTGGACACCAGTAAAGCACAAGTAAATGTGAAATGACCCGGATCGTTCTTCATCATCCAATTTGGATGAGCTTACTTTTACAGTCAACTTAATGCACAGCTCATCAATTGTTCAACTCCAGTGTGTTTTGTGTGAGACATAAAGAATGTTCCCTTATGTGCAGAGCACTTGGTATCCTGTTTACTTACAGTATAGAGGGAACATATAGTGCATCGGGGACCTAATGACATTCTTAACCTTGATTAAAACAGTTCAGGTTTTTCCTCATACTGAAAACTATATAGTCAGGATCGATGAAGCTGATTCGTTCCTGGCTCCCATGTGATGCCTGTGGAGCTGGCTATGCCATTTGGGACAGCAAGATTAGTAAAGTAAGCATGAGGGAATTTAACGGGAAGTTTCACAGCTCATCAACAGCAAACCTGAAGAGGACTTGGTGTTCAGCTCTCCATGTCCCTAAATATGGCATCAGGGTGGGCTTTGGACTGCATGCAACGTTCTGAGTAATTCACAAACTGTTCTACAAATCACCATGGGGAGAGAGATCCCAGCGTTTACCTTAGGTGGGAAGCTAGACTGCCAGCCCCACCCATCCCATCGCAGCAGGGTGTAGGGGCACCACTATGGAGTTTGACTGATGTTCGCCTATAGCGCACAGCTCATAGAAAATGTGGTAACATTTTACTTATCGGCACGTTCTTAGTAATTTATAAACACATTCATAATGCATTAAAATGCATTCATACACTATAGATACCTTTATAAAGCATTACAAAGAACCCTTAATGCTTATACCGACCATTATAATGCATTATATACTGTAGATATCTATAGTGCATTATAGATGAGAGCTTCATAAAGCATCCATAATGTATAATAAGTATAGCTATAATGTGTTATGCCTTTTGATAAATGTTTATAGTATAATGCTTTATGAATGCATTATTATTTGTTATGAATGTGTTTATAAATTGATAAAAAATATGGCCTTAAGTAAAGTGTTACCGAAAACGTTTGGTGATATTGAATGGTTTGAGTGGTATTAGAAAAAGTAACAATTTGTGCTTGACGGCCTTATTGTAAATTGAAAATCCCAATCCCCTTCTGTGTCTTTGCTATGAGTCCACCTTCCATCTGTTGTCAGCTGAGGGCTGAGGACCATCTCCCTGACCGTCACTGCCAAGCCCTCTTAGGTCTTATGGTGCTTTGAGGACTATGACACCCGATGAACTGCAATAGTAAACATTCCTCAAAGCAGTCCCATTTAAAAGAAAGCATAACGACACAATCAATACATGAAAGTCGCTTTGTAAAAGTCAAAGCCCCGTGGCCTATTTTTTCTTCTCTGTTAGCATAATAGAGTTGGTCAGATAGATTTTACTGTATTATTGTATACCCTGGATGGGAAATATGTATGGTTTTGAGATTGGTGCGCCACAAACACTTAAAACTCAAAATAATATAGATGCTGATTTGGTGAACAAGTGCACACAAAGTTGGACTTTTAATAAAGATTTTTTTGGAGAGGTGGGGAGATTGTACTTGGGGTGTGGGAGGGGTAGAGATTAGGTGGGGGTGGGGGTGATGGCATCATGTTGTTGGTGGGGAGGATAACGAAACTGAAGATCCAGCTTTTGTCATAGCAAACTGCCCATCATATGCAGAGAACTTCTATGTACAGATTGACAGGATGGCCCACATATTCCTCTCTGTATTCATTCTGCTGTAGGGTCACATTTCCTGCTTAAAAAGAACAAGGGATGACAGCTAATGGACAGGAAATGGACATAATTTATGAGCAACAGGACAGTTTATATTGTACAGTAGTGTGACATCATCAATCATATGTTTTTGATGCCATTTGCTAATAATGTCTTGTGTGTTACATTTGGTTTATGGGCAAAGCTAAGCAATCTGGCAGTGATGAATGGGGTTTGATTTCCAGGCAGATCAGCTGTCCCTGGCTCTTTTGAAAAGCTTGCCATCATGCTACATTCTGTACCTTGTTCTGTTATAATCTGCCTTGCGCATAATTAATTATATTACAGAGTTCTCGAGGGCCCTCAAAGGCTGTTCATTCAAGGGCCTTGATTAAAAACGCTGCTCCACTGAGCTTGGGGAACAGCCTGTCAGATAAGGAAATGCTCCAAGCGGCCTAAACGAATGTATGTAAGCAAGGGCACCGTAAGGCAGTAGCACCCCTAGGGGGGGTGTCACGCCGCCCCCCCACCCCCATGGACTTCCTCTTGTACCAGACCACACAGAATCCTTAGTAATGATTTAGTACTAATATTACTCATAAATTGTAATTCCCGTACACTGAAGGAAATGGCAATATTAGTGACATAACTACTGTACCACAGTTACAGCAAGCACAATTACAATTACACGGTCTTCACCTTTAAATTACAATATCATTTGCGCAGCATAAATGGCTATTTGTATTTACATTTACATAGGTGCATTTGGTTAAAGTGAAAATTCGGTGAGAAAACAACCGAATTTGAGGTAAAAATCTAATCAAAATTATATTCATTTTAACTTTACTGTTACATGACATATATTAATGGATTAGGTTTGCATGGTCAAGTGCAGCACAAATAACATAGAAGTTGTAGACAAATGAATATCTTGGTATACTCATAAAATAAATAATATCGTAAAAATAAAAAAAGTATTTCAACACTTACTGAACATCTCGACTAAATCAAAAGTTTCCTTTCCTGGCCTTCAAAGGTGTGAACTTGCGAATCACTTCATTGAAATCAAACCCTTTGGCCAACTTATTTTAATTTCTGAATTCTGTGAGACGGTAAAGCTTGACTGTTTTGTGGCACATTGCACCATGTGGGTTCCTCACACATGAAGCCACAAACACGCAGGTCATCAGAAATTATTTTAGGCTTTAGGCTTATTGATATAGGTGCACCAATTACTACAATACTTGTAGATGAAAAAGTTGACAAAATCAATGAAACATCAGCAGTGACGAAAATAACGGCATGTAGCGTGTGCAGACATAACCATCTTAATCAGAGTGTCATTCTAACTGGGTGATAATGGCAGCTCTGATCAGAGTGCATTAGATGGTTCCAAAAAGTAAATTTGAGCTTAGCCTAGAGTTTTAGCCTTGTTGAAATGAGGTGGGGGACTGACGGGAGGGGCTGACCAAAGGACTGACACCCCATCGAGTGATTTGTACAGTAAGTGTTCAAAGTTGGGGGTGATGCTGGTGGAAATTCACCAATTTAATCATTATTACTTATGCACAGTCATTTTGATGTCACCCAGTGCAGTCTGCACCCCCCCCCCCCCTTTACAGTCAACTTAATGCGCAGCTCATCAATTGTTCAACTCCAGTGTGTTTTGTGTGAGACATAAAGAATGTTCCCTTATGTGCAGAGCACTTGGTATCCTGTTTACTTGGAAAATCACCAATTTAATCATTATTACTTATGCACAGTCATTTTGATGTCACCCAGTGCAGTCTGCACCCCCCCCAGTAATACCACTGTTATAAAAGGGTAGGATGATTTAAAAGGGCTCCAGAGTGACAAAAAATGTGGACACCTATTTTGAATTGTTTCTTCTTTTCTTGTTCTTTGGCAAATAGAAGCAAATCAGATCATTTTAGCCGGAATTAAAATCTGGTTATCGGGAAAAAAGGCTACACAAAGTTGAAAGAGAAATGAGGGCGACAGCAGCTCACTCAGTTGTTCTCAGTGAGAGGTTCATTAATTACAAATATTATTATCTTACTGTCTAACCATACTTATGGTGCCAATAAGTGTTTCCATGTGTTTTCAGAATTTGTAGGTGTTTTCTGAATTCGCAGTGTGATGACACTAATCAGCCACTGTAACATACTTCGTCTCCATGTGATGCAAATTAATCCATTACTTCAAATTTTATTGCTAATGTTAACTTGAGTGAAATTAGCTTTCTAGTCCAACAGATAATTATATAATAAAAAGCACTTGCTCAATAATCAATCTGCTGCATTATCTGAAATTTAACCTGAGCTTGAATGAAAGCCACACTCGCTTTCTAAATCACTTCTGCCCTGGGGTGTCATGCACAGATTCTGCAAGCCTATCATGGTCCAGAACAGGCATCTCAAACTCCAGTCCTGGAGGGCCGGAGCCCTGCAGTTTTTGGGTTTCCCCTCATTTAACACACCTGATTCAACTCCTTGTGCTAATTACCACACAGCTCTTGAACTGAATCATTTATGGTGGAACAGGGAAAGAACTAAGATACACAGGGCTCCAACCCCCCAGGACTGGAGTTTGAGAACAGTGGTCTAGAAGCTTCAGGGAGCTCCTGAATTTGAAAAATAATAATGTATGTACTCAGGAAACATTATGCATCTGCACAATAAATTTAGCACTTTGTATGGTAGAGCCCCCCTACCCTGTTTGGGGGCCCCAAGGTAACATTTTGCAAGGGAGCCCAGAATCAGTAGCTGTGCCACTGACTGTTAGTAACCCCGGTAACCCAGGAGTGATGTGCGGCTGCTTCTCGAAGAACAAGGCGCTCTGCGGTAATCCAGATATTGCTCAGAAAGGATAAATGTGCCCTTAGAACCCGACAAACGCGAAATGTGTTGATTTTCGCACTGATTAATATCAGCCTCTATGAATAGGTATAATGCACAGACAAGAATCATATATCTTTGGAATCGAGAAAACTTACTTGATCCATTTCTCCAAGTTGCAACACTATCTGCTAAAGTATTCCAGAGTAATCCTGTATGCAATGAGGCACATATTTTAAACATTTTCCATCAAAACACACCCTGGAACACAAAGCACATATTTGTTTCCGCAATGATCCACACACTACCAACTATTGTCAGAACAGTAAATATAAACAAACGAATGTATGTTACTCCTAAAAGTATTTGTTTTGAGATTGTATTAGGATTTGGTGTGCGTTGTAGTTTGTTTTTGTGTTGGTTTCAATATATCTTCACTTCATCAACTAAACAATGCTTTTCCATTTCAGTTTCTTTCAGATGTTATAAAGTGAAAAATACGTCTATAAAAGCATGCATTGCTGTCTATCAGATAACTTCAACAAGGTGCCAAATGGATGCAAAATCAAAGATATTCATTTCCGTCTGGCACTGACTGTATTCCTTCACAATGCTGAGCCAAAAAAAGGTCACCAATGAAACCCCCTGCATTCCTACATCACAGAGTCTCTAATCTCAACATTTATAAGATATTTGTAGTGCCTGCAAATTTTCATATGAGATGAGACTAAAAATTGAGAAATTTCAATTGGCGCAAGTAGTTTTTCCTCATAAAAAGGATTATATCAAGACTGTGTGTCAGCATTTACATATGACAACTTATGACAAATCTGAGTAGCCCAGAATGTCCTGAAAACAAAAACATAAAGCACATGTGGATAACTCAAGTAAATACAATGTAACAAGCCTAAAATCAAAGATATAGAAAAACGCTCTAAAAATGGATAGGATTCAAAGGGTTAAACTCTGGGCAGCTCACTCAGGCCCATTTCACACAGTACAGTAGCTCCTCACTGGCATAGATAATGCATGTATGTTCAGAACAGCCAATGCAAAGATGCCAATAGTGGGATACATAGACTCTAGAGCACAGTATACAGTGAATGGTACATTTCAATGACAGCTTCTGGAAGTATGCAGAGATGCCCTAAAAATATAACCCACTACTTCATTTTTCCAATGTACAATGGACCCACAAAGAATATGAAATTGCTCCATGTATTGCAACTAACCAAAAGCCTTGCAGTACTCCTGTACTTCTTCACATATGCATATTGTTTTGCCTGGGGGGGGGACTTCTAACATAGGGTAAGGATTAGCACCTTTATCTCAAATGGACAGAGGGGTTTGAAGCATATTATAGATGTGCATGACAAGACCATTGATTGTCTCAGTATTTTTCTGTTAAGATTTTAGGTATAAATACTATTTATACTAAGCAGACATCATTATTATTTAATATATGACTTCTGTGATTCAGCAATGTGTGGATGTTACTAAAAGAATCAGTACATAACTTACCTACTGCTAGGAAGATGTGACCTAGTGCTTTGGATTATTGCCAAAGGGTGAAGGGCAGCAGCTCTGGCAAACCCACCGGGCTTGAGTACATTATGAGGTCCCTCTCTTCAGAGTGCTTCCCAATACTGCTGCATATTGCTAGGCATCCTGATTTTCCCCAGTTCATTGTGTCCCTGGGTTAACAAGGGAGGGGCTTTCGTTTCATGTCTTTAACCAATCACAGTCTTCATTGCATGACATCACTGCATTGGTCCGTTTCCAATGCCATCCAACCAGGGGCAGTGTGCATAGCCACATGTCCGTGGGCCTTTCAGCAAGGTCCTTAACCCACAGATTATTATTATTATTATTATTATTATTAAATAGACACACCCTTACATTGCTTTGTACAGCCTTTACAGGTAAGCATCTTTCTGTATTTTGTGTCTATGACATGCCTTAATAAAAGACATATACAATTAAAATGGGTACTTTAGAAATCTGTGCACCTTGTTGCTTAACAGAAAAT
Source organism: Paramormyrops kingsleyae (assembly GCF_048594095.1). Taxonomy (NCBI): domain Eukaryota; kingdom Metazoa; phylum Chordata; class Actinopteri; order Osteoglossiformes; family Mormyridae; genus Paramormyrops; species Paramormyrops kingsleyae. The sequence continues at coordinate 21,062,775 of NC_132802.1, read as the reverse complement.
ACTGGTTTTAATTAATGTGGTGATGTCATACAATGAAGACCGTGATTGGTTGAAGTGAAACGCAAGCTCCTCCCTCATAAATCAAGACGTGCTGTATTGTTTTCTGACCTGATGTTATGTGTGCGCGTGTTATAGAGCTCAACTACAGTAAAATGGCATTATCGTCATCATTGTTAGCTTGTTAACACTTTTAGGAGTGCTAATAGCTATTCGCACACCAAACTGTTAACATTTCAATTTTATCACTTATTGTTTGTCATCCATTTAATCCTTTTAAATTTACTGGCAGCGTTAAAGTCATTAGAAAACAGTGAAAGATAATGTAATACTCTGTTCCTTTACATTTGATCTCTGAGTTTTTCCCTTCAGTCCCTGATGAAATAATGTATCCTTCTAAAAACCAATTGTGTGAATAATTTGAAGAAGAGTGGGGTCACACCTTAGCATCAAATCAGTAGTAACTGCCAGACAACTTTCCCCATCCGGGTCTGTTCCCAATGCCTTTCATCCATTATTTCATTCACAATCTGTGTGTGAGCATCTCCATTTGTTACAGGTGCCTGAATGGTGGGCACGTGTTTATGCATTGATTTGTCTCCATGAATCATTACGTTTAGTCTATGCCTGAATCCGTGCAAGAGTTTGTCAGGTTGTGCAGTGAGCTGACTGTATGAAAGATTACTCTCCCGGTCTGTGGCTAAGTAGAAACGTTAGCCATTTTCCTTCCACTTCTGTCTGCCTATAGGGTACTTCATTGCCTGGTGGGTTCCTCGTTTGTGCCGGCGCGCGTATCCGTCAGCGCCATGCGAGATCCCACGTGAGTCTCCATTCCTCTTGCCGCTGCTGCTCCGGCCTATGGAGCCCACGCTTGAGTGTCAGCATTTCGCAGTGACTCACGGCTAGGCAGCGTAGGGGTATGTGCGCTGACAAGCTGCAGTCCAAGGCTGGGGAGGCGGCCGGTTGGTGCAGTGAGGATAAATTATGTATATTTTAAAAGACATCTTGTAGCACAGCACTCCAAGCGAGAAGGGAGCACTGCTGCAGTTGTCTTTCTGTAGGCCGTATTGGGGGGGAGCTCTTTTACTAGTTGGTGCCACAGATGGACTATGCCCAATTCGCTGAGGATTGTGGGATGTATGCCAGGGCAACCTGAAGGCAACATTAGGCCACAGCTGCCGTTCCCTTGAGTGGAGCTTGTCTGATTCCTCCAAGAACCCCTGATAAGATGGTGTGCCAGACTGTTGTCCTTTTTTAGCTCCAGCAGAGAAAATAAATCTTCAGTAAATTGAGGCTGGGGATGTGGCTTGGGGGAGAGGTTGTGTACTCCTTCCCTTTATAATTTAATTCACACAGGCAGGAAAGGTAGCTCAGTGGAGAGTGCGGCTGCCTTATTGCTCCATAGTTGAAGGTTTAATTCAAGGTCAGTCTATGAGTAGATCATCCGGTCCTTTTGCTTACTTAAGTAAAATTGGTGACAGTAAAGTGCCTTTATTCCTCATAATAGAATGAGAGCCCATCAAGGACATGCCCAAATTTACACTCCTTTCACCTTGGCACCGAATCTATATTTCTGAACCCATCACTGAAGTGGTTATGACAAAAGCATGTTATTTATCAATGAAGACATAATTATTACTTTGTTTGATCCTTGAAGACCTGGAGGGGGGGGGGAGACTTGGCTTCCACTAGTATTGAATTATGGAACCATATATATCATTATATCTTTTAATATAGATAAAATATATTTGGATAAAAGTGCCTGCTAACTAAATTAAATGCGGATGTAAACTATACAATATCTTTTAATAAACTCAGGGGCAGGTGGAGTTTGCTATCTGCCCTCTTTAGATATCTCTTGTACTGTATTCCCTTCATTTCTGTTATTTTTTGGCTTAATTTAATTTGTCGGTGATGCAAACTGAACAATGTATAACCCAGCATACAAAATAATGCCTGAGTTTAGCATTTCTAGGAGATTAGCTCATTATCAGGGATGGAAACTTCCAGACGTCAGATACCGATGGATCACTTTCAACTCCTCGTTCTGGACTCTCAATCCAAGAACATGTCGGCCAAAGAAACAGTCCATGAATCCTTTACTGGGTGTGGATGGATGGGATTGTGAACAGCCCATCTCGTCGCAATGGCAAATGTGACAAGATACACCAGGACCATCTTTGGATTAGATCACTTCCACATAAAGATTGCTGCTAAGGATTTTGCTCTGTCCTTTTCTAAGCAGAGGCCTTTTCGTTTCCATCCACAACAGTTTGCAGAGTCAACTGGAGTGACAGCAATCACCAGCCGGATGTGTCTGCGCTGCCAGTCCCTTCTGAATATGTTGTTTATATGGGTCTGTCTGGATGGTGCCTGTATTCGTGTTGAAAACACTATGGAGGTAGAGCTGCTCACTTTACCAGTACAATCACAGCTTTTATAGCATGGCGCAGTGGTGCACTGAACAGCACCCACATCACTGTGACCAGGGTTCAAGTCTCTGCCCTGACTCTATGTGTGTAGAGTTTGCATGTTCTACCCGTGTTCTTATGGGGGTTCCTTTGGGATTCCCCCATGGTCCAAAAACATGCTAAGGTGAATTGTAGTTACAAAATTATGAGTGGTGTGTGTGTGTGTGTGTGTGTGTGTGTGTGTGTGTGTGTGTGTGTGTGTGTGTGTGTGTGTGTGCCTTGTGATGGACTGGCACCCCAGCCTGGGTTATTCCCTGTTTCTACTGGGATTGGCTCAGGATCCCCTGCAACCCTGAATAGGAGTAGTGGATACAGAAAATGAATGGATGGCTAAAACTATACGTATGACTTCATTTCAGTGCATGTGCTCTTTATGTGTAAATTAGTAAGCTGATGGTTTCTTACCTACGAAAGTAGCAAATCGGAACAAGACCTGTGTGCTAAAATACTGGCCGCACGCTTCAGAAAATAGGGATTGGAAGCTGCCGTTCTTGTCCCACAGAAAGCATCCCGCCTTTCGCGAGACCATAGGATATTCCATAGAATCTCTACTTTTCATGTGCCAGGCCTCTCCTTCTTCATCTCTTAGACTCTATCCAACACTGGCCCTGCTATGGGCTAACCTTTGTCTCCATAACCAGGTTATGGAGCTAACCATTGTCTCCATAACTGGAGACCATTGCGGGAGGTTAAGTGCCTTTTCCTAGGTCACTTCTGTGAGTTCTGGTTCCACCCTATCTATCCTTTACTTGATTTGTCACCAACAAAGAGGTCATAAGTATCACATGTTCCCTGTTTTTGGTCCTGCCATCTGTTATAGTCTTTCACACACATACAGTAGCACAGTCCGTACACCCACACGATGCGATATTTGTGCTACATCTTCTGTCTTATGTTCTACTCTTACTTTTCCCAGTTGACTGACCCAGGTCAAGTGCTTGTTCTTGAGTCTAAGGGGAAAGAAGATTAAGCGTGCAGTGTTAGTGCAGGTCAGAACAAATAAAAATCAGCGCAGTGTGACTGGCTACCTGGACGTCATGGCTGTGTTGAGGTAGTGACATGCTGCTGCTTGTGGCACTGTTATAGTGCTGAAGTTTCACTGAAGCACTATGTCTAGTAAGAATAGTGTTGAAATCCTTGTTAAATGTTTTGATTTGAAAGTTTGAAAAGTCAATGTGCTGCAGTGCTAAGTTAGTGCACAACTTGTTAAGTACAGACAGCCCTTGACTTGAGAATCTCTGACTTGTGGACAACTCGTACTTACGAATGGACTACTATAAAGTCTTTTATATAAAAATTCAAGTTAAAAGCAGTGGTTCATAATAAGGAACGCACGCACTACTTTGTGATGCCTGGAAAAATCACGCGGCTTCAGCTGTTTGTCGGCTTGAGGTACAGTGCAGCACTATATGATTATTATTGCTATTATACACTGTATTATTATTATTACGACTTGCCTACAAATTTCATTTAAAGGCAGACTTAGGGAACAGATCTCTCGTAATCTGGGCTGCCTGAATCTATATTCTTGTCATATATAGTATTATGCTTCTATTTCAGTCTGATGCCGCTGATTTAGCTGTGACTGGATGTAATATTTTGCATTAGAGAATAACAAACTGACATTGTTTTATTTCCGGGTGAGTTACATTAATTGTTCTACAGAAATTAAAGAAGCAGCATATCTATTTCCTGGTACTGGAAGTCATGTTTCATTTCTAAGTCCCAAGTCTTTGGGGCATAAAGGGACATACTTCCTGTGGAAGTTATTGTTCACTTCCTGAAGCTCATTCTGTTGGTGTATTTAGAGGTTGCCTTAGTATTCATGGGTCCTTTGTATTCATGGGTCTTGTCTTTGATTAGCAGCATATTGATCAGAGGATCAAGGGCAAAGACTCAAAATGGTATGAATTTACATCGCTTTCATTTTCAAACCCTCCAGTCCCTGTAGAGGGACCGAAATGCTGATGTGTTCTTCCCTGAAATTGATTAATAAAATATCACCTTTCTTCATATCGATAAAACAGGGAACAGCTGGAATCAGAATTCCAGGCATTGTTGAAGCCAGAATAGATTTTTATTTTGGGAGACAGTCCAATATTTGTGTTTGAGTCATGGCTGCAGCAGCTGGAGAAGAAAGATTATGATGTATGCAGTGGGGAGGTAAAGAAACAGAGGAGACTGAATGTATCTCTGGCAGAATGCAGCATGAAATTTAAGCAGCTGATTACCAAATAAAAAGTTGCAGTGGATGAGAACAACAATAACAAACATGTAACAAATCTTGAATTTTAAAAACCTTGTAAGTCCCCACAGGATCCCAACAAATGACAGGGTGATTCAGGGTGTCAAGGCAGTAAATAATGTTCTGATTTTGTGCTTCCCGGTGAGTTGGACCTCTGGTCGTATCCAGCATTGTAGCTGCAGCTGCCACTGATATCTTAGTCAAGCTGAGCTGGATCCAGTAGACTGAGGAGCTTATAACTGGTTCTGGTTTTTTTTTTGGGGGGGGGGGGGCGGGGGGAGTGCCAGTGCCCTCTGCTGGACAACAGAGCTGGTAAACAGGAAGCAAGCAACATTCTGATTGGTGGCTCTTGGCTATGATAGTGTCTGGCTAATAATGGACTGTGATAGGATGATGCGAAGTGTGGCTTTGAGACAGCGTGGCTCTGCACACTGTGCAACACTGCAGATAAATTAGAAGATGCAGCCATGGAAGTCATTTCATGACTCTAAGCAGCTGCATGAAGAACCTTTAGGGGCAGGCTGAAGACACATTAATGAGGAATGAGGTCCCTAGAGACTGTAATTACACAATTACACATTACCAGACAAGGCGAAGGTGTACAGTGGATGTATTTTTCAGAAATATATTGGAACTTGTTAGAACTGTGGTTTTATTTATTACAACCTTTTTTTTGAGGCAAAGCCTGAATGTTTACACTTTTTTTCTTTTTTCTCCATGTAGCTATAAAATATTGGCCATAACATGCAATTGTCTTCCTGTCTGTGATTTTACAGGATGGGAAATATGTTGTAAGTGTTTTTATTCATCTTGGTTATAGCTGCTGATCACGTTTTCGGGCTGCAATACTGTTAAGCATTTGCTTTTTTTGGCCTGCTCACCAGACATTTGTTTGGCTTGAAAACGTGTCAATAAAAAGGTCTATTTTTCTCCGCCATTTCTGTCACTCGAGTGAAATTTCAAGGCACTCTATTAGATGAAAACGGTTGCTTGGTAGCATTGCTGTTTATTATATCAATAATCCCCTTGTGTCATTCAAAGGCTTCCACGCAGTTGGGCTGCTGAGGCCTATTTGTAAAGTGGGAGATGTGAATGAACCAGTTACATAGTGGCCCACTGGCCACAGCAACCCCCATTCATTCATGACTCATATGTGGACAGTGGCCCAGCTTCCATCAGCAGGTGGCCAGTGCTTCTGTGACAGGAGACAGAGACCCAAACTGGGGGGGGGTGATTAATGTTCCTCAGTGCTCAATAGTGCCATGTGTTATGTGTTTAGCACTGCGCTACTTAATCTTAGCTGCCCGATTCCTTTGTGATTTCCACCCAGCTCCCTTTGGCTATAAACAGAATTTAAATTAATAGAGAAAACAGAGGCACACTATACTTCTGGAATCTTCTATGTTTAACTCTTAGCAGCACTTTGACGTGACACTCTTTGGTTTACCTCCCAAGGTCTTTTCACTGCAGATAATAAAAACAGCAGGACCTTTACCTTCTGATGTTCCGTTTATGTTAATTATTATGACATCAGATAAATGAAGGAACACAGAGCGAGAATTAATGATGCCTCTCTTGGCTGTGATCCAGAGCCCTATCTGAGAGTCCAACACCATTTGATTTCAGTTGCACAACTTGCATAACAGAAGACACATAAATGGCATGTTTCAACATTATTACTATTTTTGTTTTTAAGATAAACGCTGTGACTGGTATGTGTTGGTGAGGTTAATGAGGACTTGGAAGCTTTCCAAAAGAAGAACATCAAGATCTTACTTCAGGAGGCACACAGACATAATCATTCCCAGATGATTACTTTGCAGATCAGTACAGTAAAAACGGTTTAAAGGAGAAATGTTTTTAGATTCAGCAAAAACTGAATCATTGTTCCAAAAGATCAGCTTGAAAAATAAAGGAATTTTATTTCCAGCTTGTCAACATGCATTTTTTTTTTGCATTGAGGGAAATTGGAGAATTGGTATAATAAGGAAAATGCCCTTTTTTATTCTGTTCAATTTCACCAGCCACCTTTGAACATATTGTACAGATTGCTGGGCTTGCTTGGATACACTCACAGCCATATGGCTCCATGTCTTTCTGCTGTATGTTTGAGTATATACTGTAATATCATTCATTAATTTTACATGCTGCAGCTCCATAGGACTGTTGTTGAAAATGATGTGTGGAATTCAAATAGAAACAAGAACTGTAAGAGAATTCAAGATTCATTCTCAAGAGGTTGACAGTTACGCCGAGACAAATCAGCTGTCAGTTATTCAAAATACAAAATGAGTTACTACACCATTAAAGAGACCAGTTTCCCTTTAACCAGTCAATATGCTTCTAATGTAGCTACTGTAGATTGCCATAGATGGCCTTGAAGAAATTTATCAAGATGGCAGCGCATATACATCGCGAAGCCCTGCATCTCCCCAGGTTTTGCAAATTAGTAGTAATATGGTTACTATTTTCATTTATTTTCCCCCGATACAGTCGTGCAAACATATTGTATAGCCAACTAGAACTTTTAAACATTGGCTTCCTTTGCAAAAACGCAGCATTGAGCAACATGCAACTACCGCCAGAGATAGCCAGAACACCGACTCTGCCTACAGGTAGAGCCCAGTGGTGGCGCCAAGACCGTAAACAAAGGAAAGAGAAGCATGATTTTTACAGAAACATGGTTAAATGACTGTATCCCAGACAACGCTACTGAGCTGAAGAGGTGCACTGTCTTCTGGGCCAACAGAACAATAGAGAACTCTGGTAAGACCAAAGGTGGTCTGTGCATTTATGAGAACAGTACTTCGTGTGCACACACCGTCGTAACTGAAAGTCATTGCTCTGCTGATCTGGAATATCTGATGATTAAATGTAGACCTTTTTACCTACCCCAGAAATACGCATCTATTGTTATCACTGCTGTGTACGTGCCACTGGATGCTAACACTAAGCTAGCAATGAAAGTACTGCATGCTGCTGTTGCAAACAACAAACGGCACATCCAGGTGGGTCTTTCATTACTGTGGGCGATTTCAGTCATTCCAACCTTACAACTGTATTCCCAAGTTTCATGAAAACGTCTCCTGCCCCACCAGAGGAGGTAGACTCTTGGACCACATGTATAGAAATACTGCTGAGGTCTACAAGGCCATTTCGCTACACCACCATGGACCATCGGATTATCTCTCCCTGCTCCTGCTCCACAACTACACACCATTCATCGGACGTGTGAGACCTTCAATGAGGATGGTGAAAGTCTGGCTTGAAGAGGCAGACCCTGCTCTAAGCAGGAGTTTCAGTATACAGACTGCAGCTTTGCCACCAATGCCACCCTGGACTCAGCAGTGGACATTGAGAGGAGCACCTCTTCTGTTCTAGATTACATGAATACAAACATTAATGAAGTCACAACACACAAACAGATTAAGACCTTCCCCAACCAGAAACCTTGGATGACCAGGGAGGTTAGACTCCTGTTGAAGGCATGCAACACTGCTTTCAGATTGTAATTGAAAGGTTGCTGGTTTGAATCCCCAACCAGCAAAGTACCACTGTGGTACCTTGAGCAAGGTACTGCTCCCAAGCACTGCACCCTGGATACTGAATTAGCTGTTGACTGCTATGTTAAAGTGTCACATATGGGTTAAATCCACTGTGTCAACAATGACAATTAATCACCTCACTGAACAAAGTAAGGCTGCTGGTCATGATGGCAAGTCTGCCTGAGGTCTTCAGTAACATCTTCATCCTATCACTGGCTCAAGCTGTCGTCTCCACATGCCTCACGTCCACAACAATTGTACCGGTGTCTAAACTATCCTCTCCACGGAGCCCGAATGACTAGCAGTCCGTCGCACTCACCCCCTATCATCACCAAGTGCTTTGCAATACTGGCTCTGGCCCACCTCAGATCTAGCCTACCTTCCAAACTAGATTGCCACCAGTTTGCCTATTGTCCAAATATGTCAACAGAGGATGTCATATCCTCAGGTCTTCACTCTGCCCTCACAAACCTAGACAATAACACCTCCTATGTTAGGATGTTATTTGTTGATTTTAGCTCCAAATTTAACATTGTTATTCCCTCCAATCTGGCAACTAAACTCAGCAACCTCAGCATCAGCACCTCTCTGTGCAATTGGACAGTGGACTTTCTAACCAACAGACCCCAGCTGGTCAGTTTAAACAACCACACATCCTCTACCCTGCTCCTGAATACCGGTGTTCCGCAGGGCTGTGTGCTTAGTCCACTCCTCTGCTCCCTCTTCACCCATGACTGTGTCCCTTTATATGGCTCCAACTCCATCATAAAGTTCGCAGACGACACCACGGTAACAGGACTGATCAGTGACGATGACAAGTCAGCCTACAGAGAGGAGGTTCAGCACCTAGCAACATGGTGTGTTGACAGCAACCTCACAATCAGCACCAGGAAGAATAAAGAGCTCCTCGTGGGTTACCGGACAACCAAGGGCAGCAGACATGCTCCTATCCATATAAATGGGGCTGAGATGGAGTCTGTCTCCACCTTCAAATACCTGGGCGTCCACATCAGTGTGGTATGGCAATTGCACCATAGCAATGGGTGGTGAAAACTGCCCAGCACATCATCGGCATCGCGCTGCCGACCATCGCTGACCTGCAGCATACACAGTGCCTTTCGATGGGCTCGCAGCATCATCAAAGACCCCTCGCACCCCAACCATGCGCTGTTTGCCCTCCTCCCATCAAGGTGGTGCTACAGGAACCTTAGGTCCAACATCAGCAGCCTCAGGAACAGTCTCTTTCAAACCTTACCACTCAATAACTGACCTTTCTAAATATCAATAACTTTTGGCTGCACTTTATGTATATTTCACCTGTTATATCTATTCTGTACATAATTTTATTTCATGTCTATATTTATTCATATTTCATATATCTCACATATCTAAATAAACTAATCAGTAGTCATATACATATACTCTCCCTTGTATATACTACTCTTGTAAATACTACCTGTAAATTCTGCCTTATTGCACATTTCTCTACTATTTGCACTTTCTAGTTAGATGCTCAACTGCATTTCATTGTACCTGGACAATGACAATGAAGTTGAATCTAATGTAATGTAATCTAATCTAATCTAATCTAATGTTTCAAAGGATCAAAGGAACTAAGATGCAACAGTTACAGTTGCTTACAGTTGGCCGCAAACTGCCCTGCTTTAATGGTAGTGCCCTTTATTATTCTTGCTACTACAAAAAAACGTATTAGAACAATAACTACCAGTATGAAAATATTTAAGTCCAGCTACAATTTTCCATTATTTTTTAAGTTAATTATTTGAAGGTAGCTATTGTGCAGTTTGAAAATGTATGTACTACTATAATGATAAATCCAGGAGATGAAAAAGCATGTTTGTATGTGTCCACTGACATGAGTTGCTGTTTGTTGATTGATTTGTGTGTTCTCTGGTGTACTCAAATTCATAGCCCCAAGTGAATGACTGATGGTGTGTAAAATGGAAAATATATATTTTAATTGTTTGGTTTAGTGGGTTCACATGGTTTAATAGGATCACATTAAGCTTTTATCTCCAGAGCTGAGGGTTTGATTTTTCTGTCCCTAGCTTCAAGTGTGTGGAATCTGCATGTTATCTGCACCCTGGTTTGTCTGGGATTCTCTTTAACAGTCCAAAAACATGTGGCTATGGGAATTAGTGTCTATTACCTTAGTATATGGTGGTGGATGCATGGATCAAACTTAATCTGCCATTTATATGGCTCCTTTTTGGCTCTTATATACCACCTGATTTGACATTGTTGATTATGTAATCCCAATTGTAAGGTAGGGGGCTTGTGTATCTATCCAGACATAATCTAGTCCATGTGTTTCACCTTTTAGCAGCAGTGCCCAGCAGTAGGTTAATAAGGAGGCTCTATAAGCCTGAGTATACACATTCACTTTTAAAAATTTTGTTGCATAAATACTTGGTATTCTTGGACAATGATTAACATATACAGTGCTAAATAAATATGTAAATGACCACCAACATGCATTGTGAGTCAATATGCTCATTCAAACCACTTGCCGAGGTGGTCTGGGATGCAGTTGACTCCATATGTTTTGTAGTGTAAACATTAATGCGTCCTGACAAGGACTTCACAATAACTGTGAGTGGGGCAGTAACAAAATCTGAACACAAGTGGTCAGCTGGTACCTTGGAGACGCGTGACAGACACAGGGGTAAACAGCACTGTGTCTGGTTGGCAACTTGTGATCGATCACCAAAGATGCATTTTAAAACCAAGCGTGAAACAGGGCCAGTGTGACTGCACAGAAAAGAAACTAATTTACCAGTTACCATGTTGATATGTGCATGGCAAATGTTGGCTAATAGCTATGCCATATAAGTTTTTAATCGTTTCAGTGTGAGCGGAAATACTTTCGTAAATGATGTGAAAACGGTTGTGTGGATGGGGATCTCTTTCATTTAAAAACGTAGCAGTGTGGCCTCAATCACTGATTCGCTCCCGCTGGTGCTGCTCAGGTTGCACTGTGATGGTGGTGTGGTTCGAGTGGGTGTCTGGTTTTTGGGGGGCTGTTGCTGTCTGTCTGTGTTGCCTCTGGCACTTTCTTCCCACACTGTAGCTGGTTCACTGCAAACAACAGAGGCACTAACGTTAGAAGTTGTAGGTGTGGTGAGTGCACAACAGGCTGAGTCACTGGCTGTTATTTTAATTAATTTTGTCAGTTTAAGGCAAAATTTCCTTAAACTGGGCATCTTACTTCTTCTTTCTCTTCTCAAATTCATTTCGAAAAAGATTTATTTCTTTGCTTCATAAAGATAGTGACAGTCGATGGCACCTCGATTTTATGTAATTTTATTCTGTGCAAACACAACATGCTAAGGTGGTCAAGTTGGAGTAGTCCATTAAATGTGAAATGTGGGTGACAATAAATGTAACTATTTGGATAATGTGGATAGGCCCACATTTCCAAATTTATTTTTGTCTATTACAGATTATCATTCATTTGGAGTGACAAGACAAGAAAAGAAAAATGTCTTGTGAATAAAAAAGGAAACATAAATTCACATGACTCTTTGGAGGATGAGGTCTCAAACAATTGCCTTCACTGACTGCACATTCCATCAGTAAAAGCAGGCTGTAAAGTTGAATTAGCAGAGCAATGACACAGCTGTACATAAAATGTTGCATTCCGCTCAACATAATGGGAGACATCAGAGTTCAATAGAGGACAAATGGGTAATGTCGGCATACCACCACGAAGGATGGACCACATCCAACTGTGGATGCAAGAAGAAGCTGTGTGAAAGGGATGTCCAAAAACCAACTTGGATTGAATCCAAAAAACATAAAACCACAGTTGCCCAACTCAGTGCAGAATTAACCTCAACTCTCTTGTTTCCACCAAATCTTTGCCGGGAGCTCCACAGAGTTGAGCTGGTTGGGCTGCTATAGCCAAATATTTGGTAATTCAAGCCAGTACCAATCATCATTTTCAAAGGTGCCAGCAGTACAGATCTTGGGCTGTGGACAATGTGAAACATGTATTGTTCTCTGATGAGTCCACCTTCTCTGTTTTTCCCACATCCGGGAGAGTTTCTGCACTTAGCGAGTGTCTTGGTCTTGCTCAGCCTTTGGCTAAATGACCATTAACCTCCACTCAAGGGAAGATGACCAAAAAATTGTGGAACACTCATTTCATGTGGGTGATCAAGTCCTCACTTCACTTCCTGTGTCTCGTTCCTCTCTCCATGCAAGGTTTGCAGAACCTTATGAAACTAAAGAAAAGGTTAGCCCCGCTAATTATGTCATCCATATTCCAGAATGCAGATGTAAATCTTGCGTATGCCATGTAAATATGCTAAAGCCTTACTACGCCCAGTCTGTAGTTCACCCATCCAGTAGTATTCTCTCCACCTTCACTTGTACCATTCTGAACACTGGTTTAGTCTCCTGAATATGATGACCTGATATAGTCCTCTTTGTACACAGCTGCCAAATTCAAAGTCCCTTGAAAGGTCACAGGACAAGCTGGAACATTTGTCCATGTCTACTCAGGAAGATATCAGATCTTTAATTAGTAAATTTCCATTCCTGTTTTCAGACGTTCCCTTATACACCACTGTGATTCAGTACTACATTGATGATGGAGAACATCCGTATCGCGCGAACCCTAAGAAACATGCAGTTTTAAAGGAAGAGACAGAATTTTTAGTGAGGAATACTTGTGCTGTTTTAATCCCTGGAGTTCTCCATGCCTGCTTATTCTGAACCCAATGGCACACACCAGTTTTATACTGATAATAGGAAAATAAATGCAATCACCAAGAGTGACTCTTTTCCTCTGCCTCGAATGGAGGATTGTGTAGATCGGGTTGGTGCAGCAAAATGTTTTTTAAAACTCCACATCTTGGAAGGTTGCAACAGACACATAGCTTTGTTCAGTACAGAGTTATACTCTTTGGGTTATGCAACGAACCGGCCACTTGCCAGCATTTCATAGATGCCGTCATTGGTAATGTGCCTAATTGTTCGGCTCATGTGGATGATGTGGTCATTTATTCGGACAGTGATATGGATCTACTTCAATTAGTTTTCTCTCAATTATTTGTTTCTTGTTCTGAATTTGTACAAATTTGAGTTTGGGAAAAAATTGTAAAAGGGTGTCCCACAAGATGGTTAAGCCCTTGGATGCCAAAGTAGAGGTAATTAAATTCTGGCCTCTGAGTCCCACAAAGACCTCAGACATTTATTGTGCTTGATGTGTTGCCATCACTGCTTCTGTAAAAAGTTTTCAAATGTTGTCTTACCCCTCACTTCCTGCTGTCCCAGGATGTGCCCTCTCTTTCTGCCCCAGAGTATCCATTTGCTTTTGAAGCTGTTAAATGGCAGTTTGCCTGTACTTGCTACACGAGATTTTAGCTGGAGGTGGACGCAGGTGATACTGGCGCTGGGGCTGTGCTACTCCAGGAGGGCACTGAGCACTGAGGGCACTGAGGGTACTGAGCACTGAGGGTACTGAGCACTGAGGGTACTGAGGGCACTGAGGGTACTGAGCACTGAGGGTACTGAGCACTGGGCACTGAGGGTACTGAGCACTGAGGGTACTGAGGGCACTGAGGGTACTGAGCACTGAGAGCACTGAGGATACTGAGCACTGAGGGTACTGGGCACTGAGGGTACTGAGCATTCCCTCAGTTATTTCTCCAAAATGTTTGTCAAACACTAGCTAGTGTACAGCATAATTTGGACAAATTCATAGCCTTGTTATTGGTTTTACAACATTTTGAACTAAACGGCTAATTCAAACTAGCAGTGGTGTTATTTGTGCACCTTCCTATACAAGGTTCACTCATAGTGTGTTATGTCCTGTTTGGTGTCCTACCAGTTCTCCATTCGGCAAAGATTCCATCTTCTGTTTCCACTCTGGAATTCCAACCCAAGTCCCATCTGCCGCTCCATTTCTGCCTATTATTTCGACTCTCTAGTGCTGGGCATAGTTTCTTCAACACATCCTAGCCACCAATTATCATCATATGCAGCCACGACATAACCTTTGATGCTTGCAAAGTAGAGTGAATCCCTCAGTGTGCACTTACACTGGACCAATTTGCTCAACTCACTCACCTCTGATGAATGCAGGGCATTTATTAGCCATATATTTATTAGCCATGTGGGCCTTTTCAATAGTATGACAAGTGTCTGCAGTTACATTAATGAAGCTTGCCTTAAATTTCAGTGTAGCATATTTGTAACCTTAATTAATGTTATTACACACACCTGTGCTTGTTATACTATTTCATGTCAGTTTGGCTGCCATTAAAAAGGCCCATTAGTGATATGAAACCATGTGACGCTACATTTAAGTCAAAATATCTCAGCAACAGCTTAAAAGCCAAAGACCAAATTTTCTGGAGATGTTCATGACATTATGATCTAGCTTTAGTAAAAAATTGATCAAATTTGAAATATAGGTTTTTTGTTATTGAATTTTTAATAATTTAATTGGTTATTACATAGTAATTATTCATATGGGGATGGCATTTTATTTATTTAATCTATAGAGCTGGACAATAGCTTTAAAACAATATAAGGACCACTTCTGTGCAGCTTACATTAAGGTAAATATAGCCAGTCAAAATCATAGCCCCCCACCACAAAAATTAAAACTTTGTTCGCTTAAATCTCCCTCAGTATTGATCCCAGACACACCTAATTTCAGTTTCATGAGTTACTCATGTGACGAAATCAGCATGGCAAGTTTTGCTAAAATCAGTGACGATGAGGTCCGAAAGTGTGATGATCTGACATGGAATGACCCCTCTCCATTTCACCACCCAGAAGTGAATATAAACAGCCTTCAGTCAGAAACACACCATTTTGCTCATTATTTGCTTGTGTTCTATGGTTACTGTATTTACCTGTTTATTCAGGATTTGACATTGGATTATTTAATTGACTACAATCATTGTTCCTACCCCTTAGGTTTTGGTCAGCCATTCTGTTATTGACTCTTTAGCTTTTGACTCTCGACTGTTTCACTAGAATGCGATTGCCGCTCTTACCCTTCTCATTTGGTAATGCATCAGTATGTATTTGCGAGTGTGCGCCAGTTGTAGGGATTGACTGCCACTTGTGTTTTATTATTTAACTGTTTTTGTCTAGAGAGGGAGGTGAGTTGTGTTTTTTATGTATTTTCTTTCCTGAGTTAGTTGTGGGTGTTTATTTTGGCACAGGTCCTTTCCGAAGCCAACACCATTGAACTGTAAATCCCCTAAAATACACTATTCTGTTTCTTTTTATATACTTTGTGGTTTCAGTTTTCCCCCCTTACCCAGAATTGGCCCTGCTTAGTGCACACTAGATATCTAACACGCAAACACATGCCACACCAGACCATTCTGTGTGACTGAACCCTAGACGTGGTTGTAACATGTGTTAGTTGTCATTTGTGCAGTGTTGTGTTGTGCACAGGAACTTTTCCCAGTGGTTTTTCCCCGGTGACAGGAAGCCTACATTCCATTTAACCACTGACTATATGTTGCCCGGCAAGGTGCATGAGGACAGAGTTTGCATGAGGCCATTTATACAAATCCATACATCCATCCATCCATTTTCTGCCGCTTATCCGGGGTCAGGTCGTGGGGGCAGCATTCTAAGCAGGGATGCCCAGACCTCCCTCTCCCCAGCCACCTCCTCCAGCTCCACTGGGGGAATCCCAAGGCGTTCCCAGGCCAGCTGAGAGATATAATCTCTCTAGCGTGTCCTGGGTCTGCCCCGGGGCCTCCTCCCAGTGGGACATGCCCAAAACATCTCCCCAGCAAGCCAGATGCCCAAACCTCTCCAAATGGCTCACTTCGATGTGGAGGAGCAGCAGCTCTACATTGGGCCCCTCCTGAATGTCCAAGCTCCTCACCCTATCTCTAAGGTTGAGCCCAGCCACCCTGTAGAGGAAACTCATTTCGGCCACTTGTATCTGCGATCTCATTCTTTCGGTAACTACTCAGAGCTCATGATCATAAGTGATGGTGGGAATATAGATCGACCGGTAAATTGAGAGCTTTCCCTTCTGGCTCAGCTCCCTCTTCACCAAAACAGAAAGATACAGCGTCCACATTACTGCCGATGCTGCACTGATCCACCTGTCAATCTCCCGCTCCTTTTTTCTGGTCTCTCTTAGCTGTCTCTTATTGCTGTTGTCGGCTCATTCTGCTCATTTAAGATGAGACTAACATCATTAAGAGTACAGTTTCATAACCAAACATCACTTAAGTAAAAATAACTGATTTTACATGATAAAATTATTTTGTTTGATGCATAACTGCAATCTTTATTCAATTTCGTCCTTGTTCTCTGAATGCACAGCGAACTGGCTTCAGTAACGTGGGTTCATAATGAAAGATAAGAAGCATTCTGTTGATTATGTATTTATTTATTAATTGGGATGGGGGGGGGGGGGTTCTGCCGATATTGGGTTGGATGCATTCCCCTTATTTCCGATGCTCCTGGAATGCACACACCTCTCTATATGTGCCATGTCACAGTTTATCAAAACTTTAGTTCATGAAGTTGATGAGTCGACACTACATGTTAATTTTTTGTCTAATATATTTTCTCCAAAAAAGCACCCTGGAATAGTCCTTAGTAGTTAATACTGAATCACATAGGACATTCATTCCCTTGTGTTAAGAAATAAACACACTTTTCTTTCTGCTATTGTGCCATTGCTGATCCCTGTATCAATGACATGCACACATATTGGTGCATTCAGGTGCTTCATAGAACAAATAAAAATGAACTGATGATACTACAATCTAGAGAAGTGGGTTCGTGCGTCCAATCGGCAAAAATCACATTTACGGTTAAATGATTGTTTGTTAATTTTGTATTTTATTCTTAGGTTCTCCCCAGTTCTAATTAATGCAACATTTTTTTAGGATTTCTGCAATGTTGTATTTAAAAAAAACACCACTTTCTCTCATGCAGCAGTCAAGCAGTTGCTGCATGGAGGGAATAATCAATTCTCGAGCCATCAGTGTCAACCAATCCGGGGTTCCGGCGGCCATTAAGGTCACACTTAGGAAGCTCTCCCTTAAGCAACCCCTTACGAGATTGTTTGGAAAACAGACGCAAGAAAAGAAATACCTTTCGTAAGGTGTATCTTTAGGGTCTTCGTAAGGCGCCAAGAGTCATTGTTATCGGGAAACACACTCCTTGACTTTTTTCAGTTAGCGCAAAGGCTGAAGTCTTTGTTTATCTGTTACTGCATATCCACTGGTCCTGCTTTTGTGCTGTCTGTTACTATATACCCACTGGTCCTGCTTTTGTGCTGTCTGTTACTGCATACCCACTGGTCCTGCTTTTGTGCTGTCTGTTACTATATACCCACTGGTCCTGCTTTTGTGCTGTCTGTTACTGCATACCCACTGGTCCTGCTTTTGTTCTGTCTGTTACTGCATACCCACTGGTCCTGCTTTTGTGCTGTCTGTTACTATATACCCACTGGTCCTGCTTTTGTGCTGTCTGTTACTGCATACCCACTGGTCCTGCTTTTGTGCTGTCTGTTACTATATACCCACTGGTCCTGCTTTTATGCTGTCTGTTACTGCATACCCACTGGTCCTGCTTTTGTGCTGTCTGTTACTGCATACCCACTGGTCCTGCTTTTGTGCTGTCTGTTACTGCATACCCACTGGTCCTGCTTTTGTGCTGTCTGTTACTGCATACCCACTGGTCCTGCTTTTGTGCTGCCTGTTACTATATACCCACTGGTCCTGCTTTTGTGCTGTCTGTTACTGCATACCCACTGGTCCTGCTTTTGTGCTGTCTGTTACTGCATACCCACTGGTCCTGCTTTTGTGCTGTCTGTTACTATATACCCACTGGTCCTGCTTTTGTGCTGTCTGTTGCTATATACCCACTGGTCCTGCTTTTATGCTGTCTGTTACTATATACCCACTGGTCCTGCTTTTATGCTGTCTGTTACTATATACCCACTGGTCCTGCTTTTATGCTGTCTGTTACTGCATACCCACTGGTCCTGCTTTTGTGCTGTCTGTTACTGCATACCCACTGGTCCTGCTTTTGTGCTGTCTGTTACTATATACCCACTGATCCTGCTTTTGTGCTGTCTGTTACTATATACCCACTGGTCCTGCTTTTGTGCTGTCTGTTACTGCATACCCACTGGTCCTGCTTTTGTGCTGTCTGTTACTGCATACCCACTGGTCCTGCTTTTGTGCTGTCTGTTACTATATACCCACTGGTCCTGCTTTTGTGCTGTCTGTTACTGAATACCCACTGGTCCTGCTTCCTGGAGGAACAGGGGCTCCTGATGACTTTCACAGAGGGTGACCTCAGTACAGACCTGGGATATGAGTAGATTGCATATACTTATCCTGCTGCTATGTCACTTTAGCCTTAAATTCAATGCTATTTTTGAATTTCCCATAGAGAATGAGGTGGTGACATCCTTTTCTAAAATTCTCACACTTCATAAACAGTAAAGAACATGTAATTTGAGTTATTGCCTAACCAAAACACTGTGTGCAGATTTATTGTAAAACTCCCTACAAGGAACAAGGACAAAAATTAGGGCTGTGAATTGATAAAAAAACTACCAATTAATCACAGTTTTCTGTAATTCATTGTGATTAATTACACCTACCATTAAACAATACAATCATAAATATTTTCTACTGAATCTCCAAATTCATGTAAGATTAACACCAAGGATAGTATATGGGTCATTCTCGCAAACTAATTAATGTAACATATCAGTTTCCTCTGATTTTTAAAATTATACTAATTTCACTGTTGAAAATGTCTATTTTGTGTCTGGGGTAGTTAATCAGTTTCATTATACTACCATTTATTGCTGCAATAAACAAAAATATTTCATGAGATCCAAGGCAAAAGTTGCAGAGGTGAGGAAAAAATAACAAAAACTAACCACACACTGAGCAAAAATATACACTGCTCAAAAAAATGAAAGGAACACTTCTTCATCAGAGTATAGCCTCAAGTCAATTAAAGTTCTGGGATATTTGTTTGGTCAGTTAAGTAGCAGAGGGGGTTGTTAATCAGTTTCAGCTGCTTTGGTGTTAATGAAATTAACAACAGGTGCACTAGAGGGGCAACAATGAGACGACCCCCAAAACAGGAATGGTTTAACAGGTGGGGGCCACTGACATTTTTCCCTCCTCATCTTTTCTGACTGTTTTTCACTAGTTTTGCATTTGACTACGGTCAATGTAACTACTGGTAGCATGAGGCGATACCTGGACCCTACAGAAGTTGCACAGGTAGTCCGACTCCTCCAGGATGGCGCATATTGATGTGTCAATGCCAGAAGGTTTGCTGTGTCTCCCAGCACAGTCTCAAGGGCATGGAGGAGATTCCCTGAGACAGGCAGTTACTCTAGGAGAGCTGGACAGGGCTGTAGAAGGTCCTTAACCCATCAGCAGGACCGGTATCTGCTCCTTTGTGCATGGAGGAACAGGATGAGGGCGGCATGGTGGTGCAGTAGTTAGCGCTGCTATTTCCCAGCAAGAAGGTCCTGGGTTCAGTCCCAGGTCCTTTCTGTGTGGAGTCCACACTCTCTCCCCATGTTCGTGTGGGTTTTTGCCAGGGGCTCCGGTTTCCTCCCACAGTCCAAAAGCGTGCAGGATAGGTTGATTGGTGAGTCTAAATTGGCCCTGTAGTTGTGTGTGTGCCCTGCGGTGTGTTGGCGACTGCCCAGGGTTGGTTCCCGCCTGCGCCCATTGTTCCCAGGATCAGGTCTCCCCCGCAACCCCAGTTGGGATTAAGCAGTTTCAGAAAATGGATGGATGGAACAGGATGAGCACTGCCAGAGCCCAACAAAATGACCTCCAGTCGGCCACTGGTGTGAATGTCTCTGACCAAACCATCAGAAACAGACTTCATGAGGGTGGCCTGAGGGCCCGACGTCCTCTAGTGGGCCCTGTGCTCACTGCCCGGCACCGTGGAGCTCGATTGACATTTGCCATAGAATACCAGAATAGGCAGGTCTGTCACTGGTGCCCTGTGCTTTTCACAGATGAGAACAGGTTCACCCTGAGCACATGTGACAGATGTGAAAGACGTCACCAGGTTGCACCTCGGACTGTCCAGGAGCTCAGTGGTGCCCTGATCCAGATCTGGGGGGAGATCCCCCAGGGCACCATCCGTCGTCTCATTAGGAGCAGCCCCGACATTGTCAGGCATGCATACAAGCACGTGGGGGCCATACAAACTACTGAGTACGATTTTGAGTTGCTGCAATGAAATTTCGGCAAAATGGACCAGCCTGCTGCATCATCTCTTCACTTTGATTTTCTGGGGGGTCTTTGAATTCAGCCCTTTGTAGGTTAATAATTTTCATTTCCATCATACTATGTGGCATCCTTGCATTCCTAACACATTACCCAGCTGATAGGTGCAGGTTTTGTGTTGTGAGAAATCTATTTGGGAGAGCCAAACTTCCTTAGCAGTTTATACAGGAAAAATGAGAGGCCTTGCTTCCCAGGATAATTCCCAAATCATATGCAGTTTACTTTACAGCAGCTGTGCAGACATCTTGGGTGCAGCAGTAAACGGGCTACATTTTGGGTGAGTGTTCTAAAATAAGCTCTGCTACCAACTTCAGTGGTAACCATAGGAGTCACTGTGTCTGTGCTTTATACTCAGCCTGACAAACAAAGCAGAAATGAGGGGTGAAGCCACGCCTCTTGGTTCTCTTGAATATCATCTGTGGACTGTAACATCGTGTTCTGCTACATTTCCCACTGTTAAGTTGATTTCTTTGACAATATTTATATAATATTATTTCATTTGGCCGGTAAAACTCATCACCCAAATTCATCAGTACTAGCTGATAGCAGCTCTGTCACTTCTGGACCATCACAGACCCTGCAGAGAAAGAAATGCAGGTTTCTGTGCTGAAAAGACAGCTTCAGGGGAGAATAACAGTGTGTTATTGCAGGGAGATCCATGCTGTTGTCCAGGGTCCAGCACTCTGCCATCAAAAGAAGACACACCGGTCTGCCACCCGATATGCCTGTGCAGGCAGCTCACCTGGATGACTGAAATCACATTGCAGATTTCACATTTCACATTTGCAGAACTTGTCTCTCAGCTGCTAGCTGTAAGAAGACGTAACATGCACTTTGTCAGTTGTAATCTGATTTTCCCAGCTATCACTAGCAAATAACACGTTTTTCCTGTCACTGTATTCAACCGACAGCTCTTGTGCCAAGCATTTTGGTTATATTGGCACCAAATGGATTTTGTATTCTGATATGCAATTTTCCATTTTCTATTGTTGCAGCTCAGGACTGATGCGCAGGTAACACTGCTACTGCGGTGAGGTGTGAAAACACAGTAAAAGGCAAAGTAGAAGTATCATTCTGCAGCTATTGAGTGTGTGTTCCTAGGTAAACAAAGTGCTTTTGTTACATTCTGCCATTTCTTGTCATTTCTTAACCATGGAAGATTGATTCATCCCAGAGCAACCAAAGAAAGCATGGAAACCTGCTGAGTCCTAAGGACCACTGCTACTGATTTAGCATGGAATCCAGCAATATGGTGATATACTGTAATCATTCTGGCGCAGTGCTGATGTTAAAGGTATTGAGAATATTGCTGGTATGACTCATTTGACGTCAATAGTATGAACATTTATTTAATCTATTGCATATAAAAGACTGCTTCCTTAAATGTCCATCTGTCCACCCACTCACCCAGTATAGCATCACAGAGGTTATGGGGACTGGAATTTATCCCAGCTTTCATTAGGTATAACACAAGGAACATTCTGGACAGAATTCCAGTTTATTGCAGGACACGCTCGGTTCCACACTATAGGTAATTTATAGGTGTCATTTTTTAGCCACCAGAGGAAGCTGGAGTACACAGAGTAAGCTTTTGCAACACGGGGAGAAGACGCGAACTCCACAAACAAAGAGTGGGAGGGGATTCGAACCTCTGACCCTTGGGACAACAGCAGTACCCACGGAGCCCTTGTGCCAGACTTATTCCTTATGTGACTGGGTATTTATTTTATGCTTTTTATTTTACAAGTTGTCAGGGTAAGCGTAACAAAACAGTGTTAAGAAATATGAAACTATCTTATTGTCAAAAAAGAAAAATCTGTGAATGAGAGGCAAACATTCCACATCAAAATAAGTCCACTTATTTGAGCGTATGTGTTGCGAGAGCTGGATTTACTGAACTACTTGGACTAAATTTGGTCTTTTACTGCACATGGAAATTAGGTTCTGTTTCAGTATTAGTTTACTTTTGTTATGAATTGCTGTGATGGCCTTTGTCTGTTTGCGCACCTTGAGAAAATGTCATTTGTAATACTGGTAATGGACATTTCTCTGTAGAGGTTATGTAGGCTTGATAAGGTCAGAATAATCACATCTTCTGCTGCAGTGCACAGCGGTGCCTTTAGTGCTGTCTGATTTTTTTGTAAGTATACAGCAGGACAGGTCACTGGGCTCACAACATGATGGGCGATAAAGGACGTTTTTCATTACACACATTTTGCCGTCTTCAGAACTGAGTGGAAATTATGCCCTGACCCTTTTCCTTTTCACTGTCCTGCCTCGATTCCCCTAAGGCAGGGAGCAAAACAGCTTCAGCACCGGAGATGTCAGATCCCTCTGAGGTGCTTGCATGACGTTGGCTGGTGATATCCTGACAGCAATGCCACACTTTGTCCCCGTTCTCAACATGATTAATCCTGTCTACAAGCCCATTTCAGGTCGCATAGCCCAGGATTCGGTGATAGTGATAGCCACAGCTCTAGACACAGAGATGATGGAAGCATAAATTGTTACATTTTCCATAAAGAAACTCGCTCAGCTATGAATTATTTAGATCCATTCTTGAGGCAAAGATATTTTGAGGTGAAATATATCATATAGGTTAAGTAGTGTAAGGGGTAGGCAGGTCTTGTGTTAGTACCTGACATAAACATACTCCAGGTACTAACCCTAACCCTATCTGCCTCTCATCTTAACTCACACTACTTCCCTAAGCCATCAAGCCCAACCACAGCCCTCTGGAATAACACCTCTTCTCCTTCTTCCTCTCAGATTTATATATGTGTGTAGGAGTATTATCTGAACATATATGTTTGCCTCTGCTGCTGATGCTGTTAACTGGATAGTTGTGGAATGTGATCTGTTTTTTAAATCCACTCAGTGAAGCAATGTTTCAGCTAGGGGCATTATTCAAGATCAAATACTTATTTGCTATGTAATAGGTAAAATGCAATATGTAAAGTGAGCAGTAGGGGAGGAGGGAAAATCGATATAGTTACATATTGCAGTTCTCCAAGGTGGTGATTTTTATATCATCTGATTTTTGCGGGCGGTCAAACTCTGTCAATGGTAAACATCTGGGTCAGGTAATATGCAGTATAGTGACTACAGTATGTTCAAGTGCGTTACTACTTTTCTCATGCTTACATACCATATGTGTTTCAACAGTTGAGTAGTAGGCTTCTAACGAAATTCAGTACATACTGTACTAGAATTTAATTTCGGACATGCCCTTAGTCTTTCCAGTTACACACACTCTTGCACATTCATGACCCAAAGATGATTGACACACTTAACTATTCAGAACATGAGTTCAGCCATCAGGCAAGATAAATTCACTTGTTTACCAATATTAAGATGACACAAATTAAATTTTGTGTGGCAACTTGCAGACAGAAAACAGCAGTATAGGTACTAACACGAGTATGCAGAAAAAAAAAATTTCTGATAATATACAGATATTACCATAAGAAATGAAACAGGGAGTCAAAGCCAGTGTAAACTGTGAAAAAGCCAACTGACAAACTATACGTAAAGAAAAAATTATCAAATTAAGAAAGCACCACCTGAATTGGCCAGTTTCACCTAGGATAACCAAGATATTTTCGGTAATATTACCGAATGTGATAACTGGCAAACTTCTGAGCCACTTGCTGAGTGGGGTTGGGGGAGGGG
Source organism: Paramormyrops kingsleyae (assembly GCF_048594095.1). Lineage (NCBI taxonomy): Eukaryota > Metazoa > Chordata > Actinopteri > Osteoglossiformes > Mormyridae > Paramormyrops > Paramormyrops kingsleyae. The sequence continues at coordinate 21,038,543 of NC_132802.1, read as the reverse complement.
GTGCTGAGGGTAGAACTTGCTGAGCTTGCTAAAGTAGATTAGCAGAGTGGTGTTGTTATTTAAGTCTGTGGGACAGATTTAATAATGATTTATAGACATGTGGAAGACTGGTTGCTTTGTCACTCTTATAAATGAGAGTAAATGAGATGACAAAATCCCTCATCCTCCACTACAGAAAATGGTTGATAGTCGATTATTTCAGTAGGCACGTATCACAATGGAGGACCAGAGATGACAGGGTACCTCAGTGCTGGGGACCGATGGTCTTATTTGTAAGCCTAGACAACCAGATCGGGAATCGTTTGATGAGTAAACACGAGACAGGGAACAGAAACACCAGACAGGATAGGCAGGCAGGGACAGGAGCAGACAGGACCAGGGCAGGTGGGCAGGCAGGGCAGGAACAGGCAGGATCAGAGCAAGTAGGGTAGGAACAAGCAAGGCAGGAACAGGCAGGATCAGAGTGACCAGGGCAGGAAGGGATAGGCAGGGCAGGAACAGGCGAGGCAGCAACATGCAAGGCAAGAACAGGCAGGATCAGAGTGACCAGGGCAGGAACAAGCGAGGCAGGAACAGGCAGGATCAGAGTGACCAGGGCAGGAACGGACAGGCAGGGCAGGAACAGGCAAGGCAGCAACATGCAAGGCAAGAACAGGCAGGATCAGAGTGACCAGGGCAGGAACAAGCGAGGCAGGAACAGGCAGGATCAGAGTGACCAGGGCAGGAAGGGACAGGCAGGGCAGGAACAGGCGAGGCAGCAACATGCAAGGCAAGAACAGGCAGGAACAGAGTGACCAGGGCAGGAACAAGCGAGGCAGGAACAGGCAGGATCAGAGTGACCAGGGCAGGAATGGGAAGGTAGGGCAGGAACAGGTGAGGCAGGAACAAGCAGGGCAGAGACAGGGAGAGTTAGGACAACACGGGCTAGACAGAAGGCTTGGTGAAAGAAATGTTCATTTCTGAGCATCTGGCTATAATACTTTGCAATGTCCCGGTTGCGACTGCACTCTGTTTTATAGTGTGGGAGTGGCGGAGAGCCAGTATCCTACTATTGCATGCTCCTGGCCCCTCAGGGCGTGTCAGCGTGTCTTTAGCTCCGGTGCTTTGAATATAGATAAAGTTTAAATATTAGTCCAAACTGACGCATTGGACCGAAGAAATACCTTGATTATTATTAAATATCGTCCAGTACCAATATATTGCACATCTCTCAGTATAACTTTACTTTTTACTTGGCTAGCTAGTTAGCTACCTCAGAGTCTTGACTGTTACTACGATAGATAGCAAAAAGAACAACTGTTTTTGCTACAATAGAGAGGTATTTCCCAAAAACATTGTAGTTCAAAGATCATCACCATAGTGCAATGATCATCGAGTAGTGTTTCCCATATGAATATTAATGCCGTGCCATGTTTCAGAAATTTACGTGCCATGGGCCTGTACCACGAAGCGGGGTTACTGGCTTATCGGGGTAACTTGTCGGATTTAAGGTAGTCTCGGCAAAATGTGAGTGAACGAATATGAAGTCCATTTAAACTGTGGTACCTTAAATCTGACAAGTTACCCCGATAAGCCAGTAACCCTGCTTCGTAGTACAGGTCACAGGTCTGCTATTTTGTACATTTACCTGGAACATGTGAATGCAAGAGCACGCAAGCCAGAAACAAGAGAATCTTTACTGAGGATTTTACCCTAAAAATCAATTACAGTCAATTCTGATTCTTAAAAACTGCAGAAAGAGAAAGAAAGTCAAGCTGCGTACCAAGTGAGTACAAGCTGTAAGTTGACGATTACCCACTATAAGCTAAGATTTTTTAACCAATCAATTTTACTCCTTACAGGTTATCTAGAAGTACATGATACATTATTTTTTTATTGCAAAATGTGTAAAAGTAGCCTATGTTTTTTCCTTGTACAATTTCAAAGCTTTCAGGTTTTTTTTTTTTGCTTTACCTCATCTACAGTGTTCAGATGCAGGGTACGCTTGCAGGAATTAGCATTTTGATGTGAGGAAGCGTGGGTTTTAAGTCACAATCATTGTCTTTAACCAGGCTGTCTGTCAGTGGTTTGGAGGTGAACAGAATCAAACAAAAATAATCACTTCTTGCTCTCACCTGTAGGCAAACTGAAGAATTTAAAATATATCAAGCAGATTGTCCTTAATTTTGTTGTCTTTAGTTGTTCTGTTTTCCTACCACATGACAAACATCATAGAATAAGTCATTAGACATATGTCTCTGTTCTGCTTAGATGACTGACCATTGTGTATGTCTCTTTATTTTGACTAAGGTATTTATTCCATAAACTTAATATAAAGTGACATCTTGCTTCTAAAAATATGCAAAACTGGTCTTTCATTTCTAGATCCTCTGCCTGATCTACGTTCCTTCAGAGGCTGGTTTTCATGTAATTATCAGTGTCTGTTAATTATAAAAGGGCTTGTGATAATATAGCATAGAATAGAAATATTTTATTAATCCCTTTGGGGAAAATCTCAATTTGGCTTTGCTCCATCATGCTCTCCATACAGGTCAGAGTAATGAGGCGGCCACTTTGCCGTGCGCAGTGAGCCGGGGGATAAGGGCCTTGCTCAAGGACTCAAGGACATGTAACTATTCTGCCGTCTGAGCACAGGCACAGGCTCAGCCTGCTGAGTTGCACACCAATAGGTTTTATGTTCTATTGGTAGGGTTTTACTTTTCTGCTAACAGTCCCAAGCTTGTAGTTATGATTTTGGGCTGAATACGAGAGACTTTTCTCCAAAAAGTACATATAAAAAACCAGGGTCGTCTTCAGTACTTGAAGTGGGGAAAAACAGGTGCCAATACTCCCCTTATTACTCTGTGTTGGTACACAGGAAACATTCCTTGTACTCTGGAGAGAAGAGGTGCCAGCACTGTAAACCAGTGAGTACCAGTCCACTTCAAGCACTGTTCATCTTACATTCAAGGACGAAAATTTAAATTACATTATATACATACAACAGTAGATGATGTAAATTATCCACCTCCTAGCAGGTGTTCGCATAATTCGAAGGTAATCAGTGTCGTTTTAGAAATACAAATTTGTATGAGTGGTGATCACTGTAGTGATCAATGTTTTGGTTCACCACATGTGTAGGGTCCCCAAGGCAAACTTTTTTGTTTATTCTGATCCTACCCACTGTCCATGATTGTCTGACATAATTTGATGCCATGGGGTTGGTCAGCAAGACTAATTATGCAGTTACCAGCATGCTTTGCACCAGATTTTGACACTGTCAATTAATATGTGTTTGGGTATTTTAAAAAGAGCTGCCATAGGGTTGCTTAAGTGTTGCAAAAATCATAATCACAATTATTATGGTCGATATTGAGATTACGATCATTTTAAATGATTACTCATTGACTTTGTGTAATGAACAGAGACTCAGGGACCCAAATGCAGAACACTGGATTTATGAGGAACTAATGCAGACAGATGTGGAATTGGTGAGTGGATTATCATTGTCTGGAGCAGAAGTCGTTAGCCTGGGGAATCAGTCCTATGAAAACATGAGGAACAAATGCCCAGTACACCAGGGGAATCTGAGGTTAGCAGAGACTCAGCAGGACTGGATCAGAGGAGAGGCAGGTCAGGGTAACACTAGAGACAAGAGAGAACCCCTCAGTATGTTGCATGAGTCAACAATACCTTGCATTGAGTGCTTGGAAGTTGGAGGTGATAGGTCACCGGACATATGAGCTAGACTACTCGAAAGGGCCCGATGTACTGTGGTGACAATTTGCTATTCAAGGGCAAGCTTCATCAGCTAACAGCTCTTAGTTACCGATGCCATTTTCCTATGCATCCACTTCCACCACAAAGGGCTTGGTAGGATCCGGCTGTTGGAGAATGGAAGCTGTGCTAAACAAGGTTTTAAGATGATGGAAAACTACCTAATCTGAGGTCCAGTGAAAGAGAACACATGCCGGAGCATAGGAGGGACATCATAGGAGTGACTACTGTGCTGAAGCTGCATATGAACTATAACAGCTCCCAAAGTTCTTCATTTGGTGCAGAAAACATACGCCCGACTGATGTTGAAGTTATTCCGTCTTTATTCTTCTCAACACCGTGAAAAACGTGTGCACCTTCTGACCAAGTGTTTAGGAGTTATTACCGGTTCTGCAGTGACAAGCTTCCCCACAAGCCGACTCCATGAATCTCCCAGAGTGCATTCACTCCTACCCAATTCAGTCACATGATCAAAGGTTAACACAGATCAATTCAATCAGCAGAGGGCACTAATATACATTTATCACAGTATACCTTCTATATTAAATCAAACCAACAAAAAAGAAATTAAAAAATAACCATCTTAGCGACAGTTACATGAACCAGCAAGAAAAGTTAAAGTATCCAAAGAATGTACTGCCGTTCCTTCACCGTCTTGGTTTGAGGCCACTCAATCTGTTATTGGATCATCTTCTCATGCATTTCGACCCTTCCAGGATGTAACCGAGGAATTTAATCATGGACTGATGGAATGCGCACTTCTTACCATTTACGTACAGTTGATGGTTTTGGAGCCTCTGCAGGACTTGCTGCACATGTTGGACATGTTGATCAAGGGACGTGGAGTATATCACAATATCATCTGTGTAGACCAGGGGTGCCCAACCTTTTTTAACTCAAGATCCGCTTTTCAAGGGACAGTGTGCCGAGATCTACCAGTTCAAATAGGGAGCCATAGCTATTACTCTTTTACTTTATTATTACTCTAGCTATTGCCTTTCTACATAGTTAACATGCACACAGCAAATTCAGGTAATTCTCCAAATTGAAAAAGTGTAAATAAATGTATTTCTCTACCTTAGTGGGACCGCTGGCACTGGGAAGATGCAGATAGGTAAAAATTAACTGCTGTGCTGCTAACTGACTTTATAGTTCTCTCATTTTTCAGCTGCGTATGGCTGTTTTAGCAGGGAACTCGGTCTCGTAGCTTTTGTGCATCGTTTTGAAATGCCGCTCCAAATTGTCCTTCTTCGGTAAAGCCACGCTCGCACTGCATATAAGACATATAGACTTCCAATTTGAGTAAACAAAAAATTAATCCTCTTCCCACTGAATGAAAATGATACGTTTTTGATCTTTTGGCTTCTGACATGTTTGCGTGCTAAATGCTTACAGTACACGATTAGTTGTGCTCTATGGGCGCACACGCAAGTTCACAGACGCTTGCGACGCACTTCACAATTGATTGAGAATTGTTGATTGCGATCAACTGGTTGGACACCCCTGATGTAGATGGTTTATCATGTCCGAAAACATTTAATTCATGAAAATTTGAAAATCTGTGGGAATATTAGCTAAGCCATAATGCATCACAATATATTCAAACGGATAAGCAGTGTTAGAGTGGGGAGACCATGTTTTGAGTTCTCCCAAAGCCCAGTCAACTGAGGAGTTGTGGCACTGGAACTAGGGGTGTCCCATGATGACATGATTGCAGGATGAGGGGAGCACTAACAGTTGAATCTCCTCGTGGTGGACAGCTCCTATTTGTAGTATTGGGGAAACAGTCTGCTGCCTGATTGGTCCCAACTTGAGCAGAAACCCATCCTCTCCTAGTACAACAAACAGAAACAAACTTGATATCGACAAAGTTACCTGCAACTCCTGAATCAAGAAGAGCAACTTCCCCCACTCACTTACCAGCCTAGGACAGCATGAACAACATTAACCCTCTGATGTCACACCCACTTTCGAGGTAGTCTGAAATGAACCAATTCTGTGTGATGTTAATAATACAGGACATATGCCTATCTGGATGCCTGCTCCCAGGAATCAAGCAGCTCTGGTCGGGCAGGTACGAATGGGGTGACTTGGATCACCACTGTAGATGCAGAGTTGACATTGTCGTCATTGATGTTATTCCACTGGAGATAAGGATGTTCTTTCTAGCACCATGGGTTCTGGTTTGGTGCTGGCTGAGCGCAGGTGGGTCCATACTGGTTCAATTTGGGGACGAGAGTGTTGCACTCCAGGCTGATGTTATTCAAAAAAACTGGACGTATTCCTCCAAGAATTTCACCTCTCTGTGGCATGTGATCTCAGCTTGCAATTCTGGGTTGATAGCCTGTTGGTGAAACACCTGGAAACAGGAGGAGGGCCAACCAAGTCCATAGTGAGGGCATGAAATACCAAGAATCAACAAGTGGGTTGTCAGGGTCAGGGAGCAGGAGAAGTTGTTAACCAGGGGAATCAGTCCTACGAAGACATGAGGAACAAAAGGTAAGTACATGGGGGGAGTTGAACAGGATGCAAATCAGTGAAATGATGGCTTTACTTTTCATTGTGTCACGTTCTCTTCACATCACTCACTGAAAAACAGTGCCTCTTGTGCATTGCATTTCCAATTTCTAATTGCATTGCATTTCTAATTGGTGGGGAAAGATTCTGTAAATTGCCATAAATGTGAAATGTGCAATAAATTAATAAATATACGTTCAGACCTTTATATCATAACAAGAACATTTTATTAACTTTCACATTTCCAGGTGATCCATCCAGTACTTCTAGAAATTGAACAGGTTGGTGAGTATGGGAGGAGTAGGGATTAGATGGGCAGAGCGAGTGACAGGGCTGTCTGAGGAAAAGAATGCTGTTGTTTCCAACAGCTCCCTTTGTAGTCTCGAGGCAATCTGTTTCAAAATGTAATCCATTCCAGTTCGGCACCCACACAATGCTTCTGCACATTTTAAAAAAGATCCATGAAATGGTTTATGAGTTTGAACAACATCCATCCAACGGTTTTTGAGTTATCATCTTAATGTCAAAGGATGCGGACATGCAGAGTAATGTTATGGGTTATAGTCTCAAGAGGGGCCTTGTATTGTATAACTCAACAAGGTACTTAACCTGCATTGCTCCATTTAAAATACCCATGTTTATAAATGGGTACAACTGTAGGTCGCTTTAGATAAATTCAAGAGATTAAGTGCAACTAGGCCTCACATAATTAATAAAAATAAGTAAACCTTGAATAAGCAAAGTGTCTGTGGTGGCAGACTGGTCCCAAAGCCCTATGTATTTCCCAGTGTCTGGGGAATATCATTTTTGGGCCAAGGCATAGCTCTCAGTGGGCAAGATTAAAACAGGAAACATAGCTTAAAAATACCAAATATAAAGCTATGAATGTAAGTATAAAGATATAAAGGATGCAAAGATGAGGTATGTAAGAAAGTAGGTAACTAAAGTGGGTAACTAAATGTGTTTATGCAAAAATTGTGTGTATAGGATACCATTTATATGTACACGAATATATGACACTGTATATATGTGCAAAAGAATGGCATACTGCGAAATAAATACTACTGAGAACAGAGTCCAAGAGTAATGGAAAAAGCAGCTAGTCTATTGCACTCTAGGTACTTGATATGGGCGGTGTGGTGGTCTTTCTCTTCCAAACAGAAGTGAAAGGAGATGTACAGTTTAATGGCGATAGGGAGGAAGGATCTCCTGAGGCTCTCGGTGGTGTGCATTAGTGGTATGAGTCTTCTGCTGAAGGAGCTCTAGTAATTGTTGAAGGTGTTGTGTAGGGGGTGAGAGGCCTTGTCAGGGATGCTAACAAGTTTGTGCAGGGTCGATATGCCCATAAAGGGATCAGTTAGCTATTTATAACCTTGTTTTCTTTGGGGGGGGGAAAACAGGTTTAAGTGTAACAGGTTATCCTGAAAATCTTCCCCTGTATGATATGATTCAACATAATTCAATTCCAGTGACAAAAATACAATTTGCATTTGATCATTGTGCAAACATTTTCCAATGTTCTTGTGTTGGGGTCATGAATAACATTACTTTAATCTTAATTTTCCACAACATAATGGTGTTCTGTGAAAATGAGATATTTGAATAAATATTTATTAAAATAAATCATTTTTATCTTATTCTGCTGTCACATGGTTGATAATGTATAATTAGATATACTGCAAATTAGATATATATTAATATAACTGCTTATATGTCATTTTTATGCCTTTGAGTCTACATGTTTAATATATTAACAGTGAAGAGCTACTGTTTTTGGTTAGGGAAGAGGAGTTTTTTTTCTTTTCATGGAGGCAGAAAATGGTGCCACCAATTCTGTTACCAAACATCCATATTTCATAGTTTGCTATGCCTGCAATAACAAGTAGCCTGGCCAACTAATTATGCAGCATTGTGTTTTTATCCTTATTTATAGAATTAGCAGTTACTTTTATTTTAATTAGCAGCTACAGAGATTCCTTTTGTGCTGCTCAGCAGTCAGAAGCTGCGTGCCCACGTGACTCGCAGCTTTGGGATTACTGCTAACACGTTGCCGGTGTTCCTTTGTTTCTCCAGCTCCTTTCAGGACGTGCACACAGACATGTTCTTCATACAGCAGCCAAGATAGTCCTCAACCAGATCCCTGCTGTGCTCAGTCCTTACTGAAACACCCCAGATGGTACATGCCTGTGTGTTTTGCCAGTGGAATATCCAGGGGGAGCTTCTGCATCCCTGGCTTTGGGTGACCCACTGAACTCAGTGTCCCCATCCATAGTGCTGCTTACTTATGGGGTGGAGCAAGTGCTATTGGAGGCAGGCTGAACAGCTGAAACAACATGCAGGTATTTGAGAGCAGTAGTGTCACGTGTCGGGCTGTTGGCTGCATCTCCTTATGACCAGGCTGTGATATGTGTATATCTGCAGGTGATCTACAGAACATCAAACCCAGAGCTGCTTGCTGATGAGAACCATAGTACATATCTCAGCCCTTTCTGATCACGGCAAACTGATAGGGGAAGGATCTTCATTGTAGGCCAAAATCTGCAGAAACTCTTCATCTCAGCTGCAAATTATACTTTATTATTCGTTTTTTGGGGGTGTTTGTGACATCATGCAATACACTTTTTCTCAAATGCTTTGCCACATTTCTCAAATGACAGTTTACAGTTGCAATATAACTAGTGTAGAATACCTTGCTGTAACTTGTCCACAACAGATCATTATTTCTCATTCTTTCACACAAATCGCAATTGTTTTAGTGCATGCATGCAGATGGTCTTATAACCTTATTAAGAATTTATTCTCTAAATTGCAGTGATACAACACGGATGTATTTTTGGTATCCACAGTTGTGACGGTCATGCTGGGAAATTTGTAAATAGCTCCTGTGTGTGTCATTGTAAATACTTGTGTTCCCGATTGTGGTATGTCCCCTTGCTTGTGTCTTGAGTGAAACCTGTGTGATCCTCGTGTGTTTTTAGCCATTGTACAAATTACCCATTGTGTGTATGCCTTACTGTTTGGTGTCTGACCTTCCTCTGCTTCCCTGCTTTTTCTTGTTATGTATTGTTTGGTGGTTGTTTGGGTCCTACTGTAGGTTAGTTTTTTGAAGGGCTCAATTAAAGGGCGTTTCCTTGTTTCTCATTGCCGCCATGATGCCTTGGTCTGCCAGACATTACAATAAGAAGTGCGCCTGTGCTCATAAAGACCACAATGATGTCATACACACAAATCAGTCTTCAACAATGGTAATGCACCATTAATTAAACACTTAACAATGCAGTATCGACACCTACTAGTTACGTAAAATTTTTCATCTGTATTGCAGTTTTCTTGCTTCTTTTTGCAGTCCTCCTCATTAGCATTAGCATCCAAAAAGCTGCTCCTCTCCTCACTATCTCTGCTTGTTCTTCCATCAGGTTTTCTGGCTCATTTCTGTTCTGCTTGGGTTCCAATGACTCAAAATTCAAAATACACTTTTTTTTCAACCTTTTCTTCTAATTATTTTGCTGTAACAACCTGGCATGTAACCTCATCTATTTTAGTGCCCAAGAAGTAGATTTTTCTTGTGTGCGTGTGGTGTGAAGTCAAAACATAATAATTTAGGCATATTACAAATTATAAATGTGTTTCCTTAGTTTAGCTTGCATTCATTCCAAAGTTGAACTCAAATTAATTTTAAGTTTATTTATTTTAGGAGTAGCGTGTGAGGTGGCAGAACACACCTGAGAGGTGCCAGACTGCAGACTCCTTTCAGCCAAAGGTGCCAGAGCTCAAGCTCCTGTACAAATTAAGCGCTGATTTTGTTGCCATTTTGTTCTTGTTCTATTTGCCATTTTTTCTATTTCTGTGATGTATGACTTAAATGTTTGCTAATGTGTCCTGAGACCTGAAAACGTTGCTTGTGAATGTGAGTGCTTTCCCCTGCCAGTGAACTTTACACATTGTGATGTGGAGTCTTGCAGTATTAGAACTGGTGTCTTTGACATAAATAAGAATTAGTTTGCTAAAGAAAAATGATCAGTCAGTGACAACGAGAAAGTGGGAAAAAACTCAAAATCATTCTGAACACTGACATTCTGAAAATATATCTAAGCATTTTGCTCTCATGGTTAAAACAATGCAGACTGTACTTTTTAATTTAGTGGCACTGACTAATTCCTTAATAGAATTACTAGCTCTTGAGACATCGTTCATTTTGGGTTCGATGTGGCCTTTTGCAGCTTAACCATACTGTTGTGTTGTATGCATAAACTGTTATGATAGAGTCTGTTTCATGAAATGTGCCAAATGAGAAAAACTGTAACAAGTTGTCATTTGGTTATTCCTTTTTATAATTTAGGGAATTCATGTATGAACCTCAAGGGTTTTCTGTGACTGGGTGCAGTGAGTAATTTGATGAAATCCCATGATGCACCTATTCTGCTTGATGAAAAATGATGAAATTAGGGTTCATGCATCAAGTTAGTTTTGTAAATGCATCACTGCACTAAGAGCATTACAGTTTTTCTCGATTGCTTTGGCACATTTCTCAAATAACAATTAACATTTGTAAAACACTGTGTGTAACCTCTGTATTATGAAGTTACATCTGCCCAGTAGAATATAATTTCTCATTGTTTCACACAAGTTACAAATGTTTCAGTTCATGTATTATTGGGGGGGGGGTGCTTGTATAGAGGCAGAGAGACATAGACAGAGGGGCTCAATCCCAAAGCCGCCCTTATGGCCTAAGCCCTGAACCATCACAGACTTAATTGACGTCACCTGGTAAGTGATTGAGTGTGAGAGGGTGCAAGGGCTCAAAATGGTATAAATAGGAATGGGACAGCACATTGTAACGTTACCTTGACAACACCAAAACATGTTCCTTACTATTGTGGGTTTGGGACTTTTTATTTTGAGATTTGCACTTCCTTCACGGCCAAGGCTTATAGCATTCGCGAGTAGTTTTTTTGGGGGGAGGCACGACTATGGCAAACCCGGAGAACTAAGAACAAGAGGAAGAATTCAATAGGTACAACAAAGCGTAGGGGGAGCAAAGGGGGCAAGGAGGCGGGCATCAGATGGCGATGTCGTCTGGTGATATCAGCGTCTCTTAGACCAGGCAATAACGGAGCTATGAGAGTGGTAGGGGTAGGCAGTGTCTGGTGTCCGCTGAGGCACCAGGAAACAGAAAATGAAGCCACCAGACCAATGCAGGCCAGTGATGACGGTGGGAGTGGGGGAGGGACACAAAGCATGGGTTGCAGGGCAGGAGCTCATGATCAGAGATGGGTTCTGTTTTGGATTTGGCTTTGTTCCGTGGCCAGACCTTCAGGCGGCGGCATTCTGTCCGATCTACCCTGCGCTTGGGTGCGCATCCAGCACCTATGAGCGTTTTTGATTGCTGCTTAGCCCTGTGAGACTTCCAAAGATCGCGAGCACCAGATTTGGGGGAGGGTGCGTGGCAATCTCCCCGCTGGCAGCGATGGCTCGCTTCTGTTCTGATCAGTTTTGTTTGGTCAAAATGGGTTATGTGGTTTCCAGTGAAACAGTTTTATTCCTGAAACTATACAGTGTATGTAAGTGATCATCGTGTCAACCACCACATACAAAACAGTTCACCAAACTCTCAGAATGAAATGAGGTTTCTCCGCAGGGTGTCTGGGCTCTCCCTTAGAGATAAGGTGAGAAGTTCGGATATCCGGGAGAGTTGAAAGGAGCCAGTTGAGGTGGTTTGGACACCTGGTGCGGATGCCTCCTGGGCAGCTACCCGGAGAGGTTTTCTGTGCATGTCCTACAGGGAGGAGGCCCCGGGGCAAACCCAGGACTCGCTGGAGGGATTATATCTCTCGGCTGGCCTGGGAACGCCTCGGCGTCCCCCCCGAGGAGCTGGTAGAGGTAGCTGGGGAGAGGGAGGTCTGAGTATTTCTCCTGAAGCTGCTTCCCCTGCGACCCAAACCCCAGACAAGCGGTACGTAATGGATGGATGGATGGTTGGACTGTCCTCAAAGATATTTTGTGGGGTTGAATTTGAGGCTCTGTCTAGGGGGTTATTCTACTAAGTAGATTTCTTCATTAGCCAGATAACTTGAGCCAAATGTAACAATTGTCCAATAAGAATGTCACTTACCTCTGTTCCTACTGGACAGTTTACACATTTGGCTTAAATGATCCAGCTAACAGGGGAATCCTGCTTTGTGGAATATCCCCTGGTCTGCAATGTTCCACCTTCAATTAGATTCAAATTTAATTCAGTTTATTTTTATATAGCACCTTTCACAACAGAGTCACCTCAAGGCACTTTCCTTGGGTGTTTCGTAACACTTGACTGCATTATACACTGATCAGCCATACAGTTTTTCTCGATTGCTTTGGCTCATTTCATGAAACATACTTAATATTCTCAAGACTACAGTATAAGAGCATTTCTCAAAACAGTTTATGTATATAGCACAATACTATGGTTCAGCTGCAAAAACCTGTAACTTATCCAAAACAATTAACTCATATCTCAAAAGTGAATCATTCCACCAATGAATTAGTCAGTGCCACCAAAATGAAAAGTAAAATCAGTATTGCTTTAACCATGAGAGTCAAAATCCTTAGATATACTGTCAGAATGTAAGTGTAAGTTGGTGTAATGCTCCTGATCACCACAATTTTGAATGACAGTCGTTTCTCATTTTCACATTGTCACTGACTGATTATTTTTCTTTAGCAAACTGATAGTTATTCATATCAAAGACACCAGTTCCAAGGCTGCTAGGCTCTGCATCACAGTATGTAAAGTTCGCTCTCAAGAGAAAGAACTTGCATGCGCATGTAACTTCTTCAGATCTCAAGACACAGTACAATACCAAACAAAAAACGCCATGCAACACTGTATAACACAAAAACAGCAAAATGGCAATAAAAGAACAACAAAATCATGTACTGTGGGCAGGGGGGCTGCTAGAGATTTTAGACTCCGTGAAAGTCTATTACAATGGGCCCCCAACCCAGACTAATCCAACTCAGGGGCCCTTGGAATCATCCTAACTTCCCCCCCCTTTACAGCACCCTTGACTGAGGAAACCAAAAATACAACAGTGCCATTTCACTTCAATTCATGGAATATATTTATTAATCATTTTGAAAGCTCGTTTAACGGTATTGCATGTGGTGACTGGCACAGTGATCACATACATATATAGTTTTGGGTGTAAAATTATTACAATGAGAAACTAAATAATCTATTTTCACCAACAAGACTAAAGCAGCTGAAAATTGTGCCAAATGATGGCAGTTGTACAAAACCATTTGCATATATGTACTAAAACATCTGGAAATTTGTGCGAAGCAATGAGAAATGATGTTCTGCTGCAGAAGTGACATTATGGTGTGGGGATTACACTTCTTGTTTTGCAAATGTTAATTGTCATTTGAGAAATGTGCCAAAGCGATCGAGAAAAACTGTAATTGTTTTGGGTAAGTTACAGCTAAACCATAGTGTTGGGCTATATGCATATAACTGTTTTGAGAAATGCTCTTATAGTCCTGAGAATGTTAAGTATGTTTCATGAAATATGTCAAAGCAATCAAGTACAACTGTATTACAATGGGAAAATACATAATCTATTTTGACCAACTAAAATAGAGCAACTAAAAACTTTGCCAAATGATGACAGTTGTTCAAAACCATTTGTATATTTGTACTGAAACATTTGGGCAAGTGTAAAGATCTGAGGAACTTTGGCAAGGGTCACATTATGATGGTTTGATGACTGGGTCAGAGCATCACCAGAACAACAGGTCTTGTGGGATGTTCCCAGTATGCAGTGATCAGTACCTACCAAAAGTGTTGCAAGGAAGTCCAACTGGTGAACAGGTGATGGGGTCATGGGCGCCCAAGGTTCATTGATGTGTGTGGGGAGCGAAGGCTAACCTGTCTAGTCTGATTTCTTAGGAGAGCTTCTGTAGCACGATTTGCTGAAAAAATTAATGCTAGCTTTGATAGAAAGGTGTCAGAACACAGTGCATCACAGCTTGCTGAATATGGGGCTGCGTAGCCACAGACTGGTCACAGTGCCCATGCTGACCCCCTTATACTGTGAAGGGCAGAATGGGCAAGTCAGCATCAGAACTGGACCATGGAGCAATGGAAAAAGGTGGCCTGGTCTGATGAGTCACATTATCAGTTACATCATGTGGGCGGTCACGTGCTTGTGCATCATTTACCTGGGAGAAGAGAGGGCCCCAGGATGCACTATGGGAAGAAAGCAAGCCAGTGGAGGCAGTGTGATGCTCTGGGCAATGATCTGCTTGCACACCTTAGGTCCTGGCATTCATGTGGATGTTACTTTGACACGTACTGTGTACTACCTACCTAAACATTGTTGTAGACCAAGTACAGCCCTTCATGGCAACGGTATTCCCCAATGGCAGCGGCCTCTTTGAGCAGGATAATGGACTCAGGAATGAGTTGAGGAATTAAGAACATAAGAACATAAGAACATAAGAAATTTACAAACGAGAGGAGGCCATTCGGCCCATCAAGCTCGTTTGGGGAGAACTTAGCTAATATCATATATCTACTGTTGTTCAGGAAAGATTTGAGGAGCATGAAAAAGAGTTCAAGGTGTTGACTTAGCATCCAAATTCCCCAGATCTCAATCCGATTCAGCATCTCGGAATGTGCTGGACATACAAGTCCGATCCATGGAGGCCCCACCTCATAACTTACAGGACTTAAAGGATCTGCTGCTAACGTCTTGGTGCCAGATACCACAGAACACCTTCAGAGGTCTTGTGGAGTCCATGCCTCAATGAGTCATAGCTGTTTTGGCCACATGAGTGTGACCTACACAATATTAGGCAGGTGGTTTTAATGTTATGGCTGATCAGTATATATGTAAGAGCCAACGGGTGCTTCATTCTTTGAAAACTAATTTTATCATTCCAAGCAAGGAATTATTTACATTCAGTGTACGCCATGTCTTAGTCATGGATCAGAATCTGTGTACTTGTTTCTTAGTGCAATCCTATTTTAGAATATCTACAGTAGATATATGATGCAATTGGATGCAAAAACAGGTTTGTATTTTAAAGCTGCCCTAGAAGGATTGGTTTTCTGTGCTTCTATCTAAAAGCTACAGCAAGACACACGATCCATTTTAACATCCAGACTAAATGTAGATATTTAATGGTACACAACATCTTTTAATTCTACAGTTCCCAAAGCTTGGCTACATGCTGGGGCATGGCTACAGATTTTGGGCCCCATGATAACATATTATATTGGGCTCCCAACCCAGACGAATCCAATTACGTTCCTAACCTTTTTTAGGGTTCCTGTCACTCAGGGGCCCTTAGAATCATCCTGACTTTGCCCCCCTTCGTTCCACCCCTGGCTGCATGTTTCAGATAAATAAAGCTTGCACCTTGTAGTATGGAGGCGAATTCACTGTTTGTGTTTCCTAATACTACCATCCTTCCAAACCTAGCCCTTGCATTATAATTTTGTGATATTTGTCTAAGTGCCAAGGATATTTTATTTGAGCAGTGCTACAGCAAGCAGCTAATTCCATTATAGCCATGTCAACAAATGATTTGTAGTCAGGATGACTGATGAATAGTCATTTAAATAAGGCCACAAGGTTCTCTTCATGGATTACTGCAATGTAACCAATGTAATCAATGTAACCTCGTTGCAAAATGGTCTGATGATGAATGGTAATTGATGATAAAGCCTGTTCTCTGCCTGGCTCAGTAAACATCAGTCTGAGTGGCGGAATGTGAGGTTGTTTTGGTCATGTAGAATATTGCTGATTTTTTTTGTGTATCAAGAATATAAGAATTGTGTATGGAAGAGTTTGTTTTAGTGAATTTATAGCAAATCATAAATCAGCTGCTTTCTCCCTGATGTAATGGATTTCTAAAATATCATATTGGAAATGTATGGTATGTCAAATGCATGTGTGTGAATCTGATAACCTTGCATGAGTAATTACCTGAGACTTATGTATACATATAAAATTAAACTGAAGCAATCCCAGGTTCAGAAATTCAATACTCACCTCAATAAATAAGCCAAACCATATCAGGAGACCTTGGAAGCCTAGAATTACAGCATTGCTTCTTATTTTAGTTGTTTGAGGAAACTGCATCCTGGAGGTCCAGTGCTGTGATGCTCACTCAAGAGAGGAATATAAAATAGACTAGATAATAGAATAGAATTTCATAATAATGAAAGCTGATGTTTGAAATGGACAATGGGATTCTTCAAGGTGGCGATTTTTAGTTCGCAATGACAGTTAAAAATCAGTTTTTATATATCAATTTAAAAGTATCGTTCTGCAATTTTGTTGGTCACATTTGTTCCTTGTGATGTATTTTCCCAGATGCACATGACCCTTTTTTGTTAAGGGATTGACATGTGTGGGTCTGGCACGGTGTTACTGTGATTGAGCAAACGTGTGCAGAGACTTTTCCAACACCATCTCAGTTTAAATTCCAAGTTTGGGCAGATTTTAGATTCTCTAAAGTCAATGACCACTAAGACCTGAGTATGGTCATCTGCTTGGGTGCTTCAGTGCAGTTTTGGTCCAGCAGCAAAACAGAATTTGTTTTGAAATGATTTATTACTAAAACTGCAGTGTGTCGGTCGACATGTCTGAATAGCAGCTGAAAATAAATATGTAAAGTAATTAAAAAAATTTTTAATAAATCTGTGTCATAAAGATCATAATGAACTAAATCCAATGTTCTGCTGAGTATGACTACATATCTGTAGTGATAAACACGCCTTTAGCTTTAGTTATTTTTTCAGCCCGGTCTCAATTTCCTGGCAAAAGCGCCTTAAATACCACCAAGAGAATAACTTGCAGAGGCTATTTCTACCTTTCTCCAGTTGCACACACATGCGGATGTTGTTGTCTCAGTATTTTTGATGTGTTTCCAGTAATGTATCCAAGTTCTGTACAACAGACTCAACAGTCAGTCTTGGTGGTGCAGTTAAATACATTGACAGAAAAATTATTGTTTTGTTTGTAGACTGTGTTCATTTGTGCTCTGTTTAATGCTTCAACTTAACTTACAATGCCTCAACTTTTTGGTTAATGAGATGTGTTCACTGTGCTCATCTTCCCCACAGCTGAACCCAACTAAAAACACACATGAACGGCGCAACAAGACATGTCGTAGTCCAAATGCAAGCGGCCTGTTGATTTGCCCATATCTTGTGGAAAATCTGCGGTAAATTTGAAAAATTGCAAGCTCTTGCAAATATTGCAGCGTTTGCTTCATTTTGCCTTCCAGGCTGCCAGTCTCAGATGCTAGACCTACCTGAACTGAAGTCGGAGTTAATGTCTGTGCAAGGTGCAGCTTGGCTATCCTATCAGCTAACGTTACCCCAAAAATTAACTAAATCATATATCCAGTTAATAGGCTTACCATGTGAAACAGCAGTGTTGGTGTTAATGTACTGTATTGCATTGTGTATAATATGATGAAAAACATTACAGAATGAAAAATGAACTTCAGTTAGTCAACTGTTTCTTTCAGTATTGTTACTATTTTTCACTATAGCCACCAATTTTTGTCATTTTCAAGTTGAGAATATTCTTTGTGTGCCTTAAGGCATAACTTGGATGCTGTCACTATAAAGAGGTCAAATGAAGTCAAATAAACAAAACTACATTGTTAATGTAGGTAAGTTACACATCAAGACAGAGCCTGTCAGTTCATGATCACTCAATCAGTTTTCACTGCTGGGTTTCGTTTTCTTCAGAACACATCACAATGTGAACCTATGTCCCTCTGGCTGATAGGATCACAACAAGGGGTGTGACTTCACTGCTAAAAATATTGCACCCATGTCATGCAGTAAGCAACACATGGGCCATAGATGGTTCAGCCATGCAGACAAATAACCAGAGTGTGCAGAACGACAGGAAGAACTGGTCGTAGAAAATGTTTGGATTTGCAAAATCCACCATGGACCAATCCACTGCAATTTGCAAACTTTGCAAAGATACTGTTCGTATAACAGGTAGCAACACAAACAATATTATCTATTATTACAGTATTTGTTTGTATTTGTTGTAAACTGAGTTCACAATTATAATTACTGGCCAATTATTCATTTAATAAATGTTCATTTGTACTTTGAAAGTTTTGGAATTTCCCAGTCACTGGATCTGAATCCATTGGAACACCTGCAACTGACAAATGTGCAGAAATTACACAAAGCAATCATGTCAGCATAGACCAGAATCTCAAAGAAATGTTTCCAACATCTAGTGGAATCTGTGCCATGATGAACTGAGGCTGAGAGCAAAGGGAGGTCCTATGCCATTTTAGTATAATATAGTAAAGTACAGAGAGAAACTCTTTTTCCCGCCGAAGTTACATATCAGAACAACAAAATGACAATGACGATATTTCAATGCATGCCTCAGGAACATTTTGTTTTCTTTTAAAAGGTTTAGCCTAACTCATCTGTCTTTTATTCTGTGGAGGTGACAATTTCCGACAGAAATGTGGTTGGTGGCAGCTGGTTGTTTATCCGAATTTGATGTGGCCCTTCTAAAGCAAACTGTTAGCACCGTCACCAGACTGCAGTGACAGAATCGGTAAAGCTGGATTCTCATTTTAAACCATCTGCTAAAACCTTGGGGCCAGATGGTGAGGCATTCATTTTTCTGAATACCAGGTAGCTGGCCAACGTGGCCAGTGATTCATCAGCGTGTGATGTCTGGTTTTGCTTTTAAATAGTAACTATCTGCTGGATTTGGTATAGGCCTCATTTTAATTTTAATTTAATTTGCCTGTTAAAATGAATCTTGTGTCTTGGTTTAGCTTCTAAATATTTGCTTTTAATGTGGAATTCTGCATCTCCTAATTTTGGCATATAATTCAGCTCTATCGCACACAGTGAGGTCAATCGAGTAGCTCTTAGTCAGTCAGAATCTGACACCATTCCAAATCATCATGCACAGGACACCCCATTCATGTGTAAGAGTCAGTCATATTTTACAGCTAAGTATAAGGCTAACAGTAACATAGTATGTTATAAGGATGACATACATGGATATGGATATGCTGACATAAAAGTAAATACATTAAACTCCATAGAAACTTAGCGATTCTGTTACCTGACTGCTTCAGCAGTTCCTGGCCCAGACAACTTGCCTTCCCTGCCTGTCTACAGCAGCTCTTCGTGCTGTACCTGCTGCACGTGCTGCATGCTAACAGCTCCTGCCTGGAGGTGCTGTTCAATGAGCTCTTTCTATAAGGAGCTACCCAGTCAAGGCAAAATGCTACACACACCACTGAACAGTCTTCTAGACTCCCTCCAGGGTTCCTGTTGGTCAGACTAGCTTTTACCTATTCAACTCAAAAACAATTTGAATCATATATATTGCATACATGAGTATGACGATAACTGCACTCGAATGATTTAACTCCCCCTCCCCTATCATCGTCTGTTCAAACATAAAATAAACATCTTATGGAGGTATGTATGTAAAAAGTATTATTGAGAATGAACAACTTACAACCATGACAAATTTTAAGAAAAATGGCTGATAGAATGACTGCAGTGTCCTCCCCAGACAACCCCGTCACCCCTCCCCCATCTAATCCCTAAACCCCCACACACCGCCTAGCCTCTACAATTTCTAGATGTACTAGATGGATCAACTGGAAACAGTGAGAACCAATAAATGTGTTTTTATCCAAATTCTCTGAATCATCAGTTACTCAAATTCTATTTATCAATAATATCTCAATATTTTAGGTCACTATCAATAGTCAATATATATAAAATTTCTCTAAAATACTTTTTGAAAGTTAGGACAGAAAGTCAGAATGAATCATGATTTTATATGTCCACATCATTGTTTCCCAACTGGGAAACCTAAAAAGTGCATGTCTGCACTCTGCAATTTTGTGATAGTTCTTTTTTCTTTTTTTTGCTTTTTTGGGCAGTCATATTTCTTTACGTTACGTTTGTTGCTCTTTGCAATATTTCTTTCCCTATGCACTGCATTTCTCTTGATGTTTCACTGTGGACTTTTTTTGGCTTTGTAGTGTGGTGGGCGGGGCTTTGTAGAGCGGTGGGCGAGGCTTTGTAGAATGGGGGCGGGGCTTTGTAGGGCGGTGGGCGGGGCTTTGTAGAGCGTTGGGCGAGGCTTTGTAGAATGGTGGGTGAGGCTTTGTAGGGCGGTGGGTGGGGCTTTGTAGAGTGGTGGGCGGGGCTTTGTAGGGTGGTGGGCAGGACTTTGGAGAGCGGTAGGTGGGGTTTTGTAGAGCGGTGGGTGGGGCTTTGTAATGTTTTTATCTGCTTTCACTCTTCCCTTTTCTTCAGTTATGGGGTGAGATGTCTCAAGATTTGATCAATTTCAATTCGTCACTCATACAATGTGTCTACAAAGTGTGAAAAAAATCTTTCAAATACTTGGACAGTTATCACTCTAATGGGATCAAGTGTTAATACTGCCCCCCTCTTTGCTAGCACAAAACATTTTTTGATTTTTAATTTCATCATCTATACAATGCATCTGCAATGTTTGCTAAAGAGCCATCAAATACTTTTTGAGTTATCATCATAATAGGAAAGGATGCATACATGCAGAGTAAGGTTATTGGTTACAGTCTCAAGAGGGGCTTTGTATTTTATAATTGAACAAGGTACTTAACCTTCTTTACTCCATTTAAAACATTTATACACATGGGTACAACTGTAGGTCGCTTTAGATAAATTCAAGAGATTAATTACATATAGACCTTAAATAATTAGACCTTGAACTAACCCATTGTGAACAGTTTAGTCCCACCTGTCCATACCTCTCATTACTGTTTAACAACCCAATTTCTCTTAACTGAGAAATAAAGGAACAGTTAACAGTGTTTTATGATTTTAAAAGAAGTATTTCAGAAAGGCTTGATACTGAGGTATGTGATATAGGTGTAGTATTTTTATGCTTACATTGTGTGTGTGTGTGTATATATATATATATATATATATATATATATATATATATATATATATATATATATATTAGTGCTGTCAAATGACTGTCAAACATGCTGTAAAATGCTATGAAGCGAAAAAATTAAGAATGATAAAATCTGCTAAAAAGAAAGGTTTTAAGTCCTTTTTTAAAATTGTCAGTAGATTGATGTGCCCTGAGTGTCAGGAAGGGCATTCCGCAGGCGAGGCACAGAAACACAGAGGCCCGATCGCCCATCCTGCTGATATTTCGACTTTGCCCTTCTAAGGGACTTTGAGTAAGCATTTTGGTGTTCTCCATAGGCAAGCTTGTGGACAGTAAGGCCAGAGGCTTTGTAACGCCGCTCTAGCACACGCCCTGCTGACTTCATTGTCCGTGGTTCATTTGTATAGCAGGGAGCTGAATGGGAGAAGGTGACTGTTCTAGTTTTAACAGGGGCATGTGTATCCAGAAGACTGTTCAGAGTGTTATTATAATAATCCACTCCATCATTGACTGATAAGAAATTTGTATGAAGATGATGGTGAAGGTCGGCAGTCAGAGTTGCTGGGTTGATGTTTTTTATGTGTCTGAAACAGATTTGACACCTGGGCTTGTTGAGAGGAGATGGTAACAGCAGCTCCATGGAAATGGCCTTGTGGTCTGACACCCCCAGGTCATATACCTGCAGATTGCTAAGAGGGGCAGAGTTGGTAATAACCAGGTCAAGAGTGTGCCCCCTAGTGTGTGTGTAGGAACATCAAAAAGTTGCCGGAGATTAAAACAGTGCAAAAGTTGGAGAAATTCAGCTAAATGACTGCAAGAGGGGGTGTTCACGTGAATGTTCATATCTCCAAGGATTATAATATTGGCAGAGGATGTATAAAACGTTGAAAGAAGGTTGGACATTTCAAGTATAAAGGATGGGTTTGGTTGAGGTGGTCAATAAATAAGAAGGAATGTCATGGGGAAAAGAGGCTTATATTTAAATACCAGACATTCAAATGAAGACAGTTTAGATAATGGGAGTCGGGACAAATTCAGTTCATTATGGTAGATGACTGATAGGCCACCACCACGACCACGGCTTTCTGAAGGTAGCAATACCGCGGAGGACAGGTCTCATTTAAGACAGAAATCACCATCCAGAGATTCTTGATAGGGTTCAGATCAGGATTCTGAGCTGGCTATTTCATCACCTTGATGTTCTCAGGTTCGATGAATTGCTTCACCTATTTCACCGTGTGGTAAGGGGCATTGTCCTGTATAAACATTATTGGCTGACTGGGTGATGCCCATAGGGAAGGAACCACATGCTTGCTGAAGGAGATTCTGATCTCATTAGCATTCACTTTACCATGTAGCCATGTGAGAGGCCTTTGGGGCAGTTCTCCTCTGTCCACACAACATGCTCCTCAGCAAAGGGCTAGTCTAGCCTTCTTTTTCTTCTTACTGATGAGTGGCTTGGTCACCACAGAGTGGGCTTTCAGTCCATATTGTCCCAGAAGACGAGACCCCGATAGGGGTCAAGTTCTTGCCCTGCCTGGAACTAATTTCCCGAGCAATTCCAACTGCTGAGCCGGTTCCCCCTGAGAGTCCCCCAATTACCCTGTTCACTTGCATGCTCCTTGTATGTGGGCAACCAGCCTCTTTCAGGACTTGAATGAATTAGTTTTACTTTATAGCTTCAATATTTAAGAAAACAAGCTCTTCGAATGACTAACTCCTCTACCTGTGGCTAAGAGGGTCATCATATCAGCCTTCATCTGAACAACCTGACATTTCAGGGTTTCGGGCACCTCGGAGTGGTCCACCATTTTGCAAAATGTCTACCAATGTTGTCAAATAATTTCAGCTATTTCAAGCTATTTCAGATTAGATCCAAAAATTATGAAGTATAACAAATCATTTTAAATTTTGACCGACACTGTGTGTGTGTGTGTGTGTGTGGGGGGGGGGGGGTGGGGGTGGGCGGAGTGGATGGTCCTGGTATATCTTACCTTATGGGGGCCAAATGTCCCCACAAAGTGATGAATATCCGTGTTTTTTTTTTTGTTTTTTTTACCAGTTTCCTGGTTCCCATATGGGGGAACTATGTTTAAAAAATCCGTGACTGCAATGAAAAAACTAGAAATGCAAAAACATTTGTATTTTGTTTGGTTACTTGTGGTTATGGTTAGGGCTGGGTAGGGGTTGTCATAGCATTAGCATTTTTCCCATAGAGATGAATGAACAGTGTGTGTGTGTGCATGTATACACACACACACACACACAGAGTTGTGTAATCATATCCCCAAAAAGATATGATTATACAACTGTGTGTGTGTGTGTGTGTGTGTGTGTGTGTGCATGTGTGTGTATATACACGCACGCACACACACACACACACACACATATGTATGCATGTATGTACGTACAGTACAAGAGCAAAAAGTGTAACAGCAGAGGCAGTGGGTGCTCAGACATTTGATGACACCACACAGTAATGTGAGACACTGTGGAAATCAGGGCTTTAGCTTCTCTTATCATGGCTCACTGTACAAGGAGACGCACAAGGAGACACTCCTGCTACTTTGTATCACCAATCTTCCAAATATTTGTTTACATTAAGTATTGGAATACTCACATCCCTGATTTTGAACAATAAATATTTAACACCCATTACATAATATTTATATAAGATTTTACTCCAAAAATGAAAACTTATACGAACACAATACATTTTCTATCCATGCTTCTTCTAGCTGCTTATCCAGTACATGCCTACAGGGAGGTTGAGGCCTCTCACAGGCAGTGCAGAGCAGGGAGCAGGGGGCAGGGAGCAGGTGGCAGGGGGCAGGGGATGCCCTGGATAAACAAACAAAGATTCAGAGCATTGTGCCAACTCATCCTAAATTAAAACTACTGCAGCAGGAAGCCAGAGTGCCCAGAGAAAACCCCTGCGACATGGGAAGAACATACAAACCGCACATACGCACAGAATACCAGCGGGATTTAAATTCCCAGTGGCAGAGATGCACAGCAACAATCCCACCCACTCAGACAGATCTCAGGCACCAACGTCACTTATTGCAGTAAATAAGCTAAAACATAAAATGAAGCCTTTATTGTGGGAGAAATACAGTAAAACTGCAAATACCAAAATCTGGCAAAATATCACATTTTCTTAGCTCACAACGTTTGAAGGTATTTTGGTTGGCTTAAATACAGTGGTCATGACGTCCTTCAGTGATGCATATAAAAACCAGGTAAAACAGCAAAGGAATTATTTTGATTGACTATAAAATACATTCATCCACAAGGTAATGATCAGCCTTTTACAGTTAGGAGAACATGACATCTTCCTGTATAATGGGTGATTCTGTTTGAATATCCTGTTGAGTACTTATATTACTTTATAGGTATGTCTTGACTGTTGACTACTTTGTGTTACCACAGAGTGCTTCCACAGGCATAGAAATCTATTTGGATAAGTTATTATTATAAATGAAGGGAAAATAGCCAGAAATCACGACCATATACACACCTATGCTTCCAGCATCTGATAAAGTAATGGTTTGCAAATATTTCTTTGAGTACTCTCACCAATGTCATTTAACTGACCACCAAAGAAGTTTAGAATGGACACTGTATATAAATGGTCAAATTTTATTTCACAACAGAACATTTTTCTTCAGTAAAAAGATAAATCCAAAGGGAACCTTTATATACTTTTAGCTTTTCATATGCATATAATGATTGAAAACATGCAGATTTTCAGGTGTGTCAGGATTGGTCTCTGCTTTGTCCCGATCAGTCAATTGTTTTCCTAAGTTCCTCGTTTGGCCAGTGGGTGTCCCTGGTAATCTTGGTCTACTCGCTGTGTTCCCCTAGATTTACCCCCATTCACTGTTTTCCCTCTTCCCTGGGCCACTGCATGACTGAATGTGCTAAGCATGCGGCTGAGAATAATGTAACCTAGGCCATTGTGAGCTTGAGGCTAGAACGTTGTTGTATTTGTGCCCCAGATCTCTGTTTTGGTTTACCTAGTGTATATATCATGTTCCTTGTATTTCCGCACTCAGGTTGGGTCTTACCCTTAATATCTTTGTTCTTGGTTTACCGTGTCTGTACATTAGTTGAATATTTACACCTGTGCCCAGTGTGTATACAAGTCCTGTTTTCCTGGTCTCTCTTAGTCCCTGGTGTTTGAATATGTTGATGTCTCATACCTGTACCTAGTTTAGACCTCGTTACCTGTGTATATAAGTCCCTGCTTATTCCAGGTTTCCTTGTCGGCTATTGAGTGTGTTTGCATGTGTTGCTTTTGGATGTTCCCCACTGAGTACCCTGTTCCAAGTCAGTATGTGCCCTCAGCATCTAGTTTAAATCTTTGTAAGATCCTGTGTTACTTCCCTGCCTTTGTTTAGACCCCTCATGCACTTTTTGGTTTCTGGTTCCTTCGAGTTGTGCTTGAGAATAAAGTTCCCTCCGTCTGTACGCTGCATTGTGGACTGTGATCCCTGCTCCGACGTCAATGGGGGCCATCTTTGCTACTCAGAGCTGCTCTGGCTGACGTGTCACTGTAATTAGTATCATCTTCACACAGGAGTGCAACAAAGAAACTTCACAGGCCACTTAGATTCACACCCACTGTCTAATTACGCATTCACCTCATCACCTCAGACAAGAAGCATGGCAACGGGGTAACATGGCAATAAAAATTTCTTTTATGTTTGCTCAGCTGTTGAATAATTGGTCCCAATATTTTGAGGAAGGATCATTTTGGAAATGGCAGCCATGATTATAATCCTGAATTGTTCACGTGACACTGAGACCTGAAGCCATTATTTAAAAACAAGATAGCTAGGGGTGTTAAACTCATAGAAGCATCTATTCTCCACAGTAATCTTAGGCTAATCCACGGAGGTGTTAATCATCTGAATCCGTTATATATTTTTCATTCACTGTTGTGATATGAAGTGTTACTGGAAGGCATTGCAAAACAGCCAAAACTTTCAGATATACTCAATCGTTATAAAAAAAATGTACCAACTACTGAAGCTGATTAAGGTAATTAAGAATTGGGGTTAGAGCAGGAAACACACAAGCACATTCATGAGCTGAGCTGTTTAATTAGAGCTCCTCATCAGAGCTGTACTCTCACTCAAAATACATTATACTACTTTACATTGTCAATCATTTATGAAAAGAATAATTGAATATGTAGTCTATTCACTTCTCAGAAATGTCCATTTGTTTCGTAGTCAAATTATGCTAAATTAAGGCAATTTTCCACACTGATATTCAGAAGTTCACATTTTGCATGTATAGCTAACAAAAACATACCATGTGAATTGTAATTTGCTATGAGACATAAGACCTCAGTCTCCTATTATTATAGCAAAAGTGTGCCAACAAATGCTGTTCAAAATAATATCACTGACTTGCCATCTTTTGACTTCTGAAATGATATCAACATTGATTTTATAATAAGTATTAAGTTTACATGCAAAATCATAGCTCATAAGAAGTGCCAGTAATGAAAAAGATGATTAATTATTATGTTATAGGTAAGGAGCATGCACTAAGGGCAGCACACTGCACTAAGGGCAACACACTGCATATTATGTTATATGGGGGGACATAATTAAGAGCAATGTACACAGAACCTGGACTGCTTCTCTTCCTGATTATATTTTACGTTTTCACTTATTTAGCAGATAAATGCACAATCATGCACAGATGAGTCATGCAGAAAAGACGAACCAGTACATTTGTTGTTCCTTTATAAAGGGGAGAAAAGTGGTTTATTGCATCCTTTGGTTGTTAATGTGGGTCATTCGTTAAAGAAGCAATGACATTTACTCTGGTAAGTGCTGTTGCTGCGCTTAACTACTAGTTAACTTTATCTGTTTGGGAGGAACTGTGATTTTTATTAGTAATTTTTACACTTTGTTCTTTAAGCTCTTTTCGACCACAGATCCAGAGCAGGGTGTCAGCTATCCAGTAATTATGTTTTATCCTTCGGGTTGTGAGGACTTGCACTGGAATACGGCCAGAACCTAGGCAACAGGGGACGGCTTTGCAGTTTTTGGAACCATCTTTACATTATAGCGTTGTTTTAATAATATACCCCAACACATTTCTTGCCTGGATAGGCTGTCAACACGGATGTCACTTTTCGTGAGCTGTTCCTCACTGATGTGTATTTCTGCTCAGCGTTTATTCAGTCACAAATGTCATTTCTATATCCGGAGGAGCGAGGTAGGCCGTCTGTGCTGTTATTCGGTATGCTGGGACCTCTTTTTTTCTTCACTGGAGTGCTTCATAGCATTCCTGTGCACTTAGGAAAGCTATTTTTACTAAGACAAGCACTGTACATGCTGTTAGGGAGAGAGCTCCATGATTTCTCATTCTGTCAAGTTTATCTTAAAAATTAGCAGGGGGTGGGGGGCAGTGTATACTGCAAAATGTTTTTCCCAGGCCCCCAAAATCTGCATGTCTTCTGGTCAGCTATCATTCAGAGGTAGAGCAAATTCTCTTTAAGGACTTATTAAGGATTTCCATTCCTGTGAACACGCATGATTCCTTTCAGCCGTCAGCATTTAGGCTCCCACATCTTCCACCATCCATGATGGTGCAGTTCCTCGTTGTTTTTCATAGTCTGCAACATTTCCTCCCTTTGACATATTTATGTAACCATACAGGGTCCAAATTTCTGAGATAATTACGAAGGTGGCTCTCAATTAAGGTAGCAACTCCCCACTGTAGCCTTCAGTTCAGCTGAAAGACTGGTTTGAGAATATTCTCGCTGATCATATAATTAGTTCCATCCCTGATGCAAAATTGAATCATATTACAGTTTTCTTCTTCACCTCCATCTGCATTCAAAGTGGCTCTGTACTACCAACAGAAGAAATATCTGAGCTTGAAAACACTACGTATTCTTATAAGTGAGCCGGACCTGATCCCTTTCACCCCTGCCTATGTTAAACCCAAAGAGGACTGACTTCTTTAGACCTCAGATGAAAAATAACTTGACATATCAGAATTTATGAATTGTGCCCCATTCTGCTCATGAATTGGAATTTGAATTGAAATGGCCATACCTCACAGGATGTTGAATTGGAATTAGAATTGCAGTGACAGAAAGAAGAATTTAATTAATTTAAATTAATTTAATTAATTAATTTCTAGATGGTACAGCATATAAATTGAGCATTTTTATGTAGGAGTAGGGAAAGTTTACTTTATATTTGCATGATTTATAGTCTATTCTATCAATTTACAATTGGTTTATGTTGGCCCTTTTCCATGGGGACATGTAATGTTTTCGCATTCTTAACTGCTTATGTGTATTACCTGGGTCATTCCATTTTAATTCAGCAAATGGCCTTTGCATCACCATTTCTGATTTTGATTAAATTTGGCAGAGATCAGCTTTTTTTTTTTGTTTATTTTCCATTTAAAATATAGCACCTTTTTACACTGCAGATAGCAATAAAAGATAATTCAGAGTGCTTTCTCTTTTTTACTATTACTGCTACTTGGTTCAACTATAGCTTGTTGTAGAGCTAAAAAAGAGTACTATCTAAAATAAATTAATGAAAAGAGAGCGAGATTAGGGTAGTTTCAGTATTTTTTGTAAGTCCAGACTCCTTTCAATAAAAACACATTTACTTGTTGTTTGAAAGAGAGTACTTTTCACTCCCAATGAAGTAAAAACAATTACCCCTCCTCCTACATGCCTTTTTGATGCCCAAAAAGAAAATTTTTCTTTTAAAAAACTTGTACATTTTGGGGTACTCATCTCATGATGGGGACCAAGAGACAGGTTGATGCTTGAAAGAAACGTAGTGTACATACGTGTGTATTTCATCATGAACAATCAACTTGCTACTCCATGGCCTTCGGTGTTGCTTGAATAACCAAATGTAGTAAATTGTCGAGATGGACTTTGACCTTGAAAAAAGAAACTTAGACTTATGCAAAAGTGTCATACCATGAAAAACTACTCTTTTTGAGCTTTCCAATGAGTTATAGTCGACCCTGCACAACCCTGATTACATATGTTAAATATTGACTGGAAGTGGCATTTGAGTTCCAGTCTGATACCCATAAAACTGATAGAGAGGCATAGTGCAGACAGAGAGACATGGGGTAGACAGAGAGGCATGGAGCAGACAGAAAGACATAGGACAAACAGAGAAAAATGGGGCAGACAGAGAGGCATGCGGTAGACGGAGGCATAGGGCAGACAGGGAGCCATGGGGTAGACAGAGAGACATGGGGCAGACAGAGAGGATTGAGGCAGACAGAGAGACATGGGGCAGACAGAGAGACATAGGGCAAACAGAGAGGAATGAGGCAGACAGAGAGGCATAGGGCAGACAGAGAGGCATGGGGCAGACAGAGGTATAGGGCAGACAGGGAGACATGGGGTAGACAGAGAGACATGGGGCAGACAGAGAGGAATGAGGCAGACAGAGAGACATGGGGCAAACAGAGAGGAATGAGGCAGACAGAGAGGCATAGGGCAGACAGAGAGGCATGGGGCAGACAGAGGTATGGGGCAGACAGAGGTATAGGGCAGACAGGGAGACATGGGGTAGACAGAGAGACATGGGGCAGACAGAGAGACATGGGGCAGACAGAGAGACATGGGGCAGACAGAGAGGCATGGGGCAGACAGAGGTATAGGGCAGACAGAGAAGCATAGGGCAGACAGAGAGGAATGAGGCAGACAGAGAGGCATAGGGCAGACAGAGAAGCATAGTGCAGACAGAGAGGCATGGGGCAGACAGAGAGACATGGGGCAGACGGAGAGGAATGAGGCAGACAGAGAGGCATAGGGCAGACAGAGAAGCATAGTGCAGACAGAGAGGCATAGGGCAGACAGAAAGGCATAGGGTGACTGCCACGAGAGCTTCCAGTCAGACCACCATTCATGCCAGCCTGCTTTATGGTCCAAGAATCACGGCTCCTACTGCCCCTCCACATGGTGAAGCACTCTGAAGGCTACTCTGATTTTTCCTTTCTTCATCTTACAATTTCCAGATTACACAAGGTCAGGACACAGACATCGCCCCTTCCCATGTAATTACTAGGGAATAATCACCATGTGAGAACAGAGGGCAAAGAAGCAGAGGGCAGTGGGGTGCCAGGATTAACACCGTGTTATCCTGACAGCTGGGCCCATTCATTTGCTTAGTGCCTCATTTGAAGAGAGATGGGCTCTGCGTGAAAGTGGCCTTGCATGGATACAACTCCAAAGTTTAATGAAGTTGCACTTGAGGTGGGAGGAGAGATTATTTATTTTGTCAAACATGACCCGTCACAAAGCCTTGAGGTAGCCAAAGAGGAGTTTCCAATCTGTGTAGTTGCATTTTGCTTTTTACCCTGAGCACTATATCAACAGCCACGTTCTGTGTCTTTTTTTGAATTCCTCCCCATTTTACCCCATCTGTAAAGGCCAATCCCATAAACACACAATACCCATGCCAACTAGGATGGGTGAGGGTGAGCATGCACAACCTCCGATGCATATTGGGTGAACCGCCCACAACATAAAGCGCTCAGAAGAAGGAGCAATTTCACCCACAGTCCTGTAGTTGTCTTGCCGCATCACTGACCTTACAAAAACCAAAATCAATTCTCAAGGTTAATGCACAATAGAGTTGCCCCTGGGTACCTACAGAAGGATGCCCCTTACTTTGACGAGTATATAAAATGCAGCCTTACATTTGTTTGGACTGCCAAGGTGGCTCAACCCTTAAACACAAAAACAATTACATAGCTTACTGAGCTTCCATTACTTCAATAGTACAAATCACCATTTGTGTATTGTGAGTAATCTAAAGTCTATCTTGTCAAAATGCAATGCTGTGAAAGTCAATGACTGGTTTTCTTTTGGAAAGACCCTGTAAAATTCAGTGCTTGGGTCATTTTATTTTTCCTTTGTTTATAAATCCACTATTTTCTTACTATATTTATATAGCACACACAGCTCATCATTAGCTTATGTAACCATTCCTGCAGGCAAGCACACAGTTGTAGCCAATTAGGAGTTTTGGCATTCTGTGGTACTGGGAAGAGTCATGTGTTGCTTAAGGTGAAGAAGACTTTAAATGGTTTATATGGCTGTTTATTACAGCATCATGGGATGCAAACACCGCTTGGAAAAAAATGTTTTTACAAGGTGCTTTATAATAAACAATAATAATCTGCTGTAGCTGAAGAGTTTAAATTGTTGCTCATTTACTACCTGTGAACTTTTTCTTAGTGTATCATTATTATAATTGACATTTTTATTTTCTTTATGGGTAATGCTGGTCCATAATGAGCCTTAAGACCCTGTCTGCTGCATTTGTCTTTTTCTACCCTATCTTTAAAGTGGTGAACTGCATCGCCTGGTGTTTTGGGTGTAAATCTGGTACAGATCAATCTGTCTGCCATACCAATATTAGGAAGGGCATCTGTTGCAGAGAACTATATCAAACCTGACTTTTTATTAACAGCATTGTCGTACAATATTCCCACTTAATGAGAAGGTGCCACAATCATCAGATGACCCAGCACATTCTAAAGATAAAACTTCTCAACTCCTATCATGCTATGAGGTAGGGTGCTGGCGTGCTGAATAGCAGTAGGGGTACCTGTTTATTAACCAGGACTCAACAGAATGTTTATGGTCCTGAAATCAATTTGCAGCACAGCTCAAGACCGTATATCTAAATTTGCAGTGATCCTCTTGAACAAGTGTATTTACTATAGGGCCCTCAACAACTTTGGATCATCAGTGATTGCTTACTGTGCAAATAATTTTACAGTAATCCAGTGACCTAAATTTACATTTGATTTATATAGCAGATGCTTTTATCCAAAGTGACACAATTGAGTTAGTAGAGCCAGTCAGTCTCTGGAGCAATTGGGGGGCCTTGTTCGGGGGCCCAATGGTTAAATTACTCTGCTAACACTGGGACTGGAACCAGTGACTCAAATCACTGGCACAACCCCCTACCCCACTATATCTGGAGTTTAAGACAGTGAGTCGGAAATGGGCTATGCACAAGGCCTAAATAGCTGCAGCAGCTGCAAAGAATTATACGAAGAAGGCAGTTGTTGCCTGTCAAGGCCATACTGTAGGACCAGCTAACAGACACTAGAAGGAAGCTTTCAAGCCAAAGAAGGAAGCCTTCGACGTAATGTTTACACTAGGGTCTCCTGAAACAGCTGAAAGGTGCAAACAAGCCAGAAAGGTGACAATAAAGACAAGGAGGGAGATTACTGAGTAGCCACAAACATGTTTTGGACAGGGGGAAGGAGGACATTAAGATCTGTATTCAGCAAGCCTATGAAAGTACTGGTTTGCTCTAGGAATATTGTTGAGCAGTGGATGGAACACTTTTAGGATCTCCTTAACCAACTGCATACAGTATGCCCTCTCACCAGGATGCAGTTCTGCGTTCTGCAGATCTATGTCACTGAAGTTGTTATGATGATACAAGGTGTCCATGATAGAAAGACTACAGGGATTAATGAAATCTGTTATGAGATAAGCACCCCTTAAATGTTGTGTTGAAGGTGAGTAAAATACCTATGTGAGGGTTTATGGGAATAAGCTGGCATAGTCTACATGTGTTTTGTGGACTTGGAGAAGGATTATGACTGTATGACCCTGTCGATGCTTTCAAAATATGGGGTACCAGAGCTGCTACTATTGATTGCTCTGTTGGTTCTGTTCTGGCAGACAGGCCATATGTCAAAAAAGATGTATGTCAGAATAGGATAATTGTACCTTTAGGTGTGAGAATTAGACTGGGAGATGTATCTGAGACTTGGATAGGGACAGTGTATATCCTTATGTTCCAAAAAGAATTACACACAATTAGTACTTTCCTATGGCAACTATTGTACAACGTGCAGCACACTAGGCAGCATTGCTCTGGCTGGCTGAAATTTATGTTACATACATACATGCGTTTATCCATTTATCTATCTATTCATTTAAAACTGTGTCATACGTGCGTGCTGGGCATTTGGATGTACAAGATATGAAGATACAGCAAGTGCATTCAGTTTGGGAGGGTAGAGGTGACATTCATGCTAATTGCAGATAGTGTTTGACTTTTGTCTGAAATGGGAGCTATCAGACAAGGCTCGTGGTTTACCAGTACGGCTGGACGATTTATCGATTTCAAATCGAAATCAAAATTTGAAACAACGCGATTAGCATATCGCAAAGGCTGCGATTTAGGATGTACATTATACAACACGTCCGACTGTTGTGAGAATAGTTTTACAAATTCATGCCGTGCTCCCTGTGTGACAGTCATTCTCACCAATCACAAGCGCTGTGCCTCTCGCGTGCCAGTCATGCTAACCAATCAGACGTGGCCCATGAAGACAAACAGCAAAAACGTGAAACCCAAGGAAAAAGTTGCATTCGCGATGCGCAAAAAATACTTATACCGCTACTGAGCTGTAAGTGAATTGCCTTCTTATGTTATGGTCCGAGGTTGTTTCAGAAAGGTCCTGTCAACAATAGAACCGGCGACCTCCTTTTAACCACCAGCAGCGACATACTGTATACTTCAGCGTATCATACCTATTTTGTTCTTGTTAATGGGCAATAGCATTAGCATACCGCTAACCCATCAAAACAACGAGACAGTCAGTAATTCTCACAGCAGCAGTGTCTGTCACCCCCAAAAAGCCGAAAAACCCATAATACAGTCTTGTTTATGTCATATGTTTTGTGCTTACTAATTTAAGTATTTCCAAAGATTAATCTTGTGAAATTAATCTTAATCCCACAGCAGCAATAAAATAAAAGCCTCACTTTAACATAAACACTAAAACAACATCGCTTTGATCGATATTTCAGTTGGGAATGGGCACGGGGTCTTATTATTTAGAAAAGATACAAAAAGAGACGCATATAATGTTTATTCATTCGTTTTATATTTGTCCGAATAACAAGGCAAAGGAATGATAAACCGCTTCAGTCGTTTAAATTTTCATTTTCATTTAAAATAAAATGCAGGGTGGTCAACTTTAGTCAGCTGTATGGAGTGAGATTTTCTGGTTTCTTCTGCAGACACATTTACATGTATGTAAAAGTTTTATTACCTTGTAAGTAGTTTGTAGGGTTTGCAAACTGCCCTAACGCTTTTGATGCAGCTAATTTTAAGTTCAGAATGGAATAATATAGATTTGCCGTAAGATTTCTTTACAACCCTGAACACTTACAATTTTTTTTCCACCTGAATTGATTTGTATAGAAAATAACCGTATACAGTTGTTAAAAAGCGGAAACTTCGACCAACGTGAACTCACCAATAAACTACTTCTATTTATTCGACATTTTATTAAATGCAGACTATGTTTAAAAATGTCCAGCTTTACGGTTTCAGGACAGAACTGCCTCTCTGTTATGAACATTACGGCTTTTTGGTTGAGAGTGTTAGATTCGCTGCTGTTATATTAACACTAATAACACATTAGCGCAAACAAAATTAGGGATGCATACGCCGAAGTAGTTCTTGCTTGTTCATTGGGGTGGGAAAAGGTGGTTCTAGTGTTGTTAGGGGGGTAATCAGCGTTACCTGGAAGATCGCTATTGTTTTTTTTTTTGCTGCAATTGTTTTCATTTTTATTCTAACTTAACGCACCACATCTTTAAATTCTCATCCTTGCATTAGAATATAGACCAGTTAAAATTTTGATGGTATATCATGTGGTAATGCTGCGTCATATGTTTTAAATTTACTACACACTGAATATTGAACTGAAGCTTGACATAAAAAATTACATCGCAAATCAAATCGCAATCACAATGTGTCAGAAAAATCGCGATTAGATATTTTCCCCAAATCGTTCAGCCCTATTACCAGTCAGTCTATATCCCTGTACTCAGGTCATGAGCAACGGATAATGACAGAAAAAATAAGGTCATGAATTAAAAGGACCGAAATTTGTTTTTTCCACAAGGTTCCCAGACTCTCCATGACTGGGTGAGGAGTTTTGAGAGACTTCAAAATCAAGCAGTTGGTCCTTCAGACTGAGTGGAGTACTCTGAGGTGATCTTGCCACCTGAAATAGATGTCACCTGGTCCGCTCAAAAGGGGGCTATTATATGCCATGAATAGGCATAACCTTGGTGTAATAATTTGTAAACACCTTTTTAAAAGTTACATT
This sequence comes from Paramormyrops kingsleyae, assembly GCF_048594095.1. Taxonomy (NCBI): domain Eukaryota; kingdom Metazoa; phylum Chordata; class Actinopteri; order Osteoglossiformes; family Mormyridae; genus Paramormyrops; species Paramormyrops kingsleyae. The sequence continues at coordinate 21,003,135 of NC_132802.1, read as the reverse complement.
GTATCATCAGTTTAACAATCTGTAATAATTTTTGCCCCTACATTTGAAACCGCTACCCTTATTACACCCCCTTTGAAATCTCTCATTACATTCATTCATCAATCCCTCTTTCCATCCATCTTCAAATTGCCTATCCTGGTCCTCTTATCTCAATGGCCTGAAAATTAACTTTTAAATCAAAATAATCAATAACATTTGAGGCTTCTGCTATATCAGTCCAAATCGTGTGAATCTCTATAATGTCCATAAACCTTGACAAGCATACCTCAGCATCCAGTGTCATATGGAAAAACCGATAAATTAGCGATTTATTGTGGACTGTATTCCCACATTGGCCCAAAGGTGTTTCTGTAAACAAAAATTATACTAATGAGGTGATTATACATAACAAGAGTTAAAATTATCTGAAAATGAATGCTGTGAAACAAAAAAGTCAGAGAGACCAAAAACACAAGCCACATTAGAAAAATTATCCCTATAATTATCCTTCGTATTAGAGGTTACCTGCTGCAGGGTTTTCCGGTCCTTTAATTGAACAATACACACTGCTAAACGTCCTCTAAATATGTCTTCCAGTAACTACACTTATAACGAGCTTCTTTTTTACACAAATCAAGCTGCTGTGTCACACATCCCCTCTTCATTCCAATTAGTCTCTTGTTACACTGAAAGCCCTCATCACAGTGCTAATGCACTGAGGGATCCACCCATGTGACACTGGACATGCAAGTCAAGTCACTTTATTGTCACGTGACACGAATGAAATGAAATTGTAATTCTTTGCAGCTTCAGACCGGCAAAACAAGAACAGTGGAGCAATAAACAGTGTAATAAATAATGGGGGGATAATTTAAAAAATGAAAATAAATAGCAAACAATATACACCAATGATAAAACAATGACACGGTGCAAGTAAACAGCTGAAAAATGTGTTGCAGAGCCTGGTGGAGGTGGACAGAATGCTTTGGAACCTTTTTCCAGATGGAAGGGGGTGATCAAGCTGTTTGACAGGCGCCAAGGCTCACATGTGAGAGAGTGGGCACTGTGGCTGCAGGATTTGTTGTATATGTCCATGAGGCTGGGCAAAGAAGTTTCTATGATCTGTCTACACTATTTGCTGAGAAACTTCCACACTGTGGCTTTGCAATTCCCGTACCAGAAAGTGAGGCAGCTGGTTTGGATGCTGGCTATGGAACCTGAACCAGACGGTGATACAGCTGGTTTGGATGCTGGCTATGGAACCTGAACCAGACGGTGATACAGCTGGTTTGGATGCTGGCTATGGAACCTGAACCAGACGGTGATACAGCTGGTTTGGATGCTGGCTATGGAACCTGAACCAGACGGTGATACAGCTGGTTTGGATGCTGGCTATGGAACCTGAACCAGACGGTGATACAGCTGGTTTGGATGCTCCCTGTGGTTCCCATACCAGATGGTGATCCATCTGGTTAGGATGCTCTCTATGGTTCCTATACCAGCCGGGGATACAGCTGGTTTGGTTGCTGTCTGTGGTTCCCATACCAGACGGTGATGCAGCTGGTTAGGATGCTGTCTATGGTTCTCATATCAGGCAGTGATACAGCTGGTTAGGATTAACTCTGTGGTTCCCGTATCAGGTGGTCATACGGCTGGTTAGGATGCTGTCTATGGTCCCAGAGGAGGTCTTCTGGTGTGTGTACCCCGAGGAAATTGCCTTTCATCACTTCCACATCACAGCCAGTGAGGAGTGTACTATACTGGATTTCCTGAAGTAAAAATGTAAATTGTAGAACTGTTAGATAGATATTGGATGTTGTCAAGATGAATAATATTGAGCAGGTTAAATTTCTATTGTCATTATTTTTTTGCACCCTGGGTTTGTCATTTATATTATACACGTGTAGTATTTTGTGTGGAATTAAATTCACAATTGATAGTGCTTCCTTGATGCATTGAGATTTATTTTAAAAAATTTTAGGGTCACAACCCTGGACTATTTTTAACTGAGCCCAAAATCTCAGTTGGTTAATGGAGGACAGGTGGGAGTGATGAACAGTGTTTTCCCTTCCGGAGACCAGGGCTCACATTCATTAAAAACAACTGATTTGCTCAAAGCACCTGCAGGCAAGATCATAGCCAGAGCCTCTCCCTCTCCCCTTCCGACAGATAGAGAACAGGGCAGAAATGCAGAGGGTTGATGCAGTAATATACAATCAGTGGCTGCTTCCACTTAGTTAATGAGCCTTAATACAGCAACAACATCGAAAGAAATTTATATACAAAAGCCTCCTGATTCTCTCTTGCGGTCTGCTTATGCAGCGTACATGTATACTTTATATATCATACTTTAGTCAAACTCTGAAGCTTTATCCTCTTTGTGTGTAAGTCCCATTGTGCTAAATGTCATCTTATCACCCTGTAAATAAGTCAGACTGATGTTAGCAGGTTGTAGAAAGAGAAATGCCAGCACATGGTGCATGTGCACCTGTTCCTTAAGGCAATTCCATGAATAATGTGAGCTATACACTGTAATGAGTGCCTGCCTCCCAAAATACCTCCCCAAATGATGCAGCCGTTCCTTCATTTTTGCAAATGCACTTGTGCAGGTAAGGGCATGTTCTGAATGTGTCATTCTGCAGCTGATCTCAGAGATTTTCCACTGAGGGCTTATGGTAGATTTTTCCATGAAAAATGAGGCTGATTTGTCTTCATGTTCTCTTCCATCCTGATCTGTAATTAGTTGAATTTATGATTCTATTGTATATTTAAAACCAAGACCCATAATCAGTTGATATAAATGATAATTCATATACATTTCCCCTGGAAAATATGGACATTGGTAAATTAAATTTCTGTAATCCACACCATGAACTAATTAAATCTTTTTTGGAATGAAAAGTAAAATATGACATGTCACCCTGTTGACTTATATGTAAATTAGTGGACGTTGCACAATATTGAACTTTGGGCCCAGAATTCTGTCTTGAATACAGCGATTGTGATCCTAAACGCAGGACGGATCTGGGCAGCCAGCTGCTTCCCGTTGGTGCTGAGCAAAACACAGTGAAGAAAAAAAACCAGATGGCTGGTGTAACAGAATTCCAGGCTGTGTAAACTTGACCATGTGTGATTGATGAGCTAATCAGCTCCTCCACCTCTTTAAACTCGTCCCATTAACACGAATGGACAATTTGGGGCAAAGTTTTACAATGAATAACACAATGAGAACATGATACCCATCATGGATTTTTGTATGAGTGTGTCATCTGAGTCCTTCTTGTCAGTTATCCTTTCTGTTTTTCTCTTTGCTTATTAAGCTAGTTGCATTGGGGGGGGTGGGGGGGGGGGTTGGCCTGAACTATACAGCTATTATTTTCCCTTCCTGTCTCCTTTGCATAAATCCAAGATCTTGTGCCATTTTGGTTCTCTCCCTTGCCTGTCCCTGTTTTACCGTCAAAGTAGGTTTTTTAACGTAACACAATGGATCCCTGCCAGGTGGCTGATGGGCACACAATCAGTCTGTCAAGCCCGCTGCACATTCAGACCTTGGGTAGTCACTTACACATCCGACAGAGTAAAAGTTTAAATCTTCTGAACGCTGGTGGGAACCCAAGGTTGTCTTCACAGCAGACTGATGAATGGTCCATTATGTGTCATTCACAACCCAAAAAAGTGGTGCCTTTTCCATTTCCAAGCCGTATTTGGGAAGTCTTTTAGCAAAGGTTAAAGCAAGAAGCAGCCCCTCCCATAGGCTATTCATTTAGCTGGGAGCTGCACCATAATACCCTGCCGCTCTGCTGATGGATGGTGAGAAACAGAGAAGTTCCATTACAAAGATACTGATGATATTACCCTCTATTTTAGTTTGCTGTTAAACTGCTCAATATGCAACGTTGTTCCAACCCTTCTTTGTCTTAATTAGTACGACTCATTCTGCCTAATCTCATTCCTTCAGAAGCCGAGATGGATGCGGAAACAGATGGAATGGAAACGGAATAGAACAGCTGAATCCCTCAATCAAAATTCTGCATCAGGTCTGTTATTTCTGCCCTATATTTGTTTGATAATGTCATCTAGGGCCTTTGGAGGTAAATAAATCTGTTGGAAGGAAGAAACAGACATAATAAAAAGGTGTCTGACAGTTTATATACAAGACTACAAATGTATTATTGCAAACTACATGTCTCACATCTGCTGTGGAAAACAAAAGCTTAGTCACAACTTCCAGGTTTCTGTTAGCACATATAATTTTCAGTTCATTAGACCTGGTAATTATAAGCCAAATACATTTAAAATAAAGAGGGTAAGAGTAACAAGAAATATTTTGTTTAATTCATGGTTTCATCTCTTGTCATTAAATATACAACAGCATTTAATATGAAAGCCGTCCTGATTTTCTTCTCACAAAACTAAGTTATACAGTAGATTCTTAGCAGGGTTAGGTGGGTGGGCTGGCAGGAATTGCAACATCTCCTATGTATCAACCAGTGGGGTTTCAGTTTGTTTCCCTTGTTGTCTTTTTCCAAATTGACATTTAATCCTATAAGCATTTAATTGCTTTTTTATTATGTCAATCTTAATTACCATGTTTTGAAAGGTGCTGGGCAAAGCATTAGGGGTGTCGCCAGGGCTGTTTTAAGAAGCCCTCCCAAAGAAATGTACTCTAATTAGTTACATAGTTTCTTCTCATTAATTTTAATTTTAATTAAAATCAGATTACCTTAGTAGAGGTTTAGCCGCCAGCTGGGGTTTAAGCATGTTGGGTAGTGCACGGCATGAAAATAAGTTGAATTCAACTAAAATACAGCACCAATTTCACTTTTGTGACAATGCCACAAAAAAATCTGATTTATATTGGTCAGAGTGTGTAAGAATTTTTTCTTATAGTTTTCATCTGAAGTAAGCTGAGAAACACTCTAGAGTGCCATTCATGTTGTCTCATTCATCCTTCTGTCCTCTAAGGATGAGGAATTGATTGCCAAGGAGGTTTCTTAGTATCAAATATATGACTCAATTAGACCTCCAATATGCTAATGACTCAGGGGTAATATTAGGAAAATTTTATTGCAGTGGAGATTTCTTCAGTGTAATGTAATGAATATGAGAATATTATGTCTGATTCTTTCAGCAAGGAACACTGACTACATATTGAGAGACTGCTGATACAAATGAGGATTATAGCTGTGATACATGAGCTGTATTACTTTTTTAATACCTAGCTGTCATTTCCCTGACTGTTAGTGGTAGTGACAGGTCAGATAACTAGGGTTATAACATAGTGATCAATCCAGTCAGTACAGAGCACAAGACAGTACATCACAGGGTACAGACCAGTGTTGTTATTGTTAATGAAAAATAAAAGTATTATTTCATAAATTGAAATGAAATAGGATACAAAAATGAAAATGTACACCTAAATGAAAACTCTACATATACTTACAATACTAACTGAAATGAATAGGGATGTAACGATACCAAAAACTCACGGTATGATAATATCGCGATAAAAGGTTCACAATACGATAATTATCACAATATTAAAAAGAAATAACTCTTTTAATAATTAATAATCAACATGTTTATATCAAATTAATTCTTCCTTTTAACCTAAAGTGCTTCTGCTTTTCTTCATTAGTAAAATATCCAGCTATGACCTTAAGCCTTTGCCAGAACTTAGCAGTAATTGTCCTTTGCAATGAATGACTGAACAATGCATGTAATTATATAACAAAAACAAGCAGTTGGTAGTTCCTTTATAAAATATTCATTATTACTGCAGCAGCTGTATCCTTTAATCAAAACGCAATCTGCAATTCCAAAGTAGTGTTTTCTGCCATTTTTCTGCTGGGTCTGTTTTCACCGCGTGAAATATAGGCCACGCCCATACATACTAACACGCTAAATAATGTGTGAAAACAGTGCACATTTAATATACAGTTCAATTCAGTCCATCATATTCTAACTGCACACGTTGTAAGAAATTCAAAGTTCCCTCTACTCATCCTTCACAGTTGCTCCATAGGTCTAGCTCGCCATCCTGCTATGAGCTCCGTTCGGTAGGTCCTTGTTTAGCGAAGCACATGGAATATTCGTTCCAAATCTTCGGAAGTGTCAATGTACAGCAGAAAAAAAACTATTTATCATAGTTTAAAACATTTCTTCCATCTTCCTTTAGTTAATTAAAAAATCTTCTTACATCACATAAACTGTAAAATCAAGTTTAGCAAGTTTTCTTTTTTACCGTATTCTAAGTCCTATGGCAGCACCCGCTGCAGCCAGCCTCAACCGCCTCTGCAAAAAAACAGCCCGCCGCTCTCCACGTTACTTCGTGACATAACCTCACAATCTGCATACAATCGTCTTTTTTCTTAAAGAGATAAATTATCGTTTTGTTAATATACGGTTAATTTACTACTAAATAATGTGCATTGTGTATTCATGTAAGATTCTTGAAAGATCAGACACATAAAATCAGAGTTGTGGTACTGGAGTCCAGAGTTATTTGCCCATTTTTGTGTACAAATACAATAAGGAGTATCTGTGCAAGTAACCCAGTAAGAAGAAGCTTCATTGCAAAATGCAGATACTGCCAAGCATCAATGCCTGCTGGAACGACTTATGGAAAGAAAACAAAGTAAGGTAGATTGGCTAATGGGTAACACTTTACTTGAAGGGACACAAATACTTAATAGTAACTAAGTTACTACTGAACTACAAATCATGAACATATACAATCTTCTACTTAAGATGAAAGATGTGTCATGATTCATTAATGATGAACAAACATGACAGTATTTCACTTGTGTTATTCATTACCTGTTCCTTCAATAGTCCCTTCAGTAGTTCCTTCAGTATTTACAGAATTAGATATAGTAACAAGTATAGTAACTACTATATGTAACATAATGTATGATATCAGTGACAAAGTATCTGCCCTCTTCCTGATTCCCTATATTTTTTTCTTATTCATAACGCTTAATTGTTTCTGATGTCCTAAAAGATTTAGGATGATACAAAGGACAAACCGAGTAAACACAACATGGAAAATAGTATTTGTTTCGAGATATTATTAAAACTGCAAACACAAACACAGTAAGGGACAGTTGTGAATTGAAGGCAATGCATCTGTCGATGTATATGAATAACAAGACCTTTTGTCTATTTTTAAAAATAAATATGTAAAATAAATTTTATAATCAAAAATACAACACCATAACAATCACAATGAACGAAATCCTGTCTAAATTCTGCGTTTTCTACTGCCGAGTATGGTCGCATATCTTTAGTGAAAAACACCCCTAAATTTGTAGTTATTATTTTAGCCCGGTGCCTTAGATGCCAAATGTGAAAGAAAATTTTTAATCTGTTGTTTCCCCTTAGTGGAAGTTTAGCAGATTTAGAAAAAAAATTGCTGGTAAGTATCAATAGTTAAATGTTTTTAAAGAGCAGTTCTTATGTTAGAATCCCAGGTACCACTTATTTTATTTCATTTACCCTTTTAATCTTTTAGCTTGATATTTGCTTCATTTTATGTTGGAAATATAAGTTTTAGTGAAGGTAGGGAAGTGGTTCTGGTATTGTCTTGTTGGGGTACCATGACCCAGAGCAGGTGATGATAGCCACCTAGATGCAGTGCTAGAGCAAGTATCCTCTGATCAAGGTTGGAGGATATGGGAGGCAGGATGGTTCTGATGACTGGACTAGCTCTGGCACCATGAAAAGGCAACTAGTCGATTAACAGAAAATGAAAGAAAAATAATCATAGGTTACAGAAGAATTTATTTGTGGTAATCAAGGACTGGGGTTGGCGTTGGGCAGACATTGAGGAGACGCCTAGGTGTACACAGCTGACACCTAAGGAAGGGGAACCAATTAGAAAGGTCTATGTCGATTGGGGGTGTGTTAGGAGTATGTTATATTATTCGCGGGCTAACCAATGAAATGTGATTTCCTGTTTATCCATCCATCCATCCATCCATTCATCCATCCAATAATATAAAAATGATTTCCTGTTTAATCAAGGGATAATCAGGAAGCTATAAAGAGGAGTCACGTAAATCATCTTCAGAAAGACGCTATTCTCAGGATTGGGATAGACTCCTCCTTTGATCGATCAAAAGAAAGTAAGAGAAAACTGAAGATGCACTGGGGTGATTTTTTTTCCTTCCCGTCAGTGGCTTCTTGAAGCTCGGGTATGTTCAACTTCCACACCTGGGGAGACTAGGTTGCAGAGGCTGTTTTTGCTTTGCTCCAGTCATACACACTCCTGAATGATGTCATCTCAAATGAGTTAGCATATTGGATGTGTTTCCATGTTCAGTGTAACCGAGCTGCCAAAGTCTTACTCTTATCAAGGAAACTCTCTGCCCAGTGTTGGTGCAGTTTACAGGGAACCAAAATGTTCCCAAAATTCCAGTTATGACTCACTGTAACCAGTTTTACCCATAACCAACTCACAGTCAGAATTAGCGTACTGTTTTCCTTGTTTAATATCTACTTGTGAATTTAGGTTCTTCCCATGTCAATAAATGTATTTAAATGTAATTCTACAACTTTCAGTCTATCCCTAGAGATAAAATTTAACTCAAATTAATTTGAAACTTAAAGGTCCAGCTGCACCTGCACTTCTTGGATCAGCTGAAGAAGGTTAAGCTTTCACAGAAGTTGATGGTTGAGACCTACACAGCCATTATTGAATCAGTTATTACATCCTCCATTGCTGTCTGTTTTGGTTCTGCAACATCACATTCTAAACAGAGACTACAGCGAATTGTGTGATGTGCCGAAAAGATCATTGGCTGTCAGCTTCCCCCGCTTAAAGACCTGCACTCTGCAAGGATGAAGAACAGAGTTCAGATAATAATGTTTGGCCCCTCATACCCTGGTCACTTCCTCTTCCAACATCTCCCCTCTCGGATAAAGCAGGGAGTAAGGGCCTAAGCATAAGGACCAAGCCCTTCCTGAGCAAGATATTGCCCTTCTCAGGACATTGCCCTTTTCAGGACATTGCCCTCCTCAGGACATTGCCCTCCTAAACTGCATTTAAAATGAAAAATAAAAATAATATAAAAATGAAACCTAAATAAAGAAAGAAAACAAAACTGTAATAACACTGGCAGAGGCGATCCTAGAGACACCGGGGGCCCCAGGCAAAAAACTCCAGGGGGCCCCCCAACACACCCACCCAACGTGGTAAAATTTATGACCATAATTGTAGCGTGAATTCTAAATTAATAATATCTACAAAGAGAGTTTAATAAACACAATTCCTTTATTTTAACTTTACTGTGAAAAACACAATACAGAAATAGAGCAGATTTGTCATTGCAATGCAAATACTATGTAATCGGCCCAGTTTGGGGGGGGGGGGGGGGGAATTGCCTGCCTTGCCTGTCCTGTCCCTACACCTCTGAACACTGGCACACACACACTCGCTCTATGGACAGTTTACAGGGCCTAGGTGCATGTCTTTAGATTGTGGGAGGAAAAATCCACACACACAAAGCAGGGGGCAGAATTCAAACTCTCACCATAATAATTTTTATCCATCCTGTTAGACTTATTGTTAGATCACTTTAAAAGTATTATTGGCTACATTGCCTAGACATTTTTACTCTATTCCGTTAAGTTTTCAGCTGAGATTATGCATCTGTTTCCAAAATTGCAAATGCTGGCCTCAGTCAGACACCTTATCCACTGTACTACCTGCTACCTAAAGATCCTTTTTAAAAATAATATCATTACATTCCCTAGAAGTTTTCAAATGACTTTGAATAAACTGAAAAAAACTAACATTACTTTGTTTGCATATCTAAAATTAAGTCTGCTAAATGGGACGATTTTTTTTTTGTCTCGAAAAGCAATTATTCTTCTTCAGCTGTTCATCCGAAGGTTCTTCAGCTGTTTGATTATGACATTCAGTTGCCACCATTAGCAATCAGGGTCTCAGTGAGAAAACCGGGGGGCGGTTTGGCTGAACTTATAGACATTTTTGTCAAAATGATTTTCTGGGGTACTTCAGAAATGAATTCTTGAAAGAAACAATAAAGCCTTAATCTGTGTCAGTGTTTTCGCTTCTTTATAGATTCTAGTCATTTTAATCAGCTGTCTGCTCTGCTTTTGTCCCATCATTCAAAGTTTGGGATATTTGACTTCTCCTTGTGTGTCCCTTGAAGTACTTATCTTTCATTAAGTCTCTTAACCTTAGCCATGTTGCCATGACCCATCACTGGTTCTCAATGGAAAACCCATCACTGGCCCCAGTGTATAATTTTAACTGCTATGAACTTGTGTTAGTCTTACTAGGTGTCTTACCTTAGGTTATCCAGCAAGCTAAATGCCTGATTCAATAAAAACCAAAGATGACGATTTGCTGTGGGGCAATTCACTGAACAAGAACGTGAAAAACTATTGCTGATGACCACCTTTGAATAAAGGATGGCACTGATCAAAATACGTATATTGCGTTGGCTAGAGACCACAATGGTGATTCATGTCTTGTTAATGTCCTACTTATATGGTTGATCTTTGCAATACCATTAACCATCAGTAGATGTCTCCATTACCATAACCTCAATAGAGAACAGAACTATTTTAGGCAAGGTAGCTGTTAGGTAATTAGTAACATAATAGACCCCCAGGACTAGTTAATCTCTCTCACATTCAAAGCATAGATCCTTCTGTGACAGGAAAAATACAGACTTGGTTAGGACTGGATATCAGCAAGTGAATTCACTGCATCCTGTCATTGTAGAGAGATTACAGTTAATGTGGAGAGATTACAGTTAATGGAGCCCCTCAGGCTTAGTAATGATTATTCTGATGATTAGCATTTATAATATTGTTTCTCATCCAAGCTACAAATAAGGAGTATGTGCCTTTCCTCAAAGAATTTCACTGACGGGCATCTGCCCATTTTGAAATATATGCAGCGCTTAAATAAGCAATAAGGCTTGAAACTCATAAAGTACTGAAACATGCAGCCATAGCTATTAACATAGTTTATACTTCATTTGATTTAAGAAGTTAATCGCTCATGTTTATTCCCAGCCTAGCACCTCATTTCAGGACATCCGCACGTAGCCTTGTCCTTATACTGCTGAGGGATATGGTGGCAGCAGTTGCTCCCATATACTGGTACACAGCTGCTGTTTTGCATAAACATCTAATTTCTAAGTTAGCTGCAAGCGCGGCACTACATTAGAAGACCGGATTTAGAGATTGTAATCAATATCACACTGGAGTTTGTGGCCTTCGTCATTGCACAAACCAGGGCTGGTCCAGTTTCACTGAGAAAATACACCTCTGATAGGATAGAATACAAGTTGCAATAGACTATAATTATAGAACCAAACCTCATTTATTTGCACTTAGCTGCCAAACTTGAGTAACCCTCATTGGAAGAAACCTAGCAACCAATCACATTCCTGCATAATTCCAGCTCTGCTGGAGTAGGCAGTGACCTAACATGACCAGTAATGCTGGACAAATTTGTGATGTTTAATGAGGACAAATGCACCCATAGAGAAAATTTCTCATGAAAGACTGTCTTGTTCCTTATGTTCAGCCTCAGTTGTGCCAATGTAAACTACAGTTTGCCAGTTACATCTGGGATCTTGTGCTTTTAGAAGCCTCCCTAATGATGAACAAATTCACTACAAATTATTGAATCACTGCAAAGTCATTGAGGTCAAGGGCTGCAGTGGAAGCCTTGGAATTGCAGAAGCGACAAACCCACAAGGCCACACCGAAAGAGTACTTTTTGAGAGTATCTAAGCTGAAGTATTTGAGAGTAAATACTTCTTCCATGTTTTTCAGCTTAAAGCCATACCACTGAAATACAATGACCTAAATTCTTTTCTTATTTCCCAAATAATTTCAGGTGAAAAATGAACTCTACTGCCAGTCATGAGTGCAGCAGCTTTCCTAAGTTCAAAACTTGATTTACACTGGAAAAATTTATCCAAGAAGTTGTTAAGAAAATGCCCATCATCTGAAAATGGAACATTAGCTGAGGATATAACCATATACTACCAAGCACCAAAATACAGTACTTACTATGGACATGTGCCCCAAAATTGATCTGCTGTGCCCCAGTAAAATCTTGCGTTCAAGTTTTCACAAGCTACTATATTTCGCAGTGTATTAATTTAGATTGATAATGATGGGGAAAAACTGGGAGGTGCAGTGATGCATTGGTGAGCACTGTTACCTCTCACCTCTGGGACCGAGATTCGCCACTGTAGAGTTTGAATGTGCTCCCTGTGTCGTGGGGTTTCCTCCAGGTTCTCTGGTTTCCCCCCACAGTCCAAAAACATGCTACGGTGAATTGGAGATATCAAACTGCCTGCAGGTGTGTGAGTGTGCCCTGTGATAGCTTGGTGCCACATCCTGGGTTGTTCCCTGCCTGTAGATTCCAGGATAGGCTCTGGACCCATGTGAACCTGAATAAAACAAGTGGTTACTGAAAATGGATGGATGGAAAAAGAATGGATTTATATGGTACTGGTTCTCAATGGAAAAGTACTGAAAATAAGGAACCAAAAGTACGGTACTTGGTGCAGTGAAAAAGTGTCCCAATTCCACAACTGAGTGTGAAACTATAGCCAAAGCACTGACAGTTCAGTTCATCCTAAGCAAATGGCACTGATGTCCTCTCAGCTATCACCAGACACTGTAGGCCTAACTGTGAGTGACCGGTTAGCTAACGGTAGAACTAAAGTCCCTATAAGATAGATTAATTTAGATTAATAGTTTGCAAACCCTATGGACTATTTTCAAGGTCATAAAACTGTTACATATATGTAAATGCATGTGTATGTGAGTGCAGATTTGTTTCAAATTGAAAATCGTACACCAGCCAGCTGACTAAAGTTGTCACCTGTGTGAGTTGGCTCTTTGAATTTGTAAAACATAGAGAAACGGACACAAACATCACTGCTGTGGTACTTGTGCAGAGTACGCAGTCACAGTGGATACGCGCTTGTGCGGAGAAGTATGAACCAGCCTTAAGCCTGAATCTTGCACATCCACTGGGAGACTATTCCACAGCTGCGGAGCTCTGTAAGAGAACGCTCTGTAGTCTGCTGTGGCTCTTTCTACTCTACGTTCTAATAGATATCCTGCTCCTTGAGATTGAAGCAGGCAAGTAGGGTTGTAAGAGACCAGTAGATCTCAAGAATATTCTGGTGCAGGGCCATTCCGTGCTTTGTAAGTTCATAGCAGTATTTTGTAGTCAATCCGAGACTTTACTAGAAGCCAGTGAAGGGAGCTTAGAACAGGCTAATATGATCAATTTTTTGTATGAGCTTTAAGGATCCAGACAGACAACCAGAAACGAGGGCATTACAGTAGTCCAATCTGGAAGTAATAAAGGCATGGGTTAGTTTTTCTGCATCATGGAAGAAGAGCATCTTCCAAAGCTTGGCTATGTTCTATAGATGGTAGTTCTAGTAATACTTCTTATGTGAGCACTGAAACATATATCTGAATCAACCAAGGCCTTTAAACCCCAGTTGCTCCAGCAATTGTCGGACCTTGCTTTATCAAAAAAAGTATGTTGCTTTGGATAAAAGTATCTGCTAAATAAGACGAATGTGCTGTCTTTTCTTTGATACCCTTTTCACTTCCGCTTTCTCTCTTCAGTGGTTTCGGGCTTATCGTCAGGCTTGTTTATATTGAATTTGGTGGTGGCCTCTTGCTGTGATTTTATATTACCTCTGTGTCCTTCTGCCTAGACGGGGCTATGCTGTTAAGCTGCAGTAATCGCAAGTCTCTGATCCATGGCAATGGCACAGTGTTCTGTTGTAATAATCTCTAGTGGCTAATTGTGTAAATGGTACGTTTTTAAGTGAACATACTGGATGCTTAAAAACTACTTATTCCACTGTTAAATTATAGTATTACTTACAGAAAATGCCAAAAAATATTGTTCAAGGTTAAAGCCTGCAATATCATCCACTGCGCTTTCTCCGTGGGTTATTAAAATGGATGGGCACCCTACAGTGTTGTTTACTCGCAATGATTTTTTTTATTGGTTGTTAAAAATAAAAACAGACCGGAAAAAAACATTTTAGAGAAGGATATGAATCACAGATTAATAGTACAGAAAAGGACATGGCTTTTGAGACAGAAGGGGAAAGTATCAGACTGTAGTAAAGGCAACTGGCCAACAGCAGTCGAACCTGGAACCTGGACATACTTTTCAAGGCTCTTATTTTGAAGGGGGTGGAAAATTTCCAGATGATTGATAATTGTCCAGTACAAGTAGAGGTTACCCCTGCAATAGAGTAGATGGGCAGGGATGGTGACATTCTACAAGAAAAACTAGCTGTCTGAAGCAGCAGCAACTGCAAAGAGTTTATTGCAGTACTGTGAAAGAGGCCTTTTTGGGGGAAACAGTGTCTCTCCAACCATATTTGCAGTGTCTGAATTTTCCCAATCTGGCACCCTCCACTAACCGCTCCAGGGAGTGCAGCTGTCATTTTCCTTCCAGCCCCGGTGCCCATAGGTATGTGATTGTGTTCAGTAGCTCAGGAAACAGGCAGGTAGCCACTAAGCCTCTGGACAGCAATCAGTGATTCCCTGCCTACACCAGTAACGTCAGCAGGAAGCAGAACAGCAGACCATCCGTCCAGTCACTGTAAGCCTCCCCATGGTTAAGACGCCATGCTGGGCGGCTGGGTGCGTATGACTCGTCAGCTATGCTAATGGCCAGATTACACAACAGCTCCGCACTGTCCACGAGTGTGATCAGTGGTCGCATTAATTTAGGATATATTTAAGGTACTTTTTTTATCTCTAAGATGACCTTTAATAATGACAACAAACAGGCCCACCGCATATAATTCCCAGTCTGAGGCACAATTACTTCAGCTGGGCCCGTATGATGTGTCTAACCGCTCCCACTTGGGCCCAAGATGCGTGCCTGACAACAAAGGAGTATTGGGGGAGAAAGCATTGTCCTATGGCCCTAGGAGAGTACCCCCCCCCCCCCCCCCCCGGTCCTCAGGGACCCATAGAAGGTCCATGTTTTTGCTCCTTCCCAGCTCCCTACCAGACAGCCCAGAAAAACGTGCACTGTCTGCGTGTCCCAGAGGATCGGACTGGGAAACATTGCCCTAGCACAAGGTCAATCTCAGTTTGAGATTTCTTGTTGAGGTTTAAAAACCACTTGCCTTTGGAATAAGTTATTCATCAACTACTGCTGCGGTTATTCAATTTTGACAGTAGATCAAATTAAATTATAAGACAATATGTATGTGTGCATTGTTTTTAAGATATATTTTTATCATTTTTAACTGAGGCTGTGAATCATGGCTTTTATGAATACTGTACAGTTATTGCAGTTTTCTTTCTCCCTAACGTGCTTAAAATAACTACCATTTTACAGGGAGGATGATGCACTGCAAGCAAATACAAGTTAAATTATAACTATGAATTGTGAATTATTGTTATGGATGGCATACAGCCATCTGGTATCCTCCTTTCTTAATATAACAGGACCAACATTAACCCTGTGCCTAGTGTGTGTGTAGCAGACGAATAGTAATAAAATCAGGTGTCACCAATATGAATGAAGCTGATTACATGTACCAGGAGTCTGTAGAGAGATATGAAGTAAGGATCTCTCTCTCTCTCGCTCTCTCTCTCTCTCTCTCTCTCCAGCACTGCCAAAAGCGAAGAATTTAATTCCATATGTGAATGAAATAGCACAAAATATGCTGCAGAATGAAACCATGGACCTTAGATTTCACACATGTCCATTCTGGCATTTATCAGCGTGACAGGCAGCCCAGCACGCTGTCATGTTAACGTGGGTCACCGGCATAACCACGTTTGGTGTGTCGCTGGCATGAGAGATCGAAACGACTGGGGTAGATTTCCCGCGCAGGCTGTCTGAATGATTTTGCCGTGGTGGAAATCAGCCAGTGGCTCTGCTTCATTTTTTTTGTTTTGGCTCAAGTGCTATTTAAGTAATGGAGTTTGGTCACAGTTATGACAGTTTGCTGACAGATTCTTTAGTGCCGTTACGGCCGAAGCATCTCTGGTACTGAAAGGCCACTGAAGGATGGCTCCATGTGAACAGAGGTGGAAGTTAAAATGCTAATCAGCTCAGGGGATGTACAGTATGTTTGTTCAGTGCGACGGTGAGGCTGCGGTTGAGACTGAGGATCCGGTTTATTTTGGGCCATCTAAGTGTGAATAGTTACACACGATACTTAAGCAACAAGCGAAAAAAAAACATAGTTTTGGATTTCACTGGGTAGACCCGAAGCGTGCCTGATGCAGACTGCAAATAATTGTCACGATAAGCTGCATGCACACTGAGGAGCTGACAGAATGACGATGGGAAATAGTTCTAATTAATAACCTCCTGACATTCATAAAAATAAAAAGGAAAGGCTGCTCAACACTCACAGCAGGTGGCTTCCAGAAGGGAGGCAGCCAGAGCCTTTGGACTGGGGCAAAATGTTTTTGTGTTTGCCTGCTTTGGAGTAATTAGGATCGCAGCTGTGCAGCACAGCTCTTGCAGACTGACTCACGGCAGAGCAGGCTTGCTGATATTACAGCTGCTGCGGAAACACCTGTAAATGAGATCCAGTTTTGAAACTACAACTGCTAGAACTGGCAAAGAGACTAGACCACAGCTGCTTTTGTTCCGAATCGTCCTGCTGGATATTACAATGCATTATTTAGTCACTTAGCGTCTGTTTCTGTCCCAAGTAATGAGCACACAGTTTTTACAATTTACCCATTCAAACATCTGTATATTTAATGAAACATTTCTAATACAATCTCTCTTTTCTCAATTGCATAATGAATGCTAATTCCTAACCTCAGATTTGAACATGTTGCCAAATCTAGAGCAGAACCGCACATCTTAAATAGTATGTAAATGTTTCAATGGCTACAGTATTCCTCATTCAGGTCCCTGTGAAATCTTAGCTCTCCCACTGGGTAAGGGAATGAGAGAGAGGGAATGTTCTAATCAGAGCTTATTTGGAGAGCAGATCCAGACACTACTGCCTGCTGTGTCCTTTCCCCTGCTTAGTACAGATTAACCACCCTTATTCAGGTGAATGATCGAATCTGGTGTCGGTGCCCACCGGACCCCACTGCCCCCATGGCGTCAGGCCCGCTTAGGTGTCGGGCCCGCTAATGCTACCCACACTCCATAGTATGCCTTTTCAATACCACATCCTTTAGCTCAGGGGTCTCCAACTCCGGTCCTGGAGAGCTACTGTCCAATAGGTTTTCTATCCTACCCGGTTTCTGATGAGTCACACCTGTTCTCAGGTAAATACCAGGAGCAGGTGTGGCTCATCAGAAGGCAAGTAGGACAGAAAACCTACTGGACGGTAGCTCTCCAGGACCGGAGTTGAAGACCCCTGCTTTAGCTAATCTAGCAATGCAATGGCCTCAGTTCACTCCACTTCTGAATCTTTGAGGTCTGTTATTGCACCTTATGGGGCAGACGGCAAGCAGCTAGCTTTGTATACATGTTACTCGGAGACAATTTGCTCCAAAGCTGCTGCTATTCTGACAAATTTTATTCTCCCATGCATATATCATTTCAGAAACCTCACACACTGAAATAAATAGCTGAAATGTCTAAGCTTAATTTTTTAGAATCATTTACATAGCTTGTGGAGGGTGACAGCGTTTAAAACACATCATCAAACACACATGCACTCCCAGCTTCTCCCAGTGCCATGCAGATTTCCTCCAGAAACTCCACTTTGATTGTGGGTGTGTGTATGTGCCCCGTGGTGGGCTGGCATTTCATCACAGCAGTTCTTCAGCCTTGGGCCTTGTGCAGCCCTGGTTTGGCTCCAGGCCTCCCAGCAACCTGACTAGGATAATTAAGTAGGGGGTGGGTGGATGGTTGGTTCGCCACCTTCCCCCACAGGTTCAGTGACCTTTAGTCTGCCGATTTCAGGGCTCACCAGCTGTGTCGCTATATCCACTCTTCAGTTTGTTTTGCAGTGCATTTGGGGTCTTTATGATCTTGAGATCAGTAGAAACCACAGGATACATTGGGTATATTGGCTACACATTTCTCATTGTAGCTATATAACATTTTAGAGCAATTAGGTGACTGAGATGTCAATGTTAAATTAATTAATCTGGTGTTTACATCTTTTGTCCACCTACTTTGTTTATTTTACTTAATGATCCGGGTTATTTCTCCTTGGCAGAGTGAGATTCTGTTGGTTACATCCATGGTGAACAGAGGCAGATGTATTGGCCCCTGGGCTACATAAGCTGTCAGTCGTTGTTGCCAATGATAAAAACATGAGGGTGCAGGGTGGTCCCCGTCGATTCGGGGCAAATCGCGTCCCATGTTGGTTCAATACACGACACGGCATTTTATTTTTCAATACAGGGCAATCCGATAAAATACGGGACAGTCATGTAAAATGTGAGACAAATAGCAACACTAGGATTAAAATTATATTACATAAGGTTAGTTGAGGACCCTTTTTGATGCAGGCCCCTGGGTTTCAGCCTGGGTGAGCCCATACATTAATGAACCCCTGATGGTGAGTCACTTTCTTGGTAACTTCTACATTGCTCTTCTATAAGTGCCAGGTAAAGCCATTCCTGTGTGGTCCTCCATAATCTGAAGATCCTTTAATAGAGAGAGGTCACCAGTTCTTTGCTAGCTTTCTTAATTTTGGACTCTGCACCCATAAGTTTGAGGGCAAGGGTCACATACAGATCAAAATGTATTTTCCGCTGTTTGGGTAGAGAATACAACTAATGGCTAGCCAGCTGGCTTATAACTAACAATTAATTCTGGCTCCTATGTCAGCAGAGATTACCTTCCATGTTTCACACAGGGACTGAGAGAGGGTCTTGCACTCAGCTGTTTCCATGCGGTCTATAATGAGAGAGTAGAAATTGAGAGGGGCACAAATCAAGCATCTCATACTTGCTGAAGTCCCTGAGACTAGCTGTAGATTCTAATTACCCCCATACGCCCCCTCCTCTTGCTAGCTGTGACATGTGCACTGGCCAAAAGAGGCAGCTCCTCCAAGCGCGGCAGAAGCTGCCCCCATCAGCCACCATTTTCTTGTTCCCTGGAAGCTCAGCCTCGTCTCAGAAGTCCCAGTGGGACTCTGTCCATAATAATTGCCTGGGGAGGGGTGACATACAAAGACACTTCTTACATTCACTCTGGGAGCCCCAGGACAACAGTCTCGTACTGGGATACAGCCGTCAGTGGCTGTCAGCTTGAACACCAAGGAGACTGTCCCCAGGCACCACATGTAACTATGAAGGGCATTGGCGTATTTTTTTTGTCATTGTGGAGCTCATAGAGACTTTATATTCCCAGAATAATCCTTTGAATAACTTCCTATTTGAATTAATATCTGTTGATTAATTACCATTAAGCTATAGTAAAAAGAGATCCACATTTCAGCAATTTATAGTGGCTGGGATTTTTCGGGAATGTTTACTTCAAAATATGAAAATATTTAGATTTTTTATTTACTTATTTGACAAAAGCTTTTATCCATGATGACATGCAACTTAGATAGCAGGGTCGGGCAGTCCCTGGAGCAAAGAGGATGAAGAGCCTTGCTGAAGGGCCCAACGGCAACATCACTCTGTCAACTAAATGATTTGAACCGGTGACCTTCCATTCATGGGCATAGGTTCATAACCCACAGATTCACTAAAGAATTCCTATGCAATTATTAAAATAGCAAAATCAAGTCTTACCATCCGGTGCCCTGTGCCCTGTGGTGTAGGCCCTGTGCCCTCTGGTCTAGGCCCTGTGGTGTAGGCCCTGTGCCCTCTGGTGTAGGCCCTGTGCCCTGTGGTGTATGCCCTGTGTCCTGTGGTGTAGGCCCTGTGCCCTATGGTGTAGGCCCTGTGCCCTCTGATGTATGCCCTGTGTCCTGTGGTGTAGGCCCTGTGCCCTGTGGTGTATGCCCTGTGTCCTGTGGTGTAGGCCCTGTGCCCTGTGGTGTAGGCCCTGTGCCCTCTGATGTATGCCCTGTGTCCTGTGGTGTAGGCCCTGTGCACTCTGGTGTTGGCCCTGTGGTGTAGGCCCTGTGCCCTGTGGTGTAGGCCCTGTGCCCTCTGATATATGCCCTGTGTCCTGTGGTGTAGGCCCTGTGGTGTAGGCCCTGTGCCCTCTGGTGTAGGCCCTGTGGTGTAGGCCCTGTGCCCTCTGGTGTAGGCCCTGTGGTGTAGGCCACTGTTTGAGTTTGAGCTGTTTGCTTCTATAAGCAGAACCTTGTGTTGCATTACCAGCTTCCTCTTTATCCCTTTTGGATCCAAGGAGCTTTGCACTAAACATTATATACGATAATATATAATGTTTCATAATAATGATCTTGTGCACACTTAATGCACAAAAAAAGTACATTCCGTGATTGTGATTGCAGTTTTCTCTACTTGACTACTTGATTGATGCAATATTTGCACATTATTGAACATTGTTTGCATATATCTTTGTCGTTTTCTGTTACATAATTGCACATATTATTGAACTACTACACATCTTTCTATCCTTCTAACTTAGACTTTTTTGAAGATACTGTTATTTAAATATCTGTGTGGTTCAAAATGTCATATTGAATGGTAATACTTCCACATACCATCGAAACACTGCATGTAACTAATTTTCCTTGTCTACTTAGGTTTAGAGTTTATATTTTTATCTTATCTATTTAGGTTTAGAGTTTATATTTTTATAGTGTATATTTGTATTTATATATGCGAATTCTACATGCCTTTTGTTCTGTGTACTCCGTAAAACCGGCGCCACACCGTCTCGTCTCTCTGTGTACTTGTATATAGCGGAGATGACAATAAAGCTCACTTTGACTTTGATAACCTGTTGAATTATCATAAAACGTTAGTACTATGAGGTTCAGTCCAGATCGCAAAGGCATAGCTGTACTTTTATATTATTATTACTATTGTTATTGCGTTCAGGTATTTGCCATTTAATTTTCCAATGCCAACATACAGAAAGATCCACATCAAGAGATGCATGTCTGCAATTTAGAAAAACAAGTATACTGTCTAAAATTAAGTCGGTCATAATTGCCTGGACTGGCGAACGTGTCATGTATTTTTATGAACAAATTTTCTGTGGTTCTTTAATCCTAGAAAAGAGCTGTATTTTAATACTAACTTAGTTCACCATTTGTACTACTTCATATTCACAGGACAAATTTGTCAGAGACGATTAGATTCATATCTCATCTTTCAAGTGACCATAAATATTCATCCTGTCACAGGCACAGACCATAAAGATCTGGTAATTGAAGTCCACTGACGACATCTTGGAAAATACAGAATAACCCAGCAAAGCCGCCATCATTCAGCTTTGTTAGTGCTAATCCTGTCTGCAAACCCATCGCCCATTATCTCTTAATTATTATTCCAGTAAAACCAGCAGGGGGATCTGCAGCATGTAAGTGTCTGGTGATCTCTTTGTATTCATATTCTTATTGTTCATATTGTTAGACTGAACCTGGATTTCTCTGCTGAAAGCATGAGTAGGTCACGAAAATCCTTATTTTCTATCACCCACCATTACATTAACTGTGCGTTACTATTACAGAGAGAGAAATCTCGCATTGAAATTAACATGGCCTGAGTCACGGGGCACATTTAGAGAATGTTCATTCTGGTGCACCTGCAGGCTCACACTGTCCTTTGTCCTTTCAAATAATGTCACGGCTACTGCACACAGAATCCCATATCCAGAAATCTTCTACAGATGTGGGTTCCCCATGTCAGGCCCCCATCCCTATTTACACTCGGCCCCAAATGCCTGCACCGACGGGGTGTTGGATTAGACAGGTATCTCCATGCAGGACTACACAGACAAAGATTCATTGAGCCATTACCAATGATGCCATTGTGCTTGTTCTAGAAGAGCTTCCTAAATTATGTCAAAGATGTATTTCATTGGTGTTTTTGCTGTTGTGGTGGCTAGCCTTAACCACTATGCGTCTCCTTTCATAATCAAGCACATCCAGACTGTAACTACTATCCATTCAGTAACCTTATTAAGCCATGTGAGTTCAATTTAAGCCATACGAAGGAGCTGTATCTTACCAGTCTGTCGGGGGCGAATTCTGCTCCAATGGTTGTCAGTATGATAGGAAGAGCAGACTCCATAGCAGCACTGTCTAGTAGGGGAGGGAGACAAAGCTTTTACATTTTACAATTATTATGAACTGTGCGCTAACTGCTGGTATCTAGGGTATATGTGTAACATCTTGTTGCACTAATTGACTGAAATTGTTAGAATCGGATAATACTGTAAGTTGCGGGCTCTCCTACAAGGTGGACGGACCTTTTTAAATAATCCTCTATGGATTGAGGCAGATTTATTAGGGAACACTTTATTGCCAAGTTCACAAAGGTACTTTCCACACGCCGACTAATGACTCCTACTTCCTGTTATCCCCCCTTCATCCAGGCAAATCCCCTCAAGATTAGGCAGGTAAACTTATACATAAATCTTAAACAGCACTAACACTAACATTCAAGTGAGCAGACAATCAAGTCCATAAATCATAAATTCTCCTAAACTTATCTTGCAATAACACTCCAATGTGTTTCCCCCTGCAATTCCAATTCCAGTATAACCCTAAACCAAAGCCTGTTATATCACATTTTATGCAAGGACTTAGGTTTGTTTTCAGCATTAATGGGACCAAATCAGCCCTCGCCCCCCCCTAAACACGCACAATACTCCCACAATATTGGTAAGGACACATCCCTACAGTCCATACCCAAATATGCACCCTTGATTTCAAACAAACATTATCAGCAGCCATGGAAGATAGCATAACAAATATTTAAAGGACCAATTAACTTAAATGTAGAATGGCAGTATCATCCTTTTCAGATTTCAGTGTCATCCAACATAAATATTTTGATCTTGACTGAAAAGCAGTCAATCCTTCCTTTTGCTGTGAGAAACAATGAGTAATTTTTGTCATGATTGTGTATATCTATTGGAAATAACATCGCTGAAAACAAGACACTGCATAGTCACAAAGCAGGTTTCCAATGCAGAGGTTTATTTCATTATATATTATTGTTTTTTATTTTATTTAAAGGCCTTGGGACAGACAGACATTGTGTTGGGAATTTTTCAACACTGAGGTATGATTGTAAAAGCTACAGTATGAGACCTAATGCTGCATCCCAGACCACTCAGAACCCAAAAATTGTTCTACCTCCTACTTGAAAAAGTGCTATGCAACAGCTGTGGAAGTCGCAGCTCTGACTGGAAAATTTGGGCCAATTTCACATACCCTGACTTCACAGAGAAGCAGATGCTGTGATGTCCGACAATATGGCAGTCTGCACAGGGTACACTGACCATACGTCCCCTTTTTTCCTGGACTTGTCCTCTTTTCTGGGACTTTCTACAGTCAGAATATGTTATTTGCCTTACGTTGACACCTCTCTTTGCATCCTGCCGCGATGTGCAAAACAAAATATAGTCATTCTGCCACAGGGGCAATCACCATGAATGATAAATAATCATTATAAGGCCATGATTTTTCCTGCTTTACATTGACATAAAATCATTATAAGTAAAATAAAACCAATTATGTGTGTAGATTGATGTCATAATGATTTGGAAATATAAACTATTCAGCTATATGGGTAGCTGTAGCACTCTGTAGCTAGTTCTGTCTTACTGAAATGAAACTTCAGTAACACATTTTTCATACGCTACCAATTGTGAAAACAGCTGATGTGTGATTTTTTTTATTAATTCACTATATTATTATCAAAATATATTATGGCAGGCAGCCATGTTGGTTATTTGCGGCTCATGAAACGGCTCTAGCTCGAAACTTGGGTTTTTTTAATCTTAGAAACTCCAACCCGCAACTCAACTGGAATGGGAATATTTGTACTCCAGTTTCTCCTTTAATGTGTAATATAAGTGTGATATTAGTGCTGGCTCATCAGATGTGCGTAAAAGCCCAGCAACAACTCTAGACTGAAAAATTTACTTGTCATAATCTCTGACGGTAATCCAAGCACCCATCTTGGCATTATGCCTATAAGTATCCTGATGCAGTTTCTGATTGCTTTGGGTGACCCCTGCTGGTCATCAGCGGCATCCACACATTAGGCAATGATTAGCTGACGCAGCTGCGTTTTTGGACTTCCATAAGGCTCCTGCCAAGCCAGCTGCTGAGTGGATACATACATCTGTTTCTACATCTGTTTATATCGAATTATTTTAAAACATGTAGATTTATGTTCATTTTACCTTGCTCCAACACATCAGGCATAATAAAGCTGTGGTGCACAGATTCCATGAGCCTGCTCTCAGAATTAGTTTATTCACCCCTCTGGCACTTATGAATGAATGAATGAAAGTTATATAGTGCTATTCGAGACACCCAAAGCACTTTCCAGAACCAATGGGGAGCCACTTCAACCACCAGCATGTAGCACCCCCCTGGATAATGCGACTTGGGACCAGAATGAGCCCCATTTATAAATGCACGCAACCAGAGACCCAGGACCATACTACCAAAAGCATTTCTAGGTCCTGAATAGCCTGTTGCTCAACAAAGTCTTCCTTCAGCCAGAGCCTTAGAAAGTTCATGATTAGTTCTTTGCAATAGCACTGTTGGCTCACTGATTGCACTATTTAAGTTTGCTGGTTCATTGCTTTAACATCCATAGTCATGAAGTGCCTGGAAGCATTAGTCATGTCACACATCACTCTCAACATCCCCTCAACACTGGACCTACTCCAGTTTGCATTATGCTGTCAGTGATCCATGGATGATGTCATCTTGCTCACCCTGCTCACTGCGCTGACACATAGTAAAGGACACCTCAGTCACGATGCTGTTTATTGACTACAGCTCAGCTTTTAACATCATTCTGCCAACTGGTGTTAAAGATGAGACCTCAGATTAAGCAGCTCCATATGAAACTGGGCAATCCATATTCTGTATTAGATTCTTTGTGTTAATACATTAATATTTCTTTGAAGTGGTATTTCGCAGACATGGGATACACATATCAAGTCAGCAGTCCTAACCATTACATTTCAGGTCAAGCCTCAAGTCATGCTTCTTAAAATTAAGCAAGTCAAATCATGTCAAGACTTTACTCAAGCAAGTCAAGTCATGGTCAATCCTTAAGTAATTTCACCATCAGAAACTTTGAGAAATGTACCAGTGCCATCCATCCATTGTCTGAAACCACTATTCAGGGTCACAGGGGGTCTGGAGCCTATGGGCATAGGGCAGGGAACAACCCAAGCTGTGGCGCCAACCCATCGCAGGGCACACTCACCCTGGCACACCTATGGGCAATTTGGCAACTCCAATTAGCTCCAGCATGTTTTTGAACTGTGGGGGGAAACTGGAGGACCCGGAGGAAACCCCACAGCGACAGGGGGAGAACATGCAGACTCCACACACATGATGGTGACTCAAACCCAGGTCCCAGAGATATGAGGCAGCAATGCTAATCACTGCACCACCATGCTACCCCCGATGTAACAGTGATTCATTTAATAATAATTAAATACATTTAATAGTGATTCAATTTAAAAAGTGGTCAATTTGACACTAATTCATCTTGGAGCTGGCGCCAAAGTTGGCTGCCATATGCATTTGTGCCTTATGCAAGTGTTGTGTTATTGACCTGCCTAGTCAGCTTGATGATCTCCTGGACTTTGGAGTGAGACCTGGCCTGATCCCATGGATCTGCAGCTTTATGACTGATCGCTGTCAGAAAGCACGCTACCAGGGTTATCTCTCTGATTGGGAATACCCCACATCTGGGGTTCACTCATACACCCAGGCCAGGCAATCTGTATCCTGTATCAGCATCTGTACACAGCGTGTATCTGCTTACTGTAATTAGTGTGTTTGCTGCTTTTATTATTTATATTTTTATATTATGTTGTTTTATGTTTAAAAAACTGTCTCTTCTCCTCTGTCTCTCTATTTTGTAAAAATGACTCTGGGAGATACGCACAAGAATTCCAATGTACTTGTACTTACCTGTACCTGTGCAAATGGCATTAAAGATATCTACTATCTACTAACCTTCCTGGGGCCTATGGTCTAGTGCTTCTAGCTCTGATTAACAGTGCCCTCCAGGATAGAATAGACCACTGGAAATTTGTGCATAACATGACTTTAGCCCAGACATGGACACTCCAGCAACCCTGTACTCTCCAACACCCTGAATGTTCTTGATAATTGGGTAGAGGAGCACAAAATGAAACTCAACACAAAGAAATTTAAAATTGTACATTTCTCCCATATGAAACACCCACCTGTCTTGCCGACTTTCATCATTGAGCAGAATACCCTGGAGGTCTGTGACACAAAGTCCTGGGGGTCACCATCCAGGTTAACTTGCGATTGGACAGTCACGTAGACCACATGATGACCTCAACTAATAGAAGGTTTTTTGCTCTGTGTCACCTGATAAAATTCTGTGTCCTGTATATGCTATGTATGCCCAGTGCTAGAGTATGCAGTCCCTGTCTGGCACAGCTCCCTGACTGTAGAACAGGCTAAAAGGCTGGAAAGCATGCAGAAACAGGCTTGTAAAATCATTTGAGGATCAAGCTGCCTGCCCGAATTTCGAGCGACCTGCCAGAATTCTGAGGAACTTTTACACTGCTACCATCAAAAGCATCCTGACAGGTTTGGGAACAGCACGCAGCAGGATCTGCAGAGGCTTGTGTGGTCAGCAGAACACACAATCAGACAGGCACTCCCAAGCCTCCTAGACATCTACGCCAGACGTTGCAGATCCAGGTCCAGGAAAATCATCATTGACTTGTAGAAGACTGAAAAATCTTTAAATCTTTGAAATCTTTGTCTCACACACAAAGTATTGGCTAAGTGTTTGACAGAACTGTCACTTAGCTGTAGCTGAATATTAACTTTAAGTATACTGTACTTCATATCTGTAAGTAGAACACTGTCACTTTAAACAATATTGCAGGTACAGGTTGTATGTTTCATTGACGATATTAGTTTTAGTAAATCAGATTCACCTATAAAAGAGAATTCAAATACCTTATTTTATCACACATTGCACAGCCAGATGTCTGAATGTCATGAGTAGCCATTTTAACAATCTGAATCGTCTCTATAATATCAGTTATTTTGCTATCAAAAAATATAATGAAATCATTACTGCTGTCACCCAGCAAGCCCAATGATTCCTTGTAAGATGTGACACAGTACCAAACAGGAATCTAGGGTTGTTTTTGTTATTTTCTATCAGCTGGGAGAGGTATGTGGACCTGACCCTAGAATACGCATGTCTGTATTTTGAGGCCCTTGCTTTCCAGGCAGTCCCGGAACACCTCTAGCTTAGTGACGTACCACTTACGTTTGAGCTTATGTGTGGCTTGCTTAAGCTCCTGCAATTGGTCCGTATAGCAAAAGTGTGTGTTTCTTGTCTGCAAGTTGTTTTCATTTTAATGGAGCAACACAGTCAAGACTACTACAAAAATTCCTCCTCAACCATTTGGAACACAAGTTCCAGTTTAACCTTGACTAGTCGACTAATGTAATGCATGTAACGTGTGTGGAAATTTATCAGTGAGGGCTGCAGCAGTGGAAGGACCAATCAAATGACTAGAGAAATACTTTAGGAACCGACAATGTCATAGTCTTTGTCTGAATCTCAAATGTCACCAGTGCATGGTTGGAAGCAGATTTTAGTGAGAGAATTCCCACGTGTTCTGCAGAAACTGAGAATCAAATCTAGAGTGTTATTAAACAGAAGAGTAGGCCCTGAGACATTCTGTGTAAAACCAACAGAATCAAGTATGGAGATGAAGGCTTTCCCGAGAGGATCAGTATCATTTTCCATATGGAAATTAAAATCCCCAACAATGACAACTTTATCTACATGAATGATCAAGCTAGTTAAGAAATCAGTGAATTCCTTTATGAAGTCCTTGTAGGGGCCAGAAGGCTTATAAACAATGATCATAGTAACATTTGTAGAAGGGTTGCTTATTACATTAAATACCATAAATTCGAATGTGTTGAATTCATACCCTAATCGCTGTGTGATACCTAGTTTTCAATCAAAGACTGCAACACCAGCACCTTCGAGATTCCAACCTGGGTTTAAAAGCATACCCAGGAGGAGCATATTCATTTAGAGGAATGTAGTTGTCTTGCTCAAGCTAAGTTTCCGTCGAATACAAAGTATCTAGACCATGATCAGTGGTGAGATCATTTTTAAGCATTGCCTTAGTAGCTAATGACCTTATATTCAAGTAACCCAACTTTGTTTATATTACCAGTGTCATGTGTTATGGGCTCCCAGTTAATATTTATGAAGTTTTCAAAGCATGTTTTACAGCGAGCAGTGCCTTTATGCTTGTTTGTCCATAAAACAGATATAGTCCTGATTTTTTTTGGACTGTAGGTGACGACTCTATGCAGCTAACAGACACTTGGTTAAGCCGGTCTATGGCCTGGATTTGTCTCTGGTGAGTCAAGATTTTGTCCTAAGACTATTTGCTATGTTTTTATGCCCATGAAGAGTGAAGGCCATCTGTCTGTAAAAGTTCAAACCTGCCCCAAAAAGTCTGTCAGATTTTTTTAAAACGCATTATTTCCTGGGCATCATTCAGATGGCCAGTGATTGAACAACGATAATCTGCTATAGATTTCATCACTTAATTTAGTGGGGATGGGACCAGAGCATATTACTGATGGTGACCACACTTAAACCAGTTTTAGCCTCTAACACTAAGCCTAGCCTTCTTTAGAATATGTGATAATGTATTTCAAATGAAATTCAAAGTTGTCGTCAACGTGTCAGGTTTTTTCTGTCATGTTTGCAGACTGCTGCGCTTTTTATAACTTCATCTTTTATAACTTGTTCTCCCATTGGCATCAGCGCAGTTACACTTTTGTTGCGATGGCAGCCCCTCTTGTATCTCAAGCAACGAGTTCGCAAAACAGTCCAATTAAGTTAGCGACTCCCAAATCATCCATTGCTTTGTTTTGTCTCGCAGTTGGGATTTTCCATTAAACGCTACTCCCACCTCAAAACCTTATTTTACATAGATTGCAAAACGCTGTGCTTCCGGTTTCTGTTAAAAGCCTAAAATACTCCCAGATCGTCACGTCTTATCTTACGCTCCTCGTACTGCGAAGGGTATGCGCATGACCTCACAGCAGGCGGAAGTCACTGTACTCACACCCAATGAGTAGCAAAAAAAACTTAGGGGCAGTGATAGCGTTCGATTTGAATTCCGCAAAAACACACATGTAAAATGGGAAAGAGCTGTCGTGCGATTGATTGCCAAAAACTAAATAAGTAAGTATAGGACGTGGATCGGTCACGCATGGCCGATTCCCGATCCGTCAAATAGGTCTGGATCGGCGCCGATACAGATCCGAATATCGGTATCGGTGCATCTCTAGAAATTTTCGGACATTTTCTACAGTCCTTATTTTTCTTTTAATTTTCATTGTGATTTCTTTCTTGTATCTTTTATCTTTTTAAAAACGTGTCAGTGTTGGGCCATTTTGCAGACAATAGTTATAAATCCTGTGATCTATGTCAAACTAATGGCATTTTGTATGTACCTTACATATCTTCAAGAACAACTATCATAATCCTGCTTTATAAATCCCCCCAGTGTACCTACATGTATGGCAGAGAGGACACTGATCATAATTTTTTTCTTCCGGTTATCTTGAAATGGCAACTTTTTTTTCTTGCCATCTCAACATAACCAAAGCTGTCATCTCGTATTTTTCCCCCGATCTGGTGATGTAGATGCCTGCCGCTCACTGTGTGTACCACAACACCAGCGTAGACCATGCTGCCCAATCATCTTCCTATGTGAACCCTATCAATGACGTAAGAGAAAGTTTGAGATTGGGGGAGCATACAAGTTAATTTAAAAACAGAGGTCTGTTTACTGGGGGGATGAAGCCAAATTCAATATTGGAGGGGACACTTCGCCCCTGGCTCGTATGCCCCTGAACCCTATAACGAAAGTTAATTCAAAGTTGTGATTTAGTTGTCCACTTTTATTCCCTCACACTTTCAGGGTTTGGGTTAAGGGTTTGGGTGAGTGAATTTCACACGTGTTATGTGGGTTTTCTTAGAGTGACCATAGATAATCCACGTGAGTGACTTCAGGTTCTGCAAGCTGCTTTACAACTGAAAGGCTCCTGTGTTTGGCTAAATAGCTCAGTTTTTCTTGTGCTTTGACTGGTTTGTTCCCTTGATTGAAAGACTCATCCAGCAGTTTCACATTAACATTAGTGACACGTGCATGATTATAGGAGACTGACCAATCAGCACACAGCAAGAACTCAGTGCTCAAGTGAAATCCAGGTCCTTTTAATTGCAATGATAATTTACAAATCCTGTCCTGGCTCAAAGTGTCCTGCCTGACGTAAATTATCTAGTCACCCCAATTCTCTCCCATAGTTTGAAAACATACAGTTGCAATTTCCCTTAGTATATATGTGTGTATGTGCCCTGCGATAGACTGGCATCTCATCATAGTGGTTAGAAGATATAAAAATAGCCAATGACAAACATTAGACTGGGCATTACATTGGCAGCAGCTTACAATTTTGATTGCAATCACCTGCTAATATTAAAATTCAACTGAAGAACTTGCTGACTGAAGTTTACATATGGATACTAAGTTGCTTGGACCTCTCGTGGAATGAATACAAAGGAGACTGCCTTTCATTCACTGCTCTGGCACTTTCCAACTACAACTGACTGAATAATAAAAAGATATGCTAGGTTTAATCCTATCTGTACTCATAAGTTGTATTTTACTGTGTGAGCAGCTCTAAAGCCCCAAGGATTGTTTCCTTCATGTGTTGGGATAGAGACAGCTGAAGAAAAGGTCACTCTTAAACATGTGTGATGACATCATGTAATATAACATAATATGTGATGTGTATTTCATGGTTAATCTGACTGTGTGGTGTTGGGTATATTGGGTATATAGAGACAGCTGAAGAAAAGGTCACTCTTAAACATGTGTGACGACATCATGTAATATAACATAATATGTGATGTGTATTTCATGGTAAATCTGACTGTGTGGTGTTGGGTATATTGGCTTGTAATTTTTTACTTATTTTTGAGGGCAAGGGGCATTTTATGAACTGAGTACAAGAAAATAATCCGAACAGAGCTCGTTTCAGAGATTTCTCTTGAAACAATTGGGCCATGGTTGCTGTTTAAAATCTACATAGCACCTTCCACTTGTATGCAATTTGTAGAATCCGTCCTCACCAATTAGGTGGCTGCATGTATTCCTTCATGTATGCTTTAATGTCCATGTCTGAAAATGCCATTCGTAGTGTAGCGCCGGTGAGATGGCTCGGCACAATGGAGCCCACTAACAGCACGGAGCGTGTGGCGAGAGGTGTACTTAGCCCCAAGTCTGTGTCGTGTAAATAGCTGTACTGTGGTCCCGATTGACACGTGTGCATTTACCTGTTTGTACTCAGTCCATGCCTGATCCTCACGTGCCACTTTGTAATGTCTAGTTGCTCACCATGCATGCGACCTACTGTGTACCATGGAACCTCCCTGCATTTCACTGTTAGAAGGTGAAGAAAAGGGAAAGAAAAAATGGAGGAGGGGAGAAAAAATGGGGAAAAAGAAGAGAAAATAGGTGCGTTGTTGGTTCATCTGTGCATTAAATGAGATAGGATGGAATTTTTTGGCGAAAGAAACGATACTTTGCCTGTTTTTGAGGATGGAAGCAAGAAGGTTGTTAGTTCAAGCCCCATCTGGAACATGTTTTCCAAACTTTAAAATTTGTTGAAATAGATTAATTTAACTTTTTTTATAGTGTAATACATAATTAATTTAAACAATATCATTGATTGTGACTGATATTTTTTTGCCTTTAGGAAAACTATACTATGTAATCACACAGACAACTGAAATCAATGAGTTGTGATATTGATATGTATCAAGATACTTAAAGTATTAATGTATATTGAGAAAGTATTGAATTAAAGCAATAATCAAATCAGATTTCAAAACCTGAACTCTGCGTTAAATGTAATTTGAAGACAGTAATTCTCTGGAATCTAACAGTGTGTCACAAGGTCAGTGCCATGATCCAAGAGATGGCATCAAGGATTTGCTGCCATTTTTCCAAATTTCCACAAAAGAGTAATTTTGACAAACTGTTTTTTTCTTTTGCTCTCTTCCTGGGTACGTCATCTATTCACTGCTCAAACAGCATGCCGACAAAAAAACAATACTTTATAACGATTTTTTTCTATACTATTATGAGGACAGTATACATACCTGTAATACTGGCTGAGGCCACTGTCTTTGTGCCAAGTCTCATCACATTACTAAACGGAATACTCCCAACGGCTCGTTTGTAGGCCTTCTTAGCAGGTATAAGGACGTAGGGGAAGGAGGGTCTACAGGAGCTATATGGCTTGGTGACATAACCAGTATGTTTATCTATATACCCATATCTGTCTGCCATCACATCTGCACTGTTCATACCAAGTAAGATTCCTTGTGCACGTTTGTGCTTGCCGATTAAATCTTGATTCAGTTTCTGATCACTGGTTTTATAGACCGCAAGGAAGAAAAGTGAGATTAAGCTTGACAACAAAGTTCATAGTAAACATCTTATAGTAAAATATCCAAATGCTAATTTGTGGATAGATGTCTCGGAACCCATTGGGTTAATTGTCTCCACATTGTCAGTATAGACCAAGAAAGGCAGGGAGGCTACATGAGAAGGACCCCCCCCCCCACCCCCGTAGAATGCCAAGGTGTTGATTTCCCCATTACAGATTCTTTGTAATTTTGCTTGAAATATGAAGGATTTCTGCCACTAGTGGCTTCAAAGGTATTATTGGTGGGTGTCCTGGATAGCAGGGACGCTTCCTGGATAGCAGGGACGCTTTGCTGCTGCATGTGAGATATGCCCGGGAGAGTCTGTACTACTGACTGAATGAAATTGACTGACCGTACAAAATATTTTAACTGACAGTAGTCAGTTTCAGGCCGTGGACTTTTGCCCGTACAGACTCACTACACGCACCTTGTCTCCTTCTCTAAGGGTGACAGTACATAACACAACTTTCTGAATGAAGGGTTCTGTGACAACTTTCCTGACTGCACTGAAAATATTTAGATGAATTATTTACATTATGTATAGCCCTAATGTGAATGAAAACAAAAGCCTAAATTTCAGCCTCGTTTGCTTTGCAGATGTGTACATTTTAATTTGTACTTACTGCTTGGTCATCCTGGAATTCACTAATTCTCTCTTCAAGTGCTGCCCAGCTTGTTTCCAAGTGTAAGTTAGTGTTGGAGAAAGAGCTATACAATGTACAAGATCAGACAGCTAGTAAATCAAAATGCCATGAGGATTAGGTTCCTATTACCTAGCCATCCATTTTCTGTAATGGCTTTTTTTATTCAGGGTCGCGGGGGATCTGGGCACAAAGCAGGGAACAATCCAGGCTGGGACACCAACCCTTCAAAGGGCACACACACACATGCAGTTTGGTAACTCCAGTTAACCTGTTTTTGGACCGTGGGGGGAAACCGGAGCACCCAGAAGAAACCCTACAATGACACAGTTAGAACATGCAAACTCCACACACATGCAAACCAGGGGGAGACTCAAACGCTGGTCCAGGTGACAGTGCCAACCACCACGCCACTGTGCCACCCCAGATTCTTGTTAGTCAGGTACAAAACATAAGTAAAGACCGTCTGGTGCTGCCTAGAGAACTGCTCAGGGGACAGGTAAGTTAGTTATAGTCTTCTCAAAAAAAAAAGGGTCCGGATGTGAATGGTCCATGAACCATGCATGACAGACATCCATAGTTAGCAATATTTTCACATGATCCCCAGCTAACACTGGCTCCAGGTTTCATGACGTGAGACGTAAAGTAGGGCCTGATATAGATACCTCAGCCCCAAGCTGCTTGGAAAGATCTGCCTGATAGGTAACAGTGAAGCCATAAAACTCGATACAATTTAATTGCTCATTATTCAGTGCAATTATGCTGACTTTCACCCTAATGAAAGATACGGTATTTGGGACATACATCTGGCCTGGGGCCATATGTGACCCTAAATCCTGCACGCAGCATTGACTACTGTATTAAGTGAACTCCCCACACGGTCCAGCTGAAACAGACGATAAAGCCTTAAAAAGCTCCATTTTCCATTCCTTCATGCCATTAAATACTGCTCAGATTCTGAGTAGAGCAATATTTTTAAAAATAATGTTTGTTGTTGAAACTTTAGTGGGGGAGGGGAGTTACAGAGTGTGCTAACTGTTTGGGTAAGCAGGTTTATTGGGTGCTTTCCCAGCACCGGAACCACGTGAACGGTTACCCGACTAAGAAATCAACTTGTTCCTTTATTGTTTTGGGGTGGTGGTGTAGTTTTGTATGGAAAAACGACACATGAAAGTGTCCAGTTGCTACAGAAGTTCCTGGTCCAGTTGGCTCATGGAACTAGGCTCCTGAACTTTGGTGGGAAAGCACCTATTGTTACCCTTTGACTAAGCTTCAGGACAAATGAGGCAGATCTGACACACCAGTCTGAAAAGGGCACACATTTACATGCATCTTCTCAGGTCTTATCATGATCTTGCACACATCCTCTCGTGGAATAAATTAAGATGGAAATTAAGTAAGCCCACATTTCCAGCTAGGCATTTACTTGTCTTTTCACAACTGTATTTCTGTTGGATTTTTGAAAAATGAACGTCCATTTGTAATAGATGGAGGTGGGGTAGGTGGAGATGACTAATTCCACTAATTTCATGCACTACTACTCCCCTTACGCATTAAATTGCCACTTAAACACAAAGTCGTGTTAACTGCAAATTCCTATGTAGACTACCTCTGTCAGAAACCATAAAGCGGACAGTGCTTTGGAAGACATTAGTTTTGTCAGGTTCGCAGAGAAAACAGACCGCTGGACCCGAAGTGCCGGAAACGGTCTTTATTAAATGCTGGCTTAGAAAATCCGAAGGACAAGACAGAAGTGTGGTCAGGGACGGAGCGGGGAGGTCACAAGCTGAGATGGTCAGTCCTACAGCAACACGCCACTTAGGGAAGCGGGAGACACAGAAGGATGAGATGGGCAGGGGCGGCAGGCGGGTGGGCAGGGATAGGGAAAGGAAACAGGAGACGAAGGTTACACGCTCAGCAAGGCTCATCTGGGATGGCAACAATACTTTGCGATTAGTGCGAAGCAGTGATCGCCTTTTGACAGCGATGAGATAGATTGCAGCTGGATCGCCACGCCTACGTGGGCTTGGTCGTAGGTGCGGGCGTGACAAGTTTGGGCTTAGACTGAAATTATTTATTATTAGGATCCTTTTTAAGACATACCAGGGGGACCTTGATAAATTAGATCATCTTGTAAATGTGCGGACACGAGCGAGCCTGTGGTCCTGTCCAATTGCCAACCACAAATAACCATGAATGGTCAATGCAAACAAACTGCATGCTTTTGATTGATGAAAGCAACTTCATTAGCACTCATTTCATTGCCTGCATCAACTGATATACACTCACCTAAAGGATTATTAGGAACACCATACTAATACGGTGTTTGACCCCCTTTCTCCTTCAGAACTGCCTTAATTCTATGTGGCATTGATTCAACAAGGTGCTGAAAGCATTCTTAAGAAATGTTGGCCCATATTGATAGGATAGCATCTTGCAGGGATTTGTGGGATGCACATCCAGGGCACGAAGCTCCCGTTCCACCACATCCCAAAGATGCTCTATTGGGTTGAGATCTGGTGACTGTGGGGGCCATTTTAGTACAGTGAACTCATTGTCATGTTCAAGAAACCAATTTGAAATTATTCGAGCTTTGTGACATGGTGCATTATCCTGCTGGAAGTAGCCATCAGAGGATGGGTACATGGTGGTCATAAAGGGATGGACATGGTCAGAAACAATGCTCAGGTAGGCCGTGGCATTTAAACGATGCCCAATTGGCACTAAGGGGCCTAAAGTGTGCCAAGAAAACATCCCCCACACCATTACACCACCACCACCAGCCTGCACAGTGGTAACAAGGCATGATGGATCCATGTTCTCATTCTGTTTACGCCAAATTCTGACTCTACCATTTGAATGTCTCATTGAGTCAAATTGAGACTCATCAGACCAGGCAACATTTTTCCAGTCTTCAACTGTCCAATTTTGGTGAGCTCGTGCAAATTGTAGCCTCTTTTTCCTATTTGTAGTGGAGATGAGTGGTACCCGGTGGGGTCTTCTGCTGTTGTAGCCCATCCGCCTCAAGGTTGTGCGTGTTGTGGCTTCACAAATGCTTTGCTGCATACCTCGGTTGTAACGAGTGGTTATTTCAGTCAAAGTTGCTCTTCTATCAGCTTGAATTAGTCGGCCCATTCTCCTCTGACCTCTAGCATCAACAAGGCATTTTCGGCCACAGGACTGCCGCATACTGGATGTTTTTCCCTTTACACACCATTCTTTGTAAACCCTAGAAATGGTTGTGTGTGAAAATCCCAGTAACTGAGCAGATTGTTCAGAAGTACCTTGTCTTACGTGACCCTTAATTTCAGCTGAGAAATATAGAGTCATATATCTTTTGATGAGAGACAGTGTCCGTCTTGTCTCCATTTGGCTAACAGAGGTCGCTGGCCATCTCATAATCCCCTGGTTCCCAGCCCCCGTGTTTTTACCCTTCACACCTGTCTTTTGGCTGCAAATCTTGTTCTGAGTATATATGTCCCCACACTCACTGTGTTCCCCAGGTCGTCACCTGTATCCGTCCCTCTGCTGTTTTAGTTTACCCTATGGCTGCCTCTGAGTTGTCCCTACCTTGACGTGACAGAGAGAAAAAGACAAGTAGGTTAAGAAAATAAATTCTAACACATCAGTCTATAGATGTTACCATTAATAATATCTTTATTGAAACATTTTCAGTACTTTCAATACATTTGTGTTTTCTAAACATTTGAAATGGTTTTCCATTAAAAAAAAAACATTCCTATGAATATTAGTATAGTTGCCTACCTGGGATGAAGAACAATGGCCACAGTGTACGGAGGTTCCTCTTCAGTGGTGCCAAACTTCCTCTAACCTGCTAAGGCAGCTTTTACTGTTCCCATTCCAAGGTCTACATCTACTTTTCACTCCAAAAGATGTTTCAGTGTGATGACGGATGGAATGACGTCGTGGCAGACGCTGCAGGGACTGGTTTCCTTTGCAAGTTCCCCGAAATTTGCAAGTAGTGTCAACGCATTCTCAGTGAGTCCTCACTGATGTATGTTTAGTGGAGCTGGCAGGTAATATTCTGTCGCATTTACCCCCAGAGCACGTTTCTGTTCCATCAGACTTTGCAGCATATATTATGTGCTATTCCATCTGATAGGAATATCTGGCTCCAATCTCTTCTTGGGCTGGCCTAACTGTGTCTGGATATCATAAAGCCATGAATATGCGACGGGTCTTTAAAGCTTTGCTGGGCATCCCTTCATTGACAACTAACTGCAAGGTATGCACCATGCATGGTAAAGTCTGCAAGTTTTCCTTGTCCATTCCCATTGACATGTATCTTGCATTATCATGCACAATAACATGAAA
The DNA here is from genome assembly GCF_048594095.1 of Paramormyrops kingsleyae. Taxonomy (NCBI): domain Eukaryota; kingdom Metazoa; phylum Chordata; class Actinopteri; order Osteoglossiformes; family Mormyridae; genus Paramormyrops; species Paramormyrops kingsleyae. The sequence goes on along the minus strand of NC_132802.1, from coordinate 20,965,519 downwards.
TTAGTTTTTTTCAACGTGGCATGTTTGAAACATTTTTTTTTTTTATCTTTGATCCTGACATCTCTTGTGAAAGTAAAAGCACTTTGTATGGCTCAAGGTTTTCATCAACTCATTGTGCAATCAAGCTTAACCTTGACATTAAGTTAACATCTGAGGTCCAGATATCAGTTGTAAAATTGATTGATTTGACATTACCACTCAGAAGATTGTCTACATGACCCAAAAGAAAAAAAAAATTCAAACAATTCAGGCAGAGTAACATCCAAAAAAATGTGCTTGCTTGAAAATGTATTTTAGGTTCATGTAATTTATTAAGTTTCAAATTGCTTGGTTTTCACTGACTGAGAAAGGCTGGTCATCTAATGCTATAAATTTCATTATCTTTTTTTGTTAGACCCTTTGCCTTTTCTTGTCCAAAGGCCCAGGGTGGATCGCTGCATACCTTCAGAGATGGCCAGCTTTCACAGACGATGCTCTTGCAGTTTTAGCCACTTTGCTAGTCTCTGCTTGTTGAGACAAATCTTTATATTCACCTGGGTGATGGTTCCACAAATGCCAAATTAAATTTGTTGTTCCATTTGTCCTTGGGGTAGTTACTTCACAGATCATTTTTTTCTTTATATATTTTACCCAAGGTAAATTTAATGTCTTCATCCTACACTGTAAAGAATTTCCAAATGAGAGACATGCTTCCAGTAGGTGTTTTAGTGCACTTATCATGCAGCATTGGGGGGGGTGCAGTTGGTTAGGCGCAGGGGGCACAACTGTGCATGGAAACAGAGTTGGAACTAAAAGAAATGTTAGTTGGTCAGTTACTTGATCGGCTCATAAAATCGGCCATATTTAGACTACTTACAGCACCAATCAGGCCGAAAATCGGCCATTTCTGATCAGTGCATCCCTATAAAAAACATTTCTAATTATAGCCCTCTGTAACATTGAAACAATTTACTATTGCCTTGTTAGCACCAGCCCTAATGTGCCAAGGAGAATTTTTCAGGAGAACTGTAAGGCCCCAGTGTCCTTGCTGAGAGCCAAACCCACCCCACAGCACATTCCTACATTACGGGCCTTATTAAGGAGACATCCATAGGGGATGAGTTTCACAAAATGGTTTTCTGCTCACATTTTTTCCATTAATGATCAGTGTTGAAGGGAATACTTTAGGAAAAAAAGAAGCATTTACACATTTTCAATTTATTCAATTCGATTCAATTCAATTAATTTTTATATAGCACCTTTCACAACAGAGTCGTCCCAAAGCGCTTTACATGGATGTGTTGTGATACATTAAACATCATTAGAGAGAGTAATACAGAACAGGAAAAAGGAAGGAAAGAAACTGAATAAAGAAAGTCAGATGACAACAGAGGAGAGGAAAGAAACCTCTGGGGGTCCAAGATCAACTGGCTGCCCCCCCCCGGGCATAGTGACATTACTGAAAACAGAAAAGAGTGTAAGCTGTGATTAAGGATCAAGACAAAGTCCATCAATGAGTCTGTTCTCCACACTGGCCTGTGTACGGTGGCACTGAAGGCTGCTCCCACGATGATACAGTTCGTAGGTCCCATTCGCAATGTCACCTCTCCACCACGGGAACATTTTCTGTCGCTAATAAAAAATATTAACTACAAGTACTGGATGGATCACCTGTAAATGTGAAAATGAATAAATGTATTCTTACCTGAATGCTAGGAGTCCTTATTGTACTATGTAGGTGTGAAAGTACACATATTCATTTATTGCACATTCTATTCATATGGCAATTTACAGAATCTTTCAAAAAGATGGTTACATGTATTGCGTTGCGTGTGTTTTATTGAAAATATAATTCATATTGTTTATATTGTTATATGTTTAAATATTTATATTATATTTCTCTTTTGCACTGTAACCAGCATTTTCCATGACATAACAGTAAGAACCGATACATTATTGGTACAAACGGAGCCCCGTAGGGGCCAAAAAACGTTTTTTTTTCTTCACAAGCTGCAGTTTGAGAATCACTGACCGGTACAATGTTCCAGCTTGTACATAGATCCAAGAAATGCTTTCAGATGGCAGATGGCCATGTTCACAAGATGCCAGCTGCAGGCTCCGTGTTCACTCTCGGCTGCCCTCTGTCTTGCAGTTCCAATGTTGAGCTGATTCTGAAGTGTCCATTGTCAGCTGTAGATTTTATAAAAACAAATAGGCTGATCCAGTTCTCGGAGATAAGCCTCTACCCATCTCATCTTCTCTTAGCTGTCATTAAGCGCCGTTGCTTCAATTTTGATGTGATTTGTCTCAAAATGTGAAGGGGTCTAGATCTTCACCCATACAATGAGCCTGCAATGTTTGGAAAAGATCAGACAAAGATCGCACAATAATTTTTGAGGTATCGCACTCATAGTATCAAATGTCATAGTATCTCGTAGTATCGAATGTCCAAGGATGTGCAGTGGCAGAAAGCTAGCGGCAGCTGCTAACATTTAGCACTTTTTTGTAATGCAGGAGAGGCACCATCTGACATAAAGAAAAACTTCGTATTTTGTACAGTTGCCAGCCTTTTTTGTAAATTTGTATGTTCGTGATCCCTATAGAAGGAGGCAAAGGCCGGAACAAATCCCTCTTTGAACCTCCTAATGCAGACAATAACACAGTAAGTAGGATAGCTGATGTGTTTGAGCTCAAGTTCATGTTTTATAAAAATGGAAGATATGCTCCCCAACAAGATATAAATTATACATGGGCCTGTGTAAAAACTGCATTCATAAATATTCATCCTTTCTGTTGAATTATATACAAGTTTTACAGAAAAATCCATGTATTTCAGAGCTCCCAATTATCAATCGCGGAGTTCATGGTGTTAGGAGAACTGCACACTGGACACATCTGCAAACACTTTGGCCAGCTGCTGTGTTCTCTACGTCTAGATCTACTTGGGGTTTAGATAAATACCCACTACTTTATTCCTGCGAATTACCAGGTGCAGTTGCTAACTTTCATTTTGATAAACAAGCTTTGTTTGTAGAGGGCATAATGGGCAATCTGATTTACCATATCCCTCCAGCATCTAACCAATTATCCTGGATGGGGTCATGAGGCCGTCCCTGGTAACATGGGTAACGCAGCAGAGATACAGCCTGAATGGGATGTCAGTACTTATGGACACACATTCAAACCCACAATGCTGAAAGCACAAAGCGATTGTGCAGCCCGGTGAACCACCATGTCCAGCGCATTGTAGCTGTTATACGTGCATAATTAAATTAAATTCACAGTGGGGTCTGCTCTCCCATCAGGTGCTTATGTCAAAAAAAGGACTTAAAAAGTTACACGCTTTTGATGTACATGTATTTTCCCCTCATCAGCACAGTCATGCCCACCTAGTGTCATCCAGAAAAGAAGATGCAGTCCTGCAAGAAGTCTAGTTTATTAAGCAAGACATGGGGGTTATACCCTCAGTGATACTGGCAACAAGCAAAACGTGGAATATGGTTCGTTTGTGTTGTGAGCCTAACTGAAGTCCACAAGAAACATTTTATTTTGAAAATGAAAGCATGGTGATAGCCTAGTACACTGATATCCGGGCATTCCCAGGAACATGAGAATCCTTTGACAGAAAGAAACTTGTACGGTGCAGTGCAGCATTTGAAATTTGTGCATAGCAAATGACAATACCTTATTAGGGAGCTGACACAGTGCTGCAGTGCTCAGCACTGTCACCTCACACTGCTGGGTCTGGGATCCAAATCTCTACCCTGACTCCCGTGGGTGGAGCTTACATGATCTTTCCATGTCTTCATGGAGGGTTTCCTTTGGGTTCTCGTGTCCACCCACAGTCCAAAACCATGCCAAGGTGTTTTGGAGTTACTAAATTGTGAATGGTATCTGTCCCCATAATGTCGTAAAAATCTGATATTTTGATTGTGGGGACCATTTTTTTGGGTGACCTGAAGTGTATGTTAACCCCAAACTTAAGTCAACATGCTTAAGTCCAAAAAGTGCGCAGCAACATGCTTTTTTGGCTTAAGTTAATGGGAAAATTTACCATGATTTTTAAGTATTTCATGATTTGTGTTATGTGGTAGCAATGAATAACGTGGAATAGCATCAAGAAAAATTTTAATGTAGGAATTATAACTGTAACATCGTAATAACTGCCAAACTAGTTCTGTTACATGAAAGGGACAGCATGGCTACCTACAGCATTTCTTTGTATTTACTGGAACAGGATATTCTTTTGACAGAATTCAAAATTACATAGTGAATGCAGCATAATTTAACCCTCTTTATTTTCTGCCTGACAGGAGTGTGGTCTCCATCCAGACCTCCTTTCAGGAAGAATGTGCCACCAACGTGAGTCACTACCATGGCTGACTGCGTTCAAAACGCAGCGTTGGCGTTGGGTTAACTGAAATGCTGAAATGGTATGGACATGCACCTGCTCTTTTAGCAATCAAGGAACATTATGTTAAAAATGCACTTCACCAACATGTATGGATAATGTCAAACACCAAAATGGGCCATACACTACTTCCTATACCAAAACGGGCATACAGAACATAAAGACAAGTCTCACTGACTATCCCAATAAAATCCTTCCTTTTGCCAAATTAAACCAAAATAAGTCTTTAATATCCATGAATGCATTAATGCATCTCCATTTCTGTCTCTTCAGGAAGAAATATCAGCCAACTATACAGAAAGGTGTCTCCTTATAAAATTATAATATTTGTATATGAATGCCTTTTAAAGACTGAAGCCATTGAATTATGGCCAGAGACCTTTTACGATTCAAGACCTTAAGCTAAACATGAGAATTCAGTGCTAGATTCTATGCACCTATGAGTACTCACCTATTCTACTCATGTCATTTATGCATTAATGTAATAATACTTATGAGCCAAAATTAATGGAAGAACTACATACTACAAAGGGCAGAATAAATGTGGTTTAATTACCATTTACATATTTACGGATCAGATAGTTATGAATTTGCCTTTTATTTTAAATTAATAACAATATATTTACAACTAGCATTCATGCACTTAAAAACTCTGGGTCTATTCTCCCATTAGTCACATGAACAGGGGTGCCATACTGGGAGGTGGGATTCCAAGGGCCCCTGTGTTGAACATAATATAATTAGTCTGGGTTGGGGGGCAAATATGATATACTTTCATGCGGCCCAACATCTCTAACGACATCCCTGTGCATAAGTCATAAAAGTGTATCAAAAAATCATTTGCGTTTCCGTTAAGCGTATTCTTCCCTCATCAACACCGTGCATAACTCGACAGAGAAGGCACGGCCAAGCAAGATGTCTACTTAAATGAATAGGGAGTTACACCCTCGCTGATTTTGGCAGCAAGCGAAACATGGAACAATGACACTTTAATTTGCATTGTGAAATCCGCAGAAACTATTTTATTCTGAAAATGAAAGCATGTTGTTAGTCTACTATGCTTATTTTTGGTGATTCCTATAAAGATGAGAATCCCTTGGCTGCTGGACGACGTGTTTTTATTCCTTTGCTTCGTTATATGATTATTAGATTAGTATCTGTTCAATATCTTCAAGTGCTCAGCAGTGGTACTGAGGAAGAATGGATCCTTCCTTCTCAGGAGGGGTGAATGCATTTAGTTGTGTTAAAAGGGGGGGGAGTGTGGAGGAAATCTGTGAAGGCCTAGAAATGAACACGGCTTGCATGCCTCACTGTTGTGGGCCTACAGGCCTTGAGCGCAGTGCCATAAATTGTCTTTGCCGGTAATGTCTTCTGGTATCTTGTAGCCGCGACCCTGAGACAGTGGGCCTCTTTCCTTCTCTGTTTTGACTGGCCTTCCTCCCTTTTCCGTGAGTCTGGAGGATCGCCTTGTTATTAGGCAAGGTGCTATGCCAGGCCTAGGTCTATGGGAAAGTTCTGTCTATGAGAAAGTTATTTCTCTAGCATCTTAGAGATGATGTAATCCACTCCGCTCAGATGGCCTCTGTCCCAAGCAAATTGTTTACCTTTGCCCACAAAGTTTACTGCCTTGACCCTGGTTGATGTGCATGTGGAGCCGGTTCGAACAGTTTGGGAAACTTACTTTGATACTTTACCTTGATTATTAGACTGATTGTGTAAGAAAATATTCTCTTCATATATGAATCAGGTTTCCAGCTGGAAATTCCTGCAACACCTGTTCCCAAGCTAGAGATGTAGCGTGCGATACTTTCTACTGATGCTGGGCAATGGCAGCATCCACGCTTCCAGTCTCTTTAGCGATCAGGAGAGGAAACATCTCACAGAGTGTTTAACAACTTATCGGTCGGAGGTTTTTTTTCTGTGTTTAACCAAATAAGAATGTATTCATCTAGTTACAACTTTTAATAACAAAGAAGAGCAGCTTATAAAAAAGTGCAAATAGACCCACAACAGTCAACCAGAGTTGAATTAACATAAACATATCCATATTATAAAAAGTATTGCAAAGCAATAGTCCTAAACAAAAACTTCTTTCCAGTCTTATTTCCAATATTGTTTTTAACGTAAACCAAATAAAAATACCTGAATCAATTAAATAAATCCGTATTTACCGCCTCTCCCTTCTCGTTCGGTCGAAACCCGAAATACTGCCAAACTGCAGAAGTTGTGTTCTTTTTCGAGACCAGTGGCCTGTACTACGAAGCGGGGTTACTGGCTTATTGGGGTAACTTGTTGGATTTAAGGTAGTCTGGGCAAAATGTAAGTGAGCGAATATGAAGTCCATTTAAACTGTGGTACCTTAAATCTGACAAGTTACCCCGATAAGCCAGTAACCCCGCTTCGTAGTACAGGCCACAGGTCACTTGGTGCGCGACTCGTCATCTTTCCCCTCCTCTCTATTTCTCCTCCACGCTGTCATGTGATGACAACCACGCATACGCATTTTTAGGCATTAAATAAATTGTATTTCATATTTAATCCGTGTCTCCTATATAAGTGCATTGTTTTTATGACGGTATAATGGTATTGAAACTGATACCGTTGCTATTTTTAGATCCCGCGGTATACCATATTACCGTATTACCGCCCAAGCCTAAGTACTGGGGTTATGACCGATTTTTTACAATCCACATTACATTACTCATATGGCTAATGCTTCACTGGTATACATGCAGAGAACATCTTTGCAATGTTTTAGAAGGCATGAAAATCCTTTAAATTTATTGATCTATCCAGAGGCAAGTGAATATGTCCCCATGGTATTTTAGCATTAAGCACAGTAGCTGAAAGCGTAGTCGGAGCTGTCACTTGTGGCATGTTGTTTTTGGCTCTCATTAGGGCCAGAAGAGGGTTGCAGATGTATTATGAAGGATCCACTGGGTATGAGAGGTGTGGGCGAGCAAGAAGCATACCTTAGGGGAAAGGGAAATCTGTGCCATTGAACTGCAGAGGAGCCAGTCATTTTATAAAAAGGTATAAATCTTCAAATGTATTAAGGCTTAACGGTTTATGGCCAGCCATGACATCTCTGGAATAAAAGATGCAGATCAGCTGACCCAGTTTTGCTTTGCAGGTAGCGATTATATCCTTGTTCTTTTTGCTCTCCTCCTAGCCGAGTGGAAGGCAGGTGGGAGGATCAAACGCGCTTAGAGTGCAGCCATGAAGTATACACCTTATCAAAATCACATCATGAAAAACAAAATTAATTATTTACACAAAAACAGTAGAGGGGAGGTTGAATGATTCATGGAAGCAATTTGGGTCCAAGCGAAAAGAGAAAAAAAAAAAAACAAGTCTATTGAAGTTGCTTCCAATAGCACAGTGTTTCAGAACTGGGCTTACAGTTAAATTTCTTGTGCGGAACCTTGACATGGAACTGAAGCTGCTGTCTTTCAGAAGGTGCAGAACATGCCATGCTTCAGAGCCTGCCCATATAAGTTGTATAAGTTGCTGTTGACAACAACATCGATTATGCCAAAAAAAGAACAAGCACTGCTGGGTTTTATATTTCATTGCCAAAGGTATGTTTCCTATGTTACATCTTAGAGAACAGAGGCCAGAGAGTGGCTGACTTTATAGTTGGAACATAACTGCTACTTTCTTCTTCTAGGTTGATATTAGCAGCACTCCTGGGCTGGTTCTAATTAAGCTGTGAAACAGGTTGATATCTACACATTTAGCTGCTTAAGGTTATATAAGGAGCTCACTGAATACCATATGTTCTGCTTTTTTGGTTTATCTTCACAGGAGATGACCTGCTGAACCAATGGTTTGGGTAGCTGAGATACATGGGTCAAAGGTTTAATAAACCCCAACTGAACATCTGCTTCATTAAAGATGGACTGCATGGACTTATTTCCCTTTTGAATGTTGGTAAGAACTAATTTATTCATAGAATACTGAATCTTTTGTTTGCTAAGGCCAAAGATCCAAGTATGTGTAAGATGGTTAAGTAGTTTTTAAAGTTCTTATGAGGCCATGATAAATTTTTTTGACTTCCTTTAGGGCAGTGAGTCAGTCTGTTAGAATTACAGATGAGCAGAACATCAAAGGTTCCTTTTAGGTGATTTTTTGGGGTTTCTTACAGTGTACTATTAATTAATGACAGAGATACTGGCAAGTTCATAACACAGAACTGCTATCAGTGATTTAAAGAGATCATTAAAAATGTCTGTCCTTTGATGTCTCAAACAATACCAGAGCTGGTGTGGTAAGTCTTACAATAATCCTACACTACATGAACAAAAGTATTGGGACACCTGGCCATTACACCTACAGGGACACTTACGACATCCTATTCCAAATCCATAGGCAGCAATATGGAGTTGGTACCTGCTTTACTACTATGACAGATGCCACTCTTTTGAGAAGGTTTTCCACAAGATTTTTGAAGAGCATTTGTGAGGCCAACCACTGATGTTGGACGTGAACGTCTGGCTCCATTCTAGTTCATCCCAAATGTATTCGATGGGGTTGAGGTCAGGGTTCTGTACGGACCAATCAAGTTCTTCCACAACAAAGTCACCAAACCATGTCTTTATGGACCTTTTTTGTGTACTGTGGCACAGTCATGCTGGAACAGAAAAGGGCCACAAAGTTGGAAACATAGTGTTGTCCAATATATCTTGGTATGCTCAAGCATTAAGAGTTCCTTTTGCTGGAACTAATGGCCCTAGCCCAACCCCTGAGAAACAACCCCATAACATTATCCCTCCTCCACCGAACTTTACAGTTGGCACAATGCAGTCAGACAGATAACGTTCTCCTGGCACCCATCAAACCAGGCTGGTCCATCAGACTGCCAGACAGAGAAACGTGATTCGTCACTCCACAGAACATGTTTCCACTGCTCCAGAGTCCAGTGGCGATGTACTTTACACCACTCTGTGGTGATGTGAGGCTTACATGCAGCTGCTCGGCCATGGAAGCCCATTCCATGAAGCTCCCAGCGCATAATATTTGTGCTGGAGTTAATGCCAGAGGAAGTTTGGAACTCTGCAGTCAACATGGTGTTGGCGACTTTTATGCAGTATACGCCTCAGCAATTGACGACCCCCCTCTGTTACTTTATGCGGTCTCCCACTTCGTGACTGAATTTCTGTTGTTCCTAAATGCTTCCACTTTGCAATAATACTGCTTAAGGTTGACCAGGAAATATGTAACGTAAGAAATTTCACGAACTAGCTAATTGCAAAGGTGTCATCCTAGGACAGCACCACCCTTAAATTCACTGAGCTCTTCAGAATGACCCATTCATTTACAAATGTTTGTAAGCCTGACTAAATGGCTAGGTGCTTGATTTTATACACTTGTGGCAATGGGTCTGAATGAAACACCTGAATTCAATGATTAAGAGGTGTGTCTAATACTTTTGTCCGTATAGTGTATGCAGTTTTCAGTGGCCACTTTATTAGGTAGACCAAGCTAGTACTGGTTAGGAACGACTTTTGCCTCCAGATCTGCCTTAATCACTGCATTTGGCATAGATAAGTTGAGCCTTCAGAGATTCCTTTTTGCACACCAGTGTCATTTTTGAACTTTTGGTTTTGCACCTCTGGCCTGTCTATTAGCTTTAATAAGTCAAGTCCTTCCCCTCTGTCCTCCCTGATTAACATGGTGTTTTCACCACACAGCTCCCACTGACTGAAAGTGTTTATCTATCACACCATTCTCTGTAAACTCCAGGCACTGTAACCTATGAGAAGTTGTCCAGGAGGGTGGCTGCTTCTGAGATACTTAGATACTTATGTTATTCATATTTATGAATAACAATCACAACCAGCCACACCGTAACTGGACCTCTGGACCATATGTGTCCCTTATGTATTCAGCTACAGCCATATGAACTGCTGTTTGGAGGAGCAGGTGTTTACATGAGCAGGTGTTTGCAATAACAAGCATTACCTATGGACAATGACTGTTAATGCGGCTGCTTGGTTCCTGTTACACACGTATAATCTAAACCATGTGCAATATCTCACAATCTCATATTTCCTACAGTCTTCTTTATCTTAGGATGATGAAAGGTACTTGGCTCTTTTCTCCATTTGACGTTAGCCCCCGTCTCATAATGAAATCGCATCTCATAGCCTGATCCTTCTTTGGCCTCTTCTGTTTTAGCATAAGTTTTTATAGATTTTTCAATTTTTATTTAGACATACAAAAGGACATTTATCCTCTTAGCAGAAGCTGCCGATGGATTAACGGTTCAAATTCCTATGTATACATCTTCTAAATCCCTGTGCATAATTTTCTTATCTCTGCCAGTGGAAGGATCTAGCTTTGTGTAGCTCCAGTCCTGTAATACACCCGAGCTTCTCGGGTTCACACAAATCCGGGGCTCTCGTGCCATGTGTTTGTGGGAGCAGCGTGTCCTGCGGGCTCCTGCGTTGGGGGGTTTCCAGGTAAACCTTGGCCTAACAGTACACCTGCTGGACTCTCTGCAGGTTGTGGTGATGAGTAAGTAGCAGTTACTGCTATCTGTGTAATGCTTCCGGCTCACCACGGAGTTCTCAGCTATACTGTGCATTTCTGGGCCTACCTCATCCTCCCTTTGCCCTTTTGGTTCTCATTCCAGCACACAGCGGGGATCCATGGATTGCTGTTCTTCGTTAATCTACTTCCCTAGGGCTCCCTCCTGGCTGGTCAACCTCTTGCCCTTGCCTTTGTAGCCAGGAGACACAACTCACATCAACAAAACTGCACTCCAGACCCCCCTATTCCTTAGCCAGCTGTAACTTCAACAGCAGGGGCTATCAGAAAAGCAGACATACACACAGCACTGTCAAATGGGCCTCAAAAGAGACTGAAAGGAAGAATCTGGTCACCAGAGTGGGTACTTGTGCTATGTGATGTAGGGACTTTGTGGTAACAGGAGAGGAGGAGTGATAGTTCCCAGTAGTGCAGTGAATTTTAGTGCCAAAACCATCAAAAGATAACAGTCTGCATTAACAAGAGACTTGGAAAACCTCATCAGGAGAATTGTAATTGTAATTGTACCATCAATGGTAGTATTCGGTGTTTTTTCTGATAGTGTATAGTGCCACATCCCTGCTGGATTTCAGTCACAACATTCATTAGAGCTATATTATTCTGCTTTTACAGTGATAATATCAGGCATTCTAGAGGTTGGTGAACCTACATTGTACTGAAATGCTGAAAATACATAGAAACAAACACTGGGACAGGGTTTTCTCTATTCCAATTCCTTCTGAGACTCAGTGTGTCAGACTGGAGTGTAAATGCAGTCATGTGGGCAGAGGCTATATGGGAGAGCTGTTTTCAGTGCTCAGGAAGCGGATACCTCTAATGCACTGAGTGGGCGGGCACTTTTCCCTGTGCTTCTTTACCCTGAATCTGCAGCAGCTCTTATGTTGCACAAATAGACCTAGTGCATCACACAACATTGTAACAGATTCCCAGGTCAAAATTTATGTCTGCCTTTTTTTAGGAGGGTGGTGGGCATATATGCCACTGACACATGTGCTAAGTGTATGCATGTGGGGGTTTATAGGTGTGAGTGAGTTATCATTTTAGTCAACTGTTTTATTCAGAGTAACTCAAGGTTTCTGCTATTGATACTTTTGAATGTTTTCCCAGATAAAATGTGATCTGGCAACAAGGTCCAGCCTGGAATTCGAATTCCTTTGGGATACTGGTCTCTGTTTCTAATTGCTATGCTATTTTTGTCATGATCTGCCTCCGTTTTCCCATCCTTTTCCTAATTGGCCAGCAGATGCCACTGCTAGCGATCCTGTATCCTCCTCTCGTTTCCATTTCCCACAGCTGTTTTCCATTACCTGTGATTAGTCAGTGGATATGGTTAGTGATGGCCAAATGAAGCTTCGTGAACCATTAGCTGTATTTTTTGACCCCACTAGATGGTGCTCTTGGTTTACTTTGGGACATACTTTGAGCCCTTTTTTCAACAGAGAGCACCATTCAGTGGTGTCAGAAGCATAAAGAGAATTTCTCCACAGGGACCGATGAAGTATCAAGCCTGAGTAATTTTTATGAAGGGACATTCATCAAATTGTGCTACCACTTGCATTATAAACTCCCCATCATTCCCATTCCAGTTTGAGCATATTTGCATGTGGTGAAGCATCTGACCTGGCATCAGACTACCTGGTTTCCTTATGTAGCCTGCAGGCCATGCAGGTGTCTGTAGAATGCAAAAAGGACTCTTATTTAAACAGCTGGAAGTCAGTATCTCCAGCCCTCTCTCTTTGCGCTATGAACTGCTAAATTCAGACATACTTCAAAGGCATCCCTGCAGTACTCACCCTTCAGTAGAAAGATCAAACCAAGTCGTCCTAGTGCACATGATGTCGGTGACTAAACAGAATTTTTTTGTAGACTTTTTGGATTTTTCCATAATGAAGAAAACCGACAGGAGCCAAATGAATAAAACAGTATGGAACATAACTGCACTTTCACTTTTGTGGGGCTGAACACTTTCTCATTAGAGCAATAGCTCAGAAAGTATTTCACAGATTGTTTTCAATCTGTGTAGATGTATTGTTTGTGTGAACTAGAACGGGTCACATTTTTTGATAAACTGCACCAAAATTGAAGCAGCGCCACTTGGTGGCAACAAAGGGAAGGGTGACAGCAGACAGCGTTTGACACCGTGAATCTGATAAGTTGAAAAGTATTTGATGGATATTACTACTGCTTCACAGAAATATTATATGGATGAATATCTTCACCTGATTTCATTTTGAGACAAATCACACTAAAATTTAAGCATCAGTACTAGGTGGCAGCAAGGAAGGGAAAGGATGACTGTAGAAGACATTTCATTTTGTGAGAACAGTAATTCTGAAAGTATTTAATGGATCTTTTTCAGATTTCCCAGGAACTTTGTATAGATTACGATCTGAGACTTATTTCATTTTGAGACAAATCGCACCAATATTGAAGTACTGACCTTTAGTGGTGATACATGAATGGACAGAGTCACACAAAATTGGGCTTTTAATAAAGATTTTGCACAGACTGTGGGGGGAGGGTAGTGAACCTGGAGAAAACCCCACATGGAGAACATGCACATTCCATGCACATGAAGCCATGGTGGAACCTCCAACCCCAGAGGCAACACTGCTAACCACCGTATCACCATGCCACCCCCATATCATTGTTCTCAAATTTTTTTAATTAGTTTGAAGACAGGGCCCTCATCATGTCTGCCAAGTGAGCAATTACCTAATTTGTGTACATCTGGCATAAGGAGTTTTTGTAATATAGCGATAGCTATACAGCTAGCTAGCCAATCTTATAATAATAATTTATGTTGTATTTTATTAATCCCCATTATCTAATTTTACATACAGTTGCACCATCCAGACATTACACCATGATATACAGCAGTTTAAATGTTGCTGATAAAATTTTCTGACTGGGGGATCCTAGGTCAGTTGTTGAACGGACTTCTTAGTTCCAACACATTTAAGCAACAAGAAAACAGGGCCTTTAAATGGGACATGTTTAAGGCATAAACCTGCTCATAGCATTGTATTTCTGGAAAACAATACACCAATTATATCATCAAAACATTACACCAATAGTAACATTAAAACCACTGATAGGGGAAGTGAATAACATTGATTGTCTTGTTACAATGGCACCTGTCAAACACGTGCCATCATATATTAGACAAATGAACAGTCAGTTCTTGAAGCGGATTTGTTGGAAACAGGAAAAATGGGCGAGCATAAAGATCTGAGCAATTTTGACAAGGGCCAAATTGTGATGGTTAGATGACTGGGTCAGAACATCCCCCAAAACAGCAGGTCTTGTGGAGTGTTCTCAGTATGCAGTGGTCAGTACCTACCAAAAGTGGTCCAAGGAAGGCCAACCAGTAAACTGGCAACGAGGTCATGGGAGCCCAAGGCCATTGATGCGTGAGGGGAGCAAATGCTAGACCATCTGGTCCAATCCCACAGGAGAGCTACCGTAACACAAATTGCTGAGAATGTTAATGCTGGCTATGATAGAAAGGTGTCAGAATACAGAGTGCATTACAGCTTGCTGGGTGTGGGGCTGTGTAGCTGCAGACCGGTCAGAGTGTCCATGCAGACCCCGTTCTATTGCCGAAAGTGCCTACAATGAGCATCAGAACTGGACCTTCGGCAGAAGCTGGCCTGGTCTGATGAGTCACCTTTTCTGTCACATGGACTGTCAGGTGCATGTGTGTTGTTTAACTGGAGAAGATATTGCCCCACGATGCATTGTAGGAAGACGGCCAACTGGCAGAAGCAGTTTGATGCTCTGGGCAATGTTCTGTTGGGAAACCCTGGGTCCTGGCGCTCATTTGGATGCTACTTTGACATGTACAACTTCCCTAAACATTGCTGCAGACCAAGTACAGCCCTTCGTGGCAATAATATTCCCCAGTGGGGGTGGCCTCTTTCAGCAGGATAATGTGCCCTGCCACACTGCAAAAATTATTCAGGAACTGTTCAAGAAATGTTAATTTTGGGTTCACAGAACAGTCCAATTTCAGCACAGCAGGGAAAACAGAATTTGTTTTGAGATGATTTATTATTAAAACTGCAAACACAAACACTATTAGGGGCGTTTGTAAACCAAAGGCAATGTGTCTGTCAATGTGTCTGTAAACAAAACCTAAGATACACTCATTTGAAAAAAGAAATATGTAAAGTAAATTCAAAATTGGGTGGCGCAGTGGCACAGTGGTTGACACTGTTGTCTCACAGCTCTGGCACCAGGGTGCAAGTCTTCACCGTGGCTACACGTGGGTGCAGTTCGCATGTTCTCCCTGTATCACCTTGGGGTTTCCTCTGGTGTCTCCCCATTGGAGTTCCCAAATTGGAGTTCCCAAATAGGTAACTAGGTGTGCTTGTGAGTGCGCCTTGCTATGGGTTGGTGCCCCATCCTAGGTCGTTCCCTACCTTGTGCCCATACCTTCTAGCATAGGCCCCGGACCCCATGTGCTACTAAACAAGAGAAGCAGGTACAGAAAATTGATAGAAATTAAAAAATGTAATAATCATGATGTTCTCTGCCATCAAGTATGGTTGCTGTAATGATAAACACCCCGATAGCTGTAGTTATTTTTAGTCCCATCTGAATATCCTGGAATAAAGGCCATGAATGCCGCAGGGAGACAAACTCGCAGAGGTGTTTCTGCTTTACTCTGGTCATGCATGCACTTGCATGATGTCGTCTCACGTAAGGCCTCGTCCACACGGACGTTCAAAATGAACGTCGTCTGAATGCCATATGTGTTTTTCCTGCGTTTTGTAGCTGCGTTCGATTGGCGTTTCACTGGCGTTCGCTTGACGCTGTTTAACACCAGCCTGACGCCCAATCTGTAGTCTCGTGTATTTACCTGTGGGGTCAGTAATTACTCTTAAGGTTTCTAATGTATATTTCGAGATTTAAACAAGATGACGAAATCACATATTAAAGTTTTAGTTTTACATTTAAAAATTACTTTCAAA
Source organism: Paramormyrops kingsleyae (assembly GCF_048594095.1). NCBI lineage: Eukaryota > Metazoa > Chordata > Actinopteri > Osteoglossiformes > Mormyridae > Paramormyrops > Paramormyrops kingsleyae. The sequence continues at coordinate 20,949,601 of NC_132802.1, read as the reverse complement.
CATGCATAATTTACGTCTTTCATTTTCAGTTTTTTTGTGATTTTTTTCGGGTTCGGTGTTTCAGCCGCCGTTTTCTGAGTATGTCGCACGGGTAATAAGTAGCCAAAGTTATACTGTACTCTCGAATCCATCCGTAATTGTTGAGGTATTGGAGAGAAGCGGGGTTTATATATTAATTGCTTAAATTTGGGGGGGATCAGCTGCAGTGTGTAAACTAATTTTTAAGCTAGAGGTCCAAGATGCATTTATGTAAATTTAATTTACATCCACACATCCATCAATCTCGATCCCCACTGCTTATCCTGATCGGGGTTGCAAGGCTTTATGATAATTACGGCCGTAATTGCTGTAACACTATAATTATTTATAACGCATGATTTTATGCTGAAATATTTCTACAGCTTTTGTAATTTCGTATTAACTGCAGTTGAACCCTATGAGTAAAGACAGTTGAAAAGAGAAAGCAGATATGGCGCATCAGTTAAATGAGTTTTTCCTTATAGATGTCCAAATTTCCAGTTGCCTACTGAGCTTTTTAAATTGGTATTTTAAGCGAAAATACCAATTTAAATATCAGTTACTCATGATATCGGTATTGTACCAGCAGCTGATTAACTCACTGCTGGTACAATACCGATATTACGAGTATCACATTTTCCGTAAAATGTGGTTTCTCGCAGTTGCCGTACAGAATCGTGGGACATATTCGGTCCTCCAGAACGCCAACCGAACGCCATGTAAATGCAATAGCGTCATTTTCCTCGCGTTCGTCGGGATTTTGACGCCAAGAAAACGTTGCATGGAGCGTTTATTTGAAAGCGTAGCCGGCCGAACGCCGGTGCTGAACGCCCGTGTGGTCGCTTTGATTTGCTCCAATGAGCAGAAAAACGGTCGGCGTTCATTCTGCGCTCACCTGGCGCCACAAACGCCAGAAAAACGCCTGGTACAGACGTCCGTGTGAACGAGGCCTAAGTTAGCACGTTGGATATGTTTCCAGCAACATATCAGAGTTCTGATTAACAGAGCTGACATACAGTCTTGGTCTTATCATGGAATCTCTCTCTCTGCTGGTGTAATTTATAGGGAATGGAAAATGTACCCAAACCACCGATTTTGACTGACTGTAACCAGCATTAGCTGTAACCAACTCACAGCCACAATTAGCATAATGTTTTCCATGCTGAACATCTACCCCCTGCCAATAACTGTATTCATTAGTTTCATTGAGGGTACCGAACTGAAAATGATGAACCGAATCATACATGATGAGTATGTGCACCATAACAGTCTTATTGCATAGTTTTCTGTGCACTTTAGCTATATTATGTGAATGTTTAATAAACAGTTTGTTAAAAAAGATGGGATGGAGTGGATGTGTGTTACATTTGTGTTTGACAAATCATTTATTCCCTATTTGGAAATAGTTATCTGTTTAGTCTACAATACGCGGTTTTTGAATTCATAGCCTAGAATTGAACTTGTGTTTCCCGGACTCGAAGTTGAACTCAGATATGCAGTAATGAACTCAGTCAGTTTAGAAATCAAAATGAGTCTTGGTGCTCAGTATGCCTGACTTTTTGACACAGAGCATCAAGGCTGTGTTCAAAATCACTAGTCACAATCGTAAGGTTGAGCTTGACATCAGATGCTCACTAAAGCTCCTCATCACTGTGGAACCAAGGACCTGAACTGGCAGAGAGAATTTAATGCTAGACAGATTATACCGTGGTCTGAATCTGACCCTTGAGCTGTTTATATAGATCACATTTAAAGCTCCACCATTGATTTAGTAATGATAGTAGATGAACATATGTTTGCAGATTAATAATAATGGAGTAACGTCGGCCAGCTGCATCTTGATGAGCTTAGATTGATGTACTGACAAATGATTCTCTCTTCTGCACTGCTGACAGGTTCTTTAAAGAATGAAGTTTTAATTCCATCTGGACTTGAAACATCGTGAATCTTAATGGAAAATCGAAACTATAAGAATGAAAGAAAGACTTGACAGTGCTCAGATATTTTTCTCTAATGTGAATATGTCCTCCAGCACATCTCCCTTGATGGATAATTCATTCTGTTTCCAAGCTCCACAGATTCACCCAATTTTTTAGCTTTTGGAATCGTCCACACAGCTGCATTAGACTGATGCAAGCAGCTATAATACATTTAATGACTTTTTCCAAAGCAGTAGCGGCCCAATTGCTCCAGCGCAGTGTTTCCCAATCTGCTCCAATCCGGTCCTCGGGGACCCGCAGACATCACTGAGGCACACAGAGAACCACCCTAGAACTGAATGGATCGAGCTAAAGGTTGAACACGGCCATCAATAATAATTACTAACCAAATGAGTTCAGCTCTCTCTGAAAAACTTTCTGGATGTAAGGATATACATTTGTTGAAAGCTGAAAGTCTCTAGGTCTGCCCAGCTAACAGTGAACATTCCCATAACTTTAGCCAGAGTTACCTGTAGGTCTTCTCAAAGTTGGCAGAGAATGTTCCTACTGTAACATAGACAGAACGTTATTTCCACATTTTCAATTTTATCAAAGGTTCTGTCAATGTCAGCACAATAAGATTACCTGAACATCCTTTTAATACAATTCATGTTGAAAAATATTTTTATAATAAATGTTATTTTATATGTTATATAAGTGCTATATGTGCATACTGTGAACACACCACCTGGTCTTTAATCCATTACCTTTAAGATGCAAAGCAACAGTGTCCCCCGCTGCCCTACCATGCCCTGTTTGGTTCTATGTTATTATTCTTAGTTGTAATAATAGTTGTGGTAGAGGAATAATGTTCTGAGAACATCAGGAAAACTGGACACTTTGAACGTTTCCATATCTTAATTTGTAACGTTTATTAAATGTTCCTATAATGATAAATTGCTTTGTTCACGTGATGTTTCGAAGCACTTCGCTTCTTTTTACCTGCAGATTTGCCTTGATGTTATACGTACAACCAGCTGAGAATTAGTTATTATAAAGTAGCGCGATACACAGAGGCATGCTGGGACTGGCAGCTGTCCTGCCAGCAGGCAGGCAGCTTGGGAAAATCGTGTGGGGCTAGATGTCTAACACAGCAGTCTGCTCATAGTTCCACATAGGGACTCCACTGGTTAGTGCTGCTTTCCTCCAGTGAGCAGAGGGCTTTCAAGCTCACATCAAAACTGCTCGAATCCCTAAAGCCAATTGGCCAGAACAGTAGAGCCATCTGTGAGGATACCTGCTGACAGTTAGGACTGGTAGTGCTGCTGGCCACTGGGTTGGAAGCAAAAGTAATTATCCCTTTGCACTTGCCAGAATGGCAGATCATATCAAAAACACATTTAGGGTTCTGTTTTCTGGACCCTCTTTAGCATTCCTTATAATAATCACTTATAATTACAGTAGACCCCCCCCCCCCCCCCCGTATCCATGGGTGATACATTCCAAGACCTATTGTGGATGGCCAAAGCTGCAGATAATGGCAAACCATCTGTGGACTCCATACATCACGTGATTTTCATGTACATACATATCATAAAGGTTAACTGATCAAATTATGCACAGTAAGACAATACCAACATTAAACAGAGTAATAACAAAGTACATTGTTCATTATCATACAGTTCTGTACTCTCGCTATCTCTCAGATGGAAGGGATTCTTCCGTTTCAGCCTAATTCTCCAGATACGGTATGGCAATGAAAATAAAATGTCATGTATCAAGGGATGACAGAGCAATGAAAATCATGCTTATACACCCCTCAAAGCACAGAGGGACAATGGAAAAAACACAGGCTACTGTTACAAGTTTTACAAATAAAAATATAGTATCATGTACTTATACATAACCTGTAATGGAGGCCTGGCGGATTTCGGACTCACTGGGCCCATGGTTTGAGACTTAAGGGTAGAGAGGCAGAAGTGGTACCACTGTGTGGTGGCATGTGGCTCAGTGAGCTAAGCATCTGTGCTTGTGATTGGAAGGTTGCTGGTTTGAGCCCAACTTTGACAGAATTGTTAAGTTCATGGGCCCTTGAGCAAAGGCCCTTAACCCCCAGCTCCATGGTGGCTGCCCTTCACTGCCAATCTTTTTCACTCTTACCTACATGTATGTCATTTGACCACAAGTGTTATCCTGAAAAGAAAAAGTCAACCTTTCCTGTTTCCCTTTGCACACGATATCAATCCATGCTAAACACTTTGCTTTAGAACTTAGAGAACGGTAACGACATCAATAGGAGTTACTTTACTTTTCTGATGGTTCTATTTCTTATCCAGCATGTTGACCGAATTCTCAAAGGAAGGATATAATTGACCATTTGCAAGAGACTTAAACTAGGCTGATAAAGGCAGATTCAATTAACCTTCTATGTGACACCTTGATTTCAATCAATGTGGATTGAAATGATGTTGTGGATGGTTGACAGTCACCTTATCTATCAAAGATAATTAGCAGTTGTTGTTACGTTATCTTGATCCAAATATGGTGACATTCAAGTGGAATAACTATAGTGAGGGATACAGTAGTGCCTAACCCAATCATGAAATTGTTCCCTTTTGCATTACATAGGCCTACTGCTGTCCATGGGTGATATTTGTGGATGACTGTGCACCTCCGCTTCATTTCATATGTGGTTGTGTGTAGATGCAGGTTTTGAAATATCCCTGCAAAGACAGTAACTCATGAAAACTAAACACTGTCAGGCAAACTCACAATTTTTTCCCCTGCAACTCCATTTGCTGTTTAAACAAAATATAAAAATACCAGCATTTTTGCTTGATGTGGGCCTTCTGGTTTTGTATTTTGTTGCACTGAGAGTTTCAGAATGATTCGATTTATTGAAATGAGTCAAAGGGAATACCTATGAACTCTTTGAGTGCATGTTTCCAAAATGCTACAGTAAACTCCTTCTGTTCTCCTCAATTATTACAGGGGTACCCTGCCTGGACTGTAGTCTTACTCCAACAGGGGCAATGCTCTGAAGGGGAATCCTTGGCTACCATGAAAGGGTTGGGAATCAACCGTAACCGTCACCTGTCTGATTCCTGCGAACCATCGTCAGGCTTGCCGGAGGTCATGTACCCCCTGGCCCCTGACCCCCGGAGCCCCTTCCTCCTGAGCCCCACCATAGACCACTATGGTACCATGGACTCTCACCACTTCCCCCCTACCAGCCCCACCTCTCTGCCCCCTGAGTGCATGCTACCCCTCCACAACCAGATGACTAACAGCAGCACCTTCCCTCGAATCCATTACAGTTCTGAGTTTGCGCCCAGCTCCATGCCGGGCATCCCCTCAGCAAACCTGGGAACCTCGATGCCCTTTGGTATGAGTGTCGGCATGAGCGTGGGTGTGGGAGGGACCCCTCTCATCACCAGCGGTTCAGCTACCATCTCCGCAGCCAGCAAGATCAACAGGCTCCCTGCCAACCTGCTGGATCAGTTTGAGAAGCAGCTTCCCGTGCAGCGGGACGGATTCAGCACCCTGCAGTTCCACCGCAACCGGACGTCGAAGCAGCGCAGCGAGAGCCCGGGCCGCATCCGTTATCTGGTGCACTCGGTGCAGAAGCTCTTCGCTAAGTCGCAGTCACTTGAGGCCTCCATCAAGGGAAACCTCAATGGACGTGCTGCAGAAGGTAAGCGTGGCCGGCGCAGCAAGAGCAAAGACCGGGCAAAGACCGAAAGCGCCAAGAGGCGGAACCGCTCTAATATACTGGGCTTGTGGAGCTCCGAGGACAATCTGGATGATGATGCTGGTGGCTGCCACGCCCCAGTGGCCATGATGACTCTGGGCCGTTCCGCACCTGAAAGCCAGGGGGCGCCAAAGGTCTTTCCACAGGGCTACAACACCATTAGTGAAAACACACTGAAAGCCTCTAAGAGCAACAATGACCTCAAGGTCCAGGTGTGTCCACCGTTTCCTGTGCCTGTGGATGGAACCGGGGATGGGAATGGTGGAGAAGCTGTCGAAAACAAGGTGGTGAAACGCAGCTCCTGGTCCACCCTGACCCTCAGCCAGGCTAGGCAGGTCTGCCAGATGGGGTCGGCCACAATTGATAAATCACTGCTCAAGTCCAAGTCCTGTCACCAGGACCTGACGTGTCGTTACCTGCAGGTAAGAGGACATGTTTGTCTTTGTAAATAACATTTACCAAAAAAATTCACCTTTCCTTTCCATTGTCATGCATTTTTATTATATTATAATAATGGTTCTTCTCCAAAGCTGTCAAGGGAAAGCTTAGTAATATATTTCCTTATACATAGAAGTTTTATTATAAATGGGTGATGTTGCAGTTAAGAAGTGTGCATGTGCTGCCCATGTTTGCACAGATTTTCACCTGTTACTCTGGTAACTCTGAGTTGCCTGTTGTGTAAGTGTGTAAGTGTATGATCTTTGATGTATTGGTCTCTAATACCCTGTGCTTGTGCAGTGGGTAAGTGGTTATGGAAAATGATTGGATTAATATAAAATTTGCTTTTCCGAATTGTTTGGTAAATAATCAGCCACTTATCCAGCACCAGGTTGCAGAAGGTTTAGAGCAGGGGTCTCCAACTCCAGTCCTGGAGAGCTACTGTCCAATAGGTTTTCTATCCTACCCGGTTTCTGATGAGTCACACCTATACTCAAGTAAATACCAGGAGCAGGTGTGGTTCATCAGAAGCCAAGTAGGATAGAAAACCTACTGTACAGTAGCTCTCCAGGACCGGACTTGGAGATCCCTGGTTTAGAGCCTATCATATGCAGTGTAGGGTACCAGGGAGGGGACACCCTGGATTTAATGCCAGTCCATCGCAGGGAACAAGCATGCACATATTCCCATGCATAATCACACACGGCGGTCAATTTTAAGATACCAGTTCACCTAACTGCATGGGCTCTGTTTTGACAATCTAATGCAAGGCGCAAAGCGGAACTAACAGTCATGGGCGTGTCCTGATCCATGTCCCTGTTTTACGGGACTTTTACAGACTTTGTGCCAGAGCAAGGCAAAAAAAAAGGTTGTCCTACCTCTCTAATTATTCAGAGGCGTGTTTTGGCCATAACAAGCAATTAACCAATCAGAATGGCGCGTCACCTCAGCAGCGGCGCATGATCTACGACGGATTATTATTACAATGGCGCGTTTGCCTGGCTTTTCGGCCGAGGAAACAGACATACTCGTGCGCAAAGTGAAAATGCGGGAGCACGTCGTCTACGGGAGCAGCATTGTTCCACCAAAGCCTATCGAGATGAAGGTGCCGTGTCTTTGTTTTCTGGCATCACCAGATCATCCGCTTCCGAAAGCGGTATAATGAAATTAGAAGACGGTAGAAGCTCGCTGCTGAACGAGAGCAGCGGCTGGAGACGGGGAATTAATTATGCGTGTGTGATTTTTTTCTATTTTAATTTTGGGTCTGCAGTTCACGAAATATAAATGAAAGTAGTTCTAATGTGCTTAAATTGTTCAAATAAAAGACAATATGGCTGTTATTTTTATAATCTCACAACTGCGATTCCTTACCGGGGTATACAGACGATTCAGCTCTTCTGACAGCTGACCCCTCCTTGCCCGTGCTGCTGCCCATACACTCCTTTGTTGCCATCGGCGCATGCAGTTCAGCAACACGCCTTCTAAAGTCCTCTAATGTGTCCTCATTTATGTCCAGCAGACATTCATCACGCATGGCAATGTTACGCCACATACAGCATGCTACGTTGTAATACTCCACCTGGCTTATCTAAATATTTGAAATGCATTTTCAGCATTCAGATGTCCTTTCAATTACAGTACGTGCTTAATTCTGATAATGAACTCAAAAGGTTTTTTGATTTGTTCCTTACTTAATATATATTGTTTTCTTTTGGTGTTTTATTGAACAGTATGATTACGTGAAAGGACCAGTTGTGCCCTATAATAAAACGTACATAAAATACAATAATCTCGAGGGTGTGACCTGTGTCCGTAACAAGCGTCATGCACCCATACTTTTCTAAAATGCGCCGCTTAAATATAATTTAATAATGCACCGCTGACTTGAGACGTGGTCTTCGTTGGTCAAAGGTGCAGTACGTGTCATTTCGCTGCCTTAATATAGCAACGCGACGACAATGCGCCCAGCTACGCCTCGTTTGAAAAACGCCGCTCCTACGAGCCGAAAGCGGGTGCAAAATCATGTACTATTTTGACGACATGCCTGCCTGTCGTGAAAATGAGCAATACGATGGTGCGAAACTAGCAAAACCACTTTGCGCAGGTGGTAAATTGAGTCTCATGTCCTTGAACTGCAGAAGGAGAGTGGAATACCAAGGTAACACAGGAGTCATATGCCAACCCCACACATACACTGTACCACTCCACAGTTTAAATGTTACTCGGATATATAAATAGAGTATTTACTGTAAGAGAGCTCTGGTGGTTACATAGCGGGTATGTGACAGGGACCAGTGTAATAATGTCAGGTGATCATAGCCAAATTGGCTGCTTATGAGGAATGTGTCCTGCAGGCGGGCGAATGGAACAACACGCTGGGCCGCACCCGGGGCTCCAGTGAAATCCCATGCCGGCGAATGCGCAGCGGCAGCTACGTGAAGGCCATGGGGGACCAGGAGAACAGCGAGGACTCAGAGGGCAGCCCCAAACCCTCGCCCAAGATGGCAGGCCGCCGCCAGAGCTACCTGAAAGCCACCCAGCAGTCTCTGAGCGAGCAACTGCCATTACGCAAGTAAGCCCCCCCACTCATATATATATATTTTTTTGCTCATGGATTATTTTAACAGGTCATGAAGGGATCTGGTAATCATGCATGCAGATCTTTATTTTATAGAAGGCCCAAAAATGAGTGTGAATGAAGCTTTGCAATGATATAGTTCTAAGTGCATTAAACTTCACATCTAGGTGTATTGTACAATTTCCATCCATCCATCCATCCAACCAATGTATACCACTAACCATCCAGTAAAAGATTACAACCTTTGTGATTTAGGATTATTGGTTTTTGGTTTCAGGTTATAGACCCCCGATAGCAGCATCCAACAGGATCCCACACATGTGTAGATGTTCACTTGTGCATTCCAGGATCTGTTTTCCTCTTCACCTATAATGATTAACAGCTGTTTCCATGGCTTGCTGGCAGGTGGTTCTGTCTGTTTGTTTGACGGTTTGTTGCTGTGAAGATATGTTAGGGAGTGAGCAAGATAGATGCCCAGTTTGGTGGTGATTTTGATCCTCCTGTTCTGTTCTCATGTGCCCTCAGAATGTTCTCCTGATACACCACAGGCAGACAATGTGCACTTGAAACTTGGTTTCAGACATTGACTATGGCCATCTGTGTCAGGGGGGTAATTTTGTTTTGTCCTTTCTGCACAGTTGTCTCCCTTCTTTGCAAGAACTCTCCACCAATCGCAGCCTGGACAACCTGGACTGTATCAGTGGACCACCCAGTGCAACTTTCCCAAACTGGGATGAGGAGGACTTCAGTCTGGGCTGCAACACGCTTGGCAAAATTGGCTGCGTCACTAAGGTCAGTGCCCTCACTTCAGCCCCCACGTACCCTGCTGTTAAGCCTCTGGGTCACCTACAGTCCAAGGGAACAGCTCTACAGTGAGCTCTCCTCCTAAAGCTAGGCTGTCTTATTCCCCATGGTGCTCTTCTGCACCAGACCGATACCAGCAATTAACACAATTAGCACACTGAAAACTCTCCAATCTGTTCCCTTTACCAACATCAGTAGGGTAATTGCCATGCAAATCTGATTCCTAATGGAAGGACCCACACTTAACTAATGATTGCGCAGGAATTTTTATGTTCTTTAAATCACAAGGCTCCATTAAAGCGGGTAGCATTTAGACCATTCAGTTCCGCTATTTTTTGTCTCAACCCCCCTAAAATTATTTTTCTATAACTATAGCGATTTGTCCCATATTTTTGTATATATTTCGTGGTACTTTGGCTCAGCATACATTATTGTGGAAGCCCCCTACTCAGAAAATGTAACACTGGGGAGGGGTGTACCATATTTCTTCAGGGGGCTCAGCCCCTGTAACAGTAAAATCCTAGAAACACCACAGGTATAATACTAGAAAAGGTTTTACTTTTTCAAGCTTTGGTTAAGTGAACACAGTATTTTTAGATTATCAACATTTTTTTAGATCATCAACATGCAGCAGAATGAATTTAAATTTCTTATGAAATATTCATAGAAAACACCATCAGCTACGTCAAACTATTTGGAGAAATGAACTGTGGGGCAGCCTGCATATTGGGGAAGGGGGGGGGGCAGGGGCAATGAGATGTCTTTGTAAATCATTCTGAGAAGCAATAAGGCCAAGTTATAGACTCTGCTTTCCTTCCAGCTTTCCTGGGCTGCTGATCTCCAAAGACACCCCCGGGGCAGATTTTACTTTGTCACACTTATGTACACTAAGCCAATATTGAAGATAAATATTGACCTTGCTATACATATATATTGCACGCTACATAATTTGTGATGTAGCTCAGAGCTCAACAGGCCCCTGCTGAGTAGCACCAAATCCAGTCTAACGTGACGTGATCCCCAAGCAAGATCACTGGCACGTCTGTGGTACATGATCCCCAGATCGATTGCTATTGGATGGCAGTTATTTTGAGGAATGATATGGTTGCAAGGGAAACTTCAAGGTACATTTACAGGAAAAAAGAAAACAAAAAAAGGCTATTATTGATTAGACTGGTAGATGCAGTCTCAGTGCTAATAGGAGCAGAACACTTGTAGGAGAACCAAAATGATGCCCTGTCTTTCCAGGTGTCTGAGGACAAAAGACCTTCAGACCTGTACCTTCCTGAGGGGTGACTGCTGTCTGTACAGTCCTGGGGTGAGTTTCCCGAAGCCTTCTTAACGCTACGTCGTTCGTTAGTTCTATCTTTTAACACAGAACTTAAGAACGATGTAGCGTTAAGAACGCTTCGGGAAACTCATCCCTGGTCACTCTGTCTCCCACTCTCTACGGGCTTCTCCTGTGCTGTTTTTTAGGCAGCCACACGGGACGGTGCCGTGTCCACAATGCAAATGACATTGTTGGTGCCAGTGTTGGGAGAGTTACATTTGAAATGTAATAGGTTACAGATTAACCCACATTGTTTGGAAAAATGCCACAGAAGGCATTTCTATATGTGAAAAGATGCAAAGCAACAAAATGAATGTTATATTCTACATATAAGCTTTTTTTTACCAAAAACAATATATTCGGATGTAACCCCTTTTGTAATCATCAACATTTTGATTAGTAACTGTAATTTAATTACACATTTTTTTCCCATTAACTAATGGAGTACAATTTAATTTATTTCGTAATTTAATTATGTAACACTGTTACCAAAGGTGGATAGTGCTATCGTTCGGCAACTGTAGGGTTGCAGGTTTGAGCCCTGGTTCCTCCTGACCCCATCAAAGTGTCTTTGAGCAAGACACTGAACCCCAAATTGCTCCCGGTGTGCAGGTTGGCGTCTTGCTTGACAGCCTCAGCCACAGGTGTGTGGATGTGTGTGTGGATGGGTGTGTGGATGTGAGTGTGGATGGGTGAATGTGAGGCATGAGTTGTAAAGCGCTTTGAGTGCTCATAGGAGTAGAAAAGCGCTATATAAATGCAATCCATTTACCATTTAGCTCAGGTCCAGAAAGTAAAAATCCAAACCAAGATTTTGTTTCTACCACCCAGTTGGGACTCTTTGTACTCAGCTGGTTGGTTGAAACATAATTCTGGTCTGGATTTTTACTTTCTGAACTTGAACTATATACCTCTATAACTAACTACTTCCCAGCACTGGTCGGTGCTTAGCTGTGATGTGGTATCATCAGTTCTGTGACAGCACAGGGAGCTTCTCCTTCCTCAGTTATGAAGACGTGAGCAGAACTTCGGCTGAGCAGTTATTCCTCAGTGGTTGGTGTTAGAGGCATAAAAATCGTAGTGTAGTGACTTGGCATGGATTCAGTAGAAATGGTGTCAGAATCTCTGCTAGGTGATGTGTTTACTGAGAGTGTGAATATAAGCTATTTTAGCAGATATGACCGTCTATGTTATCAGCAGCTCCACAAGGCCACCTTTCCAAACTGTGGGTGGATCTCCTTTTTCTACTGCCAGAATATTATATCGCCTTCCACCTGCTAATGGCTAGGCTAGCAGTGCTCTTTGTGTCACATTAGTGTATTTCAGTATGAGACCTCGTCCCAGGCCTAATATGCCTCACAGACCCGGCCTGACTACACACATTCCTGCCAGGCCACCCAGCGGCAATCGAGTGCCTCAGGGAGGACACTTTGAGCTACTTCATGTTTCATAAACTATACTTTAAAACTGAAAGGCTCCTGAACTTCATCAAATAGTTCAGCTCTTCTTGAGCTTTGACTGCTTTGTTTGCTTGATTGAAAGACTCATCCAGCTGTTTCACATTAACATCAGTGGAATGTGCATGATCATAGGAGATTCAGTACACAGCAAGATCTTGGTGCATGAGTGAAATCCAGATCCCTTTAATGGAAATGGTATCTTTCAAATCCTGTCCTGGCTCAAAATGTCCTCTGTGACATGGATGAGCTGGTAACCCCAGCACGGCCTCATGCCATATGTCCTTCCAGATGCAGGTTCCAGAGGTGGGCCAGACCGCTGTGGACACCTACCAGGATTCGCCGTTTGGTGAAGGCAGCATGCAGCCGGCCACAGAAGCAGTGGAGCTGCCATCAGCCACCTGCTTCCGCTCACGATCGCACAGTTACTTGCGTGCCATACAGGCTGGCTGTTCCCAGGATGAGGACACTGGCTCCCTGGACTCTGACTCACCTCCACCCACCGCCACCACTGTTCGAACGTACAGCTCCAGCACCAGTGAGTACCAAGGCTATTTCCTCCCCCAAACTCTACTTAGCAGTCATCTTGAACAGTGTAGCATAGTGTGCAATGGGTCTGATGTGACATTTCCTCATGATAAACCAGCTCCAGATAAAGCCACAGTTCACTAAATCTAATATCTGAGCAATTGCTAGGTAGGCCAGTGACTGCAAGATTCTGTGAAAACACATTAGTTATGGCTGAAATTTAGCAGGTTATGGGTAGAATTTAGCAGAATTTATTAATGTTTTTCAGATTTTACATAAAAAATTTGCATGTTTTTCAGAGAGATATGCACTAACAAAACTAATTAATTTGACTAGCTCTGCATAAACAATTTACATTTCAATTTTTGTCAAGCATGTAGATTTTTTATGAGTTCTATGACTATGCTGCTTTATTTGTATTCTCAACATGGGAAATACATATGATTTTGGGATTGGTCAACTGGATCTTCTTAAAACTTTTTCAGACTTTGCAGACACAATGTCTGGGTACTGATCTGGAACTAATTTTCACACAAATTGCCCCAAAATCGAAGTAGTGCAGCATTGTTATAGCAACAGATACTTGATATCATTAGTGCAATAACTCAAAAAGTATTGAATGGACCTTTTTTCAATTTTGCAGACACATTGTGTGGGTGAAGATCTGCACGTGATGAAATTTAGGAATAAAGTAAAACACTGCCACATATTGACAGCAAAGGACTGCAGAAGACATGTTTTCAGACTTCCCAGGAACATTGTATATCTGAGGCCTATTTGACTTCAAGGCAAATCACACCAAAACTGAAGCAGTATCATTTAGTTGTGGGAAAATGAAAGGACAGCCACAGACACAGATCTGGTGAGCCTGATTACATTGAGACAAGTTGGACACAGCTGGGCTTTTAATAAAGATGTTTTGGAGAGGTGGGGAGAATGTGGAGGGAGGAGTAGAGATTGTAGAGATTGGGGGGTGTGAGGAGTATGGAGTAGATGGGGGGAGGGGTGACGGGGCCATCCAGGGGATACATTGTTGTTGTTCATACAGTATTTATTTCTTACTGTGCTTTCAAAGTCCTTCAAAAATGATTTCACTGGTGTTTGCATTATGGGTCCTATTGCTGAAGAAGACCACCTTAGTGTATTGCTTTGTGTTGCCCAAAAAAAGATACTTGTCACATGGATCTATCAGCCATCCTAACCAAAGCAAGTCATCAAAGATGATGAATGTAACATGGTTTCTTTGGGAATAGCATGACCATCCCATGCCTCCGAGGGTTTATGTTTGAATACTCTTCTGGAGGGGGTTCCCACAGGTTTCTTGTTCACTGTGATAGTTGAATTTGGAGGTTGCATTGCCTTTAGTATGACTACGTGAATATCAGCCTGTCCTGCATTCTAGTGATCACTGAAAATGAATAGAAGCTGAAAGCAACCAAAAAGCACGTAAAACTTGTGCTCTGATGATTCTACTCTGCGCAGTGACTCACTGTTAGTCATTTCTGGTTCCCTTTTCTAACTGTCTCACATATGCGCACACATACACATTTTGGATGACTGCTGTTGTGCCTTTGGGAACAACTGGTGAGGAGAAACTGGAAATGGGGATGAAGAACCGTGAGTGGAACACTTACATGCTGAGTTTAGAAGTCAAACCAAAAGCAAAAAATTCTGACTGTGACTGAATTCTGACCTTAGGAGAGAGGGGGTAAGTGGACAGAGTCATAGAAATGCTTTGCATCACTGGCCTTTCCTGTTTATGTGAAGAGAAGAGATATGTTGTTATGGCATTTTATTCTATTAGTGGTTCTGGCTTCCAGCTGTATGGAGTGGCTGTTCTACATGCATATTTTGGCCTTTTATTATTTTCAGTGCATAGTATTTAATACTCCAATTTTCCAGATAAGATGTAAGCATTAATATAAATGTATATAAAAATAATGGATTTTTCCGCTATTATCAGGTTGTAATTTGAATGCCATAGTTACATAACTCATGTGCAGATAATGTGAGGTGCATAAACCATTAGCGCCTAATTTAATACTTCAGGAGATTCTGGCAGATGCAAAGCCAGGCAGCAGCATGGAAAATGTGGCTATTTTTTAATCTAATACTTAATGAGTAGTACAGATCTTTGAGTTCAGTTACACTGTGTTAACCTCAAAAACACCAAAGTAAAATACCCATTTGTACTAAATATGAAACACTTTATCTTGACCACCTCAATTGTGTCTGTTAGTCACCACAAACACTGCAGTAAGCCCCTTTACTACAACTGGTTGGGTGGGGGGAGGCGGTTATGGTGAAAAAATGGTGCACTGGGTTTGCTGTGTGCATCTAACATCCACTGTGGCCCAGAAGTCTGGCCACCAATAGAAGCAATGCATTATCCAAAGTGTACGTGCAAAATTCATCTTCCTTTGTGTAGATAACGAATGGTTATTTGCCGACTTTTAAAAACTAGTGATATACCGATAAGGACATTTCTGCCCGATACCGATAACATGAGACCATAAAAAATTTACAAACGAGAGGAGGCCATTCGGCCCGTCAAGCTTGTTTGGGGAGATGGCCCATTATTTTGAAAACTGACACTGATACCAATTGTTTGGGAGATTCTGCTTAAATAAGTTTAAAGGGACACTCCACCAAAATAAATTAAAAAATGAATTCATTACATTCCAAAGATATGAAAAAGTATTTATTTTTTAGTAAAAAAATAAATAAAAATAAAACCATACTACAACAGTCCCAGAGCATTCTATTTTATGACTGTACACATGTTACGTATAACAGAGAAGGGCTGATCATCAGCTATCATTATCAATAAACTCCATAATTTCCCAAGTAATATCTTTTGATTTTGCACTGTGTGCACTGATTTTTATTTTGCTATCAAATGCTTGTGTTTCTGACGGACTTGCATCTTTCAGCAGTACTGTACGCTTCCCTATTGGAACAGATTTGTTTCTCAGAAACTTTTCATACTTTTCACTGTATCCCCTATTAAGGTGAGTGATTGAAATGTTTATTAGTAGATCCTCCTCATGACATTTTAGCAGAGCAATGTTTGCAAAATGCATTTCTAATAATTCCATATAGCAGACGTTTTTCTGTTTAGCACATGGTTGTGCAAAGCACTACAGGTCACCATTTTACAGGGAATTATTGGGGGTAAATATGGTCTCATTTTTAGCCATCAACCAATGGCCGATTGTTGCTGTACCAGCTGATACCGTCAGCTGGCCAATACAATCGGTGCATCTCTAATAAAAACCAATATGGTGGAATAACAACCACGTCGTCCACCACCTCCCCTATCTAATCCCTACTCCTTTCACACCATCAACCTCAATCTCTGCCCCCTCCACACTTTCCCCACTTCTCCAAAAACATCTTTATCAAAATCCCAACTCTCTAGCTGTCCTTGTATGTGCCACCATTTAATGCCACTGCTTTAATTTTAGCATGACTTGTCTCAAACAGTTATACAGTGTATAAGTTCAAAAAAGGCGAATCAAATACTTATAGAGTTATAAACAATAATAGCAAGTGTCTTCTGCAGCTACCCTTTCCTTCCTTTGCTGTCACCTAGCACAATGGCTTCAATTTTTGTGCAATCTTTCTTAAAATGAAATTAGGTGTCCATTACCCATGTAATGTTGTTGTGAAGTAGCAGTAACGTCCATCAAATAGATCTGAATTATCACATTTACAAGGTCAAGTGTCTTCTGCAGTCATGCTTCATTTTGCTTCCACTAAGCAGGGTTACTTTGATTTAGGTGCAATTTAAAATACTTAAATACTTTTTGAGTTATTGTGCTAATAAGATCAAATGTCTGAGACGGCCCTTTACTTTGCTATCACTATGCAGCGCTGCTTCAGTTTGGTGTGATAATTGTAGTTATGCCTATCTTTTTCTGTATTCACCAGACAGGAAATATATATGGTTTTGGGACTGGTCCAAGGACGGATTATGGGTTGTGTGGGCCCCTGTGCAAAACGTTCGCGAGGGCCCCCCCCCCCCCCCACCACCACAACCACCACAATTCAAGGGCCCTTGGCAGCCAAACGCCCTCCCTCCATGTTTCCATCAGAGGCCCTATAGGGTCAGGGGCCCTTGTAGGCAGAGGATCAAAGAAATACATCCTCTAAAATAGACAAACGAAAATACATTGTTGATAAGCGTTGCAAATTGTTTTGGGTTAGGGGCCCCATGGGCCCCCTGCACCCCAAGGGCCCCTGGGCAGCGGCCCCGCTGGCCCGGTCCGTAATCCGTCCCTGGACTGGTCTGCCTCTGCAGTTACTTATTTCATTAGTGCGATAACATAATTTTTTGAGAATTTTTTTTCAACCTTGTACATTGTAAGAGTGAAGGTGTGGAGCTAATCAAATTTTGAGAAATTGAAGCAGAGTTGACAGTGTTTGGGGGGGGGTGTAATGTATTCCATGACATTGCAATGGTCACACATGCAATAGTCATGTACATTGTGAAAGGGTATGATGTAAGAAAGAAGAAAACTCTGTTCATGTACATAACTTTCATCCTGAGTTCTGCATGCGTGCTGATTGGCCTTAATAATGCATGGATTCATAATGAAATAACTAACACACTCTTAATTCGTCTGTTCTGTTCAATCTGTATCACTGCACAAACACGTTAAATATGAAAAGACGCCACTTGCAAGACCCCAAAATATCTTATTTAAAACACACATTGTATATTGATATTATTGATATAATTAGTCTGTTTCCTGTATTTGATCTTTATTGGATCTTCTTATCAATTCACAAAAATATTATGTATGTTATATATGGATGAAAATCTACACCTTACAATCTGCACTGGCTACAGCTGAAACACATCACCTCAATATTGAAACAGCAGTGATAAGTGGCAGCAGATGACGGAAACTGCAGCGATGGGGGCAGCAAAGGGCAAAACAGGAGGCTGCAGCAGCCCTCTTGTGTGCACCAGCCATCTGCAGACCAGATGTGTCCCGTGGATCTTTTCGCAGACTTTCCAGGAACATTGTACAAGTCAGTGATTGTGAAACGGTGGGATGCGAGATGATTTCCTGTTTATTATAAAATAATGCTTATAATTTCTTTTCATTGCCAGCCCCCTCTCGACAGATTTTATCAGTAGTCATCCAGTAGCAGGTTGATGAAATTTATCATGGGGGAATTTAATTAAAGGTGGGCATTAAGGATTTTCTGGTGTATGGTAGCCTTGGGCGAGGTTATAGTAATATTTTGGTTGTACTGCGGTATTTTTGCTCAGAGAAATTTATTGTGGATATCACTCCCCCTCCCCCCTCAGCTAGGCAAAATTTATCGTGGGGAAATGTAATTGTGTCACTAAAGCCCTAGTCCTAGTCATTTGTAGCACATGAAAGAACAGGTGCAGATCTGGTGAACCTGATTACATTACAAGTCACCCCAATCAAGTGGTCCTGGGGTGCCGGATGATAGGCCTGACCATGCACTTGGACCCCAGCGGGGGGGCAGGGGGTTGCTGGCTGTGACACTTGCTGAGCTTGCCGGTGCAGATTAGCAGAATGAAATTACATTGTTTTTTATGCCATGGAAAACAAAACAGCAACCCACAGACCTGATTTAATTATAAATTATTAAAATGTCACAGGCCATCAAAATGGTTTGTCATCCACAAAGTCGTCAGCCATGATTTACATTTAAATGGTAAGTGTTTTTGGTATTAAATTGTTAGGTTTTTTTGATGGAGTAATGTAGTCTTTATTAGCTTATTCAGTAAATTAATCTTTAGATTAGTCAACTGATTGAGTGGGCAGTGGTGTCTTAATGGTCAGGGAAGCACACCTGTAATTGAAAGGTTGCTGGTTTGAATCCCCGACTAGCAAGGCATCACTGAGCAAGGTGCCGTCCCCAAGCACTGCTCCCCGGGCGCTGAATTAGCTGCCCCCTGCTACAGTATGTCACGACGTCACATATGGGTTAAATGCAGAGGACACATTTCGTTATTGTGCACTGTGGTGTGTCAACAATGGCCACTGATCACCAAATTCAAAACACAAAAAAAATATCAGCAGATTAATCGACACAAAAATAATCGTTTGGTGCAGCCTTCGATTTTATAAATACCCCAAAGTGCCAGTTGGTCAGTTTGTTTTGCCAACTAATTGGTGGGGAAATACTGTACAAACTGGCATGTCAGTGGAATAGGTATAGTATCAGAGTTGTGGAAGGAGTGCAGGAGGATGGGTGGGAAGATGAGGTAACGGGGCTGTCCCGGGAATACATTGTTGTCGTTCTGTTATGGTAGTAACAATATGCTGCCATAATGCAACAATTTTTATCTGTAGAGAAGTGCATTGTGCTTTAAGCTGCAGGTTTCTGAACCTCAGAGGGCTGCATGGACAAAGAAGAATTGTGTTAATTCTGTGTTGTGTTAATTGGCTGTTCTTGTTCACAATACATCCAGGCCTCAGCAAGAAAGTTTTTGTGGTCAGTGTAAAGCTGCCCTTATCTACTGTAGATATACTAAAAAAAACATAGCATTTGTAACTGGATCTGTACCAATTATGTCAAATGTGTCACATTATCCCTTTCATGCGTGATAAAATAAAGCATCAACAAGAACGATCAAACCAATGATAATAACAACAACAATAATGAAGATGATAATGATAATCGCGATGATGATAATGATGAGAAATTTAGCAGGTTATTTAGCTACAAAAGATATTTTAATTCAGGCAAATTGCCATCAGAATTTGTGACTGTAAAGCACATAATTCATTAGCATATATATAATTAGCATATAAGTAATAGCATGACATTATAATATGACTGGAAATCCTGGAATTGTCATCTTCTCTCTCTTTTTTGTGTGAATACATGTCACGTGTTCCTGCAATATTTGTCTTATCGTGGAAACAAAAGCGCTAGCAGCGAATCAAAACCGCGATGCTTACGTTGTGTTATGGGCGGAGTCACCTTGGTGGGCGGTGCATACATTAAGTAGCGGGAAATAATGACATAAGAGGTATCCAATAGAATATGCAGTCTGGAAGCAGTTGCCCAATCGCATGAAGCGTGGGCTAGATTCGATGGAGGCGTTTCTTACGTAGGTTGGGAGGGGCGGCGGGATGATAGAGAATAAATATAAAACGATTTGCGTGTCATCTGAATGGACGGCGGCAGCCTTTAAGGTGGATTTTCAGAGACTCGTGCTCCAATCCTGTGCGGGAGCGGTCCCCATCTCCCCCCGGTCTTCTTTTCACTACGTGGACCTGCGAGATGGATGTTGCATGACTTTACTTAGGCTAAAATTTGCGCTTTCGTGTAGTAAAACGGGATAGCAGCCGTGGTTCCTTTGACTTGCATTAGCCGTGTCATGGACCTGAGATGCCGAAGCTCCAGGTTTGATTGCCCATCAAACAAGGAGGAAGAGGAGTGACGCTGAATTCGGTAACTGCTCTCGTCGCATGGCTGCACAGCTCTATGCTGAAATATTCAAGCAGCTTCCTATGTTGTCACCATGCTGCAGTATGTACTGCCAGATTTACCCCATTTTGTCGTGGTTTTAAAACGTGTTTAAGATCTGTTACTCTGACGGTTATGTTGAAACTCACAAGTTTAATAATAAATAAATAGTAAATTCGTTGCGTTTAGTTGTTACGGCTATTAAACCAAGGGTCCTGCATCATACAGGATGATTTAATAACCTGGGGTAACCCCTTAATTAAGTTGTTCACTAGTATCCATCCATGCGTCTGCTACAAAGCACGTTGCAGGGGTGAGAATACCATAGACAGAATGCCAGTAAATCGCTATTGAGGCAGTGAGAAATTATAAGGGTACAGTGTTTTGAAATTGCGGTGCCTGATTACACAAGAGTAAACCCGTTTTCAAAATACTACTGATTTATGGTTGTCAGACTGTGTCCGGTACCTCCGTTTTATTCCACTGACTTGCAGGGAGCCTAAATGATAGCCCTGGATGCGGCGGGGGCACTAAGTTCATGCTGATTTTAACGGCGCCCCGGGCTGCATGGTTTTCTGGGTTGCTGGATAAGTTTTGCGCCGTGTTACTGTAGTTTGAAGCTGCATTTTTTAAGGCTTGGTTATTGGTATCCGGAGACTGGGGATTTCTAAACTGGTATGACGTGTAGGCTACGATCCTGTGTTATGGGGCATCCTGTGCATGGACAGCAAACTGGGTTCCGTGGAGGCCCCAGCGATGAACACGTGTTGATATCCCGATTTTGATCGATAGCCTGGCCCGTCAAGCAAGCCTGTTGCTTAGGTAGCTTCTCGGCCGCAGGGTGGCGCTCTGCTGCTGGCAGCCGCGCCGCTTTCCTGCCCGAAGCGACTGAAAGGGGCCGTTTCCGAGACGCGGGGAGATTCGGCGCCGGCCCTGTCCGGCTCTGTTCGTCCGAGCTACCGTCTTTGTTCATGCATTTTGCCTGGAAAAACGCCTAAAAGCGCAGCTCCGCTCCTTACTCCTCAGTTATGCATTAGCGTGTATTTTCATTCTTGTGCCGGTAATTGCGAAAAGAAACACTGCGAACAGGTTGGTTTTTAACAAGTACTTTACAAATATACCAGTGTTTGTTTCAAGCAGCTTTAAATGCTTTTTGTGTTTTTTTGTGTTTTGTAGTTCATAGTAATTGCTGTGTTTATGGAAAAAATATATGCGCGTTACATAGCTGTATGGCTAAGGATTTTGAATGCCTGTCAGAACAGTTGACAGATGTTGTTTGACTAGGAGTATATTTGATGTTTGTCGCACTTTTCTTTTAAATCAATCATTACTTCAAAATAAGTTGTATTATTGCTTCACAATCATTTAGTAACTGCATGACCCACATATTATTTAGCTTAATGCATGAATGAATATCTTGTTAGTGTTACATGTTCAGGGCAGTGTTTTATACCAGTCCTGAACAACTGTTACCTAACTTAAGATGTACAAGTTTTCAGAGTACAATTTAACATAACGATTTAATCTATTTGGGGGATATACACGAAGGGTAGAAAAACCCTTTCGTCCATTGTCATGTGAAATAATAATAATAATAATAATGAGCAAAACTACCAATTTTACCTTGGCGGTGTGTATCTATGGAGGTATAAAATCGAGATACATCAAATAATTTTTACAGAGTACTGGGAAAAGTTGTTTAATCTGTGCTATATAAGGCTGCAGCATTCAAATATTTTAATACTTGATTGTTCGATATGAGTTTTGATCATTTAAAATATTCTGAAAATATTAAGCCAGCTGAG
This sequence comes from Paramormyrops kingsleyae, assembly GCF_048594095.1. Classification (NCBI taxonomy): domain Eukaryota; kingdom Metazoa; phylum Chordata; class Actinopteri; order Osteoglossiformes; family Mormyridae; genus Paramormyrops; species Paramormyrops kingsleyae. The sequence continues at coordinate 20,927,506 of NC_132802.1, read as the reverse complement.
TTCACTAAAAGGTAAACATAAAGGAACTTCGTTGTCCGTTTGAAAAGTGTGTTGTCAAAGAGAAGCTGCTTTTAAGTACAAAACTAACACTGAAAATTGGATACATATTGTGCTAAATGTAACGAATGACCTGTATTTCAATCTAGCATGCTAACATTACTTTTTCTTTCATGCTAATCGTGCAAATCCTTCTGTTGTCCCATGCAAAATTCTATGCATATTTCTCACTGCATATAATCATTCTCCAATTGTGTTGGGGGGGGAACTTCAGACCTCTTATTGTTTTCATTTTTTTGTTTCTTCCTGCTTTGCCTCTGCCAGTTTTTTTTCCCCGAAGTGTTAATGGACTGGCCACTAGGTGTCGCTATTACTGCTCCTTGTTAAGAATACCAGAAGTGTCCACTGAACATCTATCTATCAATTTTCTATGCCTGCTTGTCCTATGTGGCGTCCGGAGCCCCAGCTCGTTGCATTAAACATAGCTGTGCTCTTTTCAGTAGAACAGTACTGGAAAAGGGGGGCTGGGGATTGCTGAGCTGCTTGTGTATTGCTCTGGATTACTGTAAGCTTGTGGGTATGGGGACTGGGTCCCTGCATCCAGCAGAAACCTGCCAGTAACACCAGCCCATTTGCACACTGAAATAAAGACCTGTGTAAAGTCATAAAGGGACGTCTTAGTCATTGAGGAAGGCTTTGTAACATCAGCCCATGTGCACACTGAAATACACCTGTGTAAAGTCATAAAGGGATGTCTTAGTCATTGAGGAAGGCTTTGTAACACCAACCCATTTGCACACTGAAATAAAGACCTGTGTAAAGTCATAAAGGGATGTCTTGGTCATTGTGGAAGGCTTTGTAACACCAGTGCACACTGAAATAAAGACCTGTGTAAAGTCATAAAGGGATGTCTTAGTCATTGAGGAAGGCTTTGTAACACCAGCCCATTTGCACACTGAAATAGAGACCTGTGTAAAGTCACAAAGGGACATCTTGGTCATTGAGGAAGGCTTTGTGCTTCATTTGTAGTTTCACTCTCAATCCTGTGTCCCTCATGGTTGGTGTGTATTTGGCCAGAAGTACCAAAAGTACGGTACTTCAAGGTGTTTGTTTTCCACTGGCATATAATTGGTACCGGGCTGAATGACATCACAACGTGAGGTGGGGTATTGTATTGAATTCAAAAAATGGTTGTAGTATATTATAGGGATGGAGGATGTGCGATATTAATACCGACATTGCATGTTATGCACATGTAGTCCTTGCATTGCGCCCTAACTTGATTGAGATCACACTTTTTCATATCTTCATATTGTATGGACATCACAGCGCAGTGGGTTTAAGTTTCACTAAAACATTTTCACTTTGGCATGTGGAAATTAGGGATGGGGCCGATCCGATCCAGTATCGGTATCGGGTTCCGATACCAGCTTAATTAACGGATCGGAAATTTCCGATCCAGAGCTATGTCTACAATGCTGTCTGCTGAAATGACTTCACAAGTGATCCCGGGCTAGGTGACGTGTCTGTGCTCCAATGAGACACTGAGAGAGATGACACGCCTCCTTTCAGGAAATCCTCTGCAGGTAGCAGTTTAGCATTGAGCGCCATACAACATGTCCGCTGTGGGGAAACATTTTACAGTCGAAACACCGCAAAGTAAGACAGCAACGTGCAATGTTTGCAAAGCCGTTGCTCCGAGAGGTGGAACCTCCGTCGCGACGTTCAACACTACAGATATAATTAATAATTGCACTAGTATCTAGTAATCCTGTCTTGAAATTTAAATAAATATCCATTTAAACCCTTAAAGTTGCATATTTGTTTTCAGGATGGCATTTCTGCCGTTTTCGAACCTCATACTTACCTCAAGTTGCTTTCTGGGACATACATAGACTTGCTTGTAGAGAAGTTTATTACAGCCTCATAAAATCAACAATAATGATAATAATCATAGTGATATTAAAGCAAATAGAGCTCTGGTATCGGAATAGTATCGGTATCGGCAGATATCCAAATTCAGGTATCGGAATCGGATCGGAAGTGAAAAAATGTGGATCGGTGCATCCCTAGTGGAAATAGCCAACTTTCAATTTTAATGATGATTTTCTTTTCAAGATTATATAGTATATGTTTTAAAAATCATTTTCAAAGTTTACCTCTGCTGCTTTTGCATGTGTTCTCCGAGACGATCATAATTTACATCCTTGCTGTTTAAATCACTCCTAGACGGGTTTGTGGGAAATTAGGTAAATTTGGTAAACTGTTTTTTACTTTATAAATACCCCAGTATTTATTAAGACAAAATCATATTTTAACATTTTCCAATACCGCTCTGCCCTATATATATATGTATATCGTGCAAAATGCTTTTTTTTGTCATGCCATCTTGTTCTTGTATCTGTTCTTCCAACCAGATCAGTTCAAGCTTGGATCTCGTAATTTGTCCATGTATTCATTGTTTACTTTATCATAGTTTGTAACTTCTTTCAAAACGATGATTATATTGTGTTTCAGAGTCTGGTTATTTCTATAACCAGTCGACAAAGAAAGGGTTTGCAAGGTCCCACCTCAAAGTACCAAAAAGGTACTTCAGCTGGTTTAGTACTTTAGGTACCGGAACTTTTGGTATTAGCACTTGACCGGAAGACACCGGAAAAGGGAAAGTACTGTACCAAAATTTCAGTTCCTGGTGCAGTGGAAAAGCATCCTAAATCGGTAACTGAGCCACCGTTAGATGCCCTTTCGTTTACGTGCGTTTTGTTGATAATGAGACGGGTGAGGTGCTTGCTCTGTTTTTACTTTCACATTCCATCTGCATACATCATCAGAACCCATCTACAGCTTAATGAGCTTATATAATAAATTGCTTTCAAGTTTATATGATCCATCCATTAATCATAGTCGTAGTGGTCCTTGTGTCTGCTCTTATGACCATTGACTTTAAGGTCCTGACATGCTTTTTTTTATTGCTCTTAATATCAAACAGCATAAATGTTAAATAATAGACTGGATGTTATCAAGTCAGTGGTCCAAAAAGTGGTGGCAGGTATATATCCTTGCCTAAAGAGCATCTCCTTCAAAGGCTTTCATGACAAAGCCCTATCTTTAGCTCCCTTGTACTTTTATTGCCCTGTGAATGTGATTCATATATATAATACACACACACACACACACACACACACACCTTTTTGATATAATTCAGTGGCTTCCTCTCACAGCCCAGTATGAACATAACATCAGAATGGAGGCTCCTGCAAGGTCTTTTTCCCCCATAGCACATTCTCGACTGCATCTGAGCTAAGGACCACCTCAGAAGCTTATCTCTCTGTTTTAGACTGCAGCTGCCCCAGTTCTGTTCTCCAATCAGCTCTCAGTATCCCTGTCTGACAGTCATTCTGGAAGCCCAGTTTGAGAATAGGGGATGATTAAAATTCCATGGGTAGTAATGTTGCAGTTTACTCATAGCCACATGATGCACTTGTTTTGCTGGGCTGTGAGCATTTTCAGCCTTGGTGAGATGCTCTGTGTGGCTGACTGTGAGGGATCAGACATAGCTTGGGGTGGGAAGAAATGATTCAGCCTCATACTGGAAGGGTATTGCTCAGCTCTGTAGAGCCAAGTTTCTTTTTTAGTAATTTCTCTGTCTAGACTGCATTCATACAATCAAGAGACTCAGTAGAACAGAAACAGGAATCTGAGTTGAGCTTTTGTTGTACCTTAAACTTATTAGGTGACTTAATGCTTGGTGTTGTGTGTTTGGCCAATATGTACCTTTAAGTGGTTGTCATGACCATAAAGCAACAGGTATTTTGAACAGGAACAAAGCTGCAGGTTCAGTCGTAAAGCTTTTAAGTTTTACTCGCAAGTTCTTCTGTTATCCCAATCTAAATGAAAACCTAGATTAAAAGGTATTGTCTGCCTTTGCATCAAGCATCAAACAACTAAAATAGTTACTTGTGGTTATTGTTATGGCGGGGTGAGGGTTAGGGTTGTCATAGTATACATTGTACTGTGCAAAAGTCTTAGGCAGCCATAGAAAATGATGTGTAAATGATCTTCATGTTGGTAAAAAGCTTGCCATTATGCCTGTCAAAGTGTGACACCGTGAAATACACTATATGGACGAATATGGTGTTACAACACACCTCTTAATTATTGAATTCAGGTGCTTTGTTTGTGTACCTCTAACGATATTTCTCTTGGTGCCGTTGGTAACAGAAACTTATGATGCAAGACAAGTGCAGTTCACTTTTGAGTGGTCCCTGAAATGGTACATGGTTGCTATGGCGATCGTGTCCATAGCAACCATGTGGCAAAGTTACCATTGCACGCTTGAGTCTTTCTTTTGAGAAACGAGTAAGATTACCATCGTATCCAAGAGATCCCGTTACTTGCTGTGGGCCAATTTGAAAGTGGACGTCTTGGTCGTCAGCTTTTCTGCTTCTGTAGGGTCGTTTCAGTCACAGCACTGAGTACTTGACCTTGATAGTGGCCAAGTGTTAACAGTATTGTGTTAATACTACAGTAGTAAAATGTACTCGCAGTGTACTGTATGCACTGTGTTTTGGTCCTGCACACTGCTTTTGTGGGGCAGTGTGTGGATATGTGGATTGGGACACTATATGGTCATGATCAGTTCAACTCCTGCGGCTGGCAGTGCAAGTTAACCGTTGGGCCCTTGAGCAAAATCCTTAACCCCCAATTGCTCCAGAGACTGGCTCGCCCTGCTTTCTGAATCGTACTTCACTTTGGATAAAATCGTCTGCGTAATAAAATGAATGTAAATGTCCTTGAGCTTGATTGAGAGATTTGAATGGATGGGTTACGTTGAAACGCACAGAGCTGGAAGCCAGCCAGAGTGAGCAGGTGATGGTATCTGCCTACGTCCCTCTGTGAGGACTGCTGCTGGCCAGCTATTAGTCATCTTGCTTGAGTAACACCCCATGCATGAGGAATTTCTCTGTCCCGAGGTCTGTGTGTGAGGCTTTTGGATTTCTAAAACAACTCATGTTACCATATATTTCCATTGTGAAGTCAATCAGGGTATTTACTTTATTTCCATAAGCAGTATTGTCATTGTAATGGCTAAATAGCAGATTTATTTCAGCCTTTGTTTTCTATATCAAATTATCAGTAGGTTAGAAATTTATGCCTCTGATTGAATGTCTCTTGTAAACAGGGAGATTCCAGAAATGATGAGGTAATTGTTACCTTGATTATGAGTTAATTTGTGAGCGGCACTGGTTCCTCCTTAAGAGCGACATCCAAGCAACTTATGGTACCCCAGGCATCTTAACCAATAATTGTAGGTAAATGCAAATATCTAGGAACCACACAGACACTGCATTGTTGAGGAATGAGGCACAAATTTCTGTCTTTGAGAGCACAAAATAATTTTCCACATATAAATTAATGGTGTAAAGGAGCATTTCACCCCTTTTGCTCTGACCCTGTAAGACATTGGATCCTAGCAAACTTAGAGGCCAGATTATGTTTACAGCACAGAGCCCCGTGTGGACAGGATTTTAGGCATGTCGACCCAGCGTCAGCTGTACTCTATTAATCTTGCCTTCTCTAGACCCCAGGGTCTGTTGGGGAAGATTACAAGGCACCAGGTTACAAGCGTGACGTGGGAGACTGTGGCAGCTGGCCCTGGATGCCCTCCGGGGACGGCCCTGCAGCCTGGCACCCGTCATGATGATTGACGTGTGCCACACCTCCCTGGCACTGATTGACCGCTCTTTCCTGACCCTGTCTCTTGGCCACAGTGTTGTGGAGAAGCCCGGGCTCTGTTTGTGTGTCACGGGTCCTGCGTCCTGTACCATATGCAGCCTGGTAACAGGTGAAGCCCTGGAACACGCTGCCCAGAGGGGCCGTACCTCTCACCTCTGCTACCTGCCTCTGTGCTCCAAACTGCAGCTGTCACATCACCCCAGATCTGTTGCTCCTCTTTAGGAAGGAGTCAGCATTGTTGAATGTGTATAAAATAAATAAATAGATGAGGCAATTTGAAATATTTGAGGTTCATTCTGAAGCTCAAAGTTTTGAGCTTGATTTGGTTTAATTTGATTAATCGGTTAGCTGATTATTTCTTTTTAATCCTCAGAATTCTAACTTTCTTTTAAATTCACTGAAAAAAATCACAAATATTACCATGCAAACTTAATTACACACTATTAATGAAATACATAAGTAGTATCTCAGATCATTAATTTTTTATTGTTATTAAACACGGAGAACATGGCAGTGTAAACCACCTTAATAATCGTTACATCACAATATATCAGCATCTATATGACCTTTTAGTTTTAAGGTAGCCTTTTGCAACAACAACTGTTTAATTTTGTAACAGGCCTGCATGATGTGCAATGTTGACATTTTATGTTATGCGCATGCAATTGTCACATCACAAGGGCCGCGGTAGTCAGCTGAGTTAAGACTATCAGTAAGTCATGCTACATTGTTTTTTTTTTTGTCGTAGGAAACAAAATATTGCAACTGCAAGCTTTACAGTCCCTTTTCAAGATTATGTAATATAGGTGGTGATTCATGGAGGGGTAATTTAATGTTTCAATTATTCAAGCTACTTTTTAATGTTTCATGTTATCCTGTTATTAGAATATAATGACTGGGGAAATTCAAGTAGTAATTCTGCTTGATGTGCCCATCTGTACTACTCTTCACCTTGTCATTTATGCACTGGAAAGTCAGAATCATACCTCTCTCTCTCTCTCTCTCTATCATTCTGACTTTAGTGTGTAAATGACATAAGGTGAAGAGTAGTGCATTTTATATATATATATATATATATATATATATATATATATATATATATATATATATATATATATATATATATATATATATATATATATATATATATATATATATATATATATATATAATATTGGGGTGCCCAACCTCCAGAGGAAAGCTGTTTCTTGTAGGCATGTGTTTGCATTTTCACATTGTGCAGGCATGAGCTGACAGTGACTCATTGTATAGGAGGAAGCACTCTGCAGTTGCTGGGACTGAATCTCCGGATGACTAAACTTGGAGGTCAGCATTCTGGTTGGAAGCGAGTCCCTCCATCCTTTGATGGATGGAGCCGCACTGCAGGGTCAGAAATGTTCATTAGCAGGTGGTTTCAGGCTCAAGTCAGAAAATGGGAGCAGCTGTTGTGCTGCTGAAAAGTGTTTACTTTGAATTAAATATTCAGCCCTATATTGGCACTGTTGAATTTTGGCTTTTTAATAGAGAATTTCAGGCCTTGTATGTTCCTATTGCTGTTCATTTTGGTGTAGATAATCTGCTTCTTGTGGGTTGTTAGTATGTTGTTTGATTTGATCCATTTAGGTATAGATCTTGACATAGAAAGTGTTGTACATGGTAATGGGTGACATGAGATCCTGTCATATATATGTCGTTTTAAAATGTAGGTACTGTGGATAATCAAGGTAAAACGGCATCAGTGGTGTGGTGGCAGTTTAGCAGATTAAAGTCCAACATGCAACAGACTGGTCTGTGTTGTAAACTGCCAAAAAAAACTAATGGAAGATAATGGAAATCTATTTCACCATTCAGAGCATTGGCGTCCAGTAAAACATACAGAATACAGGTGCTTACAGGCAGACATGGGCAAAACAGAATGGATGGATGATTTATTCATTGTATTCCCCAGACACTGGCATATATGTAAGGTTTTGGGACTGGTCCACCGCTGCAAACACTTTGTTTGTTAAGACAATAACTCAAACTCATTTGATGGATACTTTTCAAACTTTGCAGAGGCATTGTGTGGATGACAAACTAGAGATGATTCAATTGAGACAGATCGCCCCCAAGAGCGAATCAACATCGCTTCGTATTAGACATCAGAACTATAAAATAACATATATGGAATTATGCACTGACCACTAAACAATTAAAAAAAAATAAAAAAATTCGGCGGGGTGGAGGGCAACTCTGTGGTTTGTGACTCAGATGGTTGTCGGTTCAAATTCCTGGGTCGGCAGCGTGATCCCACCTTTTGGGCCCTTAAACCCAATTGTTCCAGGGATGGGCTGACCCTACTGTCCCCACTATGGCAGTTTAATGAGATGGTCTCCTGGGGTGATTTTCCGGCTGTCTTAAAGGAGTTCCCATATATGCTGAGCACTCAAGCTTCTTGGTCAAACTCCTTCAAAATCATCTCTACTGTGTTGAGGTCAGGTGTGGACAGTGCCAGTCAGCAGTCATGATCTGATCTGACTGGAGCCCAACAAACTGATGTCGTTTCTTCTTGTTCATTGTAATTTCACCTGCACTGCGCTTCTCTGCAGATCTGCCTTGTCTGTGCTTGAGTTCGGTGCTGGCTCTGGTTGCCCAGGGCAACGGCAGCCCCACCAATCATTGGCCATTATGCAATAACGGTTACTCTGTTAGAATTGCAATAATTGCCTCAAGTGTCTGTCAGGTGATGTATCCTGTGTTTTTCAGAGGCCTGGGAATGACTCATGCATTCATTCAGAGTCCCTCTTGGAGGGTCTCCATCGCTCTTAAGGCCAGTACATACATAATTATTTATCTCCCCCATGAGACAAAGTTATATAACCCAGCCAGTGGTGTTTTAAAGGTTCTTTTTCAGTTTTATTTTTTGCCATGCTGCAGAGTCTCCCTCGTAGCCTGAGTAGGCTTGATCTCAGTAATTCCACATGTGCGACTGTGATTTCATTTACAACATGCGTCCTTTCTCTGGAGCCCCATATCCGTATCTCCATACTGAACGCTGCAGGCTACCACCCTGGTGCTCTGGTTCAGAACCTTGGGACTCGAAACAATAGAAGGCTGCTTGTGAGAATCTCCACCCCGTCTGTGTCAGACTTGGTGCTCAATTCCCCAAACATTACCTTGTCTGATGAGCCCCAGCTCGTATGCCTCCATATGCTCCACTCTGATTGCAGATGATGTTCTTGCTGTCACACCCCCACATGCGCTTCCCTTTGCGTCCTTTGTGTCTATGCTGTGGTTTATTCCAGTCTGCTTTCCCCGCTGTACATGGCTGTTAGTGAGCTTGCCATGACCCTTTTCTTAGCTTCTCCCATCAAGGGGCCCCGAGTCCTTCCTGAGACATGATATAGCAGGTTCCTACAGGGTCTGCCTACACTGACACTCTGATGGGGGTGAACCTGTCTATTGCAGGAAAAAACAAAGCTTTTCATCTGTCAACAGCCAGTGAGAGCAGGCCATGCGCACAGTGCTGATGCAGGCAGGTAGTGCAGCTTTACAAACTAGACTGGCAGGCGATGGCTGTGGAGCCATCCTGAGCATAGTGGTGTAGCTCACCTTTGCTGGAATCTGACCTAGAAGCGCCAAGGCCTTGTTAGTAGAGGAAGCTGATCCATAGTGGTAGCACATCCTCTGTTTTTCAGATTAAACTATGAAACGACTAACTTTGAAATTACTCAACGCTAAAATCACATTGCAGTTTTAAAACACATTTGCTCTCTTCTTTGGAAAAATTAGCTGTTATAACATTGTAAAATGCATTGCAATATCGTAAATAGTGACACAGCTAGATGACCAGGTGAAGTGAAAGTTGAATTACCTCAATATGGGTATAATACGAAAATCCGAATCTTCTCCTACAAATCAGCATTGTCCTTTTTGTTTGTTTTTTTTTTTACCCCAGCTAATCCCCTTATTTAGGAAAACATGTCGCTGCCTCCATACTCATTGGCTATTTGTCCTTTTCTTGTAGTATTTTGGTATTTTTTCCTAAAGTTATTATAAATCTCTTTACAGGTGTAAATACAACAGACTTTTTGACCTTCTCTCTAATTTAAAGGGAAAAAAGCATGAAACACTGTTTTCAGTAACTGCTTGTTACATCTATTACCCCGATACATATTTGTTTTAAGAAATAAACATAACCTATTATCTTACTGCGTATTTCTTTACCACAATAAAGTACATAAAGTAGGCAGCCTGTGGAGTTACATGCCACAATGGGAAGGTTTATCGTCTCATCACCTCCATTGTTTGCCATCAGCCACCACTGCTTGTTAGTGCCAGTAAACAAGTTTGTCAACATTTCTTTTGTTTATAATTTGCCGTCTGGATCTTTTTTTATTATTATTTATTTTTTTTGTTAATTTGGCTGTTGTGTGTTTTTAGAGCTTTGGCAGTGTCTGTTTTGTGTTATTGTTTTATTTATATGCAGGAAGCCTTTGATTACATTTACCTCTTTGTTCTCTGGAGTCTTTATTTTAAGTCTCCCCTGTCCTTACCAAGATAAACATGTTCAGATTCACTAAAATTGGTAACTGAAAACAGTTCAGTATTAACCTGTCATAATATGAATTATGTTTTGGCTGTTACTAAAAATTCTGTTTGCTGCATGCAACAGGGCCATAATATTTTGGATGTGTTGGTCTATACCTCCCAGTTTACACAAAGGCTATAATAAGTAGCATCGCTAAATAGGGTCGGATATCTAAAATTTCGGACTCATCAAACTGTCGCGTCAGGAACTACTACAGAATGTTTGCTGCAGGTAGCAGTCCCCTCTCACTCGTGCATCTCCGTGCCTGTACACACATGCGTGCCCTTGTCTCCCTTTACCTCAGTTTGTACGCAGACAAAATAAAGTGCATGGATTCCTACTAGCCTATATGTAGCTTTAGAAATGTCTGCTTCCACGATGCCTGACTAGCGATGTAAGAATTGGATGTGCATAATATGCGATGTTGGTATCGATATCGCACGTCGGCCAGTCCTACTGCAGCCATTTTTCGAATTCAGTATAAAATACCCTGCCTCGTGTTGTGATGTCATTTGGCTGTGGTACCAGTTTTTATGCCAGTGGAAAACGAACACCTGGAAGTACTGTGCTTTTGGTATCTTCTTGAAGTACCAAAAGTACGGTACCTGGTGCAGTGGAAAAGTGCCCTTTAGTTGCGTGTTGAATTGGACAGCTTTACAGAGCGGTACATTTTGTACATGCTGTACGTCCTCTGCTATGCTCCATGCTACTTCTGTGTTGCGACTTCTTCTGTTAGTTCCGGGTCAAAGCCCAAGAGGAAACTGTCGAGCATGTGCAGAACGCCTAGGCCAGTTTGAGTCCAATTGAAGGAGTAAATCGACACGCAATCACATTATCTGGGTGTCTTAGTCCAACTTCAAGTTTTTGTGGTTGGTCAGGGCTCCCATATAATGGGAAGCCACTGTTTAGCTTGATTTAAAAGCAGAAGGATATGGTTTATGTTCTTCCTTATTACACAGTAGTGACAAAATAGTGACAACTTTAATTATCCAGAAATGTATACCTCCTCCAACTATAAACTGTACCGAAAACAATGTACATTGAAAATAAGCAAATCTTAACTAACCCATTTTCTATTGAACAAATCTTCTGAAACACAACAGAAATCCCTCCTATCACCAGACTTTGCATGGCAGTTGAATAAGAGGTCAACTTAAACTTTATTTTTCCACCCATTTGAAGCTGTGCGTGATGCACAGCAATTTGCAATCTTTGTAAAAACAAAATTTTGAGAGGTGGAAGTAGCGTTTAGTGGAAAATCCCACTAAACAAAGTGCACGCAATTGTGCGAGACGCGCATGTAATATGAAAAAAACAATGTATGATTTAGGAGTCGCTAACTTGGGCTGTTTTCACTGGCTACAGCTTGTGATACAGGGGTGACTGCTATCGCAACGAAGTGTAACTCGCAGTGTTGCGAGAGAAATTGTGGGGCATTTTAAGCATTCATCACTTCGCTTGGAAGATATTCAAATGGAACTACAAAATGCCTCAAAAACACTTATAACAAGATGTACATTGCTGTGCTACAAGGTGGAACAGTTCATTATTATGTAGGTTTCTTGTAGCATAATTATATAATTTTTTGGCATATGTTTTTTCATCTATTTGCTAGATAATATAAAGTATAACTATTTATTATATATTTATTATATTAAAATCTTAAATTTAAAAAGAGCTCTTTAATCGGAATTAGTACCGGTATCAGCAGCTGTGTATCGGATCAGAACTGAGAAAACGTGAATTGGTCCATTCCTAATTATAATCAACACTATAATGCCTTATGACTGTCAGTAGAAGATGCTGTAATGCTTTATTAATTGTTATATGGATCATTGTATTACATTATGAAGGTATCAGTAATGCACTATAGATACTTTAGCAAAGTGTTACTGTGTATTTATTTCTTAATACTTTTTTAAGCTACTGCACTGCTACCCATACTAACTGCTTCAGTGCACTGCAGCGATTACTTTACCATCTATTATTGTTTGAAGGTGCATGGTTCAGTGTTTTGGCTGTTAGTGTAATCATGGTCAACACTCAATGATGCATGTAGCCCTGTACAGAGGTTGTACGCCACGGCGTTGGACTGCAGGCTACTATGGTACTGAGATACCAGTTTTCATCTCCCATATATCGCAAGGACTGTGATAAGCAACTGGGTTGCGATCATTGACAAGTAATTTTAATAATTATCTAGGATATTTTGCTTTGCCTTAGCTCCTCCATGCCTTCCACTGAATGGAAATGTATTGGATTCCAGGAGCAATAACAGAAAGTGTGCTTTGTCAGCTTTCCGTCTGGCACAACTTGCAGTAACACCACCAACTTGCCTCATTTAATGCGCACAAAAAATATCTGGATCGGTGTCGGTGCTGCCAAACAATATCTGTGATATTGAATCAAATAAAAAAATTTAAATGAATTAAAAATCAGTGGTATTGCCCATCCCTACCAGGAACTACAAAAGTTTCCGGGTGAGACAGCTCAGGAACTCCAGCTGGGAAAACATCTTCGGTGGTGGCACGTGAGAGGACAATGACAAATGCAGATCTGGGGAACCTAATCACACTGAGACAAGTCACAGAAAGTGTATGCTATAAACATTTCTTTGGCGAAATGGGAAGAGTGTTGGTGAGCTGGAGATTGTGGAGTTTGGGGGTGTGGGAGGAGGAGGGATTAGATTGGAGGGGTGACAGGGCTTTCTGGGGAACACATTGTTGGCTTTTATATTTATTCATTTTTAAATGTCATCCTCCTCAACATGGTTGCCTCAATGTGCTTAACAAGGATTCTCCAGCAGAATTGTGGCTTTGAAGTAAACAAATTAACAACAGACTACAATAAATGACAGAAGGCAATAAAGGGGGAGGGAATCCTGAAGTGGATTTTTAAAAGAAGCTGTAGCATCAGCAGCTTGGAGGGATCAGTGGGCCGACCTGTGGGTGCTGCTCGAGGCTCCACATGAACAGGCCGCTCAGAACTCTCCTCCTATGCGTTTCAGGAACGCCTGGAATTTTTCGTGTTGACAAGGCATAATGTTTCTCTTTGTCCTCTGCTGGGAGACTTCCGGGGGGTGCAGTGGTCGCAAAGGACAGGGTCTGATTTTTCACAGTATGAGACACTGCTACTGTATGGACCCCCGGTCTGGTCTGATCAGGTTTTTTTTTTTTTTTTTTTTTTTTGGTTGCGGGGGGTGTCATGTCATGTTCAGAAGTGAACCGAAGAGTTTTATAATGCATTTGTTAGGATTTAACATCAGTAGCAGGTAAAACAAAACATTTTCTGGTGCTGTAATCCAGGGGGGGTTGATGTGACACACAGACCAACGGCATCAGTAATGGAGTCCCAGTGCAGTGACACTGGGGGGGGGGGGGGAGAGGTTGATGTGCCATAAGGATGAGCCCTGTTTGCTTTCCCAGCTGTCAGACCAAAGTGTGAGGGGGTTGTGTAAGCGGGCTGGTGTCATTTAATGTGGCCAAAATTCCTGTGGACCCTCTCTCCTACTGTCACCCTACCCCCAACCCCCCGCCCCTCCAAAGAACACTACCTACTCCACGGTTATTTGGACTTTTTTCTTCACAGGGACACCCTTCCTTTCCTCCCCCAGTGCCGATGTCACTGGGACTCCCCTTCCCAAGAACCAACAGTCTGTGTGTCCTCTGTATTGATGGCGTTGGTCTGTGTGTCCTCTCCACGATATAGCCCTTCTGTCTCCTCTGTATTGCTTTGTCTTTATCTACATCTTTATGCATGCATTACTCTTGTGGGTTGTGTCAGACTCTGGTCAGCCTACTTTCCTCTCTGGAATTTTGTTTGTGCTCTGGGTGAGGGCCGAGGACCCGGGTGCGAGCTGGCGCAGTGGGGCCGCCCACCCCCTCGCGAGCCTGAGCGGCCGGAGAAGCCAGCTGTGGAATCTGTGGGTGAAGTAATCAGCCTTGTTTTCTTTATCCAGAACACTAGATTAAAGGTGGCTGCACACTTCAAATGACTTCCGGACAAAACAAACACTTCAGCGAGAACAATCTGTTCCATATTTAAAACGACAGTGCTATATTGTTCATTCTGTGTCACTCCACAACCCAAGAGGGCGCAGAATGTTTTAGATGCAGCAGACCCCCACACAGAGCGCAAATAATTGTATTGCGGCAAGTGCTTTACTCATTTTAATAAAGGAGCACTTTTAAAATGAAAGTTTTATTAACAGCCACTATTTGTTTAATACTAGCAGAGGCATGGAGAGGGAAGACAACAATTTAAATGACGTCATTACTCTCTAATGAAACACACCAATTGTATGGCAAACATTATATGGTTACATTTACGAGCAACATCAATATACAAATACATATTAATTTACACTCAAGGTAACTGCATAATCAGTCCTGCTGACCAACCCCAACCATTATGTCAACCAATTGAGGACAGTGGGTGGGATCAGAATAAAAAAATGTTCACTCATGGGAGTTTTACTTACGCAAAAACTCTGAGGGTTGAACAAAAAGATGATTGGTCCAGAGTGATAACCAATGAACATCAATCAGATGTCTTGGACCTCCCTCCTCTAGTTGTTTGGACCCACCTTCTCTGCAATCTGATTGGTTATCTTCCTGAAACCAGTCATTTTTCATTCTGCCCTCAGGACATTTTTGTGTAAGTAAAACTCCCGTGAGCAAAAAGCTCACCTCAGGGACCCTACAGGCCGTATTGCTAAAATGATGTTGATTGCATTTGATACTAATGAACACCTATTAAGGTGGCCGCATACTTCGGTTTTCTGGGTGTCTTCGGTACAGAAAGAAAAGCTGCATTTAAAGCCTTAACAGCATCAATAAATACCATTGTTATCAAATGACTCTGTGTATTATAATGTGTGAAAGTGATTCCAGGGCAGGCATGGGAAATTTTTATAAACGTTGTAAATGGTCACAGGCTTCACGGCCCAACGTTCCTTGGTCCCGTTTTGGCTCTAGATGGCGCTCATCTGCATCTGGAAACCCAGCTACGCATGTGGTCATAGATCTTCTACAGCTGGGAAGCCAGTGGAAGAACCGCAAATGATGAAGATGCCTAGCTTTTAAAATCCTGGTGTCTTCGTGATGGATGTATATGGTGTATGGGAATGAGTTGTGAAGTACC
Organism: Paramormyrops kingsleyae; assembly: GCF_048594095.1. NCBI lineage: Eukaryota > Metazoa > Chordata > Actinopteri > Osteoglossiformes > Mormyridae > Paramormyrops > Paramormyrops kingsleyae. Next base: position 20,912,061 of record NC_132802.1, on the reverse strand, counting down.
TGAAAAACACATACTCTAGATATTCTCTTTTAGCTTCGAGCAAAGGAGACTAAGGGGGGACATGATCCAGGTATATAAGATTCTGACCAGTCTAGATGCTGTTCAGCCAAATAGCTATTTCTATACAAGTTTAAATACTAGACAATACATTTTAAAATGAATTTGAGAAAGCACTTCTTTAGTTATGGAATAGTCTTCCTGTTAGTGTAGCGCAAGCTAAAACCCTGGGTTCCTTCAAATCAGAGCTAGGTAGGATTTTAACAACTGTGAGCTATTAGTTAAGTTCTCCCCAAACGAGCTTGATGGGCCGAATGGCCTCCTCTCGTTTGTAAATTTCTTATGTTCAAATGTATACATGTGAACCCACGTTGATTGAGCTTATATGCTCTGCCACTGCTGGCACCTGTTTGGTTTCATTGTGGAATCTCCTTTTAGAGCTGCTGCTTTATGACTTCAGCCTATTCGTTGGTTTCCCTTTAGTGAGGCTCACAGAGGAAGTTACCCCAGTGCATCATCAGTGCTTCCTGGGAAGGGCAGGGCAGGCCCACACTTGTCAGTCGTGCCCTATGCTTATTTATGTTGCGAGTAATGAAAATGGGTGGGGCTACTTAAAGCGAGACGACTTTAATGGGACGGCTGTCTGCGTAGGAATGCCTGTGTCTGTCATTCAGGGACACTGTGTGTGTGAGTGCGTCCTCCAGCTGCAGCTTCTAAGACCGCCTGTTTGCCATCCCCTGCAGCCTCCACGTGTATAACCACCTGTAAGAGGACTCCGCCCCCTGTGCCGCCTCGCATTGCCGCCAAGCCCTTCATCTCCGTCACGGTGCAGAGCAGCACAGAGTCAGCCCACGACACGTACCTGGAGAACCAGGAGCGCAGGACTGAGGCTCCCCCCTCCGCCAGCCGGCCTGTGCCCAGTTACCCTCCCGACGGCCCGGAGCGGGTCTATGCCACCCAGCCTTCACCCTGCACCACCCAACAGGAGCCCCCAACCCCCAGCAGCCCCCCCAAGGAGTCGCAGCATGACACGGCGCAGAGCCCCCCGGACACCCTGACCCCCAAGGAGCCCCAAGCTGAGCTCGGACCCAAAAGGAAGCTCTCGTCCATCGGGATCCAGGTGAGCGTCCCTGCGGGGCTCAGAGCAGAGAGCTAAGTTCTTGGTCCTACATTGAAATGTAACGGGATTGTCATTCACAGCGATGCAGATGAATTTCTCTTGTGTTTGTTTTATTATTAGTAAGCTGTGGTCCTCACCAAGAGTAAATCGTTATGGAGAACTGGCTTCGTTTTTCCCAATAATGTGATTGATGTCTAGGTGGACTGCCTTCTGCCGGTCCAGAAAGAGGAAACGCCACCCCTGACCAGATTCCAGTCCATCGGTGTCCAGGTGGAAGACAGCTGGCAGTAAGTGCAGAGGAGGGGTGGGTCCTCACTTTTCACGGGTTCTGAATTCCTCACCCACTCTCCGGCTCTGGCCTTCCTGGATGTTTTATTTGTTTTTTTTTACCCACAACGCCTACCTTCTGCTTTTAGCATGTATGTATAAAATATACACCCCCTGAGACAGATTTAAATTAGGCTCCACATAAAAGAGCAAATAACGCAGAACCTCCTGTGGGTAAACTCCCCCTTGCCACTACAGGGTTCGAAAATTTACTCAAACTGTTTGTGCACCTTTGTGACTCACAGTCCAATCAGGGGCCGCTGAAGCTGTTGTTTTTATTTTCCTCATCGCACACCCCCAAGGGGAATGACGTCCGGGGGCCCCAGGCTACAGACATCAGCCCATGGTTATGTTTTCACAAATGCCACCCATCTGCACAGCTGATTAGGATGTTGGAGCTCTTACGGCTGTGCACCTTGGTTTTGTGTTCTTCCTCTACTCAAGCTGGCAGCCTTCAGTCTGCATGCTTAACTGCCATGCTATCTGTGTTTTATCCCATAATGATGTGCTTTCATTGTAAATGTTTTCATTTTCGTGGCTGATGAACGGCCTTGGTTTAACTTAGAGTTGTCAGACCTGGTCCTTGAGACATCGGTGACTGCTGCCCTCTTTGGTTTCCGTTCTGATGGTTGGGCCACTGCTGGGGATCCCGGGTGTAAAGTGGTTATATAGCCGTAACCATAGTCTGTGAACCCTGTGTGTGTCCAGGCTCAACCGCTCCAGCAGCATGGCATCCAAGCCGGAAGCGGACTGTGACATCCAGGATGATCCCAAGCCAGCAGATAAGGGAGTGGCTGACAGCGCCACGCAGCCAGAGAGTGAGCCGGCGCCCAACACCCAGGGCAACAGTGAGGGTGGCACCGGATGCCAGGTCAGCTCCTCTGCCCCGTCCTCGTCGTCGTCCTCCTCTTCTGAGAGCCTGGACCCAGCGCTGGACCCGTCTTCGTTGCCCCCGCCGGATCCCTGGCTGGAAAGCGTGACCAGCAATGGCGGTAGCGTCCCCACCGGCGAGACCCCCCCGGTCGGCGCGCCCACCTGCCGGAGAGACGGCCACTGGTTCCTCAAGCTGCTCCAGGCCGAGACGGCACGGATGGAGGGCTGGTGCCAGCAGATGGAGCAGGAGACCAAAGACCACCAGCTGTCGGAGGAGGGTGAGCCCCAGACCACTGCAGCTGCACTGGAATGAGACATGCGCTGCCCCAGGAGATCGGGCTGTTACAGTGCAGCCCTCTAAGAAGTGTGCTGAAGCAGGAAGTCACCTTGACATGCCAGAGTCTCAGAAGCAGTAAAAAAGTTTCATTAGCGGAGACTTCCTGGGTTTTTTTTCCTTCTAGGGCCTGTTTTTAAAGAACTTGGCCAGACCATCAGTATCTCCCTCCGTCACACCACATCTCCATGGGGCTGCAATGCATGTTTATGTTGGTAGTCAGGTCATTTTTATATATATATATATATTAGCCTTGCGTTGTACCTGAGTCATGCGAGTGCTGCGGCAGGTCCATCCTAAGACTGGGATCAATAAGCTCTGGCTCTGAGTCTGCTGCTCAGTTAAATGCTGCATTACTTCTGGTTACAGTGGAGGGAAAAATTGGTGGGGAAAAAAGCATGGGTGTAAATGTCACAAGCTTTGTTGTGACCAAATGCTTATTAGCACACTCTCTGGAGCACTGAGTCGTGGCTGTGGGGTCGCTGGACTCCTAGTTGGTTGATTAATTACTGGACAGTAACATTATAATAATACACACACACATATATACATACACATACACTCACACTGTGTGATTTAGGTTTTTTGATGCTACTTGATTAGTAGTAAATGCTGGATGAGTTTGGGCTGTAAAAACAAGGTTAAACTTGTTTTTTTTTATAAGAAATACACTAATTGAAAGCTGAATGGGAATCTGAATGCAGTTATTCAGATAGAATTCAGTGCGACAAATGTCAGTAACCCCCCCATCCCCCCCCAACCAACAGCTTCGTCACTCTGATTATCAGAAGTCGGGGGAGAATCAATTCAGTTACAAATTGGGATTCTTTTTGGTGGAAATTTTTTGAGCACCCCGAGAGTTTAAATCCATCCGTTCACCTTCTGTGACCCCTTGTCCTATTTAGGGTCACGCTGGGTCCGACGCCTATGGGCACAAGGCAGGGAATAACCCAGGGTGGGGCACCAACCCATCACAGGGCACAATCACACACCATGCCTTCAGACACACACACACACACATGCACACTTACAAGCAATTCAGTAACTCCAATTAACCGTGGAGGGAAACCAGAGTACCCAGAGGAAAACCCACGACGACATGAGGAGAACATGCGAACACCACACACACGGAACCTGGGTCCCACACATGTAAGGCAATAGTGCTAACTACTGCACCACCATGCAGTCAAGCCAACCGCAAGGAGACTGGGGGCTTCATGATTCATTTTTATTATTTTGAGCATTTATGTATATCTTGTATAATGGTTTAATGGTGCCTATTGCTCCATGTTAAATTTAAATCATTCGTAATGGTGATTATGATGGTGATCATTATGCTATTTTCGTGCCCCTTCTGGAACTTGGTGCCCTCCCCACAGCACATGAAGCACAGATACATAGCAGCAGTAACATTCGTGTGCATCTTTCCTGGCACCGCCCCGAGTCGGACGACCACAAACCTGCAGCTGTCTTGTCAAAGAAACATCCTCACCCCCGAGCATGTTAACCTGACCGTCTGTTGTTGTTGCATAAAAACCCAGTGCTCCCCAACAGTAGTGTAATGTGGAGGTACTTGTTTACAAGATATTCTGTTGAGAATTCCACTTTGCTGTAGATTTCTTCAAGTTGTCAGTTCCGATTTCATTTTTGTCCCCTTCTTGTTCACAGTAGCATACATAATGCATACTGTAAAAGTGGAATTTTGGGTGTGCATGTCATTTAGGGGCGTGTCTGTCTCAGCGGGCTAAGCCTCTGTCCCTGTGATCAGAAGGTCACTGGTTCAAGCCCCAGCCGCAGCCGAATAGTCGCGTGCCGGCGCGCCCTTGAGTAAGGCCTTTAACCCCCAGCTCCGGGGGAGCTCCACGCTGGCTGACCCTGTGCTGTGACCCCCAAGCTTGCTCTCACCTGTATTTGTGTCTGTGTGTCTCATGGAGAGCAAGATGGGGGAGGCAAAAAGGGATACTTTACTTAACAATACTTTACTAACCCCCCCCCCCAGGGGTTAGTAAAGTATTGCTGTTCTGCTTGCCACATTTTTAGTTCTGATCCCTTAACTGCTAAAAAGCTCTTAATGCTGTAAGTACTGGAGTTTGTATTAAACGGTTTTGTTGATCTTTTATTTGTTGAGTACTGCTTAATAAGGGTCTTTAAAGTAAGAAGATATTTACTTTAAATGTAGACGTGGGTGCAGTTCAAGCCCAGCCTTGGTATGTCCGTGGGCCCTTGAGCGAGGCCCTTAACCCCCAGCCCCCCCCCGCACGCCAATGGTTGGCTGCCCTTCGTGGCCAGCTTACTCTCACCTACGGAGAGCAAGCTGGTGGAGGCGTAAAGAGAATTTCCCCATGGGGATCTTTTAAAAGTATAAATTATTATTAATTAGATCTCAAATGCTCAAGAGAAATTATGTTGAAAGCAACAAACTTTTTTTTTTTTAACCGAGACTGACTTCTCGTCAGCAAAATGTAAAAAAAAAAAGAAGAAAAAGAGCAATGTCACTTTCGTAATCACAATACTGTACGTAATTTCACAATGCATATCGAATTGCCAAACAAATGTTGAAATATCAAATCAGAAGGTCTCTGCCAGTCATAGCCTGATCACATTTGATCAGAGATAAAGGTCTCTGCAGCCTTCTGATCCCCCCCCCACCCCCACTACTGATTCTTCCTAGACGCAACAGCCGCTGAACAAAACTTTTACTGAAACAAACTTTAGACTGAATATGAGTAGGTTATATGGCTTTACATTACTGTTTTATGCTACACGTACAACACACACACACCAATGAAAGGCAGAGCATCATCACAGCAGGAAAGCACGCCTGAGAACTCCCGGTTACTTCAGCATTTTCACTCCCAATGTGTCCCTTAAGTGACTGATGCAGTTTAATTAACGGGACCTCAGCCTTTTCAGAATCTCACGGGTTTCCCTTTCTGTGTCATTGTGTTTGGCTGACTGTACATGCTCACATTCGTTGATCAAGCTGCCAATTCTCACTAGCGTTGCCTCTTTTCATCTGAATAAATGAAGGAGATCGGCCCTCCCTCACCTGCTCAGGTTCATGACAGTAAAATTTGTGGGGGGGGGTGTCCTATTCTGCTATCCAAAAATACACAAACTGCAGCCTGTATTGATTCACAACATTAAGCATTTTATTTAATCTTGTATACAGTACGGCACAGGTGCAAACTCTAATCCATTTCCAAAAAGGCTTAATTATATGACTGTCATGACATGTTCCTTTGATACAGTAATAATAATAATTTAAAAAAAAAAGAACAATATTTAAAGTATTTCAACCACTTGCCTTTTTCACTTCTATTATTATGCCAATTCCTTGTCCACAAAACAATCTTGCCTGATGGCTGAACACATGTTCTGAATGGGTAAACGTGTCCATCTTTGGGCTGGGATGAGCATTATAAAGCATCATTAGAAAGGCTAGGTGAGGCATGCTTCACTGGGTACGCTTAAAACCGTGTCACATTCCAAAGCTGTCCAATCAGCTACTAGATAGATGGTGATGAGAAACACATTGAAATCTATGAGCTTAGTGAGGCAGAAAATGTTTTTCTTCACTAAAGTTCTGTTTATCAACCTAGAGGTGGTGCTGTTTTGCACAGTACTTTCTGAACAGGAAATGGTCATTGGGATTATATATTGGTATTAAAGGGGACCTATTATGCTCATTTTCACTGTTCATAATTTTATGTTTGGAGTCTAGAATAGATTTACGTGCTTCAGTGTTCCAAAAACACACTACTTTTCTCATACTGTACATCTCTTCACCATCTGTCTGAAAAGCTTTGTTGGAGTTTTTAGCTGTACCCCTGATGAGCCCAGTGGGCTCTGATTAGTCGGCATTCCTGGTTGGTCAGCTTGCCTTATATGCCCCACCCCTGTTTTACAGTCTGTAGACGGATCCTTGCTGGTAGGCAGCCAACATGGGTTGTGTTAGGAGGCGACCTCACCATGGTAGGGAAGTAAAGACTGGAATTTCAACGAGGTGTTTCAGACAGATCAGAGAAGAGTTGTTTCTGTGGTGAGAGTTACTCCCTTTGGCTTGTACTTTGACCCTTAAGATTTTGCAGACCACTTATATGCACATAAAGCTATATAACACACTGAAGGAATGGGAATAAAATCAGAAAAGCATAATAAGGCCTCTTTAATATGATGTTTTATGTGATATGAATGTAGCATTTTTTAAATGTCTTTTTTTTTGGTGAACCTCTGCTTTGTCTTAAAGCAGTAGTTCTCAGACTATTTCTATCATTCCCCACTTGGCAGGAAGAAATATTTGCACACCCCACCTCAACAAAACAATAACAGAAAAGCCGAGGTGTAACTTTATTTAGATAAAATCTAACTCATTAACATTAATTTCTTCAGTAACTTTTGTTAAGCAAAAAAACAACTTTCACTTCAAACAACTTTCTGTGACATTTGTCACTACACTGCTTCAATAGTCTGTGCTTTTTCAAAAAAAAAAAAGGCTAATTAAGCAGAATTTGCACTTTTCCGGAAATACAGCAATAAAAATTCAGTCTGTATAAATAAGAACAAATGCAGAAACTTGTGAAGAGAGGTGAACAAGGTGTTTTGTTAGTTTAATTTGTTGGGTTTCATGCTGTCAGCTGCCAGTTTTTCAAACATAAAATACAGTCAGGTCTCTCCTCATCTCCTACCAACAGTGAGACCCAGAGTGAGATATGCTTCATCATATTTCCTTTTTGGCCTTTTTTTTGCCAGTTTTCAGCACTTGCTTCATGTGTCTCAGAAGCACCACCTGTTTTTCTTTTCCTACCTGCTAAATATCTGTCTTTTTTGACCTTTTAAGGCTCCGATAGCAGTGAACGAGCAGGTTGCTAACGGTACCGATGTGAATCCTCTGTTCCGCCCTGAAAATGACTCCGATATTAAACATCAGTCCTGTACGACTTTCCCCCAGGTCTCTTGTGCCCCACCTGCCACGGGGCGCGCCCCACACTTTGAGAATCACTGTCTTAAAGAAACTGCCGCTGCTCCTAATCAGCCAGTTGGGAGTGCATTGGCGAGTACAGCGGGCATGCTAAGTTGGAGCGTGCTGTGGGGGGAGGGGACTGCTGTGACATTCACCCTGCTGTATTACGCAGTGTGTCGCACAGCTTCATACTGAGCTGGGGCTGATCTTTATGCCGTGATCCCAAGAATGTCTTATCAAGGCTGATTGCATTAGTGTTTTCTCAAAATGGTAGAACCTTTAAATACTTTTCAATCTGCTTATAGCACCATCTTCGTCAGCTGTTCCATGTTAATGGTCTCAGACTCTGGATCTGTTCGGACCCCAGGATGGGTCACCCAGACTGTGCCAGTGAGCTGCTGGGAGGGGAAATGTGGGGGGGCAGCTGCTTTCCTGGACACTCGCCCACATGACACAGCCCTACGTGAGACAGCTGCAGTGAGGGGCAGGACTGTGTTGTCTCGCAGATTCCACTGGTGATTTTTGTTGGCATTCCTCCAAGAGCTCTGCTAAAAACGCTTTCCGTGGTTGCAGGTCAGTCCTTAATCTGCCGTTTCTCTGTGCCCGCAGTGCTGGGGAGGGTACGCAGTGCCATAGGTAGTGCCCAGCTTCTCATGTCCCAGAAGTTCCAGCAGTTTCGAGGACTCTGCGACCAGAACCTGGTGAGTAACTGTCTGCTTTCCCCACACGGCGACATAGACGGCGCTTCTGCGAGGGTGACTGAGGCGAGCGACCATTTTGCGTGTTTTCAGCAAGGCCAGAATGTACCAGTTACTCACACTCATTAGCACTGCAAAACCCCATCCTGACACATAACTATTGAAACCAAAATTAGACATGTTTTCTTGTGTAACCTTTACCCAACTATCCAGTGTCTAGTCATTATTGTAACCTCAGCGTTAACGTGGAACTCAAGCTAAACAATGCAAATAGCATGAGATAAACACCGGCATATACTGCACGCTTGAGGAAAACCATGGCTTGAAAAATCCAGTGCTGGTTTTTTTTCTACCCACCTGATTGGACAAGGCCATCTTTACCACATTCCTGAAAGATCAGAATGGAAGAATTTTGAGGCATTTGAGGCAGTAAGCTTGAAATCTTCAAAACTCTTGGAATTAGATGTGTGTGACACTTTCTGAATCAAATCAACGTGAGGATGGAAGAAGTTGCTGTTCATAACACAGTGCTTGCTGTGTCTGATGAATCTTGCTGAACTCTGCAGGCTGTCCCAGGGCGACACTCCCTATCAATTCGGTCCCCCTTCCTAAATTTTTTCCACCCACAAATACTCACTCTTTACTCCATACTGCTGATTATTGTTGCTCTTTCTGCATCTTTCTACAATCCGCAAAGAATGTTTTTTCTTCTTTATAGGAATAGTAGAATGTCGCCCCCTAGTGTCTGTGTCTTTAAAGCACATTAACTTTGCTGAAATACTGCCTGTTCCTTTACATTGATCATGAGCTGGTTTAATTTTAATTTTTTTAATTTCGGAGATTATTTTCAGGTTCATTGGTTTGCATTCCATCCAGTTGACAAAAGCAGTGTTTTTTTCTCTGTTTTGGTTTTAAATAACCTTGTTCCTGCTTTGTGACCTTGAAGAATGTGGATGCCAACCCACGGCCAACTGCCCAGGACCTGGCTGGCTTCTGGGACCTGCTGCAGCTCTCCATTGAGGACATCAGCATGAAGTTTGACGAGCTTTACCACCTCAAGTCCAACGATTGGCAGCTTTCCGACTCGCCAGACAAGAAGGTACTTTTACCTTTGCCCGCCGTGCCTCTCAACTTTTAATATTAGAGTAATAGTGGCAGCTTATTCATCCCCATGGAGAAATTGGATAGTTTTTGCATATCCTGTCCTCTCCGTAAGAGAGACGGACATATATACAGGTGAGTTAGCGGGTCAGAGCGCATGGTCAGCCATCACCCAGCACCCCTGGAGTCATGGGCGTAAATCATGAAGGGGTGGGGGGTTGTAACCTTCCCATTAATCAAAACCAGCCAATACATCCCCCCGGACCCCTTTAAATGGGTGGAGGCTCCAACCCCCCCCCCCCCACGCTAACCCCAAAATGATGCCCTTGCGTGTTTAGGAGGATAAGAAGCAGCCCCCTCCAGTGCCAAAGAAGCCCAGCAAGGCGAAGCTGGCAGCAAACCGGGAGAAGGGGAGCGTCGGCGGCGGCAGCGGCGGCAGCAGCGACCCGGCGGACAAGCAGCGGCAGGAAGCCCGCAAACGGCTAATGGCCGCCAAGCGGGCCGCGTCTGTGCGACAGAACTCCGCCACAGAGAGTGCCGACAGCATCGAGATTTACGTGCCCGAGGCGCAGACACGCCTCTGAAAGCGAGAGGCGCTGGGTGGCGTGAGAAACAAACGAAACACGCCCCCTACTCCCCTGAACCCCGCCCCCCCCCCCCCCACAACCGCCCCTATGGCCACTCTGACAGAACCCCAGCAGAGGGTGAACCACAAGGGCAGGCCAGGGCGCCACATGGAGTACGGCCTGAACACGAAGAGCGTCCCAGAAGGCCCTGCTTTCTCATGGCTGCCATGGAAAACCTCAAGACTTTTATTACCGTCGTTGTAAATATAAATGTTGTTCTTGTTGTTGTTATTACTACAAATGAAGAACTATATCAGAAATTTGCGTGTTCTAATATTTTAATGCCGGCGTCCTTGAGCACCTGGACTGCAGTGTCAGCCCCCTTTTCTTTCCTCTTGCCGCTCATCCCCCCCACCAGTCACACCCCCTCTCCTTTGCACGCAAGGGCAGGGAGAGCATTGCACATTTTTGTGCCTCAATCGGTGTCTTCCGTTTGGCTTCTTTTTTCCCCCCAAAAATGGGGGCTTGTGTCTGGATGGGCCCAGGACAAGCAGCAGCAGCCAGAGTGAGAGCCTGGAAACAGGATGTATGGAATATCCCCCCTGCCCCCACTCTGTTAATTGTGCCCCTCCTCTTTTCTCCCTGATTGTTCCACAGAGCTCAACTTTTAGCACCATATGAGGTCCCTGACCGCACCTGTCCATGTGTGTCTGTGTATTTAATATTTAACGAGCGTTCTGAACCCTCTTGAAGGGGTCAGGATAGTATCTTCGCAGGTGAGCCCAGAAATGAGAGCCCCATGACACGAAGAGCTTTTGGTTTTCTTTCTTTTTATTTGGTTCTGGGTGGCGGAATCCTTTCTGCTCGAATGAACTCCATGGTCTGGCAAAGAGGGAGGCCAATGCTAACATCCTAATGCTCTGTGCAGTGGGTCGAGAAAGTTCATTATACACACTCCAGTACGTTGCCAAAATATTTGCTCCAACGGTACATTTGAATCCGTGGGAAGCCAGATCTTTGCCAGGCACACGTTTGAAGACGCTGCAGACGTCCTGTGGGGTTATAAAATGGGTCTTGTAGCATTATGGATACTGTCCCACAGGTCACCTGGGTGCTCAGGTGTTTTGATGGTGGTGGTAACTAACCCCCCCCGCCCCCCACGATGCATACTTAAAATTCCGTAGAATCATCCACATGAATGGGCAGTACCTGAGCTGATCTGCTAGTATAACTCTGTTACCTCTAGCCCATAAATCCGGGTAGTCGTAATCATCCAGACGACTAATTAACATTTATCATGGATCTGTTCATTATTAAATATTATTTAAGATGTTTATTATATGCGACTTGGGAGTTAGATTCACAAAATTGGTTTCGTGGTTCACATAACATAATTGACAAAAGGCATTGTCCAATTCCACTCTTACTGACCCTTTTTTCCCCTTTTTAACTGAATAATTGGGACACTGGGGTCAGTGTCCATGCAAGGGAGTTCCTTAAAGTGGCCGCTGTTCTGCTGCACGTGCAGTACATTGCAGGTTCTTAAAGGCGCTCTGGTTGTAAATGCCATTATTGTTATGTGAGATGTGAAGTTTTCCTCTTCCATCTTTCTTTAGACTTTATGCACGATCGCCACCAGTTATTGAAAAACCCTCAGCGGAAATATTCTGTCTGTGTGTGTGATGTGAGGTCTGGTTTCTCCGAGGCTTCAAAGTGGGTTGCTTTTCAAGGAAAATTATCAGTTAGGTAACAGAATGGGGACAAAAATACAGTATAAACCAGGCCTGTAGCCAGAAATAAATTTCGTGGAGAGTCAGGCAGCCATGAGTAGTCCGTATTTTGTCGGCCAGAGGAGCCCCCCCTCTCAGTAAAAGTTGCCAAGCAGAGTTGGGTGCCTGAAGCAAATTGGGAGGGGCGTTTTTCCACCTGGCTGCGTGCCTGGTATGAACCCTACAAATTGCCAAAAAGAGATTATTTAGCTATTGATCTTGTCGTTTGCATCATTTTAAGTCACTCGGTTGTACATTTTCATGTTTCGGTACTCAAAGGGAAAACGGGCAACTGTGGTGGATTCCGAACCGGTGACGGGGAGAAACGCCAGTGTGGCGAGGACGACGATAACGGCGACGTGTCTGACATGTATAGCTTTTGGCTTTTGCAGCGCTGCAAAATCTGCACATTAACATCATAAATTCTGAATAATTAGAAATGAAGGGCAATACATAGTTCTACAAAAAGTGCACATTTTCCAATGATGCCTGGTCTAGCCCACTCCTTGTGTGCATGGTACTTATGAAGACGGCCCCCGCCCCAGCCAGCAGTCTCTCGTGCTGAGATCTGAGGTGAATGCAGGAGTGAATGTTTGAAATTTCCAAAGGAGTCATATAGTTCACTGCAGTCTGCTGTCTACTTTTGGGTGTGTTTTTTTTTCTCTATTTCATACACCAACCAAACTGCTGAAATGTCCCTTTATGTCTTAAAATCATTAAATGTCCTTCATTGTGCATTTGTCATCATTCTTATTTATCATAATTGTTATAAAGAAGTGTACCTAACACTACTGGTGTTGGTAATCTAAGCAACACAGAACCTAAACAACTATATCTGGAGTCAAAATTTGGTACAACCTTCCAGTCTGTAAGTAAAGGTTTGCTGAGGTCCTGTTGAAAGGTCTGGAAGAGAAAGCTCTTTGCAATATGTACGTAGATGATCATATCACATTATCTGAAATAGAGAGCACATGAAATCCTAACAAACATTTAAATTGAAGATGTGTGAAATTGATAGTATGCGACTCGAGTATTTTTGGAAACCTATTCAGACAAACCATTCTCTCGCTGTCTCAATTCATGAAGCTGTAAATGGCAGTGGGTTTTGGTGAGAAGCATTTCCAATCTATGATGCTGACTGAGGATTCATCTGTCATGACAGACGAGTGGTTAGTCCACAGGATGAAAGCCTGCTTTGTTTTCTTTTTAGGTTTTTTTGGTACTATCAGATCGCAAGACGGCGTTATGAGCCCATTTGTGCCACCAAAGACCTTTATGCCCCCTTAGAGTGTCCTTGGTAAGGGCTAAGGGATCTGGGCTCTGGGAGAGGTGGACATGTCTCTGATGCAGATGACCCTCCTGAACCCTGTTTCACAGGACAGAAACAGATCGGGTTGCTTCTGACAATCACTGTGTCAGTAGATTGTAAAAGTTTTCCTCCCAGACCACAATCCAGTTTTGAGCTGGCTAACCTGAGCCATCCGAGAGTGCTGCTCAGCGGGTTCGGACCCGTAGCTGCACTCAGTAGGTCGTTGGTCTGAATCCCAGGGCCGATGGACTGATTCTGCCGTTGGGCACTTGAGCAAGGACCTTACCCCCCCCCCCCCCCCCAGCTTTGGGGCACTGCACACTGGCTGACCCGAGAGCTCACTGGCTGCGAAAACACAATTTCCCCATGAGGATGAATAAAGTATCACTATTCTATTCCAGCTTATTGGCTGAACTTTCTCATTGCAGCCCTGGGGTGAACCTCTACAAGTGCCATTTCCATATTCTGTTTGTCTGTCTATCTCTCTGTCTGTGACTTTTTGTCCTTGTTTGTGCCTGTGATACAGTGAGGATGCAACACACTTGCTTTAGAGTAGTTTATTAAATTTATTTTAAGTTTATTAAAATAAATTATTTTTCAAAACAAGCACATATTTTACTGACTGAAGGTTATCCATGAATTCTATTACATGTACTAAATCAGAATTTTTTTGGAATATAGTGTATAGGAACCAGTTTTTAGGCTTAAAAATGTAGCTCCGAATTTAGTGAAATATGCTAGAATGTATAATGCACCGTGTCTTTGAAGCCTTTGGGTCCCAGCACCTTTATCCTCTGCCTTTATCCTTATCCTCTTTGTCACTAGCTGGCTTGTTTCAGCCAAAATGCCCAGGCTTTGGTTTTGTGCACCGTCCTACTTCACTCTGCTGAGCGCCAAAGGGTGCGGAAACAGCGGCCCTTTCCACATGTTTGCCATCCTGCTCCCATCTCCTGTTTAGTTTGTGTGCTTCCCGGTCTTGTGAGAACTGAGAGCACAGCTAGACCTCTGCCACAGCCCCCCTACATGTGACCCATTGTTGGGGTGCTTACAATGCCAAACCATAACACTGCTTTGCACGGTTACCTGGAAAGTAAGTTTAGGGCAGTGTCTACAAATGACAATCAAAAAAAAAAAAAACAACCACATTTTCACATGGTCCTTTTCTATAGTGACTGTGTATGGAGTCTTGAATCCATTCCTCTTTAATTAATTCTGCTCCCAGAATTCTTTTTGTATGTTTCCAAGCCTTGGCTATTCAGGGACAATGGCAGCTATAAATGAAGAGGTCTACAGTCAGCTGTAACATCCATGTTTCACACTGACGTGCAGGTCAAGACCTATAATATGAGTATTATCAATTGGACGTGATTCTATTAGTCTCCTGAGTTACTCACTTCTCAAATTATCATCTTCTAGTTCAATTAACCCCTATTACAGACCAGCACCTGTAAGGTGAAGGGACAGTAGTTTATACTAATAACTGTTGGTGGGAAATGAAGTTGCCTGGTCTTTGCAAACATGCTTCACTGCTTCGTTGTTTTTATTGTAGTATATAGGCACCTCTGGCCCCTAAGATTGCTGCATGGTGTCATAGCTCTGTTAAGAACTGCTTCACTGTTCTTCACTGTTCTTCACTGTTCTTCACTGTTCTTCACAGCTTGGATGGCCAAGCATACTGCCTATTGAGTTCTTATCTTTTCTAAGAGTTAAGTATCACGTGACATCTTGCTTTGACATAAATGTGTGTCTTCAACATACTATGTCTCCACAGAACCTGGCCAATTGAGGGATTTCATTCTTTAATTAGTTTGTTATTATTATTATTATTTATTATTATTATTATTATTATTATTATTGCATATTTATTTATCCAGCTGGACATGCACTGAAATGTTTGGGTCCAGTTCCTCGACCTCATTTCAGCTCGCGGTCATCCAAGCAGGCAGCTCTCTAGATGCAAACAGGTGCTTATTCATTCTGACACTGGCACAGCTGTTAACCAGTTTGTGTCGACAAAAGTGAGTTTAAAAAAAAAAAAAGATTTTCAGGGTGTGCGTCTACATGTTGCAGGCTTGCGTGTAATTTCATTTTCCGACCGCTCACAAACTAGGCCTTCTTTTTCGTTATTTGAACTGCGAAGGCTGGCATTGAGGCACTGGCTGTATGCAGTGCGGCCCACGTCACATTACATCAGTGTGATCAGTCTGTTAGGCAGAGCAGCAGGCTGTGCAGTTTCCCTAGATTTGGTCCAGTCTTACTTAGTGTTCCAGATCACTGAACCTATTTGCTTGTTGAACTTTGGTTAACAATGTATGGAGCATCAAATTTTCCTTTTCATAAAGGATGGTTTACACTTACATTAAAAAAAATTCACTGGAAAGTGAATTAAATATTTTGAATTTACAATTATCCACCAAATATATTCAGGGTTGTTCCTAAGAGTTTATGTTGTTATTGATTTGTTTTAAGAATTTTTACTTTTCTTTTTTATATATATGAAAATCCACAGCCTCATAAGGACAGAGGCCTCTGTATATTTTGAAATGTAATGGCCTGAATTAAATGGTCTTACTGGGCTTTTGAATGGTGTATTAAAAACCTGACGTGCTGATGGAATTATATGGCAATATGTTCAAAACTAAATTTTATGGATGTCATTCATAATATCTGAATTAGTTTCAAATGATGTTTAAATGGTCTGTTTATAGAACTCCAAATTATGTTGTCACATAAAATGAAATCACTATTCAATGCCGCTGAATATCTTCCTTTCAGATTCTTCTGAGGGGGTTGTGTGGCAAAACTGTTTTTGTGATATAAAACACAAAATCTTCTGCTTCTAAGGGTCTGTCTAGATATTATTTATAAAGTTACAAAGGGCAAAATGAAAATAACAAGCTATGAGGCTTAGGTTCCGAAATAATAAACTTTGTGAAATAAACGGTCTCTGTTTTGTTAACTACACTGCGATTCGGGAAAAAATAAAGTATCACCCCTAAAGATGTTTTCTGTGAATGTGTCAGAAAAGCGAATGACATGATAAAAAATGGCTTTTTAGCTTTTTGACAATATTTAGTTAGCTAGCCATTATTTTCCAGGATGCATTTGTGGAATGTAAAGTTTCCTGAAAATGTCTATTGTCATGTACAAACAGCAGACACTGTGTTGTTTGATCTGGAGACGGTGGGCAGTGGTGGCTTGATGGTTAGGGTAGCGCACTTGTAATAGAAAGATTGCAGGTTCGATTCCCCCAACAGCAAGTCACCACTGAGGTACCCTGAGCAGGGTACTGTCCCCAAGCGCTGCTCCCCGGGCGCTGAATTAGCTGCCCCCTGCTATGTCACAAAAGTCACATATGGGTCAAATGCAGAGGTCACATTTCGTTGTTGCGCACTGTCTGCTGTGGTGTGTTGACAATGACCACTGATCACTTAATTCTAAATTCAAATTTATGGTAAAGGTGATCCATTCATTTACAGTGCAGGTGATTTGTGGTATATCCAGAGACATTGTTTGCAGGCAGAGAAGAATGGGAAGTGTTAATTAGTCCAATGGAAGCACTTAACATTTGAAAGGGCTGAGACAGAGATCACGGCCACGTGCAAATGATTCAGCATGCCACAGACCCCCCACTACTGCCATGTAAATTGCTTTTATTTACTATACCTTGACTAATCAGATCAAGGCTGATCAGTTTTCCTCAAAAGTAAAACCAAACCCTCCAGCTCAAATGCAACTAAGGATTAAACTGAAGAAATGAGAAACGGTTCATAAATACAAGTAGGTGCCTCTGAATAGGAGAAATTACTGTTGTCACTTTTCATACTAAATAAACTTACGATGTACATTCACTGAGCACTTTTTTTAGGAACACTATACTGATACTAGGTAGCTAGGGCCTCCTTTTGCTCTCAACAGCCTCAGTTCTTCATGGCATGGATTTCATAAGATGATGGAAACGTTCCTTTGAGATTCTGGTCCACGTTGATATGATTTCATCACGCACTTTCTGCAGATCTGTCAGCTGCGCATCCGTGCTGCCAATATCCCGTTCTACCACATCCCAAAGGTGTGCATCTGGATGCAGAACACTGAACTCATTGTCATGTTCGTGAAACCAGTTTGAGACGACTTTTGCTTCGTGGCATCATGGATTATCATTCAAGTAGACATTAGAAAGTAGCCATTAGAAAATGCATAAATTGTGGTCATGAAGGGACATGGTGAGCAGCAATGTGGGCTGTGGCATTCAAGCTATGAGCGTTTGGTATGAACGGCCCCAGAGTGTGTTGAGAAAACATTCTCCACACCACTACAGCACCACCAGCCTGAACTGTTCACAGAAGGCAGGTTGGGTCTGTGGATTCATGCTGTTGACACCAGATTCTGACTCTACCATCTGTATGCCTCAGCAGAAAACAAGATCCTTCACCAGACCAGGCTGCATTTTTCCACTTTTCAGCTGTTTCACTTTGGTGAGCCTGTGCCCAGTGCAGCCTCTGATTTCTGTTTTTGGCTGACAGGAGTGAGTGGAACCCGACATCTTCTGCTGTTGTAGCCCATCCGCCTCAAGGTTTGATGCGTTGTGTATCCTGAGATGCTTTCCTGCTCACTGCAGTTGTACAGGGTGGTTATCTGAGGTACCATAGCCCAGTGTTTCCCAACCCGGTCCTCGGGGACCCCTGGCCGGTCCACGTTTTTCCTCCCTACCAGCTCCCTGTCAGAGAGTCCGCATTTTTGTTCCTGCTGGGAGGGATCAAAAAAAGATGGACTGTCTGGGAGTATCCGAGGACCGGGTTGGGAAACACTGCCATAGCCTTTCCAGTCAGCTTGAACCAGTCTACCCATTCTCCTCTGACCTCTCTCATCAACAAGGCACTTCCGTCTGTATATATATATATTGCACCATTCTGAGTAAACTCTAGAGAGTAGAGTGCATGAAAACCTCAGGAGTTACAGAAATATTCAAACCAGCCCATCTCACACCAACAATCACGCCACAGTCAAAACCATTCAGGTCAGGTGTTTGATATGAACATTAACTGAAGCTCCTGACCCGTATCTGCTTAATGTTACACATTGCGCTGCTGCCACATGATTAGCTAATTATATAATTACATGAATAGGCATCTCTACAGGTGTTCCTAATAGGGTGCTCAGTGAATGCATGTTATATATAGCAAGCAGGAGTACTTTTTCCATTCCTATGTGGAAATTTGGCATTGTTCACTTATCCCATCTTGCTTTCAAAGAAAGTCACAAATATATACATACATGCAGATTAATCAACTCCTGGAGCAGCTGGAGTTAAGGGCTCAACACATATAAACAGTCTGCCAGTTACAGGACTTTAAACCATAACTTTCCAGACAGAGAGACAGATCCTTAACTACTTGAACTCTGCACTACTCTATTAGAGATCTGTAACTGCCACTGCCACCATCACATCAGACATCACATCTTCACTGTGCACAGTCCATGAGTCACCTAAACTAACTGCACTGCCTCGGCTCCAGTGAATCTGGCACTTCCTGGCGTATAAATTAAGTGATTTGATTGTCTGTCACTCGATAGCAGCACGGGTTGTGGAGAAGCATGCGATGCTGTGATTGGCCCGCGCAGGCAGTGGGGGAGGGGTTTGTCTGGCCCTGGCCTGGCTGTCAGATTGGTAAACTGAGGCAAGAGATGGTGCTGCAGCCTGCAGGTAGTGATCTGATGGTGGAAAAGGCTTGCCGTGATTGACAAAGCGTGGTTTTGTTTTTACAAGTTGGTAGAAAAGGGCGTTCTCCTCAAAACAAATTTAAAGGAAAGATAATTTGGGACTTGAAAATAGCGAAAACGTCGCGTGGGATACCCTGTGAGCTTAAGGAACCATCCGGTCTGAGGAGCACGAATTTTGTGCAAGAAACTTCAAACATTCAGCCAGCTAGCAAACAACCCTTCGGCCATCACAAAGAATGAAACGTTTCAAGAAAGGTGGGTTTATTTCTTTCAATGCATTCGCGATGCCCGGTGTTCGCACGTTAAATCGCGATCTCCGTGAACTTAACGGCCCACTATTGGGTTTAACAGGAATGCGGCTTTTTGTGGCGAGCAAATGCAGCGTGTGTTTGTGTTTGAATTTGGAGGGACAGTTATTTGGGAAGCAAGCATGGTGTCCATCTGGCGGAGCGGCCGAGGAGTTTTCGGGGTGGGGGCTGAAGTAGCGGTGTAGGAATTGCACATTTGGTTCTCTGCTTTATCGTTCATGTAATAAATTCCTGCTAGTTGCACTGATTTCCTTTGTATAGCTTTAGCCTTGAAACAGCGAGACCACTGACGCTGATCGTCCGGAGGGGGGGTTAGAATTCCACCCGATCTACCCCCAACAAACTATGGAGTCCAAGTGGCTTCTGCTTAAACTTTTTTTTCGTCTCCACATAAAGCCAGCCAGATATTTTTCCGAAATGGGACGCGTCCACCTGTTAAATGTTCGTTGTTTTGTGTCATTTTTTTTAACAGAAGTTGCCCGTATTACTTATTGGTAACACGAGTTGTTTTTGTTTTCACTATTTTTCGAGGTTGAGGTGCGCAGTTTTCTATGAGCATCATTTCGACACGGTTTTTAAATAGATATTTTTGTAATAAAGCTGTGTGTGCTCTGTGGGCAACTAGTGATGCATTTTTACGGTACTCATATTGGAGTCTGAACTGGGAAGGGGGTTGCCCCCCTAAGGTATATTATCTTCGTTTTAAAGGAATTGCACTATTTTCCCAGGCAGTTTTTCCCTCCCCATTGTCGTTAACCTATATAACGAGTTATTTTAATTTTCTGTCACTCTGCATTGATGTTTCTGACGGTTGAGCTAATTCAGTTGTTCTGTGGCTATTTTTAGTGCCCAGCAGTTTTGACGCAGTCGAGTCAATATCTGCGCTTTCTTGAGTTGTTTTCCGCTCGCCAACTCAAAACATCCACGCTATTAGCTGTATTATGGGGGTGGGGTGAGAAATTGCCCTGCGTGGGCTTTTACCTGCCCTCGAGGGCCCGGGGAGCGGAAGCGAGCGCGGCCGTGCGGAACGTGCACGGATCCCCCGCCGCCTCGAGCCGCCGATGCGCATTGTGCGCGAGTCAGGGCGGCGCTGATGGATCCCTCATCCCGGCCCGATCGCCAGCTCGGATTTCACGGGGGAGGGGGGGTCACAGTCCCATCTGTACAATGAACCGCGAGCTCGTGCAGTCATGGCTTGGCGTGCACGTTTAAATGCCTTCATATCAGCCGCCCACTGGCGGTTTATCTCAGCAGAACAGCACATTTTTTATAAGGTTCCGTTTTGGCCTTGGGTATGTATGGCTATTTGTACAACTGCTAGTGCAAGTTTTATTAAATCCCGACATTATATTGTTGGAGGCCTTTTCCAGTTACCATTGTTCGCAAGAAAGTAAAAGGTGTAACAGTATATCGCCGGGGTCGTAAAGGCTGCCATTGGGTTTTCCTGACGATTTTAAGTGGCTTGGACACCCAAAGGCGAATGATGCAAGATGCTACATTTGCTGCTATTTCTGCCTCAATTTTTTTCCCCCAAAAGCCATATTTCGGGAGCTGAGGGTTTTATTAGTTTTTTTTTTGGGGGCGGGGTTGATATGCCATGTGATAGTTAGTTTTTTTTTTCTTTTATGCTTGTAAATGCAATTGTCACCATCCTGCCCCCCCCCCCCCCTCCAAAATATTTGTAAAGTATCTCTTGATAAATTCCATAATGAATTTATGGAGTTCAGTGGTGGGAAGGTGTTGCTGATCAGTGTGTGTTTCAGCCCTGGACGACGCTGACTCCTCCGTGGTGTCAGACAGCGACACCTGCGAGGACGACACCGGCAGCTGCAGCTCCCCCCTGGACCTGTCGCATCGATCTGCGAAACGCAGGCGTCGGGGCAACCTCCCGAAGGAGGCCGTGCAGGTGCTGCGAAGCTGGCTGTACGAACACCGCTTCAACGCCTACCCGTCTGAGCAGGAGAAGCTCAGCCTGTCCGGGCAGACGAGCCTCTCGGTGCTACAGGTACGCAGCTTGGGTCAGCCCTGGGTGCCGCTCTGCTCTGGACTCTCTCTGTACCGCTCTCTCTTCTGCTGCTCATTTGATTTCAAAGCAGGGAGTCTTGTTTGTAAAAGGAACTCTTGTGTTTTCACAACATCATGGAAGCCAATGCCAGTGTTTTGTTTTTATGAAATATCCACAACAAAAATGACATTTTTCACCTATATATATATTGGATTACTTAAGTAAATATCCAGTGTTTTTTTCTTTTTTTCCCCCCTATTTCTTTGTTCCCCACTGGGTCAATCTAATTTTAGCAGCTCAAACTTTGAGGCTAAATATAGTATAGTTTGATTGAATTTGTCACATTTTAATCATGGGTACTTCTGTTTCAGTTTTTCAGTTGGAGCAAGAATTATCAGCCTGTCCATACAGACAAACGTATCCATGGCGAAATGTTTTGATTGCGAAATGGAGAACAATGTAGGCTGTGTTTTAAATGCCGTGTCTGTGGTCAATTTTATATTTCAATCAAAATGTATGTCAGGGGTCAAACCCACAACGAATTCTAAGTCGGATCTATTTCCAGCTATGTCTTTGGCCGTGCTCTTATATTGGCGACTTATCTTGATCAGAAATTGATAGGATGCCTCCCAGGTGGAGTTTGATTAATGGTATTTGGACCTAAAACCAGGCCCATGGTTCAGAGAACTGAAGGAGTTTAAAAGTTCTTCGCTGCTGAACTGTAAGCATCAGCCAGCGTCCTGCATAGCTGTTAGTGGCCTGAGATGCCAAGACACTTGCTGTGATTGTGGTCTAGCAATAGCAAAGGAAGTGTGTGTGTGTGTGTGTGTGTGTCGTACTCAAAACAAAATTGCTGCCATGTGTATTTCTTCTCGGGGGTGGGGGGTAAAAAGACACCACCTATACATTGTGTAATGTGACACTTGGGTAGCAGAAGAACCAGAGTTAAAAACTAACCAGTCTTTTGGTCTGATTAGGGTCATGTTATTCAAGCTGAAACATTTCTAAAGACCTCCCATCTTGATCTAAGTTCCTAAAGATGATTGCCCCCTCCTAGACATTGACACACACTTTTTTCACACACACACACACACACACACACTATTCTTTTTCCTTGCACCTGGTTTGTTCACTTCTTGCAACAGTGTTAGTATGTTTTATCTTGAAATGAACGGCAGCATCTTTTTTTTCCCCCATTTTAAAATCAGAACGGGAAAAAGAAAAACAGGAAAAGGGGGGAAAAAATGTCATGTTTTGTTTTTCTGTTTTAAAACCAAACACAAACTATAAAATCATTTTTTGTTTTGTTTTTGTGATATTCACAGGAAATCCGGGGGACGCCAGACAAGAACACAAAAAACATTATTTTAATATTATACAGTGCCAGCCAAAAGTATGGGAACACCTACCCATAGAAAGCTTTATTTGCGCTGTCCTCTACATTGTAGGATAATTATAAAGACATCAAGACTATAAAATGAAATATCCCTGCTGAAAAAACAGCATAGACAAGCATAGTTACCAGCATCCTGTGTTTTGGTGTTGGTGGTCCAGCATCATTAAGGAAACATTGCTGGTGGACGAGCTTCACATGCAGGTAGACCAGCGCAGCCATATTGGTCCCCCTGCTACACCAGCACTAACCAGCATAGACCAGCAACAGAGTGGCACTGACGAGGGGCCTGCACTACGAATCGGGGTTACTGGCTTATTTATATTTTATTCATAAGAGCCGCAACATGTTTATATTTCATTATGAAGTCTGGCCAGCAGATTGAGCAGCATAGCTTGGTGCTGGTTTGGTGCCAGTGTGGCTGGTGGACCAGCATGACTGCGCTGGTCTACCTGCATGTGAAGCTTGTCCACCAGCAATGTTCCCTTAATGATGCTGGACCACCAGCACCAAAACAGAAGAGATGCTGTGTAATCACATGCATTATTCTGGTCTCAGCTGTTTTTTTTCCAGCAGGTTATGTTATTTTATAGTTGTGTTGTCTTTACAATTATCATAAAATGTAGAGAATAGCACAAATAAACTTATCTATGAGTAGGTTTCTCCAAACTTTTGACTGGCACAGTATTTGTTTTATACTATATTGTCCGGCATCCCCTGAATTTACTGTGAATGTCACAAAAACCGAAATGAACCGATCTTTAGTCCCATTTGGTTTTAATACAGAAATCCAAGTTATGAAGCCGGAGTTCTTTTCCCGTTTTTCCTTCTCCAGTTCTGATTTTAAAAAAGGAACCAACAAATGCTGCTGATTTTGTTTCTCCCTGATTTGGTTTCGAAATGGAAACATCAAAGAATGAGCGATGAATGTTTTGTCCGGAACTGGGTCTCCCCCATATCTAATAATTTAATCTCCATCTTCAGATCTGTAACTGGTTTATAAATGCCAGGAGGCGGTTGCTCCCGGACATGCTGCGAAAGGATGGTAAAGATCCCAACCAGTTCACCATCTCCAGACGGACGGGGAAGGCCGAAGCGAGAGCGTCCGTGGTGCCCCAGTCCCCAGAAGAGACACCCCCTTCGCTCCCCCTGCTGCGGCCCTCCGTGATCCGACCGGCCCCTGCACTGGACCTCGGCCTGCTGGGCAGTACGGCCGCGGCCATCTTAGCGGGGGCCAGTCTCACTGCACCAGTGCAATCGGACACGCAGGGACACCTGACTGGCGGCACTTCTGTGGAGGCCCGGGTGAGCCCGGTGTTGGGGGGTGGGCTCTTCAACACCCCACCACCCACGCCGCCCGAGCCCCGCCCACAGGACTTCAGTGACCTCCGCTTGTTGGTGGACGCCGCTCTTCAAAGAGCAGCAGAGCTCGAGCTTCAGCAGAGAGAAGGGGCCGCCAGTACGGGCCCCATCACCGCTGCCACCACTGCCGAAGGAACTGGTAGCTCACTGGGGAAGCAGAGCGAGAGCCCGGCCCCTGGGCCCCAGCTGGCTATTCCAGGAGTGGAGGGTGTTTACGAGCCTCCGGCATGGAGTGTGATGTGCGGGGAGCCCCGGCCGCCGGCCCCGGCCGGCTCCATGGCTTGTGCGTGGGGCTCCACTCACACCCTCCTTCCTGTGCAGGAGGCTGTCAACTAGGCCCAACTTTTCCCTTTACTTCTTGCACCTTTTCCCCCAGACTTTTCAGCTCTGTCTCATGGGGTCAGAACTGGCTGGACCAACGGGATTGATATCTCCCGCTTTTGGTGAGAAACGGACAAACTCTGCCCCCCCCATCCCACAGCTGAAATGGGTGGTGCGTTTGGTGTGTTTACAGGTGCTCTGGAACATTTTATCACAATTTACTTTTTTTTAAGGTTATTTGACAGGAAAGGGACTATTTTTGACACTGTAAAACCGCATTCTGGAAATGTTCTAACTGAAGTGTGAAGGGTGTGAATTTTGTAAAGTAGATGCTGAAAGGTGTGTGGGGGTTTTTTTTTTTTCCTTTTTCTGTGAGGGTGGGAGGGTTACCAGGATGAAGCTGTGCTCTGCCTCCAACACTAGAGTGTGACAGAATGGCAAAATAATTCAGTAATATCACAAATGTGCCACAGATTAGAATGTAGTGTTTTTGTCTCTTTTGGATGGATTCCTCAGATATTTACCTCCCACTTCACTGGCAAAAATGTTCTTTCCTCGCAATCACAGGAGCAACCCATGAGCTTCTGTGTCGTTTTCATATGCACTTTAAAAAAATCCGTGGTTTTCTCAGTGCCAGGTTTGGATATTCATGCTCCTTAGTGGTGCTTCTGAAAATGAAATTGAGCCATTTTATACTGTGTCCAGTACATTCTGGTCACTTCAGTCGCTTGCGGTCTTTTTCTGTACAACGTGTACCTCAGTGTCACGTGACTTTGGTTTGCGCCAAAAAAGTTTTTCTGTCAGTCTCTTGACATTGTCACCTCAGTTTTCTCTTGTATCTGATTCTGTCGAACCCTATCATTCACTTATGTTACCTATTATTATTATTATTATTATTATTTTTTTAAATAATGTGGGGTCCAGCTACATTATTAAAAGGCAGCCAGTTGCCTGGTCCGTTATTAGAAAGCTTGGCTCATTTTTCTGATTTTAGGACCGTACAGAATGTGGAAATGCATCTGCATGAGAGCAAATCCGCTGCTTCTGTTGGCACCAACTATTGCTGCTCTGCCTTTCCTTAAGTGCTACACGTCTGGAGTAGCCCCCGTTTCCCTCATGGTTGTTTTGTGATGTTCGGCACACATGCAGGCCGCTTTACTGGAAACATCCATAAACCTCCTCTGGTTAATGGAAAATGGCACCAAACGAAGCAAATGCAACGATAAAGAAGTACTGGAGGATTGTGATAATGTATCAGATTTGTTTTAGAAAGATCTTTAGTAGTACACCATGCCAAGTTTATTCATCTTTCATTGTCGAAAATTGACACGTTGAAAAACCAAGGATGTGGTTTGTTACTAAAAACAACTGGCTGATGGAACAAGACATAAGTTGTGGACTTATTTATATGAAAGGTGCATTTTTGTTGCATATAACTGCATGTATTTTGCAATGAACTGTGAAGAGGGGATGGAGGAGTCTGTGTGCCACATGCTGTGATGAAAGAAAGCTTCCAGTGTGACCTTCAGCCATCTGTGAGCTTCCCAGTGAATGACACGCACGCTGGCACAAATTTCACGTGTACACTTTTTTTTTTTTTTTTTTTTTTTTTTTTTTTGCAAAAACGCGATTAAAAGATGGTGCTTTTGTTATGAATTGGCAGTTGTGCCTTACCCTGGGCTTACTCGAAGACATACTTTATTCACATATACA
The DNA here is from genome assembly GCF_048594095.1 of Paramormyrops kingsleyae. Taxonomy (NCBI): domain Eukaryota; kingdom Metazoa; phylum Chordata; class Actinopteri; order Osteoglossiformes; family Mormyridae; genus Paramormyrops; species Paramormyrops kingsleyae. Next base: position 20,886,181 of record NC_132802.1, on the reverse strand, counting down.
GTTGGATAGTCTGTGCAATATATATGGGACAAAACAGATTAAAACCATTCATTTGTAGCCTTAACTTTAAATGTCTTTTGTATTTCAGAGAATAAAAGTTTTTTTTTTTTCTTCATACAATCTTTGTTCAGTGCTTTTATTTGATGTCTGATTCAGAAAGTTGTTCTCTGTATTCATGAAGCTTTTCCGAGTGTTTTTGATGGTTAGTGATTGTAGAATGGTGACTTTACCCTGGTGACTTGGTGGTGGTCAGCTGCTGTTTCACTTTCAAACAATGGTGAGCAGCTGGTGAGCTAAGCCACTGTCACACTGCTGCCCATTGCTGTGTTTTAAGGTAGTTTGTTAGAGAAGTGCCTGGATTGGCTGTAATTTTTTCAAAGCATACAAACTGCAGCAACAATTGATCAAGGTTAAAAAGTTTGGATGGATTCTATTTGTTTTTTTCAAGTACACATTTATAAACTACAGTCTATGGGATGAAGGTAGAATGAGGCTTAACATCTCTTTGAAGCTGTGGTTTCCTTTGGTCCTTAAAGCATATGTCTCAGGCAGTGGTGAGTTGGGGAGTACAGCAACAGGACAGGAACTGGTGACCGGCAATTAGCATTCAGTCTATTGGTGTAAACAGCTGTCAGGGCACTGGCGTAATAGAAGGCAGTGTGGTGTAATTGCAGGCAGTGTGGGGTAATTGCAGGCAGTGCGTCCGCACTGGGGCCCACAGAAACGTGGAGAGCCCACAAGGTGTCTGGGCTTGCACATCTGTCTCGCTCAGAGTGTCCAGTGTGTAATTTCTTTTTTATGATAAGGCTATAAAAGTTCATACGGTACACCTTATGAATATTTAAGAAAGGTAAATGGTGCATCTAACATTTAATGGGTCAGAGGCTTTGTCACAATTCTTTTTTTTTTGTTTCTGACTTTGGCTTTATAACCTTTAAAAAGGAGCTTGCGTCACTGGGGGTGGGGTGGGGGGGTCCTTGCAATTTTGCAACATCCTGTGTCATTTAAAAATATCTTAATCTTAAAGGAAATCAAATTATATACAGGATACAATAGTATGACTGTGGATAGAATAAATGTGTGGTAGCGATGCAGCCTTGTAATTGGTTCAAATCTCAGGTGGGTCAATGGGCTGATGACTTTGAGAACATCCGCAGTGTCCAGTGTTGAACATCTGCTTTGTCTATGATGGCCGTCGCGTGGAAAGGAAGTCGGCACTAGCTGTGAAGCAGAAAGCAGTCCTGAAATGCTATCTCTGTCCTTGGTGCAATGCTTGAAATCTGTGTAGTTGATGGGCACTTCACGGAACAGCTCGTCCACCTCCTTGTTGGTGAAGGCATCACCATGGTGATGAGCAGCTCCCGCAGGTGTCATGTAAGACCTTCTTGTGAACCAAATATGCTGATGTTCTTTGGTTCACCCTGTAAGTCAGTAGAGCTGCTTCACATGCTTCCTCTCTATCCATTTATTTACTCTGACTGTGCTTCAATTCAGTCTCCTCCAGTCATTTTTTTTTTGTTATAAGGCTTTGATTCTGCTACAATAGTAAAACTTTAATCAGCTGATGATCTCTTCAAATATTCCATCCAAAAAACTGTCACAGAATAATAAAATATTCATCAGCTGGAATTGGGTACACTGCATAGAGTTTGTTTGAAAGTGTGTTTGGCAGCATTTCACCCCCATTATGCCAGTGCCCTTCTCATCAAAGTATGCAAAGGCGTTGAGAATTTCTACCTCATGGGCTAATGGTGAAGTTTTCAGGTACTCATCAGGCGGGTTCTTAGAGCGCAGTCAAACTTCTAATCCCACAACTATCCACCAACTGACAGTCTAGTGGCCTGAACTACTCTTGAAAAAAGAAAAAAAAAACGTTTTCAGCCAATTTGGAATTACTGAGTACTACTATCATCAATCTCCCATAATTCCTTGTTCAGTAATGACATTGATGGAGAATTGATTTGATTTGAGAATAATTACTGCAGGGCAATGAGACAAATCCAGCAAGCTAACCTACATGAAAGAATAGGCTTGCTTTCTATTGGCCAAAGTCTTCACCAAAGATACCTGATATGGTAAAGCTAGTACAAAATCCAGCAGGATGCACCGTGTTTTGGCCCCTCTTCTACCACCTTGAGACCACATTCTTGTCTGAAACATCCAACAATTCAGGCAAAGTGTTCAATGGTTAATGAGGGCCTTATTCAGTCTTCTATACCCACTTGTCCTTGTGGACAAGTGGGCATAGAAGTATATTCTACACCCACTATACCCACTTGTCCTATGCGGGGCCACAGCCTGTCCCAAAAGCTACAGGCGCAAGGCAGAGAATTTCCCAGAGCTGAGCTCATGTCTCCTTTATGATTGACTTTGTCGCAGCATATTTCGCATTTTAACTGGTCATGAAATGTGATTAATTTCTGAAAAACATTTTCAATGAAATTACAACCCCAGTTTTTCTTTCCTTACAGTACATAGAAACTCGAGTAAATTAGCTTGTATTTTGAAAGTCAGTATAGCATAAATCGTTTTGTCTGTGTATATGGCAAAGGTGGCAATTTCAGGTCCAGAAAGTAAAAATCCAGACCATGATTTACTTTCTACCAACCAGTTGAGCATAAAAAGTCACAGAGTACTCAACTGGTTGGTTGAAACAAAATCTTGGTCTGGATTTTTACTTTCTGGACCTGAAATTGCCACCTCTGGTATATGGACACTCAGTACACATGTAATGTACAGTACCGTGCAAAAGTCTTTGGCAGTCAAAGAAAATATTTAAAGCTACTTATATGGGCAGTAAGTGAACAATTGTTCATGTAAAAAACATATTTTAACATCAGAATATGCAATTAATTATTAACACAATAAAAACTAATATGAATTTCTTCTTTTCACCAAAAAGAAATACAACCTCTCCTCAGGGGCACCCCAACCATACCATGTATTTGTTAAATTTCACCACCAGCTCACTTAATGAATTAGCTAAATTAGTTGAATAACTTAGGTACTGATGAGTCAAACAAGGTTTGCTAGAGGTTAAGTCGAATAGTACAAGAGTGTATTGGATGGTTGCTTTATTATTCTGTCTCTTAGAAATTATGAAATATCAAATCTCCTATCTTATATTTGTTTGCGTTTTCTGAACCACAATCTCTACATGCAGTGTATTTCAACAACAGGACCCATGGTTTCCACTGAATATCGAGAGAAAACTGATTAATCTCTCAGGTCTGATATGAGTGAGGAAGCAGAAAATGATCCATTTCCTTCTGGAGCACAGACCCCTGTCTAATCTTTGAGTTTCAGTAGCTCTACCAAAGTATTCTTTTGGCCTGTTGTTTGTCTTTTGGCATATGTATGTGTGGGTGTGTGTGTATATACACATGCACACTCATTAGATACAACCAGTAATTTTTAGTACAACATTCATTTTAAGTACTAATAAATGGAAACCTAGATTACAGCTCTAAAAAAGAGCTGTTCTGATTTTAAAGGTTTATTGACAAGCAGTCTCATTATGTGCTTTTTAATTCTTAGTTTGCATTGATATGAAATGCCAAACATTTGTGTTTAGTATCCTTTTGGGAGATAGATATACAATTCATAGCGAAATGGAAAGAACAGAACTGAATGAGTTGGTTTAAATTCACACTTAAAAAGAAAACATCTGTGTGGAAAATATCGGCAGATATGCGAAACACTACTTGTCAATGGACTTTTGTCACGAAACCAGTAAGTTAGCAAATTTTTTTCTGAATATTTATATTCACATATGCTGCAATTTCATTGCTCTCATGATACACAATATACAGTATAATGATTATTTCACATTGTTTTATTTAACTCTTACCTCTGTTCTTTCATTCCAATACTGATAGTTCGTGAATACTGTGTCCTCCTGGTATCACTGGCTGGTTATCTGCCATATCGATGTATTTCTGGTGGTACTCGATCCACACAGGGTGAAGCCCACCTGCCCATTCTGCCCTCACTATCCCATTATCACAGGTTAGCATTTCCTTCATTTTGATCACTCACAGGACATGAGGGGTACAAGTATGAAGGGGGATCCTCTGCCAAGCACATAAAGTGAGAAATCCGTTTTCTTACTGTAGTTCTCAGGAGGGAGACGAGTTCTGCGACTCTCCACTTCTGTTCTCGCTACCAAGGCAGTCGCGCCCCCCCCCCCCCCCAGCCATACATTTGTTTAGAGCTCTAGCTTTTCTCTCCACCCCCCGTTTCTCTTCCAGCTAATCAGGTATCAAGGCTCCTATGTCACACAGTCTGCCCACTTCAGGGATTTACCCATAGAAGGGAAAGGAATGTCTAAATTGTGGCTTGATGCTCCCATAATGGATTTTTGGATATTTATTCTATGAACTACAACAAGGAAATCTTATTTAGAGAAAATAAAGTAATTTAGTAAAAAGTAATTATAAACATAGGTGCATAGCTCCTTACAAAGTCTGGTGTACTACAGAAATTAAAATAGCAATGTTATTTTTATTCTAACAAAGAGTCTTCACCTTCGTCTCAACCAGATGGATGGGATTTCTATGGGAACCACTGTAAGAATGTGTATTCTAATTCACTCATGGCATGTTTGTTATCTCTGCAATGTGCGAGTCTGGCGGTCTTGAAAAGCATGTCTTCTCAAGGTCAGGCAGCCACATGGCTGTCTGTATTCTTCTTACCAGCTGTGTATCCAGTCTGAACTCTCTGCTTGTTTTACAGCATGGTCTGGAAACCAAGATCAACCAAAGAACACTCTGAATCGACTGAAGAATATCCACAGTGCTGACCGGCACCTCGGTCCCATGTACAAATGAGAGAGAGCAGATCAGACAGCATTCTAGTAGCATTTGGGCTTAAGGAGCCAATGGTGAATTCACACTGCCTGCCACTGGATTTGAACTGGCACCCTCCTGATCCAAAGTCAGACTCACGGCCTGGTCCCAGAGGTGTGAGGTAACAGTGCTAACCACTGCACCACTCTCCACAGAGCCACATGCACAATGGAAACTACATACACTTCTCTGCAGATGTATATGGGTAAATCACCAGGTCCAGCACAGAAAACCTGCACCTTGTCTCTTACTCCCTTAGTATGTTCATCAGGGTTACTGAAATGGAGGATTCTGGTCCAGATCCAGACCAAAGCACAATGTACAGTAATCCAGACCGCATGGTTCCTTTCACCCCCCATCAACGAGATTTAACAAGAAGTGCCACCAGGGTCAGCAAAATGTAGAAGTTAGGTTTATGTTGTGGTAATTTAAACAGATTGTTACTTTAAATAGTCATAAGAGAAATTACACTACGTGACACTATTTATCCAGGTGACTGTCTGGGTAAGAAAAAGGTTAAAATTGTTGCTGTAATGTTCTCTAACTAATTGGACTTTTTCCAGATTAAACCATTTTATGTGAATAGAATCCAGGTAAATTGTAGCTGACAGAGATGAGGTAAAGTAAATGTAGTAGGGTCCATCGGAATTTCCAAAATAAATAGGGCAATTCTTTAAGCAGTAGCAACAGGAAAAGTGTGTTCACTTGCATAATTTTTGAAATGTCACTAGATGGCATCCAAGAGTCAATGTAGGAGTGTCAACTTTATCAGGTTTAAGTGGGGCGTGTCTATTATCACTTGAGGCTTTAATAAGCTTGTGACATTGTATGCTCTGGAGATGTGTAATTTTTGATCTTTAAAACCCGTAAAAACCCATCAAGCAGAAAAGATATAAACAAATGTGATACTGAGATAAGATCTTGAATTTTTTTTGGGAGGGCTTGTGTTCAGGTGAATATGAGTATATTATTGGTAAATGTGTTTAAAGTCTGCATTCTTGATGTGTTCAAATGGTCCATTTACAACTATCAAAACACTATTACTGCGATAAAAGGCTTTCATTCATGGAAGTTGTAACTAAAGTGACACCTAGTGGCAGATTCATTTATAGGAATTCAGAATGACGTGGTGCAGTCGAATAAGTGGGGGAAGATGTCCTCAGACAACCATGTTAAGTCAAGTGAAGTAGGTTAATCGCCATTTCAGCCATATACATAGTACACAGTGAAAATAAGCATTGTTCCTCCAGGATCATGATGCATCACAAAGAACAAAAACAGGAACAACACAAGACTACACAGGTGCAGGGAGGAGAGAGCGATACAGAGTGCAAGGGCGGCAAAGAGGGATAAAGATTGCAAGATAAACACAATAACAGCAATACAGTGCAGTCGACAAAAGCAGTAACAGTACTAGTTTGAATGAATACAGTATTATACAGTATGAGACACTGCATTCTAGCAGCAGAAGTGCGCAAAAAATGCAAGATTGAGGTAGATATCAATAAATAAATGTGCAAACAGCAGCAGCAGGACAGAGAATGTGCAGTGTATAATAAATAAAGGGTATATACAGTTTGTGTGTGTATCTGTGTGGATGTTTATATTACTAAATGACCAAATGTTCCCCACAATGTGATAAAGACCTGTTTTTTTTTTTACATTGTGGGGACCATGTTTCAAGTCCCCACAAACATCTGTGAATGCAATCAAAGAAATGAAAAATCCCAAAAGTCTTGCATTTTGTTTGCTTACGTATGGTTATAGTTAGGGCTGGGTAGGGGTTAAGGTCATCATGTTAGGATTAGAGTTTTCCCCATAGGAATGAATGGAGAGTCCCCACAAATATATAATTACAAACCTGTGCGGTTGTGTGTGTGTGTGTGGGGGGGGGGGGTGTATGACTACATATTATGATTCAGTTCTGATTCAGAAGTTTATGGCCGGAGAGAAGAAACTGTTTCCCATCCTGGCAGTGAAGGGCCGTATGCTATGGAACCTTACTTGGAAAACTGCAGGACAACATCACGTGTGCCCGGATGAAAATTCAGCTGAACAAGTCACGAAGCATCTCAATAGTCAAGGGAGAGCTAAAAGTTCTGCATCGGTGATGACCCAATCCCAACGGTGTCTGACCAACCTATAAAAAGTCTGGGCAGATGGTACGATGCAAGTCTCAGGGACAAAAACCAAGTGCAACAACTAAGGCAGGACATCACTAACGGTCTAGAAAACATCAGCAAGACCCTACTGCCAGATAAGCTCAAGCTCTAGTGCCTACAGTTCGGACTTTTTCCTCGGGTAATGTGGCCACATCTACGAGGTCCCAATAACAACGAGAGAAGGTGGAACGAACCGTAACTTCATACGTGAAGAAATGGCTCAGTGTCCTACGCTGTCTAACCAACATCAGCCTCTATGGCAAAGGGGTCCCTGAACTAACCATCACCAGCGAAAAGTACAAGAGCTCTAAAATAAGACTCCACATGACTCTGAAGGACTCCAGAGATCAGACCATCAGCAATCCTGCACCGCTCCTGTTAACTGGACGGAAATGGACATCCGACGTGGTGCAGCTTCCTACATCAGCTCTGAGGCAAAATGACATTGTGGGGCATGTCCAGCGGGGAAGAGGAGGATTTGGCCTTATGGCAAGTAAACCAACTTGGCCTAAGGCCTCAACATTAGAGAGGAGGAAAATGGTGGTTGAGGAGGTGCGCCGTCAGGAGGAGGCAGAATGATGTGCAAAGGCTGTTGCTCTCGTCAAGCAGGGACAATGGATGAGGTGGGAAGGTCTGGAGAGGAGAAAGCTCAGCTGGAGGGAGCTCTGGGAAATGGAGGCAAGCAACATCAGCTTCATTATCAGGGCTACTTATGATGTGCTCCCATCTCCAAAAACACCTCCACCAATGGTATGGAGAAGACCCAACCTGTGCCCTCTGCCCAACTTAAACATATCTTGACCGGTTGTAAGACCAGCCTAACACAAGGCCGTTACACCTGGAGGCACAACCAGATCCTCAAGTGGCTGGCAGCAGCTCTTGAGAGCAAGAGAAAAACCATCAACACTCTGCCTCTGAGAGCAACCAATTCCATCACGGCACCAACATTCATCTGAGAGGGACAAAAAAACAACCAAACCAGCCCAACCTGTCCAGTCTTACCAAACCAGACACCTGAGATTGCAACCACCACCCTTAGGCCAGACTTGGTACTCTGGTCCCCTTCACTGAAGTCTGTTTACTTCACAGAACTCACAGTCCCGTGGGAAAATTCAGTTGAAGAGGCTTATGAGCGAAAGAAACTGCGCTACACAGAACTGGCATCAGATGCTAAACAACGAGGATGGAATGCGAAAGTCTATCCGGTAGACGTGGGATGCAGAGGTTTTGTGGCTTCTTCCACCATTAGGCTGCTGAAAGACCTTGGTATACATGGACAGGCTATGTGGCAGATAATTAAATCAATCTCTGAAGCGGCCGAAAGAAGCAGCCAGTGGATATGGTTCAAGCGGAAGGACCCTTGCTGGGCTCATAGAACATCAACATGACCCGCTCACTAATCCCCACCCACTCGAGAACCCAGGTCAGAACCCTCCAGGAGGAGGGGAACAAGGTAGGCGGTCAGCTCGAGGCTTGACTCAGGGATATCTGCCTTGCATAGTCTGGTGAGCTGTGCCGAACAACAAGGCAATTTTCATGATTGGGCACGGGACACAAGCTCAGGCCTGATCACCCTGTAGCCGGCCATCTTTGATGAGAGTGTCTAGTGTTGAAAGGCCGAAACACCCTATGACTCAAAGGCACACTACTGATAATGTGTCCCGAAATTTACATCTTCCCTATGTCTGAGATACAGCTCCCATTCCTCTCAACATCAAGGGAAACCTCATGTGTACCATCCATTGGCACAATGGACAGTTTAACATCATCTCCCGTGTTGCATGACTCTCACTCTTATACAATAAATGTACCCATTTGTGGTAGCAAAATTTTCACATGCAAGTGCACTAAAACATAAATGGGGTCCATCTTGTTCAGTCACAAGCATAACCATTTTTTTCATTCTGTGAGGATTCAAAACAGAAACAGCAAACTGCATTATTTACATTGTCATGAAGACCACAAATTTGATCAACAAATGATCCAAACAAATGCACCAAAAAGGTGGTAAAGATCAAGTCATAAGAATACTGAGAAAGCTATGATCTATCAAGAAAATTGGAAAAAAATATGGCACAATTAGTACGACCAGGTTCAGGTAATCATTATAAATTAAACAAATGTATTCAGAGAGAAATTGTCTATGGTATGAATTCATTGGCTGAAATGGGACATGGGACATGAAAATCTCACTTCTTAAAATTCTTTGCATCATGTGTAAATTGATTGTGTTGAAAACCAGTTTCCCATGTCCCAAGAGAATGTGACAAAACTGGAACGGGTGCGAATGCTTTCTGAAGGCATCTTTTCTTAGCACTTTAAGAAACCTATTCATAGAGACTGTTACATGGGTAACAGGCTTCCGTAACACTTGTGTACATAATTTAAAAAATCTTGTCAGTTTTTTTTTGCTATATAGCAAATGTAAAGCTAATTGTACATCATAAATCTGGGTGCATCTGGTTTCCATGGTGACAAATAGGTCTGGATGCTAAACACGAGACAGACTGTTATGATTCTGTCGTAAATACTTCCCTTGTTTTGCTGATGTGTCAGTCACAGCGTTCATCTGCAGTTAATTATATGTAAAAACACATTTAGATGAGTCTTCCTAATTGAAATAAGACATTTAAAAATTAACCCCTTTCTTAAATTAACATATGACTGACAAGTGGTTGTTTTGTGCAGTTTTTGTGAAACTGGTTGAGCCTCATTCTTTCTGTACCTCATTATGCAGTTATTTTATGTTCATTTATCTTCTTGTTCCTATTCAGTGCAGTTACCTTCCTGTAAATGAACATTGCCTGAACTAAACGCCATTCAGTCACAATTCTGTCTGTCTTTCTCTCTTTCTGTCAGTCATTAGTTACATAGGAGTCGTGAAGCATTGTGGGTAAAGAGAAGAGGAAGTTCAATGTAACTGTGTAAAATTAAACAGTGAATCCTTCATTTACTTCTTTTTTCACCATATGCAACGCATGGCATACTGTACAGTATATAGGTGACACATTTGGGCAACAGATCATTAAGCTGTCAATGGTGTGTTTATGGACACCGTGGGAGTCTGATGGGTCTTTGCAGAGAATGTTTCTGACAAGGGAAGCCCATAAAGGTTACCCAAATAAGTATGAATCATTCATGTAGAACTCATGTAAATGAGTGTCAAAGTGTGTGTGTATGTGTGTGTGTGTGTGTGTAACCAAGATTACACCTCACAAAAATCATGTGAATATGGAATAAATAATGATTAGTTATATACAGTACATATGTGTACAGTTATTCACCTATTTTAGCTTTGAAGCAGAATTCAAATGTGGGACACTTGCACTGCTGGGGCAAGTTTGTAACGGGCTCCTAGGAGCAGGATTGAAGTCCCATAAAACAAGGAAGGAGCTCTTCGTCAATGAGGAACAAGCCAGGTTGGTTGAATATATATATATTTTACAAAGAAGCGTCCTATTATTTTTCCACAGTATTCACGCACATGTTGCAAACTGACATTAAAAGTTAAACTCACTTAAGAGAAAAGAAAATATATGAAATCACTTCATATAGTACCAAAGCATTCACCACGAGTCAGTGTTGTACCTTACACACAGTTTGCATGTAAGGAGATTCTGCAGGGCATCCTTTTGATGCATATATTTGATGTTACCTAAGAAGCTCTGCACGCACAGAACCAGAGACAAGATACAAACCCACCACAGACACAGGAGGAGCGTGAAAGCTCTGCCTGCACAAAACAACAGATAAGATACTAACCAGCAGTCTCTGGAGGTGCGATTCTATGTTCATGTTCACTGTAGCCACGTGTAACACTTAAAAAGCATTCACTTTCTGTTTTACAGCTGGCTATACATGACAAATTGTCACTTTATGTCACTCTGACATAGTGAAGTGTAGAGTCAATCTTATAACCTTTCAACTCACTTGAATGAAAAGTGTCATAATACAAATTTATATTTACGTAAATCTAAGATAGTCAACATAACCCTACAACAGTCAACACAGATGATATGTGAACTTGACACAAGAGTTGCCAGTGTCAGCATTTATGTTGGAACGAACCATTATAAATTCGTGTCTCCTCCCCTTTTGGCCAGCAGGCGTTGCTGGTCATCCAGTTCTGCTTGTGCCCAAGTCCTTCATGTTTTTCCCCAGCCCCCCAGATTGCTGCAAGGCGCTATGGGCTGAGCATGTGGCTACTAACCTCAGTTCCTGAGTTTTGTGGTTTGCATTGTGTTTTGGTTTTTTGCTTTGTGCCCTTGATTGTATTTCACCTGTCTTTGTTATTTACCTAGTGCTGGATTCTGTTTCCTAGATTCTGAGTTCCTTGTTTTAACTATTAGTTTCACCTGTTGCCCGTTTTCTTGTGCCGGTCCTTGTTGATTGTTCTCACCTGTCCTGTGTTTCCTTGTTAGCCCTCTGTATTTAAGTACTTGATCCTGATTTTAGTTATTTGGTTTTGCTATGCTTGCTTTCCCGCTTGTTTTCTGTGTTACCAGTTTTCCCTTCATAGATCATTTTTTTGTTCTGTTATATCGTTCCCCTGTTTAGTTTTCACCCCTCGTGGTCTGTTTTCTGGAGCCACAAGTGTATCTTCACCCATTTTTTCCTGCCTGTACCATGCCCCAAGTCTGTGACAAGAACCCCCAATTCTGGGACAATGAAGGACTTATGTAGGTGTCACGTAACAGTATGAAGGGCACCCTTAACTCAAACGTTACCTTATTTTGTTATCGGACTATAGCATTCTATTGGCACAATCTGACAGTGGAACAGTTAATGTTAAACATCTTTAACAAAAACTGGAAACTGCTTGCTCGTAAGCACAATAGCTTGTTCTAAACAGCTCTTATCGCAAGATTCTCGCTGATGTTCCTTGTGATGTTGCTCTACGGGTAGAACTTGTTCCAGTAGTAGGGGTGGCATATAGTTTTACTTTTTATGTTTCATTTTCATAAGCTCAGTGTGAAGTTGAACTGTGAAACGGCATCATGTCGACGGAGCTCCTGGCGCAGGAACTGACATGCCCGATCTGCCTGCAGCTCTTCTCAGAACCGGTGATGCTGCCCTGTGCCCACAACTACTGCGTCTCCTGCATCCAGTCTGCCACAGACTCGGAGAAAGGACCACACCGCTGCCCTGAATGCCGACAAGAGTATCATGGGATTAAGGACATTCAGAAGAACCTGAAGCTGTGCAACATCATTGAGAGCTACAAGATCACCACAGGGAAGGGCCAGGACATGAACACAGTGCAGTGTGACTACTGCTTGCCCATCAGAAAACCGGCCTTCAAGACCTGTTTGAAATGTGAGATCTCCCTGTGTACCGATCATCTCCAGGCTCATGCAAAGAAGATGTCCTTCAGGAACCATACACTGGTTGAGCCACTGTCAGACCTGAACTCCCAGAAATGCTTGTCTCACAGCAAGAACCTGGAGTTTTACTGCGCAACTGATGCCGCCTTTCTCTGTGCGAGCTGCTTCATTGAGGGTACCCACTACGGCCATGATATTCATAACTTTGAGAGTGCCGGGGCTGAGATGAGGTGCATTTTGAGGGCTGACCTGAAGCTCGCCAAAGAAAAGCTCCAGATGACCTCTATCTTGCTGCAGAAGAGCCTTGGGGAGGAGATGGCTTTCGCTGATGCCAGCGACCATCTTACAGTAAAAGCCCTGGGCATCCTGGACAGTATGATTAACCAGCTAAACGGATACAAGTGCCGACTGAGCAAGCAGCTGCAGGAGGAGCATGCGTGCAAGCAGGAGAGCTGGCAGGCCAACAGAAGTCAGATGACTAAGCAGCAGAGTCTCCTGAAGGATATCCAGGAGCAGGCTGAATCTGTTCTGGCAGAGACGGACCAATGCCTGTTTGTTCACCAGTTTCTATCGATCAAGTCCCAGCTTAAAGAAGCCTTAGATAGTAACGTGGATATGCCAGCACCTCCTACTGTGGACACAAGACATTTATGTGCTCTCACAAGAACAGATGAGTTGAAGACAGATATGACTATGCTGCTCCAGGCACTGCATACCTTGCTCACTCCATTGGAGTTGACTTTTGACCCCAACACAGTCCACAATAGCTTGCTCCTGTCCAATGACCTGAGGACGGTGAAGTATAATGCCGGCAAGCAGGTCTACCCAGAGCACCCCGAACGATTCCAGGCTGCGCCTCAGGTGCTGTGCTCCCAGGGTTTCTCTGGTGGAGAACATGTCTGGGTGGTGGAGGTAGGCCAGTGCATGTGGTCTGTGGGTGTGTGTTATCCCAGTGTGCCCAGACGTGGGGATCACAGCCGCCTGGGCCACAATTCTATCTCCTGGCGCCTCCAGTGGAAGAACAAGAAACTGACAGCCTGCCATGCATCGTCCACAGTGACACTTCCTGTGACTATTCCTCCCTTGAGGCTAGAAATGGCCCTGGACTACAGTAGGGGCACGCTGTGCTTTCATAGCATCAAGGGGCGGCGGGAACACCTGCACACCTTTACAGCCAAGTTTCAGGAGATGGTGTACCCTGCTTTTGCCATCCATTCAACTAACTCTGAGTCCTGGATAACCTTACAGAGCTGAGTATAATTGTGCATGTTAGTCTCTATAAAATGCAGAATGAATGCAGTTTCAGTCACGTTTCATTAGTTGCAAATTATAGTTGAATATATAATTATTCTTTAATGAGTAAGCAAATAATACAATAGAGAAATAATACATTTTCAAATACATCTTAGTCTAATATTATTTACTTTTGAACGTATATTCTTTTGAACGTTGGGCTCAATCGGTAGACTCAGTAGTTCCAGGTCTCTCAGCTTCCATTTTGGTTGCATTGGTCCATTGGGTAATATAAACATTATGACTTCACTCCTAGTGACATTCACTCCTTAGTTTTATGAAAAAGAGGTTCTTCCTATTATTTTACCACTTTAAAGGTTTTTACTTTCTTATTGTTTATGGAAATGTTTGGATGACATGTGATGTATGTCATTTGGCTTGGTATTGTCAGGGTGAGATTATTAATATAATGGCATGGGTGACCAGAGGCATGTGGTAAAGCAAGTCTACATTTACCTGATGCTTTCATCCCAAAGACTTACAGTAAAGGGAAGTTACCATTTTTTATGTTTGCACCCATGGATTTGGGCTCATAACCTTTGCATTGCTAGTGCAATACTTTACTTATTGAGCTACTTAAGGCTACAAAAAAATACTTTTACAATCAGAAAGTTAACTACCATAACTACATGTATCATTTTCTGCTGATAATAATCAATTTTTCACACTGAATTTTTGAAGTTTTTTTTGTAGTGTACATTAGTAATATTCATGTGTACTTTTCTTAATACTGTATCATTTAAAATATCGATACTCTCACATATTGCACAATTTGTAAGACATAAGATCTTATGAATTGTTTTTGACAAATGGCAGAATATTTGTCCTTTAATTAGACTGAATTATACTCATGTGATGCACATACAGTACTGTGCAAGTCTTCAGCAGTCAGAGAAAATGTTTAAGGCTGTATTTAATATTAGAACAATATGCAAATTAACATCATAAAAAATGCAAGAATTTCTCCTGTTCTCCTAAACTGTTACTAGTATCAATGGCTTGATGAACTGCACTTCAGTTCCCCACTGTCTGCCAGACAGTTGAGCCATTCCATTCGTATTTGTTCACTTTCACTACCAGCTCAATTAGCTCATTAGCATAATTAGTTAACTCAATGAGATATTGATTAGCCAAACAAGGTGGGGTAGTAGTCGAGTCAAAAAATACACGGGTGTATTGGATAAGTGCTGCAAATGCTGGGGTGATTTTAGGAGAAGTTTTGAAGTGGTTAAGCTGACACACTTTGACAGACATAAGATCTTCATTGTATTATCATAATATTTTCTGTGACTGCTTAAGACTTTTTCACAGTACTGTAGGTCATCACAGATACCCAGCACCTCTTCCTTATTCTTTATCTCCCTGTCATCATGCATTTGGCGTCACACTCATGCTGTCAGACTCTCACGCAATAAACCTTATGGCGAATATATATTATTCCATTATGAACCTAAAATTAGCTACATCAAAAGCATTGGGGTAGTTTGCAAACTCTACAGACTATTTAGAACAGGGATGGCCAATCTTATCCACAAAGGGCCGCTGTGTATGCGGGCTTTCTCTGCAACTCCCTAATTAGATTACTAATTAGAGGACTGATTGGCTGAAGAGTCCTCACACCTGGGTTTGAACAGCTGACCTACAGGTTATCCCAAAAACCTGCATACACACCGGCCCTTTGCGGATAAGATTGGGCACCCCTGATTTAGAAGGTAATAAAACTTACATACATGTAAATGCGTGTGCAGACTTGTCTTGAATTGAAAATGTCATGCTGACTACAGCTGGAAACCATTTTTTTTGTGTGAAGCTGGTGAAAGGGCTCACTTTTGCATTGCCCACACAAACACAAGAGAAAAGAAATGCCTTTTATTTCTGAAAGTATTCGGGAAGACGACCAAAGGATGAATGAGTGTCAAACCTTAGGAACCTTAGGAAAGCAAATGAAGGCAAACACGAAGCACTTTAACACCTGTCTTAGTACATGGCTTTTCCTAACAAAATAGATAGTACACAGAACTTGGACAGCTCATTCATTACTTAGACCTGGGCCGAAATTTAACTCCATGTGAGGGAGAGCAGGAGACTGACAGGTGGATCGGTGCAGCATAATGCGGACGCTGTACCATTCTGTTCTGTTGAAGAGAGAGCTGAGCCAGTAGACTGACTTACCAGTCGATCTGCATTCCTACCCTCACTTATGGTCTCAAGCTTTGGGTAGTGACCGAAAGAAAGAGATCGCAGATACAAGTGGCAGAAATGAGTTTCCTTCGCAGGGAGTCTGGCCTCAGCCTTAGAGACAGGGTGAGGAGCTCAGACATTTGGGCGGAACTCAAAGTAAAGCTGGTGCTCCTCCACATCAAAAGGTGGTTTGGGCCTCCTGCACGGCTCCCTGGGGAGGTGTTTCAGGCATGTCCAACCAGGAGGAGCACCCAGGGCAGACCCAGGACACGCTGGAGAGATTATATCTCTCTGCTTGCCCGGGAACGCCTTGGAATTCCCCTGGAGGAGCTGGAGGAGGTGACTGGGGAGAGGGAGGTCTGGGCATCCCTGCTTAGACTGCTGCCCCCATGACCTGACCCCGGATAAGTGGCAGAAAATGGATGGAAGGATGAGTGGTGTTTAATCACTGACTAGGCGATCAAATCGCTATGAAATCAACGAGAAAAGTAAACATAATATTCAGTAGCTAGCTAACTAGCTAGTTGTGGCTCTTGTCGAAGGAATGACAACAGTAATAATAATAATAATAATAATAATAATAATGGCCTGCATAACACTAGGGCATTTTATTTTTTATATTACCAATCAATCAATTAATAAAACCACTGGATAACAGGCACTCACAATAATTTATAATGGCCTCTGTTTAATCAGAAACCTGATAAATTCACTATCAATTCTGCTTTTATGTCTGGATTCCATGATTCCGTCTACATTTTTTGCATCGTGCACAACACAGGGCTTTACATGTTGTGTTTTTTGGAACAAAAATACCACGGTACATAGTATTACTGTAATACCCCCCAAGCCTGCACCCCCACCCCGCTCCCAGTTGTCCCTCATCTGTCTCCCTGAAATCAACATGCTGAAGGTGGGATATCTGCATAAACAAGTGATAGAGATATAAGCTTTTAAAATTGCAAATGGGTAAAACAGAAAAATTAAATAACAAAACATTGATATATATCTAGAGCTTTCACAAATACTCAGTTAAACTTGATTACTGTAAGGATTGGTCTCTCCCTCCTCCCATCAGTTGTTTCCACATTTGGCCAGCAGGGGTCACTGACTATTCCATTTTTATTCCTCTATGTTTAGCACCTTCACTAACCCTTGTGTTTTCCTCTGCTCTCCAGGCTGCCACATAGCTGAATGGGCGGAGCCTGCGCCTGAGTAATCGAGCACCCCTCACTGTCATGTGCCATGTCCTGTTATTACATGTAACCCTGATCCTCAGCTCCAGCTCCTTGTAATGTTTTCCATTCTGTCTATTGTTTCTGAGTTCCTTGTTTCCCACCTTTCTCTCCTAGTTCCCCTTTGCTGTACTGCCCTGATCCTTCCTGTTGTCTACCAGAGGTACAGAACTCCCTGTGATGGTTCCATGTTCATTGTCCCGTGTACCCAGTCCCGGTCTTGGTCCTGGCAGTGCCCCTCATGCCCATGTGTATAACATGTGATGTCAATATTAACATTACACGTTGTGCAAGCCTAGGAAGGCGGCGCAGTGGGTAAGCGTTGTTGCTGCACAAGACCTTATATATATATACAGTGTTCAGCATAAATGAGTACACCCCCTATCAGGAGTAAGATTTTAATCAAAATCTCACTGAACACAACAACAATTTCCAAAATTTTGACAAGAAGAGTTTTATAGAACATTTTCTTAACTAATGAACATGAAAGTAAGGTTAATAATATAACTTAGATTACTGAATCTTCAGTTTTACGCAAATCAGGTGATGCAAAAATGAATACACCCCACAACAAATATTACTACATCTAGTATTTTGTACGACCGCCGTGATTTTTAAGTACAGCACCAAGTCTTCTAGGCATGGAAGGAACAAATTGCCGACATATTGCAAGATCTGTCTTTTTTCCAGTCTTCAAGAATCACCTCTATTTAATTTAACTAAAGAGTTTTCATGGTGTTTTAGTCATGACATTTCTGTTATTCAGATTAGTCCTGGGCTTTTCTTTCTATTGCTGCCCATTAATCCTGGACAGTGGAGTACACCGGATTCGCCTCGGCCGATAGGGTGATCTGCAAATCTGCTATGTAGGACTCAGTTCAGAGGTTGAGAAATCAGTACAACTTAACACAGTGTCAGCCTAGACGACCATTCGGGCCCGGTGACTCATACAACTCCTCAGAGGCTCAGCTGACACTTGCTGTATTTGAGTTTGTGAGTCGGTGTTTGCCATAACTCAGCATGTACGCGCCTCAGAGGATGAGCCGGTATCCACCCTAACTCAGCTTGGGCATTCCTCAGAGGCCGAGCCGGTATCCACCCTAACTCAGCTTGGGCATTCCTCAGAGGCCGAGCCGGTATCCACCCTAACTCAGCTTGGGCATTCCTCAGAGGCCGAGCCGGTATCCACCCTAACTCAGCTTGGGCATTCCTCAGAGGCCGAGCCGGTATCCACCCTAACTCAGCTTGGGCATTCCTCAGAGGCCGAGCCGGTATCCACCCTAACTCAGCTTGGGCATTCCTCAGAGGCCGAGCCGGTATCCACCCTAACTCAGCTTGGGCATTCCTCAGAGGCCGAGCCGGTATCCACCCTAACTCAGCTTGGGCATTCCTCAGAGGCCGAGCCGGTATCCACCCTAACTCAGCTTGGGCATTCCTCAGAGGCCGAGCCGGTATCCACCCTAACTCAGCTTGGGCATTCCTCAGAGGCCGAGCCGGTATCCACCCTAACTCAGCTTGGGCATTCCTCAGAGGCCGAGCCGGTATCCACCCTAACTCAGCTTGGGCATTCCTCAGAGGCCGAGCCGGTATCCACCCTAACTCAGCTTGGGCATTCCTCAGAGGCCGAGCCGGTATCCACCCTAACTCAGCTTGGGCATTCCTCAGAGGCCGAGCCGGTATCCACCCTAACTCAGCTTGGGCATTCCTCAGAGGCCGAGCCGGTATCCACCCTAACTCAGCTTGGGCATTCCTCAGAGGCCGAGCCGGTATTCACCCTAACTCAGCTTGGGCATTCCTCAGAGGCCGAGCCGGTATTCACCCTAACTCAGCTTGGGCATTCCTCAGAGGCCGAGCCGGTATTCACCCTAACTCAGCTTGGGCATTCCTCAGAGGCCCTAAAATTCACATCATGATGACATGATGTCAATTCACCCTAACTCAGCTTGGGCATTCCTCAGAGGCCGAGCCGGTATCCACCCTAACTCAGCTTGGGCATTCCTCAGAGGCCGAGCCGGTATCCACCCTAACTCAGCTTGGGCATTCCTCAGAGGCCGAGCCGGTATCCACCCTAACTCAGCTTGGGCATTCCTCAGAGGCCGAGCCGGTATCCACCCTAACTCAGCTTGGGCATTCCTCAGAGGCCGAGCCGGTATCCACCCTAACTCAGCTTGGGCATTCCTCAGAGGCCGAGCCGGTATCCACCCTAACTCAGCTTGGGCATTCCTCAGAGGCCGAGCCGGTATTCACCCTAACTCAGCTTGGGCATTCCTCAGAGGCCGAGCCGGTATTCACCCTAACTCAGCTTGGGCATTCCTCAGAGGCCGAGCCGGTATTCACCCTAACTCAGCTTGGGCATTCCTCAGAGGCCCTAAAATTCACATCATGATGACATGATGTCAATTCACCCTAACTCAGCTTGGGCATTCCTCAGAGGCCGAGCCGGTATTCACCCTAACTCAGCTTGGGCATTCCTCAGAGGCCGAGCCGGTATTCACCCTAACTCAGCTTGGGCATTCCTCAGAGGCCGAGCCGGTATTCACCCTAACTCAGCTTGGGCATTCCTCAGAGGCTGAGCCGGTATTCACCCTAACTCAGCTTGGGCATTCCTCAGAGGCTGAGCCGATATTCACCCTAACTCAGCTTGCACAGCTGCATTGGTTCCCGGAGAAATGGGGTCGAGTCAGAGGCTGCAAGAGATGTAGTGAAGCTAATATACCCAAGACAAAAGACAGTTTAACTCTGACCGGGGAAATAACCCAATCTACCGGAAACATACTGAGGTTAGCAAAGTCAGACAGCCAAGAAGTAATCAAAACACAGTTTATTCACAATTAATACAAGACATCAATTTAACAAAATATAACACTAATCTAATTCATTCAAATATGTGGCCACAAACTCCTGAACTATATCAAGTCAGAAACAATGCAAAAATTAAACAATTACATACCTCAGCTGAGTGGGCGCAGAGTAACTGCAGAAAATATCTGATTACAGATAGATTCACGCAGCACTATGTGGGAGCTCTGATTACAGACTGTGTCCCCTTGCTACTCTGGAGCTCTTCCTTAAGTATTCCAAACCAAATGACGGAATGTCTGTGAAGACTAAATTTCCTGATGAAATATTGTGATTGATTAATTTAGGGACTGTTTTGATCTTGTGTGTGTGTCCTGGACAACTGCTGATCTTATCAATTCTCAGATCCTCAGCCAATCAAATTGCTTTAAAAGGAATGTGGGATGTGATACGATCATCCACTTTGGTGGGTTTAGTCTTATTTT
Organism: Paramormyrops kingsleyae; assembly: GCF_048594095.1. Classification (NCBI taxonomy): domain Eukaryota; kingdom Metazoa; phylum Chordata; class Actinopteri; order Osteoglossiformes; family Mormyridae; genus Paramormyrops; species Paramormyrops kingsleyae. Next base: position 20,865,855 of record NC_132802.1, on the reverse strand, counting down.
CTATATTTCTTTTATGTGAGAACATACTGTGTTAAGGTTGAGAATATTGTGTCCATCGTACTGTGACCATTCAAACAAGACCAAACATGGGTGTATATGTCCCTAATGTTAGTCTGGGGTGCTATCTCCTATGTTAGTGTGAGTTAGCGAGTGTAGGATGCATCTATGTTTTGAGGCAGTCAGGCCTTGTTGCTGGAATTTGGCTGCGGGGTTCTGGACACTCAGTGGGGGCGTACCAGACCACACCAAGGGAGGATCGTTGTATCGTGCGCCAACCATTACAGAACCCCATGACATCTGCGCCTGCCATCCAGACAGAGGTACTGGACTCTCAATAACACCCAGTGTCATCCTGCACCATGTCTCAATGACTGGCATCAGCTGGACTATGGGTTCACTGTCCCCTGCGTAGACTGCCAGTGACACCAGCACAGAGACAGCTGCGTTTGGAGTGGTACTGTAACCGAGAGGCATGGACTGATGAGTGACGTGGTACCATGTTCAGAGATGAATCTCGGTTCTGCATGACCACGGATGAGCGTCGTGTGTGTATGGTGGCGCCAAGGGGAGAGGACCAATCCTGCTAATGTTCTGGAGAGACACACTGGCATTACTCCTGGCATCATGGTGTGGGGAACCATAGGGTATGACATCATGCTGTGGGGAGCCATAGGGTATGACTTCAGGTCATCTCTGGTAGTGATTCGGGGGACCCTGAGGGCACAGCGCTACGTCAGTGACATCCTGCGTCCGCATGTCTTACCCCTCCTGAGACAGCACCTTGCTACAGTCTTTCACAAGACAACGCCCATCCACGCGGCATGTGTGTCTATGGACTGCCTGCGTCATGTTGAGGTCCTCCTGTGGCCAGCCAGGTCCCCCAATCTTTCCCCAGTCAAACGTGTGTGGGATCAGCTTGGATGCCAATCTGCAGGATCTTGAGCGCCAGTTAAAACAGCTGTGGGCCGACTTGCCACAGGAGAGGATATAACGGCTGTACGACTTCCTTCCACACCGTATCGCCACAGGTATGCAGGCCCAGGGGGTGCCACACCCTACTGATGTGTGCCCATACTGCCAACTCTGTTGTCTGTTTGATCTGATATCATAATCATTGCGATACAGTCACATGACCTTTCAGCACGTTTAGATTAATTTCATTTCCACCACTTTGTCTGGGTGCTTTTTTGTCACTGAGTGTATAGATATATATTAATTTTCCTAATCTGCTTCGTTTTAGTGTTTATTTTGTTAGTGCTTCTTTTTATGAGTAACCGGAGCAATATATAAACATTTATGACATGAACGAAACGAGGAAACACAGGAGGCACCACAAAGTGGACTCGTAACTCCACCCATAAGTAGGCTGACCAGATAATCCATGTCAGGGAGGACGTACACTTTAAGCTACTCCAGGTTTTACAAACTACTTTAAAACTGAAAGGCACCTGTGTTTGGCTAAATAGCTCACTTCTTCTTGTGCTTTGACTGGTTTGATTGAAAAACTCATCCAGCTGTTACACATTAACATTAGTGGCATATGCATGATTATAGGAGACTGATCAATCAGAACACAGCAAGAACTCGGTGCTTAACTGAGATCCAGGTCCTTTTAATTGAAATGGTATTTTACAAATCCTGTCCTAGCTCTATGCGTCCTCCCTGACATGGATTATCTGGTCACCCTATAAGTGGGTGGGTACCCATAAGTGTTAGTTAACTCAAAATAGCGCTCCAACGACGCTGCCGTTAGCAGCCAAAGCCTTTCTTTAAAGCGATAAAAACTACAAATACCAGGGCAAATTGGGATACCATACTTAGGGATCATCATAATTTTTTTGACGAAAAGCAAAACGAATTATATACTTGTGTAAAATGAATTCATCGCTATGACAATTTTTCAGATTTTAATATACATATATAGAATACGTTTGACGAATAATGTTTTAAATAAATGTGAAAAATACCGTGTCAACTATAAAACAATATGTTAAGCATAACCATTTAGAACTCAAGGCAAGATCTTTGTACACGGTTCCTAATGTGTGGAAGAAGGAAACGTTTCGTTTCTACGTGTATGGACCTGTCAGGTGACAGAGGGACTTGGGTATTGGTTTAGTTGGTTGGTTGGTTGGTTTGTTGTTTAACAACAAAGGCAATTGATATTTACATGAAAATACCTAAAAGATCACCCATCGGTATGCGTACACGGATCTTGTGAAACAGGACTATTTAATGCGAGGCATCTCCTATTTGCAGGTAGGACAACAAAATATGTCTTCTTAGAATAGATAAAAGAAATTCGTTTAATTTTACTAAGTGGTCAGCGGGGGATTGGCGATCATTGTGCATTTAAAATCACCATACTTGACTAAATGCCCAGCGACCGATTTGTCCGGGTAGTTTGTTTATGTGTGCAAGCACAATACTGCCCTTGTTAGATGAGTCAGTGCGCAGAACCGCATGACACCTTTGGAGGCTTACTAAATGTGAGTCCAGCGTCCAAGTTAGTAAACAAATACAGATCATCTGCAAGTCCATGGCTCACGTGTTGAGAGTTAATGAGAGATATGGTTTGCGCATGGTTCGATTTTCTTTACCAGATCACCGCTTTGATTTTGCTTATGAGACCTGGATGCAGCCTCCAGAAAACTGGTCATAGCGTGGACTTTAATGAAGTGTAAAGAAAGTTGCCTTGACGGTGTTTCCCCCAGGCGATCAGACTGCAGCATGCTGGACGCCGTGACCGCAGTGGTGAGGTTTACTGTCTATGGCAATGGCAGCGTTCTCCCTACGTCAGCCGGGAACGCCTCCGCGGCCCCCACCTGGTACCCGGAGCCAGAGGCCAACATCACCAGGCCACACAAGTGTCTACAGATCCTCTATGAAGACATTGGCACCTCTCGGTACTGATTGCTCTTCTACATTTAAAAAAAAATAATATGAAGATAATGAATGTCAGTTGAAAATTAAGGCCAATTTTAGACCAACTGAGTGCTAAAATGTGGTGTTGTACACGTTTTTAAGTTGGTATTTTGTTGGCAGTGTTTAAAGACTTAGGATGCTTGCTGTTTACATATGCATTATACCATCATGAATCAGATCATGAATATACAGTATAACTTCTGTCAGATACTGAAGAAAACTTTGTTTCTAGATTGTGATTTGCATTATTGTTATTTTCACATGTTAAACAACATGCCAAACAACTTGGCTGTTGTAGTTTGGAATATTCCTGCTTTTTCCGTACTCTTTGTCCCTTATTCGGAGCCTGCGTTAGCGTCTGAGGCCCTTATTCTGAGCTTGCATTAGTAACTGAGGCTGCACTTGTCTGCGTTTTGGCAGAGTACGTTTCTGGGATGTGCTGCTGCTGGTCCCTAACGTGGCCTTCTTCGTGTTCCTGATGTGGAAGCTGCCGTCGGCCCGTGCCAAGATTCGTGTCACCTCCAGCCCTATCTTCATCACATTCTACATACTGGTATGTGGAGCATATTGTGCAAAATTTAAAAGACGTGCTGCTTGACCTCTTTGGGGACGTCATTCAGCTAGATGGTTATCGAGAGAGTGAGCAGATGCCTGACAGTTTAAATGCAATTCCTTGCATTTTAGCCTAGCTTTTGGTTGCGTATGTAGGTCCTTTTGAAAGTTCATTAATGACTGTTTTGATTAGCTGCTTACTTCAAGCTGTGCTCAGTTGGTGAGCATCATTCTCACAGCCTCTCGTGAACCGATCACAGGTGTTTGTGGTGGCGGCAGTAGGGATCACACGTGCCATTGTCTCCATGACTGTATGTGCCTCCAACGCTGCCACTATCATTGACAAGGTAAGATGTTTACAATGGTCCTTCTCAAAGCTCTACCATTGACAAGGTAAGATGTTTACAATGGTCATTCTCAAAGCTCTACCATTGACAAGGTAAGATGTTTACAATGGTCATTCTCAAAGCTCCCCAGCCAAATGAAAGGAATTGTGCAGTGCCTTCATAAGTTTACGTTACACCTTAAAATCCAGGTTGGAGATATTATTGTTCAGTTACGCTGTTTTACAATATAAATAAGCAAAAACAGTGTCCTGGAGATATGAAGGGCTAGAAGGATAGGATTTTTACAACACTCCAGTTAAACATATTGAGTAATATAATATAAAAACAGGTTTTGCATGTTTACGTACAAAATGTGCAGCTTTTCATGACATATGTCATCATATTCAGAGAAGCAGCGATAACACATAGTTTGTATGCAGGTGCTGTGGGAGATCACTCGCTTCTTCCTGCTCACCATCGAGCTGAGTGTCATCATACTGGGGCTGGCCTTTGGTATGTCTGCACCAAACCGTGAGCAGCGCTCATGCCGTGATCAAATCCAGAAACCTGGTTGCTAGTGAACAAATTGTGTTTGGTTCTATTTGTGACAGCAAGTGTAATGTGCCAAGTACAATACAGCTTAGTGCTGGCCACTGAGGCAGTGTATGACATCGTGAACTGTTTTTCAAACTAACATTTGCAGTTACAAACTGGCGGTGCTACTGATTACGTGTTTGCATAAAGTTCATAATAAAAGACTTGAATTGAGTTTTTGTAAACCTATAAGATTCAGGGAAAAATGACGTCGCCAAATTAGCCTAAAATGCAGTGGATCGTTATCATTATATTATATTGTTTTTTGCCCCTCCTACGGTAGCCGTTTGTGCACAGTTGCATAAAGTTGTCCTTGATGTCGCACATTTTCCATTCCCAGGGCATCTTGAGAGCAAGTCCAGCATAAAACGAGTTCTGGCCATAACTGCTGTACTGGCACTGGTGTACTCCGTGTCACAGGTAAATGACCACACTTTTTATTGGGACGTCACCCAGAGAATGTGACTCATAGATGTGAATGGTCTGCCTTCTGTCTCCTCCAGGGCACCTTGGAGATCTTGTTCCCTGACCAACACTTGTCTGCGGAGGACTTCAACATCTACGGCCATGGGGGGCGCCACTTCTGGCTGGCCAGCTCCTGCTTCTTCTTCCTGGTGATTCCCTAGTGGTGCTGATCAGCGTAAAACACAAGGGCATTTTGCACAGGGTCTGACGAAAGACAGGATGGTGATTTTGCACTGAGGGAATTATCCTGAAGCACGGTGAGACTGAGAACAGGCTTCACGTTCCTGACTTTCCTCTTTTGTACTCCAGGTTTACTCTCTGATAGTCATCCTTCCGAAGACTCCGATCAGGGAGAGGCTGTCCCTGCCATGTAAGTACCGTCCATTATCACCATCACCAATAGGAGGTAGGGATAGGTTTGGTCTACTATGTAATTCACTTATAGTGACCCTTTCCTCATGAAAAAGTCAATCAAATATCTTTTCAAATTAAAGTCCCAGTGGTTTCTCTGAATGGTCTACTTTCCTTTTCAGCCAGGAGAAGTTTCTACATTTATGCTGCCATACTGTCATTTCTCAACTTCTACCAGGGCCTGGGCAGTGCTCTGCTCTGTGCCGACATTATCCAGGGGCTGTGGTAAGCTTCTGCCATAACTTTGTTGGTCTGTGATTAAGCAGCTACTTCTTTTCACCCTGTAAAGCATCAAGAACGTTCCCCCTTTCGTTGCTTTTGAATCTTTCTGCTGCATCAGACTTAAGGTCCCTACATATCTTTTGGTAAGAATCTGCATAAGGCTTTTTCAAGGCCTGTATTGACCTCAAAGCATCCCTGTTAAGATTCCTTAACTTAGTTCATTCATTTTGGGAAAAGATGTGGTCTTTTCAGTTCAGGATAATAGCCTGTTCCTGAACTGAGAATTTCCTTTTTTTTTTTTTATAGCTGTGTTGATGTGACAACGTTCCTGTACTTCTCTGTGTTTGCGCCGCTGATCTACATCACGTTTCTCCGAGGGTTTTTTGGGTATGTACAGTACAGTGTATGAGTGTGCATGTCCTTTTTTGTATGTACGGTACTGTGCAAAATTGTTAAGTAGTCAAAGGAAATGTTTAAAGATATTAATCTGGGGATTAATTATATATTTGCCTAGACCAAAACACACTTTAAACACAATTTAACATGCATATTAAGAATAACACAATAAAAACTAACAGTAATTTCTTCTGTTCTCCAGAAAGTTACTAAGATCTTAGCCATACACCCAAAATACACGGGTGTGTTGGATGGTTGCTGCAATACTGAGGTGATTTTAGGAGAGATTTTGAAGTGGTGAAGCTAACACACTTCGTCAGACATAATGGTAAAGTTTTACACCAACATGAATCTCATTTAAGCATCATTTTCTCTGGCTGCCTAAGATTTCTGTCCAGTACTGTATGTGTTTGAGAGGAAAACTGTAATAAAAGTGAATGTGTGTGGGATAGAAGCCATGTTAAGCCTCAGCTCTGCCCCACTGTATCAGTGGTAATGGTGGCCTTTTCTTGCAGCTCGGAGCCCAAGGTCCTGTTCTCATACAAGTCTCAGATTGACGAGCCCGATGACACAGATGTGCACCTTCCCCCCACCACTGTTGTGGGCCGCAAGGTGCTGGGACGGGGCCCCTACTCCAACACGCAGATCGACGGCTCGGCGGCTTACCTGGATGATGTCGTGTCTGGGCCCTTTGGGGTGGGCAGCATCAACAATGCCGACAGTGACCACTGGAGGCCCATCAACGTCTAGGTTTTGGGTGGCTCCTGTGAGGAGAAGACGGAGAGGCCTGGTTAACGCCACCTTTCCAGGACCTGTTGACTTGTGGGATCAGGCACGACAGACACACCGCCAAAACCTTCAGCGATAGTTGAGACTTTTCTGCAAAGTCTACGCCTGAAGTTCATAGCTATCTTAAATAGTTGTCCCCTAAAGGTTTGATAGCAAACTGGGCCAAAAATCCTAGGACATGTGACACCTTCTACAAGTACATTCCCTTTTGACTCACTGGGTTTCTTATTGTCTCGTAATGCTATAGTTGTTATCTTGGCACCGACCTGTAGGCACTGTGCCTCATGGTTTAGAGATCTCCATCAGGGTATTAAACATCTAAGAAGGAAATGCTTGTGTTATATTAAGTGTTTTGACTTTAGCATTATTGGTATTATTAGTAGAATCAGTACTCGATGTATGCGTTATGTTCATTATTTTACATGAAGAAGCCCTGCATAAAAACAGTGAGCTCTGATGTTTGCAGGATGTACGGCTCGCATCTTGTGCACTGATGCATCTACGTAATAATTGCACGTTTGGCTTTTATCCTTGGCTCCTTTCCAGTTGAGTTGTCTTATTCTGTGAATAGTGCACCTTTGTACGCACACACGCACACACTATTACCCAGTGATTCTCAAAGTGAATCTGAGATTTTAATAACACATGTTAAACACACCTTAAGCCTGGACTCCCTAAAAGATTTTTGAAACCCGCAGAAGAGACACCAGCGATCATTCGTTTCTCCTGCCAATATCACTGAGCCATGTAGATTTGAGATGGGGCTGAACACAGTGTTGTACGCCGCTTTGAATAATTTTTACTGGTGCATCTCCACTCATTAGATTCTGTTGTGGATGTATTTTTTTATTCCTGAACCTGTCATTGCATTAAGTATTTTATGTGCAGAGGTAGTATGTCTACAAAAATGAATTACTATTCTGTCTGCAAACTTGATAAGTTATTCATGTATGTTCTGTGCTTTTTTGTGATAACATTTCTTCTGCAAGTATAAACCTAAAATAAGGGGTTGGGGAAAGGGAAAAACAAAAATGTGGAAACTGGTAGAACTCTCCAGTAATTTTGATCTAACAATGCTGATTGTGTGCAGGTAGTCGTTCTAGGCTATGCCTCTTGCTTAACTGGACCTTTTACCAGCAAATTATTGATACTGTCACTATGAATGTCCTCAAACACAGTAGAAAAAAATGTTTATTTTTGTGCACTCTTGATCAAAATAATGGGGTCAGATGAGTAATTAGCCAAGAATTCCCAGAGGTGAAACTTATATGTACATACATAATAGACTTCAGCTAAAGATTAAAAAAAATATTTGTATGTGGATGGATTGTTTTGGAAAAATACTACAATTTTAATTATTATTTCATTACAATACTGCATTAGGTTTTTTTCTGCAAGACATTAAATCATGTGTTGAACATTATATGAGTGATCAATATAATAGTACATTTCGCCATGTTTGTTTTGTATTTTTCCTGCTAAACGGGTTGAGTGTTTTTGTTCAATATTATATAGATCAGAATTAACTTTTTCATTAACATTTTTTCTGATATCACATTGAAACAGATGCCGGACCTACTTAACTTGTCATTTGGACTACAATTCCCAGCAACCCATTCGCCCACTTCTATAATTTTATGTATTAAGAAAACTGCGCAAAAGAAGCTCGCGTTGTGCCGAATGTAGTGTAGCTTTCTGGTCACGCAGTTTTCAGCCGAGTGGAAGAAAGAAAAAGAAGAATCTTGTCTTCGATTATTTGGGGCGTTTTTGTCCTGAGAAGCCTGAGATAAGAATGGGAGCCGGTGAAAGCGCGACCAGAAAAGTGTCATTCGGTCTCGATGAGACGGACCGGGTCCAGGTTCTTCATGGAGTTAAGGTAGGAAGCTAGTCTGGTGGGAATTAAAACGTGAACCCAAACTCTGATGGTTAATTTGTTCGCTGTTTTGTAGCAGCACTTCAGGCGTTATGCGAATCCTTGTAAAACGTGGTCAAAAAACATCACTTATATACGTGTCCAGTGTTCCGGTACTGGTGTGACACCATGATGATTTATGTAGGACAGACCCGGGTAGCTCGGAAGCCGATGGCTGCTGGTGACGCACGTGTCCCGGCCCTGGACGGTGCTTCTAATACTTTCGCTACATCAAACTTTAAAACTTGGAGCACGTCTTTCCTCACCAGCCATTGCATCATTACACGCAGGTTATTGAATGCAGGGGCAAACTGAGTGATTGTAAAAATATCTGTAGAGGAAACAACTGTGAAGCGCTCCCACCCGCCGGAGTGAGTCAGCCGGAGACCGCGTCCCGCCCTGATCCTGCTCGCTTGTTTTAAGCAGGTTTTTAGCCGCTGCGATTCTGTCTTACGGCGTCACTGAAACAATTGGCAATGTCAGCACTTCAGCCATCGGCTATTTTACCAGGGGAGCTGAGGGTGCACCCCCTGCTCGTCAGATAATTTATTGTAAACGTTTTCACAGTGCCTTGTTTCTAGGGGAGCCTGCAGAACAGCACATACACACACATATACAATGCCAGGACCGCCACCTCTCATGTGGCGCAACATTCACGCTTTCAGACCCTCCCGCACACAAGAAATCATACAGCAAATCTATATTATCCCATTATAAACCTAAAATTAACTACATGAAGAGCGGTGGGGCAGTTTGCAAACCCTACAGACTATTTTCAAGGTAATTAAAGTGTAACATACATATAACTGTATGTGCGGACCTGTCTCGAATTGAAAATCTCACTCCAGCCAGCTGACCAGAGATGGCATCAACCCACTTTGACAAGGGCAACGGCAAACAGTGCATGGAGCCCTGCTGCGTATGGGAGTAGCCATGGATAGGACTTACCGGTCCAAGGCATCCCACAGATGCTCGATACGTACCTGGCCGTCCACACGATGCGACAGGAAATGGGGCTCATCAGACCAGGCGGCCTTCTTCCATTGCTCCAACGCCCTGTTCCGACGCTTGCTTGCCCATTATACACCCATGGTCATCAACATTATCTGCCATTTGTCCCACAGTAGCCCTTCTGTTGGTCTGTACCATGTGATAGCCTTTTTTCATATCCCGCATTGATGAGTCTTGGCTGCCCAATACCCTGTCAGTCGTTCATGTCCCCCCCACCCCCCCCCCGTCAGATCACTTTCAGTAGGTCCTCACCACAGCTGACCATAAGCACCCCACAAGCCTTGCTGTTTCGGGGGTGCTCTGACCCATTCTTATGGCAATAATGATTTGGCCCCCTGTCAGAGTCACTCAGATCTATATTACTGTCCATTTCTTATGCCATCAACATTTTGATTACGAGTATTGAATGTTACCTTACATATCCAGAGCTTGACATGTACTGTTTTTACTACATAGTCAAGATTATTAGTTTCAGGTGGGGGTTGTTTTGACTCATTGGTGTATATACATAGATATATTTGTATTTTATAAGCTTGGTACTCACGAGTGACACTTTTTAACTAATGTAATACACTTGTGTTCCAGCTTTCAAATGAGGTTCTCCAGAGAATGCGAGAGTCTACCCGTGGGGTCGATTTCAGACCCCCCTCCCCAGAAAGCTCTAAGGAGAAGCCTGGGCCACCCCCAGCTGCTGCAGGTTGTGTCCATGTTCCATGGAGTCTTCATTAATAACCCTTTAGTTCAGTTGTATCACCACAAGGACGGATTACTGTCTGGGTGTGTTCCTCAATAAGTGGTGGTTTGTGTCCATGTAGGCCATTTTCACTTCTGTGAAAGTGGATTGTGGTGTATTGTTATACTGTTTTTCTTATTGTTTGTTTGTTCGTTTTACCAAAGCAATTATTTAAATGTCTGAAATTTAAAAGACCACAATAAAATGACGCAATATGAGTTTACTGGCTATAACTGGCGACTGTAAAGTTAATGAGATAAAATCCCATTAGTGAAACCGCTGTTGTGACATTGTCAAAGCTACTCAATCCTGGAGTAAATACCCGGATGAATGAATGTGTAAGCTTTGTAAGAAACCTTTTAAAAAAATCTTTTCAGGAAGTTTAAGATAATCTTGGTTAACATGTCTCAGGCAAAAAGACAAAGGCTTTTTGTAACATTAGGCTTTTTGCAAAATGCTGTCCTTAAGGATGAAGGGTTATTAATCAAAGTGGTACCCATAAAATGAAGCATTGTCCTTAAAGGTAAAGTGTTACCCATAAAAAGAGGTGTTAATTTAAAGGAGAGTTGTATTGATTTATATTATAGTGTCCCATTAAGCCTGTTGTCTGCAGGATCAGGACCTGGTCCTGCTTCAGCTGAGACGCAGGAGGAACTGCAGAGAAGGTGGGTGCCTTTCAAAGCACTGCATATATACCACAGCATAGTAGCACTGGCTCTTGTTCTGGCTTCGCTGCACTGGCTCCCAGTATAATATAGGAGAGATGTTAAGATTCTTCTGTTTACTTATGAAGCTCTTAACAGTCAGGCGCTCACTTATATCTGTGACACTCAAACAGGACACTCAGGTCATGTGATCGGGGTCTTTTTGTGACCCCCAGGCCGAAGCTTAAGACCAGGCCTGACAGAGCTTTTGCAGGTGTTGCACCAAAGCCTGTGGAACAGTCTGAAAATGGACATTATAGCAGCCAGCACTGTGGGCTCCTTTAAACGGCTTGTGAAAACCTTTATGTACAGATGAGCCTTTTATTGATGTTTGAATATCTTTGTTTTATTACCTGTGTTCCTCTTTTCAACAAATTTTTCTTGAAAGGCACTATATAAATAAACTAATTACTTACTAACTCACTTGCGTTCTTCCATAAGCTCACAGTGAAGGCATGATCTTCTGGAAGAACACCTGAGGAAATACCATGTCTTATAAAGAACTGATAGAAGAGTAAAATAATAGTAGACATTTCTCATTTAATACTGGTTAACCTTTACAGAGCCATCCTGCCATTGTCTGGAAATCAGGGCTCAATTCTAAAAATATAAAAAACTACACTGCTATATTGTTATTTGCGGTATTCTTTGCCACCTTGTGGAAGTTAACAGTATTGCAGGGTAAATATTTAAATTGAGGTTAAAACGATAAGTTGTAATGGGCCTGATATGTATACAGTGCTGGCTTTGTTCCAGAGATGTGCTTTTTTTTGTGGTGTGAGCGTTATGTCTGCGTAGTGGTTAGAAGTGTGATATCAGTGGATAGACGATCCGACTCAGGGTCCCAGTGCTATCTGCATGTGATACCCCAGGGTTCAGCGTGAACAATCCATCATGCAAGAGGAGCTGGTGCGTGTGGCAGGGCAGGAGAGGGAGGCTGCGAGGAAGGAGCTCAGCATGGCCTTGCATAGGGAGAGGGCTATGACCCGCGGGAAGGCAGGGAAGGCCCAAAGCCTGGTAAGTCGTCTGCACTAGTTAATAGCAACTGGCAAAGTCCGTTATTCTCATTGCCATCATTATGGAGTGTTTTGAGTCACCCATACAGCCAATAATAGGGAGCATCCATACACCACATGACCATGTGACCAATCGTATTTAGTTGTTGGATATCTTTTTTTTTTTGTATTGTATTGTAGACCAAATATGTAGATGTGTATTATATCATCCATAATTTTATTTCAGAGGGCAATATGCACACCCTGTTATATGCTATATAACATATTTTAACATTATAGTTATAAAATTAAATCATGTTAGTATGTTTAATAGCTACTTATATAAACAATAATTGGGTCCGAACACATTAGCTATTCGCGTAGCATCTGATTGGCCACTAATGGTAAATTTATAGGGACGCCCCCACAGGAGCCATTTATATTATATGAGGCCGATATTCAGTATGTAAGACCCTATGGAATCTAAAACGTAGTACATAGGTCAACTAAGACTTAAAAATAACATTTCACCTCAAAACATCAAACTTAATAAAAAAAAAAACATAATCTAACATATCCAAATTAGTTCAGACCAATTTACTGTTTGATTGTGCTGCTTCAAAAGATTTTTTCTGGATGCTGTTCAAATCTGTTTATAGATTATTTAAAGTAAATCTGCATTTGTTTATTATTCTATTAGTGTGGTGAGTTTATTTATTTAGTACAAGTTCATTAATATGTGCGGAACATACAGCATAAGCTGAAACCATGAACAAGGTGTACAAATGAACCTGAAGCAGGATGGCCGTCCCCTAACACTCTTGCTTATATTCTTAGTTGTATAGGGATTAAGCAGAAGAATCAGAAAATCTGTGTTTATTTAATTTACTGGAATTTGACACCATTCTGCTGGAAGATCATGTGGTGTAGCTTGATAATGTTTAAGCACAGTTATGGAACATTTAAACCTGTAATGAGTTTTTATTTTTTTGTTTTTGGTTAAAATAACAGCTGTTTCATCGCCTGAGTTTCACCTTGTGTTTGAACTTGACATGAATGTGTTGCAGAGAGAGAGAAGCAGCCCTCAAACTGCTCTGTGCAGCATGTTCTTCTGGCAATTTCTGATATTATAAGCCTGCATCACTGACCATGTATATAAAGGGAGGCACTGTTTCACTGAAGAGTCTAAATACTTTCCCTCAGTTTCAGCATCATTTGTTTGTTTTGTTTATGCAGTTTTTCTTCAGAGATGCTAATCAGAAATCCTCCTGCCTGCCATGAACAGGTGTGCGTGTGTCTAGACATTAATTAACAATGACAGCAGGTCATCGCCTGTTTTGTGTTGTTTTTATTTCAGCCTGTTTTTTAGTAAAATGTTATTAAGGCCTGAAGCACTCCTTGGAGAAGCTATGCATTCTCATACATCCCCATACATTCTTATGAGTTCTTTTAAGCCATACTACACTATATTGCCAAAAGTATTGGGACACCTACCTTTACACACACATGAACGTTAATGACAATCAATTCTTAATACATAGGCTTTAATATGGAGTTGGCCCACCCTTTGTAGCTATAACAGCTTCATCTCTTCTGGGAAGGCTGTCCACAAGGCTTAGGAGTGTGTTTATGGGATTTTTTGACCATTCTTCCAGGAGAGCATTTGTGAGGTCAGGCACTGAGGTTGGAAGAGAAGGCCTGGCTCGCAGTCTCCACTTTAATTCATCCCAAAGGTGTCCTATCGGGTTGAGTTCAGGGCTCTGTGCAGACCAGTGAAGTTCCTCCACACCAGAGTGTCTCATCCATGTCCTTATGGACCTTGCCTTATGCACTGGTGTGCAGTCATGTTGGAACAGGAAGGGTCCATCCCCAAACTGTTCCCACAAAATTGGGAGCATAAAATTGTCCAAAATGGCTTTTGCTGCTGCATTAAGAGCTCCTTTCACTGGAACAAAGGGGCCAAGCCCAACCCCTGAAAAACACCACCATACCATAATCCCCCCTCCACCAAACTTTACACTGGGCACAATGCAGTCAGGCAAGTACTGTTCTCCTGGCAACCGCCAAACCCAGACTCGTCCATCAGATTGCCAGACAGAGAAGCATAATTCGTCACTCCAGAGAACACGTCTCCACTGCTCTGGAGTCCAGTGGCTTTGCATTGCACTTGGTGATGTGAGACTTGGATGCAGCTGCTCAGCCATGGAAAACCATTCCATGAAGTTCTCTATGCATTGTTGTTGAGCTAACCTGAAGGCCACATGAAGTTTGCAGGTCTGTAGCTATTGACTCTGCCGACAGTTGGCGACTTCTGCACACTGTGCACCTCAGCATGCGTCGTCCCGTGGCCTACCGCTTCGTGGCTGAGTTGCTGTTGTTCCCAATTGCTTTCACTTTGGTGTAATACCACTAACAGTTGACCGTGGAATATTTAGCAGGGGGTAGCCCAGGCTTCTCCTTAGAGCTTTCTGGGGAGGGGGGTCTGAAATCGACCCCACGGGTAGACTCTCGCATTCTCCGGAGAACAGCGAGTCTGCATGCCTAGGTTCTTGAATTTATACACCTGTGGCTATGGAAGTGATTGGAACACCTGCATTCAATGATTTGGAGGTCTGTCCCAATACTTTTGGCAATATAGTGTAGGTACAGGTGTCCCAATGGTTATTATTCTTTGCTTTTCAGAGACTGTTATATACCACAAGGTTAAATACCTTGATGATGAATGACTTTTGGTAGCATTCCCCAAACCAAATCTCGCAGAACTTCCACACCTGTGTCTCCTGAAGCGTGGTAGAAACTTCAAAACTTGCCAAATCTGTGGACCTGGTGTGTATGCTATTTGGAAGAGCAGAGTTCCAGCATTAAAACTGTTGGTTCTAGTCAATATTTTATTAAACATTTGTAGTATTGCACTGATGGGGGATAGTTTGTAATCATCTTGAGCAGTGGTTTTTAACCCTTTTTGAGTCATGGACCCCTGGTTAAAGTTACGGAGCTCCTCCCGGCAATATGCACATAAACTCAATTTTGTATTCAATGAATATATTTCATACAAAACATTTCGTATATATAGCGGCAAAACTGAAACATGTTTATATAAAATACAGTGAACATAATTTTCATTTTTATTCTGACCATCACAGACCCCCTAAGACCCATTGATGGACCCCAGGTTATGAACCTCTCATCTAGAGGAATAACTCAATGTTCAAGTCATTGCCAGGATACTGCTGGTCCAGGGTGATTCCGAGGTTCTTTGCTTGCTCCGTTGCTACATCATTCCTTCTAAAGGTTGGCAACTTGAAGAACATCCTAAAAAGCCTCAGGCATTAAGATATAAGAGGACAGAAGTTCTTGTCACATGCATGTATGCCAGCTGGCCCTAAGGATCCACCATCTTTTTCTCCATGGTGGTCTGAGTTGCCTGTGCCTTCTGGTTGAGTGGCACATGAAAGGGATATCCAAAGCCGTGATCCTGCAGTGGCTGGGGTCAGGTGTCTTGGCAGACTTCTGAAGGAGACTTTGTGTGTGTCTGTCTGAGAATTTTCATTAGGTCCTGAGACTCAAGTCATTTAAATCAGCAGCCTGACAGTGATTCATTTTATAATATCATCATGTGATAATTAGGATTTGTAATAATTCCGGAGTGATAATGATCAGTTTACAAAGCTAGTTCAAGCGATTAGCTGGGGGTTTAGTTTTGAATTATTCTTGATGTGGGCAGCTGTCCCTGCAGATAACTCTCTCCAATACTGTGCTTTGTTTTGAAGCTGCTCCTCTATGCGCTTTGGCAGTGGCACAGACACGTTTGCCGTAAAGCTCCACGCGGCGTCTCTCTCAGCTGGATCTCTGCATGCTGTTGCACCCAAATGGATCCAGAACTTCTAAGCATGAGGAAGAATGGCAAGATTTACACACCCACATAGCAAGTGATTCTGGGTCAGATCCGCCTGCATCTCCTTAAATTCGGGCACCGATGACATCCGGCCAGGAGAATCTGCACCAGAATCTGTCCAGAGTTCTGAATGATACTGTTGGTCTGTATACACTCTGAAGATCTGCCGCACATTCGCCTGACCATATATGTATGATCACTCACTTAACTGATGAGCTAAGAATCTGAAGGACGATTGCCCCACATAGCGAGATGAGTCTGAACCGGGTCTGGGCCAAATGTTGTTCAGAAATTGCCGCAGATCCGTAAACTGGATCTGGCCCAGTGTCTTTTTACACAACAGACCAATACTGGTTCAAATCCGCTTCCTGGATTTGAAACAGATAAGGACTGCATATGAGCCAGATTTACATTGAATGTTACCAAATCTGATCCGTATGAGCACCAGAGTCAATGTTAAATTCAGAGCAGCTTCCAGTGGGGGCAGTGAGTGGCTCTGTGGGCTGGTTCAAGCCCCGGCCTCAGCAGAGATTGCTGCAGGTTAGGTGGCCCTGCACTGTGATCCCCAAGCTATGAAGGGTGAGATGATGGTAGTGAAGAGAAGCATTCCAATGTACATGTATTTGTGTAAATGAAGCATGTTTCTTTGTTAAATGTGGCTCAGACTCATTTTTTTCTAGACTGACTGTCGACCAGTTCTGCTCCTGAATCCTCCCTTCACCTATGGGGAAGGTATACGAGAAACATTGTAGCTGTGTTTACAGCTTCGAGGACACAGAGCAGGGCCACCTAATGTGCAGTGTTCTCTGCTGGGGCTTGAACCAGCAACTTTTGGATCTCAGGCACAGAGGCTTAGCCCACAGAGCCACTCACTGCCACCACTGGAAGCTGCTCTGAATTTAACTTTGACTCTGGTGTTCATATGGGCCTGATTTGGTAACATTCAATGTAACTCTGGCCTACATGTGATCCTTATCTATTTCAAATCCAGAAAGCGGATTCAGACCGGTATTGGTCCGTTGTGCAAAAAACACTGGGCCAGATCTAGTCTACGGATCTGCGGCAATTTCTGAACAACATTTGACCCAGACCCGGTTCAGAGTCATCTTGCTATGCGGGGCAGTGTGTGGAAATGGTAATGAATTCTTTTTGTCTTTGTTTCGAATCTGAGTGAACCTTTAAACATTAGGTTGTCTCTGTCCAGCAGGTCACTTGTCTTACAAGCCGCATACCTATCTCAGCCTATCCCAAGAGGCCTGTGTGTGTTTAATATTTAATATCTCATATGACACCAACCAGTTGGTGACTGATGAGGCAGATTGTATGCAGAAATCCAATCTTTTGTAGGATTGGTGAATGATTTTGTTTTGACAACTCTATTAAAAAAAAAAAAAGTTAAACCTCCTTTCATAGCTTTCAAAAGTAAATGTATATCCTCCCCAGCTGAATAACACCAAGCACTGTTCACAAGATTGCATCCAAAATGGCGCTTGGTGTTTTCTAAATGCACTGTCCCCCACCGCCCCCCCACCACTGGTGCAGCTATCTACAGAGGTGAGGCCGTGAATGGCACCTAGAGAGTTTTCCTGAGGATTTAGATATGGGGCCATGTTCTACACAGCGGGCCCTTTCTGTCGCCTGCCGCTGAAACGTGTCGTTGCCCCTTATCTTCTCTCTGACACGCGGTGGGCGTTAATAGGGAATTTGCCAGAGAGGTGCATATAGGAAATAGGACAGTGAGCAGCCAGCGGAGGCTCCATTGTGGGGTATAATTGGACCCCCACCCATCCCATTTTCCCCTCTAGAGCCAAGCTGCTCACCACTGTCCCGTTCAGAATGATGCTGAAACGCTGGCTGACCCCTGGCCCCCGTCACGCCACGCCCTTTGTCCTTTTGCATTCACAACTTGGAACAGAGTGGTTCACAGCACAAGACCTACCCATGTGTAAAGTGTGATTTGAAAGGCAGGCTTGGCTGCAGTGCATGTGGAGGTCTGGTTTCGATGGTGTTGTCCCTGTTTGATCGACGCTTTGGGCGTTTTTGCCCTCGTCCTGGAAGCACAGCGAAGCAGCACACTAAGAAATGCTCCCGCCGTAGGTATTGGGCGTGAGGTTTCCCGTTTCAGACGGATACCACTGGCTGTGTGATCGTGGCGGGATGGCACACAGTACCCTCACCCTTGGCCCGTCACGGAAAAGTGGGTGGAGGGTTCTGTTTAGCCGGCTGTGGACCACAGCATGCAGGGCTCTGCAATGAGGATCCGGCAATTTCAGGGCGACCAGCTTCGCCCAGGACTCCCCCGACATCAGACAGGATGACCCCCCCCATTGTCTCTCCTCCCGACTGCAACTTATTCTGATCTTTGTCCGCAGATGTGCTGCAGAAGCGGGAGTAAATTGATAATGTGAGCAGGTCTGAGGGTTTGAGGGAAATTACAGTAAATGCAGAGCATACCTCCGGAGACGCATTAGCCGGGACGTTTGCGCTGCTCCGGCCTCTTTTGATGTTTGGCCGAATGTGTGTTCATGTGCTGAATTGTATGTGTACAGGGGTGTTTTGTGTGCCTCTTTGCACGAAATTCTCTGTGTGCTTTTGCGAATATGTGAGTGTGCTTCTAAGCCAGGGGTGGCCAATCTTATCCACAAAGGGCCGGTGTGTATGCAGGTTTTTGGGATAATCTTTAGGTCAGCTGTTCAAACCCAGGTGTGAGGACTCCGAAAACCAATCAGTCCTCTAATTAGTAATCTAAATAGAGAGTTGCAGCGAAGACCTGCACACACAGTGGCCCTTTCAGGATAAGATTGCCCACCCCGGTTCTGAGCGTTCGTTGGATATGCGTCACGTATTATTTTAGTGTTTGTGCGAGTGGCAGCTTCTGCAGGAGTTACGAGGTGTGCATGCTTGTGTGTGTCTGTGCATTTCCCCTGCGGTGTGTGAGTGCATGCGCGTGTGTGAGTGCATGCACGTGTGTGAGTGTTTGTGTGTGTCTGTGCATTTCCCCTGCGGTGTGTGAGCGCATGCGCGTGTGTGAGTGCATGCACGTGTGTGAGTGTTTGTGTGTGTCTGTGCATTTCCCCTGCGGTGTGTGAGTGCATGCGCGTGTGTGAGTGTTTGTGTGTGTACATGCGTGTCTGCTTGACCGCTGGTTCGAGAACGCGAGCTTCTGGCTGAGCCAGCTTCTCGGAAACACGGACCACAAAAGATCGTTCCTTGCCGCCAAGTCTCCCTTCCTCAGCTCCCCGCCTCTGCTGCTAATGGGCCTCGTTGCATTTAATCATGTCTAACACAGCTGTTATTTATTGTTTATTATTTATGATTCTGCCTTTTGATGGGTTTGATAAGAGCAGCCTTCGAGAGGATGTTCCTGATGCGGTAAAAATGTAACGGCACTGCTGATGTCACGACAGACGGGCCTGGGGGGGACGGGCGAGCCTTCCGCGGATTTCAGGAGGCCTCATTGATCTCTCTTAATTCTGTTTTCCTTTTCCATTACTTGTCATCTTCAGCTGTCAGCTCATAGCTCTGTGTCGGCTGCCCACGCGACCGCGCGCAACGCAATGCACCGTTTTATCTTCCATAAAAATATGCAATCCGTTGTAGTTTCGGCAGCGCCTGGGAACGCTGCCATAGGCCAAATTCAATCTTTTCCACTAGATGGCAGAAAAATGACTTTTGTTAATGTCTTGGCTCTCTAGCTTTACGAAGTGATCCATATCCACAGTTGGGCAGCATCTTCTATGTCCTCGTTTCTGAAAGGTGAATGATAATTTTTAAAATGTTTATTCTGTTAAGTATGGTTGCTTCCCGGTAATAGTCCTGTACATCAGTGTTTCCCAGTCCGGTCCTTGGTGGGTCACAGATAGTCCATATTTTTGCTCCCTCGCATCTCCTGGTCTTGTTTACTCTGCTCTTGAAATGCAGCAGTGAAATGAAAAAAAACAAATGAAATGCTGATTTGTCTGTCCTTTGCATAAGTACAAGTACAGGTACATCGGAAGGCTTCTTTTTGCATGCGCTGTCTTCAAATTCAGAATCAGAATACTTTTATTGTCTCGGAGGAAATTGTAATTACAGACTGCACAGGACACAGCTATGCAAAAGACAAAAAAAAAACTATTCACAATGCTGCATGCAACAATTTCTAAGTACAAACAAATGTTAACGTGTCGATCTTGCTTTCTTTTGAGACACATATTCAGTTTAAAGTGAGGCTTAGGGTCCAGGAGCAAGGTCAGGGTATTTATCCAGCAGCACTGGTGTATTTTGGGGGTTAAGAGCCTCGCTCAAGGACATAAGACATACGACTATTCTGCCAAGGACTGGACTCAACCGGCAACTAGCACAGAGGCGTAATCCACTGTGGTACCCACTGCCACACTGTTTCTCACTTCAGAGATCTTTGTGCTGGAGTGGCAAGCCAGCCTCCTGGGCTTGAAGTTGAGATCTTTGAGCAAACAAAGCCTTTCTGTAGACCCAGAACGGTGTGGAGGACTTGGGAGACCGACAGTGTAGTCGTAGTGAGACAGATTGTGGTTCAGGGTGGCTCTTGGGTGACAGAAGATGGAGACATGTGGTGGAGGAGTCAGTCAGCAGGAGAATTAGGGTGCTTTATAGCTTAAAGTAGTGAGAGATGGGAGTCCTGCAGGTGTCAGGAGACAATGAGGCCGGTGTCCTCCCTACTGTACAGGCTGCCCCCTGAAAAGGGACTGTCACTGTCAGACTTTGCTCTTCTTTTCACGCTTGGCTTTGCCTATTTCTTCTCGCTCTAGTGATCTGTGCTTGTTTGAGGGTCACCTTCATATTGTGCTGCTTCTTTTGTTTGCAGTACGTTGGTTTTGAGGAATCCCTTGGTTTGTGGTCAGGCCAGGTTGCATGTGAAAACATGTCAGGTATATTGGTGCGTTTCAGGATGAGAAAAGATTTTAGGTAAGTAGGGGTCTCTACTAAGCTGGGCAGCAACCCAGGACTGTCTTAACCCAATTCTCTGGGACCTGGAGCTTCAAGTGTGGTTACTGAGGTAATTGCAGTTACTGTGGTTATGAGTTGCTGCCCTGCCCATCTCCATAGCGTCCTCCAGAAGCTTTTTTCCTTTCCAATTTCAGAGGAGTCTGGCGAGAGTAATCCAGCTTGTGAAATGAATAGCGGCACACAGATAACAGCCTGTTATCAGTAATTGTAATCACAGTCCCTGACATCTTTTTGCATGTAAAGCTGCTAAGCCTTCGCTCTTCGGCGGCTGGGAACGTAAGTAATTGCCAGTGAGTCGGCTACAGGCAGGGGGAGATTTTATCCAAGCCGGAGCCCCCCCCGCCACCTCCCCCAGAGGCTGGAAGTGTGTGCAGGGCGTGTTTTACATCCATGCTTTATGGCCACAAGTGATCCATTTTCCTTCACTTTGTCATTCTGTGCTTAGCTTCCAGGCTAGTTCGGGTAAGGCACCCCTCATCCCCAGCGTTCTGTATTTTTAGGATTGACCAGTATCTGATCTATAGCCTAGAGTCTGCCTTGATTGGTTGATCTACAGCGTAGAGTCTGCCTTAATTGGTTAATCTACAGTGTAGAGTCTGCCTTGATTGGTTCATCTACGGCGTAGAGTCTGCCTTGATTGGTTCATCTACGGTGTAGAGTCTGCCTTGATTGGTTGAACTACGGCGCAAAGTCTGCCTTGATTGGTTGATTTACAGCATAGTGCATGCTTTGATTGGTTGATCTACAACGCAGAGTCTGCCTTGATTGGTTGAACTACAGCGCAAAGTCTGCCTTGATTGGTTGATTTACAGCATAGTGCATGCTTTGATTGGTTGATCTACAACGCAGAGTCTGCCTTGATTGGTAGAGCTACAGTGCAGAGTCAGCATTCATTGGTTGATTCACACCTGCATGTAAGATTGGTGCCTGGTCATCTCCTGGCAGGTCCAGTGCTTCTTTCAGCACAGGAATTGCCATTCGAATGCGCAGCGTCTCCTAAACATGGTCTTAGCTTTTCCTTCCCATGTAATCAAAGGCATTGACTCTCCTTTTATCCAGAACCTCCCCCCAGTCCTGCTGGCATTTCTGACTCCACAAGCATCCTGGTTGGACGTTAGATTTTGACGTGGCACACTTTTTGTTCCATCCCGTGTGGATGCATGTGGTTATAATGGCTCCTTCTAAGCCATTCTTCATTTAATAGATTCGGTTACATTTTTTCCATACTTTAAAAATTCTTTGGGTGGTTTGATTTTGCTTTAATAAAAACTTAACGGGGTGTTACAGAGAAGCTCAATTATTAAAGGTGCAAATCAGAAGAGGCAGGCAGCTTGCATTCAGGCTAATCTGTTTGATTATTAACTGCTAATTTATTGTGCTGCCTGTAGCTTTGTGCTAAATAAATGCATTAGGTAAGTAAACAGGAAATATGATGAAATGCAACATGGGAACCCGCTGCCATCGCCCTTGAAGGGTGTGTATGAGGCACGCAGGCAGAGGGCGCCCCCTGGAGGCACTCAGAGGTGTGCAGGGGCAACAGTGTGTTCTAACGTGTAGCAGGCTGTGTGTGTGAGTGTTAACTGATGTGTCTGTGTGCTGTGGCTTTGTATGTGCATGTACTGTATGTTAACATATGATGGAAAGTGAGTCTGCGTGTGTGTCGTGCTTATTAACGTGGGAGTATGTTTGACGTGCAAGAATAGAACAGAGGACAGATTAGAAGGGCTCCTTTTGTTTTTTGCGGCGCCATGTTCAGGCAAGAAGAAAAGCCCAAGTGGCAGATGACAATATGCAGGGAAGCCTGTCATTCTGTCAGCTAAAGGTGGGATTTAAGGATCTTCAGCTCTCCTCCGATGTTCCCTGCATAAATTCATTGGGCTGGAAGTCTCAGCAGTTTCCTGCTGTCGTTTTGCAGAGCCTTAGAGGGGATACCGCAGTGAAGCTGGTGGGTAGCCCTTAATGCCGGTGTGGGTGACGATCAGGCATCTCCATGTTTAAGAGGCCTTATGTCTGCCTCTCCCCGTTCCCAGCAAAGAGCGGATTCTCGTTCCCCATGTCCCCTTTACGTCTCACCTGGGCTGGGTCTGGCCCCTTCCTGCTCCTCCGATCTTCATGTTCTCAGCACCCACCCTGCTGCCTGCTAGCAGCCCCCAGACCGCAGGGCCCCTCACCATGGCCCCCTTTGCTCGAGCCGGACGGGCTCTGTGTGCCCAGACGCTCCGTCATGCTTCTGACCCCCTGTGTTGTGAAATTAAACGACGGGCCTGGATTCATCACAGCGGCGGTAACAGTCTGCCGGCTCTTTAACGATGAAGAATAACATCTTTTATTTGAGTCCCCTGTTTTATCATCGGTGGAACGGAACTTCTTTGGAGAGCATGTTAGGAGCCAAACGCGATTAATCTCCCGTTAATGTGAGGTTCGCTCACCCTCTGCAGCTGGCCAGACCGAACAAGCGGGTCGACGGCGCCTGTTCCCATTCCGCGTTTGAGCGGCATCCAGGCGTGATCACTGCACGGCCACTGCGGCCCACTGAAGTCATTCAGCTGGAAAACTGCACATCAGGCAGGTGCTGATGGAGGCGCAGAGGGAGCCGGAATGCCCCCCCCCCCCCGCTGCTCTGTCCTCCTCCTGTTCCTGGGGCAGCACAGTGGCAACTTCTTGGCCAAGTAGCCCGGAGCCAGGGCAGAGGGGCATCACAGTGGGGCAGTTGGGTGGGCGATTGGGGATGGTGGCTTGAGTGTGGGAGCCCCTCGGTATAATTTTCCGACCTGCTGAGAGGGGGGGGGGGGGGGTCCCCCTTGGCAAATTGGTAAATAGTCAACACTGAGTGATGCCGTTTCACACGTATTGTCTCTCGCTGCATCGTGTTTGTTCTTTTTTCTGACCCACACAGCTATGGGTACACAGGCTATGCAGACAATACAACACCAGACATATTAGTTTAAATCTATGGTCTGAGGCTTGGTAAATCGCTGTGAATTTTGAGTGATCGTCTGTTATCAAAAGGGGTACTTGGTAAGATATTATAGGCAGGAGGGAGGTGTTCCCCCTTGGTAAATTTTGCAGTGGGCCCCCTGCTTTGATTGGTCCAGGGCTGGTTGCCCCCCCCCCCGCCTCCTCCACCACTCACTACTGCCCAGAACTGAGCATGCTGTCATGTGTCCCAGAGTCGCACCATCCTGTCTGCTTGGTCGTTTCAGTGCAGTGAGCCCTCAGTCGTGTTTATATGCAGGTAGTCCGCTGTGGCGTGTGGGGGGGGGCATTCATTCTGCGCTCTCTCTCAGCCCCGGCGCACGTGCTCAGACCCGAGACCTGACACCCAGCGCCCGCTCTTCTCCTACGCTTCCCTTGTGCCATTGTGTTCATTCTTTCCGTCTCTTTTGCAGAAAGCTGTCTCCTCTCCTGTAAAGTCTGTATTGTGTCCTGCCATCCCCGTGTCAGTCATGTGCTTCTGTTTGCCATCATGCCTGGAGCAAGTCTTACATAGCACTGCAGCGCATCTTTTCAGCCACAGAATTTTTGTGGTGCCCGGTCCACATCCATATATAGTCAAATTCCTGCAGTCGCTCAGCTCAGCCTGATGGTGGCGCTATAGCTCTTGGACCATATTACATGCTTCATTTACTTTTGCTGTTTCCTTATTAGGGCATTGATCTTCTTCTAAAAAGTGTTGCTTTCTAAATGTTTTAGATGACAGAGCAGAGGCTGATATATGCTTTGGAATGGCTAAGGGGCAGGTTGCCCACTGGAAGCTGCACTGATGCATTGTGGGTTTGCCCTTTCCTCTGTCATGCAGGCCAAGCAGCTGGAGAAGAAGGAGGCTGAGTTGAAGCTGCTGGATGCCTTCTACAAGGAGCAGCTGGCACAACTGCCGAAGAAGGTGAGGCAGTGCCCCAGTGCCGAGCTCAGCAGTGCTTTGGGAGACTTAGTGTTCATGCAGTGGTCACTTTGAGCCCGAGTGGCTTAAAATTATACAACTCTACCTGTTTTTCTGAAGCGGTTCAGGTGAATTATTGTACTACTTAAAATTTTGCCCTTGTTTGTAGTTTTTTTTCCCCCTTGGAAATGCTGTGCTCAGCCTTACTGCACACACTGGTCCTGTGTGTGTGCGTGTTGAAGGCCCATGATTTATTACACTGTATCTGTGTTCGCTAGTGCTATGGATAGAGCAAAGTACTAAAAGAATCAGTGTAAGTGTTACTTAATGGCTGATATGCAAGGGAGGAAGAGGGTTGATTTTCCTGCAGGCTCCTTGGCCTACATTTACCGCGCTGCCTCCAGGTATGTCAGCCGTTAAGATATGATTGCAATTATAATTCTAAATCACCATGTGGTTTCTGTGCAAGATCTCAAAGTCCCACACGTGTTTAATTGCCAAAACTGATAGACGCTACTTGTTTTACAACACTGCATAAACCACTGTTTTAATCCTCACCGATTGCAGGAAATCCTTTCATAATAGTAGGATTTTTTGTTTTTAGAACAGATTGAATAACAGTAGGAGAAGTGAAGTATTTCAATGTGCAATTATGTGATATTTGGCACTAAAAAGCAAAAGTTATTACATATTTTGTTAGTGATCATTTTCAGTTTGAGATCAGTAATGTGTTTTATTTAATGTTTATTTAGACTTGACGATTAGGCTTTCTAATAACAGTATAACATACAGTCAGCTCTCGCTATGCACTGGGGATTGGTTCTAGGATCTCCCGTGGGTACCAGAATCTGTACATGCTTAAGTCCCTTATATAAAATGACGTAGTATTTCCATCCTATGCACATCCTTCTGTATATTTGAAATCATCTCTAGATTATCTATAATACCTAATTCCATGTAAATGCTATGCAAATAGTTGTACTGTATGGTTTAGGGAACAATAACAAGAAAAAAAGTCTACGTGTTCAGTACAGATGCAGCCGTCGTAGTGCATATAGAAAATTATTATACTGAGAGATATTGAGGGAATTTTCTTTCTCTCAATCTCTTTCTCTTTCTTTCACTCACTCACTCACTCACTCACTCACTCACTCACTCACTCACACACACACAAACATACATGTTTGTATGCATGTCTTTGTTTAGATCGTCCAATCATTTCTCTGGGGAAAACCCAAATCCCAACAATGACAACTGCAACCCCTACCCAGCCCTAACCTTATCCATAAGTAATCAAACAAAATGCCAGACTTTTGATATTTTTAGTTTTTTGATTGCAGTCTCAGATTTTTATAAAACTGAGTTTCTGCTTGTGGCAATGTTTTATCACCTTGTTGGGGCAGCGTAATGTGTGCGTGACCCTCACATATAGACACACACACACACACACACACACACACAAACACGCACACACTGTGCTAACACTCATGAAGTTCCAGAACTACATATCACTTCAGTCACGTGGATTCAGCATAGTGCTTGGTGCGTGGCAAATTCATGTTTTGCCTTCTGGAGCGTCATGAAATTTTTTGTTTTTATATATACATTTTCAATCCGTGGTTGATTGAATCCAAGGATGCGGAACCCATGGATACAGAGGCTGGGTTGTACTTTTCAACCACATCTCAGAACTAGGGTTCATGTCGTCTTTTTGAAGTTCTCATATCAGTTATTATTGTTGCCATGACAACACTATCTGCTACAGTGTACACTGTAGGCCACCCTATGATATCTGAGGCATCGAGCTAACAGGGATGTTACTGCACCCAACAATGCAAAACTGAGTAATGCTATTTCACACGTATTGTGTCTCGTTGCATCGTGTGCTCTTCACTCCTTATTTTAGACCTACACAGCTATGGGTAACAGGCCATGCAGACAATACGACACCACAAATGTCCATTTAAATCAATGGTCTGAGGCTTGGTGGTGGTATTTAGATAGATAGAAACTTTATTTGTACCCATGGGGATATTAGTCTGCAGCATAATCAAAAGGCATTTCATCATAGCATTACAGATCTCACATACCCATACACATCACTGCATCACAGAGACACCAATAGGCATGCTCATACACATACCCATACCATACCCATACACATCACTGCATCACAGAGACACCAATAGGCATGCTCATACACATACCCATACCATACCCATACACATCACTGCATCACAGAGACATCAATAGGTATACACATACCCATACCATACCCATACTCATCACTGCATCACAGAGACACCAATAGGCATGCTCATACACATACCCATACCATACCCATACACATCACTGCATCACAGAGACACCAATAGGCATGCTCATACACATACCCATACCATACCCATACACATCACTGCATCACAGAGACACCAATAGGCATGCTCATACACATACCCATACCATACCCATACACATCACTGCATCACAGAGACATCAATAGGTATACACATACCCATACCATACCCATACTCATCACTGCATCACAGAGACACCAATAGGCATGCTCATACACATACCCATACCATACCCATACACATCACTGCATCACAGAGACATCAATAGGTATACACATACCCATACCATACCCATACTCATCACTGCATCACAGAGACACCAATAGGCATGCTCATACACATACCCATACCATACCCATACACATCACTGCATCACAGAGACATCAATAGGTATACACATACCCATACCATACCCATACACATCATCGCATCAGAGACATCAATAGGTATACACATACCCATACCATACCCATACACATCACTGCATCACAGAGACACCAATAGGCATGCTCATACACATACCCATACCATACCCATACACATCACTGCATCACAGAGACATCAATACACCCATACATATCATCGCATCACAGAGACATGAATAGGCATACACATACCCATACACATCACTGCATCACAGAGACACCAATAGGCATACACATACCCATACACATCACTGCATCACAGAGACACCAATAGGCATACACATACCCATACACATCATCGCATCACAGAGACATCAATAGGCATACACATACCCATACACATCACTGCATCACAGAGACACCAATAGGCATACACATACCCATACACATCACTGCATCACAGAGACACCAATAGGCATACACATACCCATACACATCACTGCATCACAGAGACCCCAATAGGCATACACATACCCATACACATCACTGCATCACAGAGACACCAATAGGTATACACATACCCATACACATCACTGCATCACAGAGACACCAATAGGCATACACATACCCATACACATCACTGCATCACAGAGACACCAATAGGCATACACATACCCATACACATCACTGCATCACAGAGACACCAATAGGTATACACATACCCATACCATACACATCACTGCATAACAGAGACACCAATAGGTATACACATACCCATACCATACCCATACACATCACTGCATCACAGAGACCCCAATAGGCATACACATACCCATACACATCACTGCATCACAGAGACACCAATAGGTATACACATACCCATACCATACCCATACACATTACTGCATCACAGAGACCCCAATAGGCATACACATACCCATACACATCACTGCATCACAGAGACACCAATAGGCATACACATACCCATACACATCACTGCATCACAGAGACACCAATAGGCATACACATACCCATACCATACCCATACACATCACTGCATCACAGAGACACCAATAGGCATGCTTATATACATGCCTAACACCTTGCAACAAATTAGGTTGACCAAACTGGCTAAACATTCTGCTCATTTTACTGTACATTACTGGTATAAATACTTAATGGCTTGTAGGAAATATGAAAATTTAGATCTGTTTTTAGTGACTAGAGGAGGGCAGTATTGTCTAGGTAGCAACAGTTCATATGAGGAGGAAAGGGGGTGCGTCTTGTCACCCACAATGATGTTTGCCTTGTCAGTCTGTCTCAGTAAATATCTTCCATACTTGGTAACAAAATCCCTAACAGTCCACAAATGCTGTTTACCTCAGCAGGACAGAAGTCTGTGCCTATCTGTGGAAGGTTCTGGGTTTGAATCCTGAGGCTGGCCGAGTAATCACATGACCATTAGGCCCCTGAGCAAGGCCCTTAACCCCAGTTGCTCCTGGGGGGCTGTACTCTGGCTGGCTCTCTGCTCTACCCCCCAAACTCTCTTTCATAGAGAGCAAAATGGTCTATGTGAAATCACATGTCCAAATGAAAAATGAAGTATATCTTATTGCTTGTATCAAACATTAATCGGCGGGTGTTTCGGTGGGCCGGGGGACTTTGGTGTGATAAGATGTGGCGAGCACTGCATTAGCCGTGTTAAGCGATGCGGGTTAAATGACAGGCTGACCCCGAAGAAAGCCCCCGTTTTATACCACCAAAGAACTTATGGTGTCCTTTCAGCTTCCCTTTGGGCCCTTGACATTTCTTGTACATAAACGTTACTGTGCCAAATGATAAATAATTGTTTGTGAAGTGCTAAGTGTTCGGGCCTTTAATTTCTGGCTCTAAAACACTGGTGGAATGGAATCGTGTCCTGAAGGCAGCCAGTCTGGATTTAGCCCATTCATCCCCAAGCCCGTTGAGAGCAAACCCCCGTGTTGTGTTTAGGCTGAAGCAGAGAAACATCTTTTCTGAGCTCCAGCACAGGTCAAGCAATTTAATGGCTTCCCCTTACTGCAACCCCCCCCCCCCCCCCAAAGATGCAGAGCTGACCATTAGTCACAGCCACATAAAGCATTTCCGGTTGTTTGGCTTTGCAATCCTTATTTTTTTCTTTTTCCTTAGTGAGTCTCCGCTGTAAGGTAAAAGAAAACATGACCAAGACTGAGGCTGGACTGTGTTGGTGTGCACAGGTTACCCATGGACTGAGTTGGTGTGCACAGGTTACCCATGGACTGTGTTGGTGTGCACAGGTTACCCATGGACTGAGTTGGTGTGCACAGGTTACCCATGGACTGTGTTGGTGTGCACAGGTTACCCATGCTTGCTGCTGGGTTTTATGGTGCCCTTGTAACCGCCCCCCCCTCGCCCCCACCCTGTGAGCCCTGTTTGAAGAAGGCTCACTCTCCACTTTGTTCCGTCTGTTCAGGAAGTCGGGAAACATTTTTCAAACTCCAATAATACTTTCTCATTAGTTTTCTTGTGAACCAGGCAATTTTTAGGATATTTTCAGCAGGTGATTAATATCGGTGTCTACATATAAGACCAGTTAATGGGGAAGGAGGTATCAGTGCTGTAACCCTTTGCTATGGCTGTTTAAAGTTGTGATGTTAGTAATGTGGAGTCTGATCAGTTCTTTCCTGCTTCGGTATCTGCCATCAAAGCCGAGTTTCCATATGAACCCACAACATAAACAGTTGCATAAAACCAGTTTCTTCATAAAACCTGAAATTCCCCTTTAACCCCATGCTACAATTCCCTGTCTATGATGTCCTAATTGGGGGCATCACAAATCTTCTGAAACTGGAATCTCCTTCAGATTCAAAGATAATGCAAGTCCTCACCAGACATTCCTCAACCCAACAACCACACCTGCCTTTTATGTCCCAGTCATCAGGCATGGGGGAGCAAAACAAGTGTGGACTGGCTAGGGGATTGTGGACTGGCTGATCTGAAAGGTTGAAAGTTCTGGATTTACAAAGGCAAACCAGATAACCTTGTTTGTGTTGGCAGCCTCATTGGTAGCTGGAATTTTCTCACAGTAGTTGCATGCTTAATTTCACCACCAGACCTGTCTGAAGGCATTTTGGAGACTCAGCAGAACAATTCTTCCATTTTTGAAGCTGTTTGGCTCGTGTTGTGGTTCCACTCGTAAGGAGTTTTCAGCATTGTGCTTCTCCAAAATAATCTGGTTTATGAATTGAGCTCCAAAAAATTGATGGTTTGCTCTTTTATTGTCATTGCTGACAGCTGTCTAGCTGTGATATGTTGATATTTGTGACAAAATTTTCATACCTAGATGCAAGTATCATAATAATTGAGTTTTATATTTCAAAACTTGACTCAGTATCCGTATTAATCTTAAAATAATGTCACGTGGTAGTTTGACATCACAATGTGATGCTCTTACAAGACACTGACGTAAAAAAGAAAGTCAAATGGAAAACCAGAAAATGATCATGATACGTGGTTTGTGACTGACCTCTCCCTCTAATCTTAGGTTTACAACCTGGCAGTCACTTTGAGATCGTGCCACTTTGAATCAGGCTTAACAGGAGGACAGCTAACGATAGACACATCAAACCCCGTGTCAGGCGTCGTTATAGCTTCACAAAATACCTTGCAGCCCTTCTTAGGCCTTTTGAAAGCTAAGCTCCTTGCATTAGGATTATGAACTCAAAATAACTGAATACAAGCGCAGTATCACTCTGCCATTCATATCTGAACGCTCGACAGGAATATAACTCCCTAGTAATTGCAGATCTGCTAGACCGATTCTATTCAGTAAAAACTCTTAGCCCTTGAATAATTCTGTTTGAGCCTGCCTGCTTGACTGAATGAGAACGATACTGTCAACCGCAGCTGGTATCTCTTACGCACCTGGTTCTTTTTCCCCCATAACAGTAAAGATGTAATTTTAATCATTAATAGAATTACAAAAGACTTCTTCTAAAGCAAAGGGGCAATGAAATAAAGTTTTAAAAAAAAAAAACATGATCATGTTTTCAGGGTTAAAAAAAATGATGTGCTTTTCACGTCTTAGACAGCTCAGCACGTGGGTAAATATGCAGAGCGATTAACACGGAGCTCTTCTGATTGACCTGGGAATATCATAAGATGCCATGGTAATGCAACTAGGCTGTGTTTATTTATAAATCCTGCTTTGATTGGACTTGTTAAGTTTTTGACTTGGAGTAATTCATGAATCGATAAAGGGCAAAGGATGTCTGTAGCATATGCCTTCCCCTATGGATCAACTTATTGCAACTTTGCAACCTTGCTGTAGTCTAGAGTCGGGATGACTCCATGGAAAATGAATGGGTGTGAATGAGTGAGTGGTTGATTAAAGCACCCAGCAGCCATGTAATGGAGTTGAACTTTCTTCCTGCAGTAGGTTTGCAGTAGCCTTGATTGGCCCGTCTCCCTATCAATGCAAAGGTTAGCAATGAGACAATGAGCACCAAGGGCTTAGCATGCAGTGTGCAGTGTGCGGTGAAATGGTGCAGAACATCCAAGGTGGCTTTTGCACAGATGAACCTCAGACATGTTCAGTGAAGTCTGTGATTCCATTTTCTATCTAATGCCCAACCTCGCCGCTTATCGCCCGCCTCCAGCACCCCAGGGCTCTTAATGCCCAAGCTAACGTGTACACGCTGTTGTAAACGGGCCTTCTTGCAGGCAGAGGTGCTCGAGGCATGAGAGCGTCGGCGAGTAGGCTGGGTCCTCCCTGCCAGCCTGTCAAGGCCCACCAGAGTGCAGGGAGCTTGCTGGTGTTTTGGATAAGCAACTTCAGCGAAAGGGAGACATAGCCCAGAGGTAAAGGCTCATTTTCAAAGTTGTATTGTTGAAATCTGATTTTTAGCTCCATATTGCGTATATGTTTCCTGGATTGTTTCTCATATTACTGTTTAAAAAAGATTAAAAAGAGATTAACAGCTGAGATATTAGGGCATCTCATTAGATGAGATATCCTGTGATGTCAGGGGAGAAAGCAGTCGAGACCTTATAATGACTTAATTTCAATATGTCCTTGAGGTAAAAGGACATCTCCGAATTTTTGCTCAGATCTGATTTTTCGATTCGCGGCAGCTTCCTGTGAAAATTTCATAAAGATTATTTCTCAAGAAATGTGACTCGAAG
Source organism: Paramormyrops kingsleyae (assembly GCF_048594095.1). Taxonomy (NCBI): domain Eukaryota; kingdom Metazoa; phylum Chordata; class Actinopteri; order Osteoglossiformes; family Mormyridae; genus Paramormyrops; species Paramormyrops kingsleyae. Next base: position 20,833,171 of record NC_132802.1, on the reverse strand, counting down.
CAGAAAGTCTCATATTTGGGTGGTAGAAAACCATTTTTCATCTAGACAAAATGGAGTAAGCCTACCAATTGGAATTTTTCCTTTCCTTCGGGAGTGACTGACTCCTCCAGATGTCACTACGTCTTTGTCCACGAATTTCCCGCCGAGTTGTATCAGCATGCCGAGACTCACAGAGCTCCCCGGTGGGGGGGAGGTTTACAGCCCTAAGAGTTCATATTGTTCCTCAGACAGATGAGCCATGGAATGCAGGTGCTGCAGTGCACTCTGTCCTCACAGCAGGACCTTAACGTCTTGGTCACTCTGTCCTCACAGCAGGACCTTAACGTCTTGGTCACTCTGTCCTCATAGCCGGACCTTAACGTCTTGGTCACTCTGTCCTTACAGCAGGACCTTAACGTCTTGGTCACTCTGTCCTCACAGCAGGACCTTAACGTCTTGGTCACTCTGTCCTCACAGCAGGACCTTAACGTCTTGGTCACTCTGTCCTCATAGCCGGACCTTAACGTCTTGGTCACTCTCTCCTCATAGCCGGACCTTAACGTCTTGGTCACTCTGTCCTCACAGCAGGACCTTAACATCTTGGTCACTCTGTCCTCATAGCAGGACCTTAACGTCTTGGTCACTCTGTCCTCATAGCAGGATCTTAGCGTCTTGGTCACTCTACTCTGTCATTTTTTGCAAATCTCAGCATCTGGCTGCAACATGCCTAGGCCTATTTACTTGATTGCATTCCTTTATGTGTTGCCATGAGCAGAGACTTTTATCAAAATCAACTGACATAGATGCCAGTTGCCTAGATTGCACAGCTTAGTGGACCTTCTTGAAGGTGCAGCAAGTCTTTTTTCTCTCTTGAAATAGGATTTGTTATCTTTTAGCCACTTGATGATGCTGCTTCAGGTGCAGGTGTCATGGTTGTGGACGGAACCGGAGTGTTGGGCTGAGACGTGACGATCTGTCGGCCGACAGAGTATTTTGGCCAAAATAAACACTAAACACTTATTGCCACTTCTCCTCCTGCAATCACTTTGGCATGTTTGAATGAGGTATTTGCATGACGGATGTGAATAGTGCTGGTTTTCGAGGGTGGGGTTTAACATGGACACTTTAAAATGGCCCCTTGGAGATGACATCCCCCACTTGTAAGATCTGACCCCCTGAGATTGTCCACTTAGCGGTAGGGGAAGATGTTTGTCTTGTTGCTGCTCATTCTACAGGATAGCTTCATGTCTACTTTAAATAGTGCTGCTGGTGGATATTACAAACCTCTCTGCACAATCTTCTGAAGAAAATCACAGAAAATACAAACACAAATACAAACTAGATTTGCCAAGCATAATTGATTAATGGCATGATTTTGCCAGTACTTCTGAGAAGATTTCTCATTGTGTCCTGCTAGGTAGGTTGTTTGCGTTCGTGTTGTTGGTTGTGCTATGCAGATGTTACAGTCGCTGCTCTCACTGCTGCACTAATTGCTACATGGAGCTCAGTGCAGGGGAGTCTGACTGAAGTTGACTACAAAACATCCATAAAGAGACCCTTCTTCTTGAAATGATGTAGCTTAACAAGTGGGCTTAATACAGCAACATGTGTCAAATCGTATGGCAAAGTTGCAACATTGTCCCATTGTTACAGGATGGATATTAATTGGTTGTGGGTAATTTAGTCCTCCATAGTCATATTGTATGAAATTTCTTTAATGTGACTATACAGTGCTGCTTGAAAGTTTGTGAACCCTCCAAACATGGTAATTGTTTTCTAAAGATAAATTTAAATAACCTTATGAAATGAACACTTAAATCCCAATTTGTAAAGCAAACCTTCCAAATAAGGGACACACAGAAAAAAGAGATATATTTTCATTATTTATTCAGTGAATCTTCTTTCTCTTAAGCCAGGGGGGTCAGAGTCCAAGTTGTGCAAGTTTTTGGGTTTCCCCTCCTTTAACAAACCTGACTCAACTCCTTGTGCTAATTACCACACAGCTCTTAAGATGAATCATTTGTGGTGGAACAGAGAAAGAGCTAAGCTACACAGGGCTATGGCCCCCCAGGACAGGAGTCTGACACCCCTGTCTTAAGCCATTCCTTGGTAGTTTTGCTGGAATGCTTTGGATTGTAGTTTTATTTCATAGTCCATTTCCATCCCAGCTTCAACTCCCTGACTGATGACAGGAGATTCTGGTCAAGAATTTGTTGATTCATGGTTCCCTGGATAATATGTCGTCCAGGTCCTGAGGCAGAACAGCAGCCCCAGACCTTCACATTTCCACCACTATGCTTCACTGTTGGGAGGAGGTTCTTTTCTTGATATGCAGTGTTGACTTTTCTCCAAACATGGCCCCTGTGGCCAAATAATTCAATTTTGGACTCATCGGTCCAGAAAATGGACTTCCAGAAGGCCTCTGGTTTGTCCACGTGCTCTCTGGCAAAGTTTAAATGGGCAACTTTGTTTTTTTCTTGAGAGCAGAGGCTTCGTTCTAGCAGCCGTCCTATGAATGCCATGTCTATTCACTTTTCGCCTGATTATAGACGCATGTACATTAATCCCAGATGCTTCCAGAGAGGTCTGTAACTCTCTGGAGGTGATGTGTGGGTCGGCCTTTACTTGAATTATTATTTTTCTGGTGCTTCTTGGTGAAAGGTTTAATGGCCGTCCACTTCTGAGCAGAGTTACGGTGACGCTGCGTGTGTGACGCTGCGTGTGTGACGCTGCGTGTGTGACGCTGCGTGTGTGACGCTGCGTGTGTGACGCTGTGTGTGATGCTGATTGCTCTCCATTTGTAAATGATTTCTGTTATGGATGGATGGAGCTGGAACCTTTTGGAGATGGTCTTGTAGATGGTCTTGTAGCCACCAGCTGTGACCACCTTCTCCCTGATGTCCTCAGATGTCTCCTTTCCTCTCAGCATCGTTGATCTGTGTGCTTTGTGCCTTTTGGCACGGCAGTAGTTTGGGTTGGTTTCCTCTCTCTCTTAATCAGTGCTGCTCAAAACCTTTCCTAACGATGTCTCATTTGATTGGTCTGCTTAATTGATTACTTGAGCACCCACATGTCTGTTACCTACTTTGTTCACTTACTTTTACACATACTCTGATTCCATGTTTCACACAGTCTGCTGGCTACTTACACAGTTCCCTCAAAACAAGTACAGTGGTACCTCAGAACTCAAACTTAATCCCTTCAGAACTCCAGATCGAATCTTAAAAAGTTTGAGTTCTGATTGAATTTTCCCCATAAGAAATAATGGAAAACCAATTAATTGGTTCCCGGCCCCAAAAAATTACACCTAAATATGTTTTTTTTTAGCATTTAAACACAAAGTGAACTGGATAAAACAAGAAGAGCATATACTGTACTAAACACATCTAAGCACATTTATCAAAACAGTAATTTGTAAAGTAAGAAAATAAATGTATCCAAACAATGTGTCCAGTCCCGATCGTCCGCTCCTTCCGCGTGCCACGCCCCCTCGTTAACCCCGTGTGGAATCCCAGTGTGATCAGCTGTTTCTGGTTGCTGTCATTAGTCCTCTGTATTTCGTCCGCGTTTCAGTTTGTTTCCCCAGTCCGGTCATTGTATTGTCCGTCTGCGTTTTGCCTGCCTTACCTGTAATTAAACCCCGTATTCCCCGATACCCTGACGTCTGCGCCTTTGTCTCCGTTCCATCCCCGCTCAGCACGACAATATTATTATAATTAAATGTATTAATGGTTTATTATTAATATTAAAATAATGAATGAGAAATCTTTATTTTAAAATGTATTTTATTATATAATAATAATTACTCTTACTGTCTATCATTGTCTAAATGTATTTTTACTGTCTAAATATATGTATTCAGCTAGTGTAAACATGCACGATGCTATCACAGCGAATGCGAGGCTGAGACTGAAGCATTACCCTTTGTTTCCGCTGAGAGACGTGCCGCGTGACTCATTTCCCCGCGCGTACAAGTTATCTTAGGTCGGCATTCACGGTTTGACTTCTGAGATTCAGATCGAGCTCTAGGTAATTTTTTTTCGAGCTGGTTGGTTTGATTTTTAAGTTCTAATGAGTTAGAGAACTGAGGTACCACTGTACATGGAGTTGATGAACATAAACCTGACGTTTCATATATAAAACCTGGTGATGATAAAATAAGAGACTCATGGTAAAACAACTGAAAAATCTAAACTACTCAAGGGGTTCACAAACTTTCAAGCAGCACTGTATGTCAGTCCATTCAAATAATAATCAGCTTACTTTTTTTTGTATCTCAGCAACTAAAAACTTCAGATGGAAGTAAGAAAACTGTTAACATTGGTATTTAAGTAATAAGAAAATTGGGCATAATTCTATGTTTGAAACTTTTAAACTGTAAAAGTTGCAAAGTACAAAACCATTAAGATAATTGAAAAACTATTGTCCTCAAATTTACGTTACCTCAAGGTCAGACAGGACAGCTGGGGAGAGCAGGTTCATTTTAGAAAACAATGGACCAGATGTTATGTTACATCATAAAAACCCCAAGTGATCTTCAGAGTGCAGAGAAGGAGTTAGTAGACTACCTCAGATATTGACCAAAAATTCCCATTTTCAACTCATGGTCAGGCTTGTACAGTTTGTCAGATGGTACAACCCATGGGAAACCATGAAAATATTGAAATACAATAAAAGTCCTTGTTTTTTAAATTGTATGTATAAACTTATATATCAAGGACAAAAGCTTGTACAGCTGTCCAAACAGATGTCTATTTAATGTGAATCAAGCTCGAAAAAGCAGGTGGCACAACCACAATTAATATTACTACTAATCAGAAATGCAACAAACAAATAGAGATTAGTGTCTGATGCATTGTAGACATTTTAAAATGGTTAGTTTATGAAGGTTTTAATTTGGGAAAAACAATTACAAAGTATAATATTTTTTGCTTGCATCTCCTGGCATTTCCCAATTTGTGAAAACCATATTTGTCCATAGACAGTTCCATCAGTTTAATATTTCAAGTATTCCTTAAAATGTTGCGGCACCCCACAGAAATGCAGCTATTTACACAGCATTTTATCAACTGCCGTACTTTTTTACCTAAAAGGTTAATAGTGTGTTAGCAGGGGAAAGTACTCAGCGCCATAGGAATCAATCTTCAAAATCCACCCATAGAACATGTCACGGAACCTTCCGCCTTTTCTGTTTGTGATAAAGATATAAGCCTCCATGATAAGATAGACAGATCTGCTGCTTAGGATTATAAATGAATCACTGATTCAGATGATTGCTATTGAAACGCTGGTAAGGGTGGGCACCTGATGGCACTCTGAAGGCCGTGTCGCCCAAAAGTGCCCCTACTGCTTAGGACAGGAGCCGCCGCCCCCCCCCCCCGATCTGAAGGGAATTGACACTAATTGCAGGCTCAGCTTTGAGCGTAAACACCAGCTAACTTTTCTCTAAGCAGTCGTGAGCTCCAGGCAGTGACAGGCTCTGCTAGGCCTGAGGTCTGAGCCCTTCTTGTTTGTATTTACCTAATTACCAGAGTGTATTGTTTGCCAAGTGGATCAGGAACAGGTGACGCCTGGCGTATTTGCCATCAGGCTTTTTGACTTTGCGTGGAGGAGCTGTACTGGGTGGGTGGGGGGGGGGGGGTTAATGCGGGCCCTTCGGCATGTCTGTTTAGCCTGCTGTTACCGAGATGACCGTCTGTGCGATCCGAGCCAGCAGCTCTGCTACGAATGCAGTGTATGCAGTGTATCCACCGTCGGTGGGGGTAAGTGCAGTGAAGGAATGGCTGTGTCATTGGGGGAGTTGTTTTAAACACCACGTTGTCATTGATTTTTATCACTGCATCCTACACTAAATTGACACTTATAGAGTAAGACCTGCAGCTCTGGAACGTAATTAAAAGTGGCTTGTTTCGTGTAAGCAGCAGAAATACTGACAAAAAGCCGTAGAAGCGCTTTGGGTTCATTGGAGTCAGTTATGTTGATTTTTTTTGTCATTGAAAAGTCTTCCTTAAGATTAGTGCGAAGGTGAGGCCGTGTTTGGAATGGCCATTAAAATATCGTGCCCCAAAAGCTGCCTCCTGGAGGAATTACCGCGTCATCATGCGTCTGCTGCGACTAATCTCTCAAAAGCCTTTTCTGCGTCTGCGCCCAGTCTGCTCGCTCCCCTTCACCTCATTCCCTTACTTTTCAGGACTAAGGCTTTTCTTTCTTTTCTGCATGTCGCGTCTTGTCACCAGCGGCAGAGCACTCCGGAGCACTTGAGCATACATTAGATCCGATAATCCCCCCGCAATCTTGACAGCTCGGCTGACGGACTGTCAGCGGGGCCCTCAGCGGGGCCCGCCGCGGATACAGGGCCCTTTTCTGCAGCCAGCCGGACACACTGACGGAAAGCGCCGGCCCTTTAGCGCTAAGGGCCCCTGCAGTCAAACGTGTTTGGAACCTGTTTACTTCAAAGCTTAAGGAACTTAATGCATTTTAATTTTATTTTTGCCTGGTTATTCATTTGGTGGTGTGTGCCAGGTGTCACACGGTGTTTGGAGCTCCGGGGGTCTAATGCTGCTCCTCCAGGCGAATGGCAGGAGTCGTGCTGGCTGAGAGGAGTCAGGGATGGGAGCTGTTATGATTCTGCAGCTCTGAAGAGCTCACGGCAATTAATGTTCTTTGATGGGTTAGTCTATTATCTAGAAATGCAAAGGTGAATAAGTGAGTAAACTGCTGCTGGCTTTATTTCTCAAGCTGTTTCATTGTCATGCTTAAAGACTTGGAATTAAAAAATGTAGGTGTTGGAATGCTGGTGTTGGAAATGACCTTTTTCAGAGTGGAAGTCGTTGAATACAGCAGTCTTGTTGTTTCCACACATGACATGGCTAGTGTATCTTCTAGTTGGTAACGATACGTTGAGAGTTTTGGAGGCATTATTACTAACAGAGCTGGCCTTTTTTTTTTAATCAGAAAACCACAGTCATGTCTGTGCCAAAGAAAGCTAGTGTGTCCTTCCTGAAAGACCACCCTCCCCTCTTCCTTCCATAGTCATGTGGCACATCAAGCACAAGTCAACCACAGAATACCTCCAGTCTGCATTCTGTCTAACAGATCCATCCGTGGGCGGTCTCCCTCGCCCTGCAGACTTCTCTGGGACATTTAGAAAAGAACACCTACGTCAGGACGCTGTTTATCGACAACAGCTCTGCTTTTAACACCATTATACGATGCAAACTGGTGTTAAAGCTGAGAGACCTCCCATGGAGCACCATCTGTGACTGGGTGTTTGACTTCAACTAATAGACCCCGGACGGTGAGAATGGGCGATAGGAGATCATCCAGGTTGATCGTCAGCACTGGCGTCCCGCAATGCTGTTACCTCAGCCTGCTGCTGTACAGCCCATTCACTTATGATTGTGTGGAAAAGCACGTGGGCAACGGCATCATCAAGTTTTTGGAAGACACCACCGTGACTGACCTCATCAGTGACAGTGATGAGGCTGACTGCAGGAGGGTGGTGCAACACTTGACTGTATGGTGCCATGACAGAAACCTCTCCCAGAATGTTAATGACATAGATCATCGTCAACTTCAGGAAGACCAGAGGGCTTCACTCTCCACTTCTCATCAATGAGTCTCCCGTTGAGACAGCAGCATCAGGTTCATGCACGTCCAGATCACCGACTCCCTGTCATGGTCTCTAAACACCAGCTGCTTCATCCAGAAGGCTCAGCAGAAGCTGTTCATGCTGAGGAGGCTAAAGAGCTTTGGGTTAGGAACCAAAATCCAGGTGAACTTCTACCACTATACCATTGAGAGACTCCTCAAGCATCACGGTGTGGTTGGGTAACCTAACCAACGTGGACCTCAGATTACTGAAAAATCTGTCAACTTCAAAGAGAAATGGCACAGATCTTCCACACCTGCATTTCAGCTATCTTCTCTCCTGCTGCCAGAAGAGAGCTGAGATCAGGGAAACCAGCCATCCAGCTCACGTCCTCTTCACACTTCTGCCCTTTGGAAATCGCTGCCAGTGCAGTAAATTATTTTTGCCCCATTGATACTTTGTCTGCAGAGGAAAGGCAAGGAACCCCTGCATACCCAGGGGAGCCCCGCACTAACCGATTGGGTGGAGAGATGTCTGCATTCTTAATCCATTCAGTTAGTCTACAATTCAGTCGGATTTCAGTCATACACTTTTCCACTTACATGCAGCTGTAATATTTAAAAATAATTAGCAGTTATGTGATACCTTCCCTTTATAAAGTAACCAGAAGTCACGATCCCCTTAGATGATGTGTATTTTTTCCTGAAGGTATTTTTGGTGTAAATTCATTTGATTTCCACTCGAGAAGGAAAGGCGTCCCTGTCTAAAGTTAGAACATGCAATGATATGCTATTCATGTAGCATCTCTGTAAGGCAGTCACTGTTCATGTGGCTACGTCAGATGGTCGTCTGCCATGTTGAGTCATTGCCAGCACACAAATGTGTGAAGCAACAGGATGATGGGCTGTCTCCCGTGTGTTGGGGATTACGGCTGACTGTTTACTTAATACCTCAAACAAAATCCGGTTTTACTTTTTTCTTTTATTTATTTTTAAATTTGTCACTTCTGTCTCGTTTTCGCCATGGTAGGTGGTGCCGCAGTGACAGTTTGTGATAGTGGTGGTTATCCGTTTCGTTTTGATCGTGCTTTTTGTCACCATGAGAAACGGTCTCTTCCTTCCAGTTGACTCACTAAAGTTCCTCCACTGTCATTGTGGCTCCTTTGGGGGGGGGCTTTACATTTCACTCAGGTGTTGTATGAGCCAAGCACCAAATATGTGTTTTTGCAAGTGTTTTATATTCAGCCAAAAAACTGGCCAAAGTGTAATTTTGTGAAAGGGGGGGGGAGTTGGCAGGGTCCACCTCCATCACAGAACAGGGAGTTATCGGAACTAACTATCGTTTATTTGTGTTTGTTTGGCCCTTCTCACTGGCAAATTATTAACACTCGCCCAACTACTCTTAACCAGTTAAACTTGTTTTGGTTCCCTTTTACCCTCTGATTGATGCTTTGCTTTTAAAAAGAAACCTTTCCCTACAGAACCCATTGTTCACGGTCAAGTCCCTCTCATCACGTGGCTTTGCTGACAGTCCATATCTGACACAACAGGATGACAAATTTAGATAAAATGAGCCAGTTAAGCATTTAAACAGTAATCAAGATGTTGGTTATATATAATTAAGCAATAGCATCTCTTAGCTGTCCATCGTGTCCGATGACAACGCTTGCTCCCGGGGGAAAAGGGGGGGAGTCAACGCCGTTGACGTTGTTGCCACTTCATATGGCTGTGAAGGCCAATGCAGGAGCCACACACTCGCTTGCAGATGGGGCAAATGTGTCCTGATGTTCGAGCGATTCCGGCTGCCCGCTGGTGTCGTTGGCACATCTCTCGGCCCTTCTTTTTGTTTTTGTTGCTGATTTGTTCAGTTGCCTTGATGCAGACGTCATGCCAAGTTGGTCTGATGAGTGCAAGGGGCTCAAGTTGACTTGGGCTGATGTTGCAGCGCTTCAGGAGTTCCTTGGTATAATCTTTATAACGCCTTTTCTGCCCACCAGCAGCCCGTTTAGAGTTGGACAATTGCCCATAGAGAGTTTGGTGGGGAAGACGATGGCCAGGCATGCGGATAGTATGCCCAACTCAGCGCAGATGCCTTTTTGCCAAAGCAGCTTCCATGCAAACGGTGTTAGTTAATGACAGAACATCTGTATGGGGGGTTCGGTCTTTCCAGGACAGATTGAGGATTTTTTGCAGGCACCTAATGTGAAACATCTCCAAGCTGTTTATGTCACGCCTGTATGGGGTCCATGTTTCTGCCCCATAGAGCAGGGTGGAAACACATACTGCATTATAGACTGCGATTTTGGGACTGATCTTTGTTATCAAACACCCTTTTCCGAAGTCGCCTGAATGCTGATGCGGCATTGTTGACGCGGTGATTTATTTCCATGTCAAGAGAACAGTATGATGTAAGTGTAGAACCAAGGTAGGTAAACTGGTGGGCAAGGTTGAGAGGGCTCCCATTAATGAGGGGTGGGGGAGCAAGGGGCTTGCGCAAAGGAAAGGATTTAGGTGAGAGTGTGGGTGCGCAGTCCTCACTTCCACCATCTTCGCCCTGCCAGAGTAACTTCCAGTGGCATGAGAAGCTCACGACGACCTTCACTGTGGCATGGGCTGCAAGGGCCTGCTGCTAATCCAGTCTACTGGACACTGCCTATTGCCTGTCCCCAACTGCAGGTTTGTGTTCGGGGTTTGCTCCCCTAGCCAGCATACCTTTCAGGGTTTACCCACGTGGCAGTGGGGCAGTGGTTGGTGGAAACACCTCTGGGGACCACTGCAGCTCCGAGATCTCCCACTAATTCAGCCTGGAGTCGCGAGACCCCAGTTACCATGGGCTGCCATGTGGAGGCATAGTGAGAGTCTTGGTGAGGGGGAGGCTGTGTACTGACCATGGAAGACTTACAAGTTGCTTCCTTGTACCCCAAACTGGGGTGGTCAGCGGCAGCAGCTTAAGGAGGGGTGTTGCAGGCATCCCTACATGCAACAGCTCACACAGCAGGCTGCACTAGACGCTTCACCGCACCCTGCTGACATTTCGGCCAATAGCATACGAGAAGGAATACAGCTGTACTCCAGTATAACACGGCTGTGATTTGGTCGTGGCACGAGGCCACGTTCAGTTCACTTGTTAGCAGACACTTTTATTGCGTGATCCTTAAAAGGACAGCAGTAAAGCGACGAATGAGAACGAAGAATAAAGTCACATATGGACAAGGGAGCCTTTACGGAGACGAAAGTGCATACAGGGAATAGAGACAGACTGCAACGAGTCATACTCTGAGCACATTTTTTCCCCGAAAATCCAAAACATAAAAAAAAATCAACAAAAACAGAATACATATGAACCGTTACTTTCACTTCTGCCGATGATCTTTTTTGAAACAGGTGGAAACGCAGGCAGGTTCTCAAAAGGCACCAAGCGAGAATGAAGCCAGCACCAGCTCCGTGTCGGTGGAAATGAGGCTTATGTCATGGTTTTTAGGTACACCTGTAAAGCGAAGTGATACAGCTGATGTGAAATGTCCGAGTGCAGTTATACTCCGATAACCACTCATAGAACGCCTCTTGTCCAGTCAGATTTCTTGGTCAGATCTAACTGTTGCATAATAACACTTGAGCCCTGGGAGAGGAAAAGTATTAAATAACCAGCTCAATGGGCGTGTCACCTCCCAGAGCCTGTTCTGCTTATATATAAGGTTTAGGTTAGAAATCATTGAGGCCTGATACCTAACATTAAGAATATACAAATGTGGCTTTGTGGATTACAGTGTGTGGATTACAGTGTGTGGATTACAGTGTGTGGATTACAGTGTGTGGATTACAGTGTGTGGATTACAGAAGAAGAATATGTAGTTATGGTGCCAGAAATTTGAAGTGTCAGGTATAATTTATTAGTACCTGTACACTTAATCATCAGAAGCATTAACATTTAAAAAGCTATTTTCGTGACCTCTTTGGAGAGCACTCAGGCGGGAATGGCACTGCTGGCCACACATCTCTCCTCTATTTTCAAGGTTAAGGTGCTGATACATTTCTGTCAAGGGGCTTTGAAGGTGGTGATTGGTGGCAACCCCAACAGAAGCAGGTTTGCCTGATTCCCGGCATCCTCAAGCGGCTCGAGCTCAGGTAACGTCAAGCACGGTTACGACGGCGGCTGCCTGAGGCGCCGTCGGCTTTTAGCTGTCCTCCTTCCGCTCAGCCGCCTAGCCACGCTACTTATCCGGCAATCCCATCGCATGGAAAGTTATTAGGCAAACACTGGCTCCCGGGAATCGCTGTTACATGCAGCTGCTCTTCCTGGTGTGACAGGCTCCAGGATGGCAGAGCCGAGGATAACGTCACTCAGCTACTGCCTGCTGCTGCTCTGGGGCCCCCTGCTAAGGAGGTGATGAAGAGCCTCTGATTTTTAAAAGGCACTGGGACTCTCGGCAGTAGCGAGATTTTAATCTACAAGTATAGTTTTTGTGGTTTTGCGTCGTACTTTTGCATCATGAGGTATTTGGTAGCTATGTGAGTATGTAAGCGTTAAGGGAGCTCCACTGCAGACCTTTACACATCTCCAATTTTTTTGGTAAATTTTGTTCAAGCTTTCTGTGGGCAGATATGCATAATACATGTTTTTCCTGTGTTTGTGATACATTTGTAGATTGTTGAATTCATTTTGTGGTTAGAAGTCTAAATCAATACATATAAGAGTAATCAATGGATGTTAAATATAACCAGTCGACGCGGTGTTGCTTTGCTTTAAATGGCCTGGCTGGGCACTGCTAATCAGGCTTCTGTGGTAAGCGGATAAAGCCATGCTAGTGGAAACGAAAATCCACGGCCGCTCGAGCCTCCGGGGCCTGAGCTCTTGAAAATTGTTCTGAGCCCAGATCCCCTAACATCTCAACCTGGAGTTCTTATCTAGAGGGCAACACAGAGTGATTGGCAAGAATGGTTTTGGAGCAAAGTCACTTCCATCTGCCGTCGCATAAACTCATCATCATAAACCGATGCCATCCATCTCCGCCTCAAAACTGTTTTAACTGTGTTTCACTTGGAGCCTGTGCTGTGCTGTTTTTCACTTGCAAACTATCTGCTGCTGTGAAGAACCTTATGAATTTGAAAACTGTCCTTCCGCCTGTACAGCACAGTTGTCACATTTGAGCTGTTCATCTGAATAGGATGCCTAGAGGTAAATAAAAGGAACATTACTGAAGTTTCTTGCATTGTAATTGTTTGTGTCCAGAGTCATAGAGCACAGGACGGTTTTACTGAACATTTCATAGTCAGATCCTGCTATGACAGCTGAATTGCCACCTTCTGCTTATGGTTGGAAACATAAGCGAACATCCATCCATCCATTTTCTGCGATCACAGATCCGATGCTGTGTTGCAGGGAGCCTCAAACTCTATCCCAGGTAGCAAAGGGGACAATGCCTGCAGCAGGCTGCCAGTCTATCATAGGGCACATGCTGAAACACACAGTCACGCACTGTGCCCGCTTCGGCATGACCAATTTATCTAAGCTGCGTATTTTTGGACTGCAAGATGTAACATTTAAGATCAAGGTAGCTTCTTAAGGGTACCTAAGATTAAAGTCTTTTCATGATACTCAGTGAGTTGTCGAGGCATTTCATATTATTTTATCCACTATTTCCTGAAAAAAAATAAGATTATTTGGGATCATGCTGAAGTCAACGTTGAACATGTGGAGCAGCATTTTATTCCTGAAGCTTACTCCCTGGGTCTTTGAAGCTTTGGTCCTGTGTGTGTTTAAAAACAATGTTCAGGGCTGGTGAAAGCCGTCTCCTTGTCTGTCTTTCAGAGCCTGGATCACTACAAGTCGACCAACCAGAAGTTCCAGGAAGCTGCAGCCAGAGCAGAGACTCGCATGAGGTAAGTCCTGTTGTGCTAATCCACCTGGATTTGCTGTTAGTCCAGAGCAGTCGAGGGGAAGCCTGATTTACCCCCACCTATCTATTGCCGCACTTGTCTTGCCATTGCATCACATTACAAAAAGACAGCTTTAGGTAATAATCTAAAGCCGCTTACATAGTTTAATTTTATATGAAGTGAAACAATGCACAGCTTAGTACAGTACACAGTGGGTGACACATTGGGGACCTTGAGATATTCCCGGAATTTACTAAATAGTGTTCTTTTATTAAAGAGTAGGCACTTAATATACTTAAAACTTCCACTGGTTAATTATGCGTTACTGTGTCGATTAAGCTCCCTAAATGAGGGATATACTGACTTTGTGACTCGGAAAGTCTTACACTCTGCCCCCCCCCCCCTCCCCTCACACACACACACACACACACACACACACACACACACACACGCACAAATGGTAAAATAAATCGAAATGTTTTGCCTTGTAATCATGACGATGGTGACACACTAACAAATTACGGACTCCAAGTCACGTGTTTTTACAGACTGGGGGAACCCCACATTCTTCAGGTAGTGGCAAATATTATATATTTGACGGACACTTTATTATCCCTGAAATGAAAGACATTCAGACAGTAATGAAGAGTAACAATAAATAATAACAATACACAATAACAGTGGAAAGAGTTTCAGTGAAGGTATCACATGGGATTCTGTAATAACTAAATAAAAACGAGTAGCATTGCATAGTGGGTTGTACAGTGAATGAATGAATGGGTAGTGGTCAGACATCCCAGCATAGGCATATTGATTTCAGGGAGGTGGAGATTTGCATACCGGGAGAAGGGAGGCTGGCGATAAAAACTTCTTGCCGGCAAATTTTCCTACTTCTAAATAGCGGAATGACAGATTTCCGGGACAGTGCTCATCATTCATGGGCGTCAGGGAGCTGCTGTCCATTTGCCAGAGGCTTCCAGAATTTCCGGGAGAGTTGGGATGTCTCTTTGTGATGTCTAATGCCCAAAGGTAGAAACCATCTTCTATAAAATAGAGTGGGACCCCCATATCTACAGTTGTAGTAACCGCGGTTACAGTTGCCCCATACCCGCATTTCCCTGCAGAACTCTCGTCCAGTCTGCCTGTAGTATTCTCACTGATCGCATTCGTTGTCACATGATACTTTTTTCATTGCTTTGTCATCTCTTGAGAATAGGGCTAAAACGTCACAATCCCTATAATTTGAGAGAGAATACAGTGCTGTACTGTACTATATAATAATGTAGAATAAGAACACAGCAGTCAGTAAGTGCATTACAGCTAAAATAAGTGGTATAAACTGCAGTGATAATAAAGCTGTAGCTAACATTTGATTTCCTGTGTTTTCAGAAAATGGAAGGTGATACTAAGTTAGCCAGCATCAGCAAATATGCCCTGATGAAGCTGGTAAATGCAGTAGATATGTAGCTATGTTGTTACTTCTGTTTACTGGAACAACCTGGTTAAAATGGGCAGTTAATATGTTTATATGCATTTTACTGAACGGTCACTTTTTGTATTTCAGTCCAAATTTTTGCTCAGTAAAGTTTCATGATGACCTCGCTCCTTAAACCAAGG
The DNA here is from genome assembly GCF_048594095.1 of Paramormyrops kingsleyae. Classification (NCBI taxonomy): domain Eukaryota; kingdom Metazoa; phylum Chordata; class Actinopteri; order Osteoglossiformes; family Mormyridae; genus Paramormyrops; species Paramormyrops kingsleyae. The sequence continues at coordinate 20,818,108 of NC_132802.1, read as the reverse complement.
TCTCTTCTATAGACACGGCTTAGAGCACAGACCCACAGGAAGGCTGCCCGGAATGGCTGATTTAGACATGTTCCCTTCTAAAGTCTCTGAATATGCCATTGTTTTCCATTTGGAACACAACTCCTATGTCACAGATTCTCTGTGATCCCAACTTTCTATTTAAGTATGACAGCTTCCCCCCCCCACAACCTGTACAATCACTCCTCTCCAACTTTGGATCCATGCAAATTAAATTTGCCTCAATGGTGCATTTATGCATGAGATAATAACCTGCACAGATAGCAATCTTATTCTTCATTTATTTTTCAGGCCTGTTAAATGTAGAACTCTCATACACTGTGCTGTAATTTAATAGGTGTTTAATTAGCAAGTGTTTAATTAATCAGTGTTTAATAATAGGTTTATTCTAAACCCCTCTTTTCACTGAAGACTTTCTCTTTGGCGAAGGGGAAATTGCTCATCGTTGACATTACGGTTTAAACTTGTAATTCAGTGTTAGTGACAGATTCCCTATGAATGCCAGAAATGAAAAGATCTCTTGATGAGCTTTTTTTTCAAACCATTTCATTTGCTGTCAGATTTGCCTTCGCTTCTTCCTACTCCACAGTTTTTCTTCTTGATGAAAGTGGCTGAGAGTGATCAGGGGTCAACACAACAAAAGCTGACTTATAGGTGTGATCTATTTAAACACTGGCTTAATGTGTGCGGTGCGTTACAGACGCGTTGGGTAGGGCTCTTTCTCTGTAGGCATGCATGTGTCTTTGTGCTCCCTCTTGCTTCCCATCCTTTGACATTTCCCTCGTCCCCCAACCACATTGTCCCTTATGGGTGAAGTCAGGAGCAACCTGTAGCAGTATGCAGACGGGGGTCTTTTTTTTTTGTTACATTTACACCCCTGCCTTTTATCGTAGTTGACAGTCTTCGCTCATTTCAGGTGTCTCTGGCTCCAGTTTGGCACGCGTCCGTACAGCTGAAGAGACCTAATAAGGTGACCTGCCCCCTGGCAGCTGGAGAGACACCCACATAGACGTTGCTCATCCACCACATCTTTTTCTTTTTAAAGCAGCTCCACGGCTTGAGGGATGAGTTTATGAAACTGTACTTAAAGGCGGAAGAGGATGGGGTAGCAGCTGGGTAGGTCACCAGTGCTTGTGATGCTTAATAATTGTTAGAAACACAGTAATTGCAGACCAGAATCTTTTTTCCACGTTCTGTTTCTGTCATCTGGTTTGTTTTGGATTCTCTGCATCTCCGAGCTGCGTTTTTCTGTTTATTTTATCCATCTGTGATGATATTTTCCGAATAAGCGGTTCCTCTGATCCTCGTGGCACCATCATCTGAACCATGGCTGAAACAAATGTGGGTGGCCATCAGCTGCCCAGCGTGATCAGTCAGGAGGCTGGCAAAGGGCACAGATAGTTTGATTTTACAGTCGACTCTTCTGTACTGCGGTTCACGGTTTTGATATATTGCGGGGGTCAGCATAAAATATTAATTGGGAATTTTTAAGTTTTGCAAAAGCCGCAGATGACACACGAAGAGCAACAGATGACACATAAAAAGTTTAGTAACTCATAAATGAGTAAATCTGTGTACAGTGCTGGTTTGGAGGACGCCAAGCATGCTAACGGCAGCTTCTCATGTTATCTTGCAGTGATCTTTGTATCTTGTGTTTTCCGCTCAGCTAGGCAAGGGAACCAAAACATTTCGTGTGGTTTTTCCAGATCGTAGGGGGTCTGCGCCCCTAACCCTCATGATGTGGAAGAGTTGACTATACTTCCCCAACTTCACACATGTTAAAAATAAGCAGCAATTGATTACAACCGAAGGGGCCTCTTTGTTGTTGTTGTTAGCTGTGCCGGTAGGGGTTCTCTAAATGGAAGCAGCCATTTTAATTTAGATGTGTTAATGTGCTTTAACTCCATTTGCCTTTTCACAGTAATTATCAGGAAGAGGAGATGAAAGGTTTAAATGTATGGCAAACGTCTATATGCAGATATAAATATGGCGGAGGAATGGTGAGGGCTTTGAACTGTGATCTGGGCCTATTTTATCTGGACCCAGGGAGCTCAAGGGTCCCTAAAATGAGCCTGCAGCCTAGTCTTTGGCCATAGTCGTAATGGTCTTGAAGGGGTACTGGTATCAGGCCAGTGCTCATTTCTTGCTGCTCTGCTGTATGTCTGTGTACATACAAGTATTTGAAACAGGTGCATACGGGTATTAGATACAGGTACATACAGGTATTAAGTTTTTTGTGAGCCCAGGACTGTTTATGGGCTCATACATGTTCCTTTTCCACTTGGCAAATGGTGGTGGTTGACCCCCTGAGGTAGAGCTGCTCCACATGCTTGCTTGCTTCCCACCTCGTCACTGAACCAGGGAACATTTCCAGCGTTTTTGTGTGCTACCTTCTCACTTAGCCTTTCCGTCTTGGTGCTATTAGTGGCCTGTTATCATCTGGCATTTCTGTGTGCTAAGAGGGACCCCGCTGTTCTCTTGTTGAGTAGGATAGTTAACCTGAATGACTCCGGTTAAAATATACGGTCGGAAAATCCAAGGAAGGTATAGAGTGGTGAACATGCTAAATTACTGTGAATAAGCATTGCTGCATTTGAAATAATACAGCTGCTGTTCCTGCTACTACTGCAAGTAGTAATAATCATCCATCCATCCATCAATCCATCCATCCATCACCTTAACCGCTTAATCTCAACTGGGGTCATGGGGGGGACCGGAGCCTATCCCGGGAACAAGGGGCACAGGCAGGAACCAACCCCGTGCAGTAGCCAACACACTACAGGGTGCACACATACGCTCCCAGGGCCAATTTAGACTCACTAATCAACCTGCCCTGCTCGCTTTTGGACCGTGGGAGGAAACCGGAGCCCCCGGCAGAAACCCACGCAAACACGGGGAGAGCACGTGAACTCCACACAGAAAGGACCTGGGACCGAACCCAGGACCTTCTTGCTGTGAGGCATCCATCCAACAATTTCCACCTGCATCGACTTTATCTTATCTGGGTTGCAAATAATAATGGTTATGGAACATGAATTTATGAATAGCAATAATAATAATGATTTGCTGCACTGTGGAGACCTTGGACCTCTGAGGATTTAGAGAATGTATTTTAATTAACAACTGATTGACACATGAATCACCAGGTGATGTGATTTACTGCTAAAGTCATTATTTTAATAAAGCAATTAAGAGGTGAGGTAGTGCGAGGAAGCTGGAAGCCCCACGTTGGTGCCCCTGACAGGGGAGATTTTTGTGAAGTCGCACAAAGCGTATATGAAAATGATCATTTATCTAGCAGTCCCTCACCCTTCATGCACACACACAGACATGTACAGCCTACTGCCCCAACCACATGAACTCTGCGTCTTTGATTTGCCCATGAATCTTGATGCCTTTGCTGGTCTGGGTATATTAATTAAGGCTCAGAAAGTTAGCATCCTAACTGCTCCCAGGAAGAGGGTTTGGAGAGAAACATGAGGAATTATGCATGTCTTCTTTTGAGCAACGCCAGCCTTATATATGTCACAGCTTGTATATACATGTCACAGACTGAAGGTTTCATGTCACTTAGAAGCCTTTTAATGTTTGCGTTTTGAAACCCAGATCATTTCACTATGTAAAAAAAAGTTTTGAAAAGACAACCGTAATTGGCGTCACCATACTTTATTCCATAGAGCAGATACTTCACTTTTGATTTATCACATCAAATATATTTGTAAATAATAAAACAAATGAAAAAATATTGGGACTCCTAGTATTTTGTAGCACACTGCGACCAACATGCAGCTTTCTAACAGTGGGCAGTGGGATTCACTCCAGAATGCCTTGATAATTTTCTGATTCCATCGTGCCCTGCATAGATTCAAGTTGCCCGGAGACAGATGCAGCACAGCAGCCCCATAACATTACTGAGCCTTCTCCATAACATTACTGAGCCTTCTCCATAACATTACCGAGCCTTCTCCATAACATTACTGAGCCTTCTCCATAACATTACTGAGCCTTCTTCATAACATTACCGAGCCTTCTCCATAACATTACCGAGCCTTCTCCATAACATTACCGAGCCTTCTCCATAACATTACCGAGCCTTCTCCATAAAATTACTGAGCCTTCTCCATAACATTACTGAGCCTTCTCCATGTTCTATGAACATAGAGCTGCTGTGACTCTCGAAAAAGCTCTAGTTTTGTTTTATCTGTCCAAAAGACGTTCTCCCAGAAGGACGGTGGCCTGTCAACATGCATTTTAGCAAACTCTAGTCAGGCTTTTGTGTCTGTGTTATAGAACTTGGGTCTTCTTGAGTCGTGGAGCCCACATTTATTTATACAGCGATAAGTGGTGCAACTTGAAACCATTGTACCTTTATCTTGGAGGTCAGTCACAATATCTTTTGAAGTTTTCCTCAGTTCTTTGTCCTTCATTCAAATTATTGCCTACAGCTCAATAGACCTTAAAATTCTTGATAATATTAGCAACATTTGTCTACACGAATTTGAACTTCTCCGTGACACAAAGTGATTAATTGTTACTGTTGAAACACCACAGTACACAACAATGAAATGTGCTCTCTGCATTTAACTCATATTTGACATGGTGAGCAGCTATGGTCTTGTAGCCTTTACCTTGACCATGCTTGGCTATCACCTTCTTCCTTTCCTCCTCAGACAGCTCTCTGCTTCTTATCTTGATAATGTTCAGTATGATGCCCTCTACTTTTCTCCAAATAGGCTCAGTGACTGATTATAAGATTGAAGACACCTGTAATGCTAATTTAAGTAAATTATCTGTTTGAGATATCGCTACAGTGTAATTATATCTTTTAACTTCCAAGCGGTCCCAATAATTTTAATGCCATTTTCTTTTTGTAATTATTTACAATAATTATGTCAAGTCGTAAATCAAAACTGTCTGCTTTATGGATTGCAGAATACTGGATGGTGGATGCCACTTTTGTCAGTACAGCTTGGCAATAAAAGTGATGTATATACCTATCATTGTATTCCCCGAAGTCGGGGTTATACATACGGTTTAGGGACTGGGCTGCTGCAGATGCCTTGCTGGTAGGATGATAACTCAAAAACCGTCTGATGGAACTTTTTCAAACTTTTCAGAGGCATTGTATGGGTGACGAACTGGAACTAATTACATTTTGAGACACAAGTAACCATCTAATTGGAAGGGAAAGATTCTGCAAATTGTCATGAAAATGAATAAGTGTACTTTCAGACTTGCATGTCACAGGGACTCACAGCATTCCGGACACATTTTTAACTTTCACATTTCCGGGTGATCCATCCGGTACTATGGGAGGAGTAAGGATTGGATGGGAGGAGCAAGTGACGGCTCTCTAGGGAATGTAATTATTTCATTCTGTAAGCCTTCTTTCTAGTTTAAAATCTAAATGACAAGAAAATGAGAAACTTCAATAAACTGTTGATAAGGAACATTGCTTGATAGCACATATCAGCCTATCATATCACAGATCAGAAACAGCATTGTAGTCTCTGGACAGCCTAAAACGAAGGCTGTGGCCACCCGCCATTTAAACATATTCTTTGGATATTTTTGCAGACTTCCCAGGAACATTCTACAGGTCAGTGATCCTAAAACTGTGGGTTGCAAGAAGCTTTTCTGAATATCTATAATAGTTTATATTATATGTTTTTTTCCATTGCAATTTACTGTAGCAGTCGGCGAAATCTATTGGGGGAAACTTGGCGAAATGTGTAGTAGGGGAATTTAATCCTGTTATGTTTTTTGTGACAATATTTTTGTTATTCTGCGCTGTTTTTATTTGGCAAAGTTTTTTTTTTATACGCATGTGGGTGGCACTGAACGCATGCCTAGTAGGATATCGGGTGAGCAGGGCCCTTAACCTGCAACTGCTTCATCCTGGGTGTGATGTTAATCTACACCTGGCCCGATTTGAGTGAACAAATTTACTGTGTAAATTTACTACTGTAAAACCCATCCATCCATCCATCCATCCATCCATCTATTTAACCGTGTGATTCAGTCAAAGGGAGTTACATTTTTGTTGAGAGTGTAAAGCTGTAAGATCAGTGGGTGGAAGAATTCAAATAACCAAAACGTTATATTAATTATATTGAAAATTAATCAGTGAGCTCTAAATAACAAATTGAGAGCAAAAAAAAGTAAATTGCGTGCACAATTTAGGGATTTCGTTTGCTTGATTTAGTATTTCATGGGAAGGTGAAGTTAAATTGTACTCATGATTTAGTACAACATGCCCACCAAAAAAAAAAGAAGAAAAATGTTCCGAATGTACAAGTAACTTATCTGTTGCAGTTCTTACAGTTATGTCACAGAAAATACTGCAAAACAGAAATATATACATAATAGATATGATATTTTAAGATATGGATTAAGACATACAAAAATAAATACAGGTTCCCTTTTAATTGGTGGAGAAAGATTGTGCAAATTGGCATGTAAGTGGAACAAACAATAAATGAATAAAAATGAATAGATGTAGTTTCAGACTCCAAGCATTTGGGTAAAAACACATCTATGGGCTTTTGAATTTCCAGGGGATCCATCCAGTTCTTCTAGCAATTGTGGAGGTTGGGATGTGGGAGGGAGTAAGGATTAGATGTGCGGAATTGGTGATCATGCATGTCTATATACTGCATGCCTTGAAGACCGTTGTGACTTAAATATTTATTATCAGCTATGGCAAAAACCCATTACACATTATTTGCCACTGCATATATTTTGAAATAGCGAATCACCATTACTGACAACTGACATTGTGACCATGAGACTCATAAGTGGTTTGTTCAGAACACAGATCCTGCAAGGACACAAGACATGGTTACTGGGTGGCAAAAGCACACTGGTGGAAGACAGATTGGCTTGGGGGGGGGGGAGCGGGGGCCAAATTAATGAGAGAGGCCAAACAGCACTGGAGTAAAAGCAAACGGCGTGGAAAGAAAGCCGGTCCCATATCAACATGAGATAAAAGCAGGTTCCAGCTGGTCAGACCGCGCGTGTCTGGGGCTGGACTGACTCAGGGAGCGTCTGTGTTGCACCACCAGTGCTCATTAGTGTCCAGAAACAGCCCCCGCTTCCAGCACCCGCTTCTCCCGTTGTTTAGGGGGGGCTTAATGCAGCTCACGTTCATCCTGTAGCACGCGGAGGGATATGGCCAGAGACGGGCGTCAGGCAATCGCTCCATATTAACCGGGATCCACCGGATCTTTTGCCAGACTTTTGCACAACTGTTCCTTGACGTTACAAAGAAGCAAAAGCTTTTGGAGGTGGGTGGTACGCATGTAAGGGCTCAGGAAATACGTTCCTGGGGCTTTGCCTTGTCCTGCCGAGACCACTGTCCCGTACTGAGCGTTTATACAAAGGAGCCGCTGCTGCCGTGGCGACGAGACATCAGGGGAACCGTGTGATTCAGTCAAAGGGAGTGTAGAGCTGTAAGATCAGGTGCCCCTGTATGCTTGTGCTGTGATATATGTGGCTTGTGATAGGTTACCTGCAGAACAGCCTCATAATGGAGGCAACAAATTAGCAATGGGGGTTTTGTAAAAGAATCAACATATTATGAAATTATTCCGTACTGGGAAAAAATGCTATGTCCTGTATTAATCCATACTCAATCTGTCCCCTATTTTCATATGCATTTTATACTCTCCCAGATGGCAAATTTTAATGGGATGGGGGTCTCCTGTAATACTTCAGAATGAAAGCAGCAACCCTACGAGTTGCGCACTTCCTAGCGAGACTGGGCTGTCCTTTGAGAAATTGTCCATCTGCCCTCTGGCAAGTAATCTTGCTATTATAACAGGGTGACATCACCTGCCTCTCAGGCAAGTGTCACCTGAGCAGCTGTGTGTGAGGGCACATTACGTCACTTGCGTTTAGTGCCACTGCAATCCTCCAGTGCCGTGATGCTCTGAGTCTCCCAAGCATCTGCAGTGAGCTTAGCGCCACTGCCTGTGCCACCCTGGTTGCAGCTGAGGCTGGTGCCTCCAGTCCCTCACACACCATGAGCCTCCTCAGATTCATTTCCTCCAGCTGTCACCTCTTACCTGTCGTCTCGGTGAGGTAACGGCACATAATTATCAGCCTGACATCAAGTCCACCACCACAGAGTGGTATTTTAACAGTTTCTTATTGATGAAGCAAGGCACATTTCTCTTGTTTTGTTTTGCACCCAAATTGTACTGTGAAAAAAACGTATAAGCACACCACATGCAGAGTCTAATATAAAGCATTTATTATAACAAAAAGCCCCTTTTTCTCCAAGGAATCAACAAAACCGTGAAAAGGATTTCCTGAGATTTTGCTACAGTGTGAGCAAGTAAACTCCTGGAAAACAGCTACAAAATGTCTGACAATTTACAATTCAAGTAGCCTAGATGTATAATTCTATGCAAAATGCTGCGAAAAATGGCAGTAATTGTTGTATTCGCCTGGCTCCAGTTTTCTGCCAGAGTAGCTTACCTTTCGTCTCATTTTTGAATCTGAGCATTGGACTGGAGAACGTTAGCAAGGGTAAAAGAGCAAGAGCCTTCTTGGGAGGGGCTGGACTTAACTGGGTAGCCTGACCTGGGTAGCCTGAACTGGGCAGCCGTCAAGTCAGTGTCCTTAACCCCATGCTGCCTGCTACCCCACCAGTGCAAACTGCTGTGCTGTGTACGTGTAAGCAAAGCACACCTGTCCCAGCAAGGCAGCACAGCTAGGAGAGCCACTAATGGCAAAATGATTATAGTTGCGCCAGTAGCCCAGCAGTCCCTTATAGCCTGTGTCACATCCGGGGGCGGCCAGCTGTAGGTAACAGATGACCACAGAGACTCTCCTGCCACCTCTCCAAAGAAGCACACAGGCTATAGAACAGGCTACGGAAAAATAAACAAGCTTTAGCTGTGCTTTCACTTATTTTTTTTGTTCATTCAGCTGCAGCACTGAATGAAATTCACAGCTATTTTCAATTTCTTCCAACTATGCTGGAGCGATCGATCGTTCGAGCCTTCAGCTCGAGGGTTACAACTTACATTGATGTGCAGCTGGTCCGTCTCAGTATGGATGCTTCACTGAGTTTTCACGCCTGGCTATTTTTACTTGGAGAGCCAGTACCTAGTTAAATATTTCCACCAAATGATTAACAGGAGGGAAACCCGCTCTCATCATTATAATGAAGCCTGAATCAGGAGCTCATTATTCCTGGTATAATTATAAGAAAAACTTTACTAATGCTGACAAAATGGACTTTCACACTTTCACAGTCAACTGCCCTGCTTTCCGTTACAGTGTTTACACATTTCCACACTTGGATGTATGCAATGTGTGTTTGTAGGGGGGGGATGAGTGTGTTTGTGTTTATATACATTTTTTGTGATCAACTCTTTATTAGGATAGACATACACACAAACATACATAATGGCATATCTCTACTGCGTGTATAGGATCGGAATGATAGGCCACACTACATGGGGATATTATAATTAAGAATACCTGGAATGGATTATGGAGGCCACCTTTTAAATCCAAGAGCAGATATTTAAGAGCCAATCCAGTGTTGTTCCATGCACAGATTGTAGCTGGTTTAGCTTTGTTCATCAACAGTAGTTTTTTTTTCCCCAAATGAGACTATATCATAATGAAACAGTAACCATTGTCTCACCATTTTAGGAACTGAGATGAACCATTTATATATGATAGCATTTTCTCGCAGCAGTTGTTTTAATGTAAAATAAGAGGGATATTATCATTTAATAGATACAAGCATTGATTTTTGTCCAGAGGAACTTGAGCCATATCAGATAAAATGGAAAAGATATGTTCCGAAAAATTTGCAGATTTTGCTACAATCCCAGAACATAGGTAAATACGTACCAATAGCATCAATATTACACATTTGACAGTAGGGGGTAGAAACCTAATGCCTTGTTTTATATCTCAAATATGGGGTAGTGTATGTCCTGCATGTACATTTAAAATGAATGAAAAAGATGAGCTAGATGGATGTATATTTTAGAAAAACATTTCTACAACATTTATATGCACTACTTTTTAATTTCCTTGGTTAAGCTACATTAATAGGTACCAAATGAAAATATTTGCTAAATAAGTTTCACAATACGTTGTTCACTGGGAAAAAAAATTATGCTATTTTTAGTATGAGCTAATTAAATGTGTTTCTGTGTAAAAGCTTTCATAGTAGCTAGCTTATTCACTATATTCATAAAGACCTCATCTTTCAATCCTGTTTCCAGTTGAGACCACGCCCAGAGAAAATCTAGCGTTTTCATCTCTCTGGAGGAACGTAGGAGATTTACATATTTATAGGTATCATTACCTGATTTTGTCCACATCATTTTTCTTGTGAAAGTACTATTGGAATCAAAAACGGTATAAGAAGTGATTTTAAAAGTGAGATGTCAATGAATTGCACATTTTTTCGGGGAGATTTCAGAAGAGAGAGAAGAGAGAGTCTGGAGAGAAGAAACTGGCAAGATCTCATAGTCGAGGTCTCGCTTCCAGGTGATGCGCGGAGATAAAGTGTGACTAGTGCAGGAGCCTCCAGTGATCTGTTTCTTAGATTTCCAGAAAAAGGCCTTGTGTGAAAATCACGTCAGAGATGATTTATAACAAGAACAGGACGAAATGTGAGACTCAGCAGTGAACCTTATCTTTGTGTTCTTATCTTGGAAATGTAGAAAAAGAATGATCACTGTACATTCTTGTTTTTGGATTCATTGCAAGTTTTTAAGACATTATAGCAGGGCTCTTCAAATCTGGACCTCGATTCCAAATCCAGGCCTTGTTTTCAGCTCTCCCAGGTAGTTAGTTTAATAATTACTGATTCTGATTGGTCAGAGGCTTCACACTTGACTGACAGGTAAAGGAAGGCTGGAAAACCTGCAGTGCTCGGACCTCGAGGACCGTGATTTGAATAATCCTGCATTATAGCATACATATTACATATACATTACAGTACATAGAAAATAGCAGACGTTATTTCTGGAATTACTCATTTTAAGGTCTTGTTTAACACATTACAAAAGAAGGAAAAATCTGCATTCATGTAACTGAAATGCATGTTTCAGGTACAAGTCAATATTTCGCAGACTCCATATATTTTTTAAAGGAACAGACAAGCACTTAACACACAAGCATTTGTGACATTGTTTTCATAAAGTTTTAATGTTTAATGATGTTTGTTATAGTAGCGATCCGAAGTTTCAGTGAAACGCAGCAGCTCCGTTAGCACCTCGGTTCATAAGTGCGAGCTGTTTTCGCTTTTACCTTATTCTGCATGTGCAGTACAAACACACGGAGTCTGAATAATTTTGTTTTTCCAGTAAAATACACATTTGGCATGTATTTCCTGACAAGAGACATTTATTGCGTTTCTCCCCACCGTAACGGTTCGTTATTTCTGACCGCGCCGCCGTCTTTGTCATTTTAAACGGCGCATTAGAGACGCGCGTGCCAGGGGGGCGGCAGTGCCGCGGCTCTCCGTCTGCCTACACCGCACCGGTCCTGCCCGGGGGGGCGGATCTCGGCTAATGGCAAACTGCAGCCGGCTGCACCAGCCAATTAGTCTGGCCCCGGTTTGTTCGTTTCCAGAGGAAACCGTTCATTATGGGAGACGGAAGCTATCTGGGGCCGGGAAAACCGATATTTAGCGCATCACAGCGTGCAGCGCTGACAGCTTCCGCGGGGGGAGCGGCCCTTTGTTCCGTCTTCGGCAGACTCTGTCTGAACTCTGCGCCGGCATGACGAAATGGGGGCTGACTGGCGGCGAGATGCCTTTGAAACAGCGCAGCTTCACGCCAACTCTGCCGTGCACGGGAACCACGCAAACTGGTTATTTTACCGGATTATTCCCCCACTTTGTCTGTAGAGCCACCTTTACTGCTTTTGTGTACCTGGATGGGGGTGGCTCTGTGGATTAGGACTCAGTGTGTGTGATCAGGTGATCAGAAGGTTGCTGATTCAAATCCCCTCTTGTAGACTGGTTATTTTCCTGGATTATTTCCCCACTTTGTCTGTAGATCCACCCTTACTGGTTTTGCGTACCTGGTCGGGGGTGACTCTGTGGATTAATAGTGTGGGATCAGAAGATTGCTGGTTCAGATCCCCTCACTGTTGGGGGCCTGTGATCCCAGCTGCCCTGGGACGGGCTAACCCTGCTTTCAAATACTCACTTGCATGACATGTTGGACAAAAGTGTCTGCTCATATTTCTGTGCCTTTCCCACTGTCACTCAAGTTGGTAGGTGGCACTTAACTGCCACGGTAGGAGACTGAATTTGGACATGATCATAAGTCCCGTGAAACGGGTTGCCCCCGGTGCACCGCAGCTCACCATTTGTGCTCCTCTTCTGGGTTCATTTTACTGAGAGCTACAGAAGATAGACGACGCCCGTCTACATTTCATACATTGCGTGTTCTGCAGTGGAGTGATGCGAGTCTGCTTGGAGCAACCAGGGGAGGCTGGTACCGACCCCCAGAGACACTGAACCCCAGTTCCATACAGGAGGTGCTTTGGTAGAGCGTGGTGAACAAACCTGAGATTAGAAAGGACACTCTTAAGGTAAAAGTGCTGCTTTGAAAATGCATGTGAACAAATGAACCCTTTTGATCCCCCGCTGAGGGATCCAGGCCAATTTGGGCAGTAATTATACCCGATGTCAGGTGTTTTTTTTTTTTTTTCTTATTTTGTAGGGATAAGTGCCGATTCCTTCAGGTTGGCAGGTCTGGCATGTAGAAGCAGTGAAAGGAGTTCAGCCTTTGCTTAGTCAATTGAAAAGCTGTCAGAGTTGCCGAGTCCTTGAGCCTCCACTGGAGATAAGCCCAGGCGGCCGCAAGTAGCCGGGGTCTCCGTGATGCGCCTCTAATCTAGTTAATTCAAAGTCTCGATTCGGGAAAACATGTCAGACCAATTCTCTGTCGATAAAGCTCGGTGGTTAACCACGTATAGCCATGCCCCACTCTTTCATTAGTGGGTATCGGCAGGCTTCCCAGATTTGGATTCAGCCGGTGGTTTTCATTTGAACCACCTGTTACCGCACACCTTTGATAGAGCTTGAAATAGCTCCCTGCTAGTTGTGGCCTTACACAGGGTCTCTGGGCTTATCCTGAACTCCTGAGTTCAAGTCCAAGAACTCAAGCAATCCTGGCTTGGCAGTTGTGGTGGCGTTTCTGTCACAAACCTGACCGTTTCCTTTTGTGTAAATATAAACCTCCTGACCCACCCTGGCGAGTCCTTCTGATTTCCGTCTCTCGTCCCTGATCTCCGGTTTCCAAGTATTACGTGTTACGCCGTGATGTGAAATGATGACTTTTTGTACGTCCTGCTGTAATACTGTTAGTGACATCAGTGGGGATTTAAAGCCCCGTTAGAGTTTTGCTTATCAGTTTAAACTGAGCAAGAAAATTGCTACTTTGCAGTTAATCTCAGGATGTATCTGTGATATATGCTAAGCTTGGGCTCTTTGGCTCGTCACCTGCTTCATTCATGTGAAACAGCAGTTTATTTCTGTTTGTTTTATCTGTGCATTTCAGTGCTTCCCCCCCCTATTTCAAGCTCGGCTGAGCAACAGAAGTCTGACTTTGCTTTGCTGTGTCGGCTTCATCTGGGGAGATTAAAAAAATATTGGGAACTGCATGGCGATTAGCACTTTATCCCCGCACATTTCATGATATACTCACAGATGTGCAATGGAAATCACAGTGCAGGCCGCTTCTCCTCCTGAAAAGTAGTTAAAGCAATCCCGCTAATATTTTTATTAAGGGCCTCAGCTTCCGTTTGGTTCCAGAAAGCACTGCACTCGGACTGAGGCGAGCCAATTTTCTGCTTCAGACTCCTTTATTAAACTGCCTCCTCTATCAGCTGCCTTCTGCTGCCCAATGGAGACTCTTTATTTTAAACGAAAGGAGAGTTTCTTATCTGGCAGAGGAATGAACGTGGCCACTATTGGTTTCCTCTAAAGGGTAATTAAAGGGAAGGATGGGGGGGGGGCTCTCTAGCTTAGGAGGAGAGGCTCGCATGCATCCCATAAATGGGGAGACTCGGAGTGCCCCCCCGTTCCTCCTGCACGATGTACTGGATGTACTGTCACATATAATATATTATGAGTAGGAAAGCTGGCTATTTTTTAAACCCCCCCCCCCCCATAATGGTAACGTGTTCAGCGTGGGATATGGGATCTGGGTGGTGGGTAAGCTGGCAAATTTCTTCTATCCGTCTGTCAGATTTCCTTGCTGGCTCTGACATACTGAATATCATGCCTTCGAACCTTTCACGTCCCCCCCCCACTGATGGTGATAAAAAGTACGACGGTCAATTATCTCCTACATTTTACGGACTGAACCACTGGGAAGAATTCTGTTTGTCCGGTTTGGATCTGGCTCGTCCAGCCTGGGGAAGTGACGCAGAAACGGGCATCTACTCACCTGCCAGCGGGCATGTATGAGTGTCGCTACAGCCTGCCTTACACTCGGGGCACGTGGGTAACCATCGGCGGGCAGGAGCTGTTAGGAAGCCACACTGGTTGAATGTGACCCATGATTGCAGTCGCCGGCCTCACGCCTTGTGGGTGAGACAGAGGTCTTCGTTTCATCCCGTCTGTGAGCAGGAGAAGAATGTGATCAGAAACATGTTTGTTTAACCTTTCTTGTCTAGCCCCCCCCCCCCCCAGTGCCGGGTAATCAGGACCATTAATGAGAATGTGCAGCCTGGGAGACAATATGCAGATCAGTAGCACCGGGGGCCCCCACCAGCACCTGCAGGGGCTCAGCGTGTGCGGAGTGCAGAAGAGGCACTTTCAGAAGGGAAGGATTGGCCTTACATACAGTATGTGTTTGTGTGCATAGGTGCAGAAAGAGCTTTGTGTGTCTATGTGTGTGAAGCCATTTGTGTATTGAGGGGATGGTTGTGTGTGTGTGTGTGTGTGTATATATATATATATAGTGTTTGGGCGATGCGGTGGTGCTGGTCAGCGCTGATGCCTCACACCTCCGGACCTGAGTGTGAGTCTCCTCTGGGATTCTGTGTGGGGGGGGGTTTGCATGGTCTTCCTGTGTCGTCGTGGGGTTTCCTCTGGTTACTCCAGCTCCCCCCCACAGTCCAATAACATGCTGAGGTTAGCTGGAGTTACCATATTGCCCATAGGTGTGCGTCTGTGAGTGTATGGTGTGTGATCTTGGGCTGTTCCCTGCCTTGCGCCTGCAGCCTCTGGGATAGGCTCCAGACCCCCCGCAACCCTAAATAGGGCAAGCAGTTTTGGAAAATGGATGGATGTATGGATATTGTGTATATATTAATAATAACCTGGTATTTTGATGTTCAGGGGACCATTTTTTTCAGTTCCCCCAGGGGGAAAGTCCGTTTTATAAAAATCTGTGACTGCAATCAAAAACACTTTCAAAAGAAAAAAACAATTCAGAAGTCCTGTACAGTATTTAGTTTGGTTACTTAAGGTTATAGTTAGTGGTGGGTTAGGGTTATCATGTTGGGATTAGGGTTTTTCCCATAGAAATAAATGGACGATCCCAACAATGATATGAATACAAACGTGTGTGTGTGTGTGTGTGTGTGTGCGCACATACCCAAGAATTTGTGAAGGGCAGTCCAACCTGTTAGCTACATGAAGATGAGTTAGCCTGTCAGTCTTTGTGTCCGTTCCTGCTGCCACGGCTGTCACTCCATAGAGGTTGCCAAGGTGACCGTTTATCACTGCCTCTGGGTTATTTATCATTGTTTTGTGAGTCACTGTTATAATGTCAGTTTGGTGATAATGAATATTTTTCCTCCTACGGGCGATTGGTCCGAGCTGTGGCTTCGCTGCCTTCTCTCCTCCCCACCTAAAAAAAAAAAAAAACAGTATAGCAGCTTGTGGCTGTGGGAGTCATTTATATGTGGCAAACGCGGGTAATTGCTGTGAGCAGAGAGGATGTGCCGGCCCGTCACGCGGGAAGCAAGGCAGATACGTAAATAAGCTAATGGGTATGCGGATACATACATAAATAAATAAAACCGGTTTGAGTTGGAAGATTCCGGCGACTCGGAAGATTAGGTCCACGTCTTCTGTTTGCGTGTTCGCCACAGCAGAGGTGGTAGAGTTCCCCAGGGTTTGTATTAGCGAGAGACAGACACTTCTTACTGCAATGGTTTAGGGAGGCCCAATTGTGTCTCTGTTGGCTTCTTAGGAGGGAAAGAGATAGAGCCCCCTTTCCACTTGCCTGGGCCCACAAACAAGCAGGATGAGCTCCTCCTGTAATTCATCTTAAGGCTGGAGTCGTGATTGACCGCGACAGAGATGAATGCCTAATCGGCCAGGCAGTCTGGGATTGCCGATGGAGGCGTGGGTAGCAGAAGGCTCATTCTAGTGTGTGAACTGACCTTCCGTCCCCTGGCATCTCTGTGCCAACAAGTGACCAGAGGGCATGAAAACTGTTGCTCTGGGGTGCGTGATATACACAGAATAACTTGTGTGTAAAGGTATGCAAGAGCGAAGAATATCCAGTGTCTTTGCGAGTCGAGCGATAATGGGCATGACCAGATTATATAGCATACTGCCATAGTTTGGATGGTCCATGCGGGGGTGGAATTAGGTGGGGGCGGAGGGGCAAACGACACTTTAGTCACAAAACATATGGAAGGAGTATGAAATGTGCATTCCAAGCCATTTATATAACAGTTTGGGGTAAAATAGCATAATCTGTAATATTATAATTTATCTTAAATTTGGCCAATCAATCTGCTGCCGCGACAGCACTCCCGCCTCCACCCTGATTGGTGAATTTTACAGACAGCACTCCCGCCTCCACCCTGATTGGTGAATTTTTTCGCTGGCCCCCCACACTTTGATTGCTATATTATTGATGCTCCACTATTTTCATTCCCTCTCATTTCTCTTTCGGCTTCAAAAAAAATAGGCCTACCTCAGTTGTCCACTTAAGGGGCCCCCTACCCATCCATGTCAGCCTAGGGCCCCCAGAGAAGTTTGCCCGCCCCTGGTTCCACTGCAGTTTCATTCAGCAGATTTTATCGTGGGACCCCCCCTGCCAAGATACTGCAATAGCTTGGCTTTTGAAAATACCGTATGGCAAGTTACACGAGAAGCATGCTAGCTAGTGATGTGTTATAAACAGAGATTGACATAACTGTTACGCAAGTACACATTAGTGGTATAAAGGGTTTAATGCCCCGGTTATTTCTTGTCATAACCACACAAAGGCATCCTTCTCACGCAGTTTAATATTTAAAAAAAGTTCTTGTCATAATAGTGCAGATGTGCATAAAATAAGTATTCTCAGTTTTGTAGTTCTGTGAAACAGGAATTTTCTGGTTGTTGCATCAAGTAGCTAGAATGGAACGGAATGAGTGGCAAATGTTCTTTCGCTCTAGTGTGACCATAGGAGAAGGAACAGATGTTTCACTTAGGGGAGTAAGTGTTTACTTTTTGGGGTTATGGATTCAAAGAAGCGGCAGAGAATGAAGAAAAATTAAGAGCAATGGAGAAAACAGAACTAACAGCCTCTACATCTGTGTTTGCAGGCCCCGCAGAACAGAGCCCGTCTGTACTGGCCTGCAGGACAAGATCCTCCACTGCTACCGTGAGAACCAGGGCCAGACGCTGGGCTGTTCGGACCTGGCCAGGGAGTACATGCAGTGTGTCAACGCCGTCAAGAAGGCAAGCAACCCCCCCCCCCCCAATCATCTTTGACTGTGAGGGGATGGCAAAAGACCTCATGTGCTTTCTGTAAGGCAGAGGTGGGACTGGGGAGCGTGACAGTAGCACACAGTTCTCGGGTTTAGCTGTGAGTAAGACAGGTGGAAGCTGCTGAACATCGCAAACATCGCCTGTAAATGCACACAAAGTGGTAAAGCAGAGCCACGCAGTTATTATTTTACAGAGGGGAACCAACCCCCCTTCCCCCAAGAGGGAAAATGACAAATTCTTCAGGGAGGGGGCTTGGTTCTCAGTAAATCTCCTCAGGTTGCCCATGCGATCCAACATTGTGTTTGAGTCATTTGTCATTTGAGTAGCCGGGCTGTTCTCAGAATAAACACGAGCATTCATTCCCTCGGTATGTTTCACTCTTTAAAAACACTATAAACATTTGTTTTTTTTCTCTTCCCTAATCTATATAGCCTTCTGTATGCATTGAAGAGTCAGGGGATTTTATTACAGTCATGAAACAAAGGCGGCCGGTGGGGTGGATGAGAGGCGTGCTGCTGTTTGTTACAGCAGAATGTAAGGGGAGTAGGCCTCTGGTCCTGTGGCTGTGATGGGCAGAGCGGGCTGAGCTCAGGGCCTCTGGGAGGAATGTACAGTTTACCTTTTTAAGTTAAAAATAGTCACATGCTGGTGAAGGATGATTGTCTGAAAGCGTCTGATAATCTTCCTTCTGACAAAGTACTCACTCACACACACAGTGCGCAGTGGCAACGCAGTGACGGATCCAGAAATCACTGCTTATCAGCTCCGTAGAGATTTTGATGTTGCTAAAAATAATCAAAAACTGATGATTTTTTAAAATTTCATTCTCAGTGAGTGCACTTTTGAGAAAGTGGTGCTCTTTGTCCCTGGCAGGGTAGAGCCGTGTTGCTGTTTTTGGTTGAGTTTCCTCCACTGTGCAGGAAGGGAGATGTGATTCTGTGCTGCTCTTCTTCAAAGGCTTCACTCGCATCCTCACTCTTCTGTGCCACTCTACCTGTTATTAATATTTCAGCTTGGAAGAGGAAAACTAAAGGTTAAACATCAGAACACCATTCAAGAGATGATTTTCTTCAAGGGAGATTGTTTTATTTTTATAATATATTTGGCAGACAGATTATTTCAAAACCTGGAGAGGCCAGGTACATTTTTTCCATATTTATTTATTTGACTGCTAGGGTTTGAACTCTGAGGCCTTTGTGGTTTTTCTCACAAGCCTGGTCCGTTAGACGCCATACTGTCAACACAGAGGTTCTGAGTTAAGGAAGAATGAGGTGATGTTTAAGGCCGGATCTAGACCTTAAAACTCCCTTTTGAAAACATTCTTTGCACATTAGGCTCTGATGCAGTTCTGAGGCTGAATCACGCTCAACCACACTAGTGCTGGTCAGCAGGAATCATGAGCTTCAGATTTTCTTCTAACCTTGGAAACCTGCATTGATACCCTGTGTTGTTTTGTCCCTATGAGAGAAAATCTGTGCTAATACCGCTGTGTTTTTGACAAATTTTCCTCTCTCATCTAGGCAAAGCTGAGTGCCAGTTGTGTTCATTAGTTTTTCAGCGTCCTGTTCTTGTTAAGTTTTGACCCCATTGCAGTCTCTGTTGACCTTGTTCAGCTCTGCAGCATCGCAGTGCTGGATGCGCCTGACTAGCGGAGGAGTCGGATAATGGCACGCTTGTTTCAACATTGTTTAACTTTTTAAATATACTTTATGTGCTTATGTGCAGAAATATCTGTGTATATGTCTGTGTACGCGTATCACTGTGCTTTTAGGTATGAATTTTTGGACCAAGCACCTACTGCTGTTCGGTCTTCACTACCAACCAGCTGACTTCTTATTTTTAAATTGTAAAATATGCTTAAAATGTCTGTAAAACTTGTTAATATTTACGTTGTGATGAAGGTGCAGTGTGTTAATTATATTTTATCTGACACCTTCATCCAAAGCGATTTATAGTAGAGGGAAGGGTTACAATTTAGGGACTGGAACCCACAACCTTTGCCTTTTTAGGGCAATTCTCTCCTTGTTGAGCTACAAGAGAACAGGCCATGTGTCTGGCATTCAGTTAACTGCCACAATTCTGAAATATCGGTACAATGATAAAAAATTGCACAACTAAAACTAACACGGTTCTATGCGGTAAATATGTCAGTCGCTTTGCTCGCTTGTGGAGCAGCACGCTTCAGTCTTTCTGCTTGTTTGGCCATTGTTTACCTCGCATTTCTGCGGAATATCCCACTTAAAATAACAATGCAACAATCATTAATGTGTGTGTATAACAGCATTAGAGTAAGAAATGTGTTGCAACTCAGTGTTTTTCAAGAGTAGCATCAGTTATCTTGAAAATTCTGGCAGTGCCTTGGTCTCGACCGTTGACTGTATGCAGATGCTGATGCCCATTGCTTTTCATTTTTGTTATTTAATATGGGGTAATTAGGGATGTGCACGAGTACTCGATTAATCGATTACTCGAACCCATCAGCGACGATCGAGCATGAAAATGACGATCGATTGGCTCTAAAAATGCATTTTTAAAAATTAAACTACTTTCATTCTTTCTGATTGGTTATGCTGGTATTTGGGCGGTAGTCCGATATTTGATTGGTTACGGCTGTGAGAAGTTGCGGTCTAGAGACAAGACCGGAGCACAGAGCGAAAATGGCTTCTAAAGCGCGCAGCGATGTCTGGCAACACTTTGAAAAACTTGACGAAAAAACAGTCAAGTGTAAGATGAGCAGCGTCACAGTCGTCTACAACTCCACAGCGAGTTCGATGCGTTATCATCTTGCACATAAACACAAAAAAGCAGATGATGCCGATGCCACTACCAGCAGTCAGACGAGCATAAGAGATTCCACCATCAGACAGAAATGCGACAAAGGCCGGGCAGAGAAGACGACGCAGTAATAGCAGAAATGACAGCAGAAGGCTTGCTGCCTATTAGTTTTGTTGAAGGTGAAGGTTTTAAACGTTTAATGAATTACGTTGAGCCCCACTATACTGTCCGATCGCGCAAAACGGTCACTGCAAGGATTACGGGGCTTCAATTGCCGTTGTTTTAAAGTAACGGGAGAAGCGCATCCACTACTTTATGATTGGCACGTAGTTCAAGCTCACATGCATTTTGTGTAGATAAATACAATTTGTAATATAACATATACATATTTATGTATCTAGGGTATGTGATAAATTTTATATAAAATGCGTCATGTAGAAAAAGCGCTTCAGCTTCACTTCATGCTGTTACTACTTTTAAATGTTTACTGTATACTGTGACGCAAACGCCCCGCCCCTTGCTTAAACTCCACCCCCGATTAATCGAGTACTCGTTTCTCTAACCTGTGGATTACTCGAAATGAAATATGATCAAAAATGCCCATCCCTAGGGGTAATACTGCACAAAACACTACACAAAGTTTTACCTTTGGAAGTGAGTATTTGCAATTTTGGAGACTCGTGCATACAGGATAATGTTCTCATACAGTGCATGGTATGCACGCTGCATGTGGGGGAACAAGAGGTATGGGCCGGGTCCTGCAGATTCTGCAGCCGGGCTCTCGTAGCTGCGTTCTTCCCGATGTAGGCCACTATGTTGCCCCCCCATGGGGCCCCGGCTCGCTGTGTGGCCCTCTGGGGCCCCGGCTTGTTAACCGCCACCCTGCAGAAACACGCTGTTTGTTTTTCGAGTGACGCTTAAGTGCCGCCGTGTCACTTAGCTCTGAATCCCACCCCCCCCCTCCCCCCCGGGTCCTTTTTGCAGCATCTCCTAAACCTGATGTGCAGTTCCCACCCAGACTCCATCATTAAACATCCTGGCCGTCCATCATGGCCCCTCCGCTCGCTTTCTCATTGTCGGATTGCAGGAATATGTTACCTTCGATCCATTTCGCCGGCTCTGCCGAAATTTCTCTGGGCCCACAGCTAACGAGCCTCGGCCCGGAGCTGCTTCCTCTTTGTCAAGCTGCAGGCCTGGCGGGGGGAGAATTTGGGATTTGCGGTGTTGGGTTGGGCTGGTTAACTCCAGTTGCCATGGCATCAGTTGCCGAGGCAAATGACTGGTGGAAGGGAGGTGCTCTGCTGTGGGATAGCGAGCGAGGAGCAGAGTCTTCCTCGGCCGCCGTGGCTGCCTAACGCCGTCTGCACCTCCAAGGCTGCGTCAGGCACCTCGCAGGCCCGCTAAGCATGTAAACAGCAACAATAACATGGGCGTATGTGTCCTGTCAGAGCGTGAGAGGCGGCTTGAGAGGGTGCTTGATAAATGGCGCCTCTTATCAGTGTCCCTGTCGTGGCGACACCACGGTATATGGAGAGCATTAGCGTGAGGAAAAATTAAAATCACAGCAACGGCAGCGGAAAGTGCCGGTGGGAGATGGAGACGGTGGAGAGGTCGGGCACGTCGCGGAAGCTAGGGAGAAGGAAGCTGGTGTGAGTTGCCCATCACTTGGGCTCTAATGAAGAAGAATACACCCCCAGCACGAGCTGTTCTTGCTATGTGGGGGGAGGGGGGTGCATTGGAGATGGTCGCTGTCCTGCCAACCTGCCACTGAATGCTAATCACTGGTCCACCGGTGCCCCCTGTCACCAGCTCCGCCTGTCATTCCACCCTGGGGGGGCGTGTGCGTTTGTCAGGTGTGCCGCTTTCTCCCTGCAGTGTTTTGGGTAGTTATGACCTGCCTGTACATTGTTAGAGTGCTGGGTGTTGGTGGACTTCATTGAAGCTCCCTGACATAGTGCCTAAGCATCCTCTTTGCTGGATGGACAGCTGAGCTGGTGGGAGCCTCAGAATTCTCCTCCTGTCGCTGTAGAAGCCCAGATGACCTTGTCTCCTTGATAGTGGGGGGCTGGAGGTTGGGGGTCCTGAGAGACCATGAGGCAGCAGTGGGATCACTGTGATTGCGAGGTGTTGCTGGAACAGGATGCTAGATGGATTAATCACCTCCACTTCAGTCTGATACTAATGCATGGTTGAGATTCGCACCCAGAACATGATTTTGACAGACTTACTGAGCTTTCGCCCGTACCCAATCTTGACCCCATAAGAGTGGGGCAGGCACGTAGTCAGGAAGTAATGTTACAGGACTGAACCCTCTATAGTCGGTCAGCACCTACCGAGGTGGATCTGTGCCGGACTCCCCACAAAATCATCTTCTGGCCACAGGCCTTGGTTGGGGGATTACCATATTAATAGGAAGGGGGGTGAGAAATTGGATGAAGGAATTTGTAGAAGTTTTTGCCTGATGTTGGATTATTTTTTTTATCGGAAACGAGAGAGTTTGTTAGCAGAGCTGGCAACAAAACTCTGCTGGCTACTCAACAAGAAGACGTCTGTGCAGTACGGAGAAGACACAGCTCCCACATGACCCCACAGCCTGGCCTCCCACCTGGACCCACAGCCTGCCCTCCCACCTGAACCCAGGCACTGTACCAAGGGGGGGGCAGCAGCTGAAGCGGCACTTCAATTGATTAGAGTGCTGGCATTGTCTGGGCCCCTGCAGTAAACAGCCTTTCCCTCTTTTCAGAAAGTGCATCGATCCACCGGTGAGGCTCCCAACGAGAAATGAGGCAGGTTGGAGACCATTATCTCCGGCATGCGGCGGCTTTATTTTCCTTTGCTGTGTTTTGTTTTCAGACATAATGGCTTACTTGGAAGCAAATTGCGTTCTGCAAAGTTATAACTCGCAAACTCGTAAGAAAAGAAAATGCTGAAACTCTCAAACTTTTGCCCTAGCAGAGACATTTTGGTTTGATGCCATCTATTCCAAGTTATTGTGCCAGATTATTCCTGGTCAGTTGTTCTGTGTTTCATGCGCTACACAGGATGCTGTTCATGCAGGTTAACTAACCCTTTACTATACAGGTGGTTTAGCTGGAATACGATTGGCCGTGTGTGTCTGTGTGTGTGGGAATGTATATATTACATTGTGGAGACCTATTGTCACCAAAATGTGATGATAACCTGATATCTTGACCTTTATCTGTCCCCACAAGGGAAACTCAAATTTATGAAAAATCTATGACTGCAATCAAAAAACTATTTTATTTTGTTTGATTGCTTATGATTAAGGTTAGGGCTGGATAGGGGTTAAGGTTGTCATTGTTGGGATTAGGGTTTTTCCCATAGAAATGAATGAACGGTCCCCAGAAAAATGTGGATACAAACATGAGTGTGTGCGTGCGTGCTTCTGCCCTGCTACACTAAGCAGGGGTGTCTAGGCATCTTTGTACAGAAACAAAGGAACAAATGTACTGAACCTTGCTGGAACACAAGTGCCATGAGGCCTCCACCAGTTTGCCCAATGAAATGCCAGAAAGACTCCCGCAGTATGCCCAGTGAAATGCCAAGAGGACTCCCCCAGTTTTCCCAGTGAAATACCAGGTGGACTCCACCAGTTTACCCAGTGAAATGCCAAGAGGACTCCCCCATTTTGCCCAGTGAAATGGTGGAGGACTCCCTCTGTTTGCCCAATGAAATGCCAGGAGGAAGTCCCCAGTTTGCCCAGTGAAGTGGCTGGAAGATTTCTCCCGTTTGCCCAGTGAAATGGCATGAGGAGCCCCCAGATTACCCAGTGAAATGGCACGAAGACTCCCTCAGATTGCCCAGTGAAATGGCAGGAGGAGTCCACCAGATTGCCAAGTGAAATGGCACAAGGACTTCCCCAGTTTGCCCAGTGAAGAGGCTGAAGGACTTCTCCCATTTGCCCAGTGAAATGGCATGAGGACTTCTCCCTTTTGCCCAGTGAAATGGCAGGAGGAATCCCCCAGTTTGCCCAGTGAAGTGGCTGGAGGACTTCCCCTTTTTGCCCAGTGAAATGGCAGGAGGAGTCCCCCAGATTGCCAAGTGAAATGGCACAAGGACTTCCCCAGTTTGCCCAGTGAAGAGGCTGAAGGACTTCTCCCATTTGCCCAGTGAAATGGCAAGAAGACTCCTCCAGATTGCCCAGTGACATGCCAAGAGGACTCCCTGCAGATTGCCCAGTGAAATGGCAGGAATACTCCTCCAGTTTGCCTAGTGAAGTGGCCTTAGGACTTCGTTAGTTTGCCCAGTGAAATGCAAGGAGGATTCCCCCTGTTTGCCCAGTGACTCCCCTGTTTACCCAGTGAAATGGCAGGGGGACTCCCCCAGTTTACCCAGTGAAATGGCAGGAGGACTTCCCCAGTTTTCCCAGTGACATGCCAAGAGGACTCCCTGCAGATTGCCCAGTGAAATGGCAGGAATACTCCTCCAGTTTGCCTAGTGAAGTGGCCTTAGGACTTCGTTAGTTTGCCCAGTGAAATGCAAGGAGGATTCCCCCTGTTTGCCCAGTGACTCCCCTGTTTACCCAGTGAAATGGCAGGGGGACTCCCCCAGTTTACCCAGTGAAATGGCAGGAGGACTTCCCCAGTTTTCCCAGTGAAATGGCAGGGGGACTCCCCCAGTTTACCCAGTGAAATGGCAGGAGGACTTCCCCAGTTTTCCCAGTGAAATGGCAGGAGGACTCCCTCTGTTTGCCCAGTGAAATGTGCAGAGAGGAAGTATACAAACACAAAGACAAAAGACATTTGTGGAATAAAAAGTAAAAAGTATGTCTAAAACCATCTTGGACGTATAAAAAATGTCATCTTGGACACTCTCTTCCTGTGACCAGCACCTGCCCATTCAGTGGGAGCCAGTGAAGAACGCAACAGTTATTAAACAGAATGGAAATGCCAATCGATTCACTAGCTGGAAAGGATTCTAATATTTATTTTTGCTTTCATAAATTAAGACAATTAGACTGGCTTGCTGTTCCTTGTTTGCATTCCCCTTTAAAAAGAAGAGCATCTCTCAGCCCATTTCCTGCTGCAGTGCTGCTGTTTACTGGGGCATGGTGCCCTGTGAGCCATATGGGGGTAAAGGGGGCTGATAGCAGACGCTGCCAGCTGTGTGGGACCCCGGCTGCCTGGGCTGCCAGCTGGCTGGGCTATAAAGCCAGGCTGAGCGGATCGGGAGTGTGACTGGAACCAGTAGCCCACTAACATCAAGTCCCCCGTCCTCCTGTTCCAAACTAGAAGCATCAGAACAGCCAGTGCTGTGATCATGGGTTTGTTTCCCTTTCTAGGTCTGAGTACTTGTGTTTCACTACATGTGTGTGTATGACAGAGTTGGATCAATACCAGAACTTTGACTTTGATGTCGATAACAGCTTGGTACCTTGGTCTTAATGTCAGATCGATACTTTAAAACAATTGTTTGAAATAAACAGGCCAACAGCAATAGCTTATACTTTTAACATTATCAGTGAAATGCATTTGTATAGAACAGTTAAACTCCATTCAATGCATAGATTTGGACGTGCATATATTTATATATGTGTTTGTTTAGTTCATCGTTTAGCCTTGCATACATTTCGACACTGGGGAAAGGAATGTGATTGTGAACTGGCATGTGGGCTAAATAAGCCTCAGAAGCACGAAATGTAATTACCGCTTTGTTACATGACTGTCATGTGTGTTATCTCTGTTATCATGCACACCGGACCACCTTCAAGTGTGTAAATCAGGGTGAGTGAGAAACCAAGGCTTCTCCAGGTTAGACACGTCACCCCCCCCCCCACCTTGTATCAGCATTTGCATACTGGGGCTGTCAGCTCTGCGGGTTCTCTTTTCATGCAGTTTTTAAGCCAAAATAACACTGTATCTGATATCCTGCCTGTCAGCTAGATGTGGTCAGTGGGCAACAATTTCCTTCTTCCATCTCTGTAGCTTGTCTGCACAAAAACTTGTGAAACGAGTGTGGCGATGGCCCTTTGCAAAGCACAGACTCAGTGTGACCACTACGTGATGTAACGTCATGAAGTGTATTTTGATGCGTGCGATAAAGATGTTCATTTTCATCGAATACCGAAATTTTCTTGATACAACCACGCCATTTTAAATTGACAGCATTGCAGTATGATTCTGATACCGCTATTGAACAACATCAGTGTACGGGTGTCTCTCGGCCAGTTTCTGTTTGTGAGTTGTATCGTATGTCTTTGCCTGTGCATTTTCTGTGTGGTTTCTTGTGGTTTGATGTGTTTTTGGTTATTTTTTAGCTTCTGAATGTGTGTGTGTGTGGTTAATTATGTGCAAATGAGTGTTTTGTGCTGTGTAAGTGACCTACTCTGGCCTTCACTGTGTGACCCATCATCTTACGTTTTCTCCGGATCCATTTGAAGTGTAGGGAAGAGCCAGCCTGACCGGCGATGAGCATTTCCGCGGGAGTGCAGCTGGGTACCTTCTGATCTCCCGGTGCAGGCACTGAAGCAGGCTGCAAGATTGCATTTTGTCCCTAAAGTTTGAGGAAGCTGTTTCAGATGCTGCCACCTGACAGCAGGCCTCTGCGTGATAATCCTTCTTGAGCAAGATGCACCTTTCAAAGGGACCCCCGCCCTCTTAAAACGGAACTTTGTGTCTTTGCATGTAATTAGCAGCGGCTGCTGGGCTCGGCTCTAGCAGCAGCTTAATGGGATTTTTAAGCTCTGTCTTTTTGTTTCCCCGCTTTGTTCTGGTCGGGGATTATTTAAACATTTGTGCTGCTTGGCCCTTTGAGATTAAGCGAGCAGCAGGACGTGGAGAGCCGGCCCGCTCTCTGACTAGCTGTGGATTACTCTGCTCAGCTCCGCCAACGTGCTGCCGCTCAGGCTTTGTTAGAACCCCCCCTCCCCATCAGACCGCCCCCCCAACAAGCTCCCCTAATAGATTCATTACAGGCTTAAAATACATGGGCCAGGTGACAGTTCACTCCTCCAACCCATGTCAATTTTGTCTAAAAATGGAAATAAGGTGGCTGACCTGTACTGAAGGGGACAGCAGGATGCATTTGAGCATCTCTGGGGTGGGGGGTTGGGGTTGGGGGGGCTATGAAAGCCCTGAGTTTTCTGGCTCTCCAGGGTGACGAGAGATTTCCCATGTCAAGGGAAAGAACCACAAGGAGTGTGACGAGAAGCTCAGAGGATGGCTGTAATACCTTCTCCCTTGGTAGGCGTGGTGGTAATCACACCGTGAAGGACGTCTTCTGTGGCAACTCACTCTTCAGCAGACCCATGATAGCTATGGACTGACCCATAAGCACATTTCCAGGGAAGACTTTAGCACCTCCCTCCACTGGGTGTCAGGATTTTGCCACGGTGTTGCAGGTTTGCGGGGACGGTATGTGGCTCAGCTGGTTAAGATACTGTGCTTTGG
Organism: Paramormyrops kingsleyae; assembly: GCF_048594095.1. Taxonomy (NCBI): domain Eukaryota; kingdom Metazoa; phylum Chordata; class Actinopteri; order Osteoglossiformes; family Mormyridae; genus Paramormyrops; species Paramormyrops kingsleyae. The sequence continues at coordinate 20,790,193 of NC_132802.1, read as the reverse complement.
ATCAAGAGGTTTCCAGTTGAAATTCCAGTGTTGGGATGGTGATTTTACTGTGGGGCTCCTGAGCAAGCCAGTTGCTTCAGAGAGTGTCTGATCTGCTGACTCGAGGTCTGTGTGATGGAACGCACGTGAAAACAGCTCTGTGGGATGTATCACCATGCAGAGGAATAGTGTTAGAGTGGTCTCACCAGACAGACAGGTAAAATTAGAGTGGTCTCAGCATGTAGACAACCAAGGTTAGAGTGGTCTCATCATTCAGAGAGGCAGTTCTGCCTGCATTACTGGTCAACGTGGCCTTCAGTGTGAATCTGGGGCTCTGGTGGGCAGATTTGTGAGATACGCTCTGGTTTAATGTCTCCACAGTTATGGTTGTTTGTGGAAGGACACCTGAATGAGCTGTGCAGAATTGTTACAAACCTCCTCCCATCTTCAGACAGAAATGCGTCTCTTCCTTCCATTTATGTCCTTTCTCCTGTCTCCTTTATCCTGCCTTATTGTTTCCTTTCATCACCACTGACGGAAGGATACTGTCACGTCTTGAGTGGCAATTTTGCGCTCTCCCTCTGCACAGATCGGCCTGTTCTTGCACAAAGGCATGGGTACGTCCGTCACTTCGGCGGGGTTGGACAGACGGACACACAAAGGATCTGGGAATTTTGGGTGACCTTCATAAGACGTCCTTTGCCAGTTGCATGCTGACTTCCTCTTATGATCAAGGAGAGCCCAGATAATGCACAGTAACTGTGCACATAGTCTATGACATTTTTTGCTTGGATTTTTCCCCCAGACCTCAGGAAGCATAGCACTCTGAGCAGGAAACATTGGCAGCATGAGTGAAGAGCAAGAGGCCCAGCTGGGTCAAGGTCATGCATGAGTCTGCCGTTTTGCTGATGGCATGGGGGTCTGTGGCAGCCCTTTCAGAGTCTTATATGTCCTGAACCCTCTCCCTGAGCAGGTTCTTTAGCCTGAAATCTAATCATACGGGTCCTGTTAAAGAGAACTGGCAGTGAATTTGTCCAACCCACGCTTGCAAAGCCTTTGTTAAAGCCTCCACCACTGATAGATTCAGCTCGGAGGGTGGATGGAAGGGGTAGAGAGGAAAGGGGACTTAGATCTGGATGTGTACATGTCCCACCCTATAACGAAATTCTGTTCCTGGCTAACAGTAACGAAGATGTTCTCAGAATGTTGCATATTATGTCTCCCCACTGTCTAGGTAGTATAAATGTGTCTGCGGGTCTAGATAATTTGTTATTGTTTTTTTAACAAGAACTAATATATGGCAATCGGATATAATCTCTCAGAGGAAATTTTGTATAGAATCCACTCTTCAGCAGAGGGAGGAGTAGTGGTCACTCAGTGGCTGAGGATCACAAAGAGCCAACATCTGTCATCATCTCGTGTCCACGTGCCGGCCTGCGTCTGCATACTGTGGACATCAGACAGCCTGTGAGTGCAGCTGCCACTGACAACGGACGGCAAGCAGCCAGTCATCAGATAAGATGCCCGTGGGCCGTCTCTCCTCATTCTTGTGTGGTTTCCTCTGGGTTCTCCAGTGCCAACTGGCTTTCCAGCCACTGCACCAGATACTGTAGCTAGGTGAACTGGTGTCTTTCAGTTGCCCTTAGTGGGTGAGTCTGTTATCTGTGATGGGCTGGTGTTCATTCCAGGATGCCCTGTTCTTTCCGGGTTAGACTTTAGGCTTACTATGACACTGCATTGAATAAATGGCTGCGGAAGAAAGATGGATGGACGGATGGATGGACAGACCGACGGATGGATTAAATGGATGGATGGATGGATGGATGGATGGACAGACTGATAGATGGATTAAATGGATGGATGGATAGATGGATGGACGGACGGATGGACGGACCGATGGATGAATGGATGATGAATGGATAGATGTTAAGCAAAAACAGGACGCTCATAGAAGCTGAGAGAATTTCAGTCACATCCATCAGTTGAAGAACAACCTGTAACAAGCACTTCTTTAAACATTTGCTGTGCAACTGCAGGCAGTACTGGGCCCTTGTGACCCACCCTGTGGCCTGCAGAGACATCACCCGGGTACTGCTAGCTGTGCGTCCCCATAATGAGGGCTATATTTATCTGTGAACATTAGGGCCCTCTCTACTCCGGATCATGATCTGGCTTTGTCCCCCTAAGGACATCTTTTTAATTTAATTTAATTAAATTACATTTTTTTCCAGCAGCTTGTACTTGGCTGTTCAACGCGCAACGCAGTGTACATCAGACAGTGAACAGAGTTAACGCGCATGCTTTACTGGAGAAAACCTAGTTCAGCCGTTTAGCAGTTTTGTGCAGGTTTTCTGGTTTGCATTTTTTTGGCTAAACATTCACCAGTTTTTAATAAGTGAAATATGTTAGAATAATATTGTAAATTAGAAATTAAGAGCAAAGAAACAGGAGATGCTAAAGACAGCCCCGAGGGGTCTTTGCTCCTGAGGCAGCTTTCTTTGTGGGTGAGACCCAGTCATGCTGCAGCACTTAGGACTCCCGCATCCTCGTCCTTCTCATGTCCCTGTGCTGTTCTCCCCTGGCTTTCGACTGGCTTCTGCCTGCATATCCTTGTTAGTCCGTTTCCCGAATGCAGGGGAGCAGTGTTGCAGAGACTTCTGGTACCCCCCCCCCATCCACTTAACCTCCCTGTCGTTTGGATTTAAAGGTCAGAGCCATGTAATTGTGTGACCACAGGTCCAGGGCCTTGTACTTACTGTGTGAGACACCCTCTCAGCCAATCAGGACCAGTGCCTGAACAGCCTCTGCGTGCTGCATCTGTGTCTTTGGGTATATTTGTGTATGTGTTGTTGACCCAAAGTGACATTTACACCTGAAAATAGACTGTCGGGGCATATCTATTGCAATAAAATGTCATCTTCTTAAAAATAGTGCTAAAAATGCCAAAACAAGTTTTTGAGTGTTGCTGGCGTTACGCATCCTATAAGAGTATTGAGAGTGTAGTCTCCACACTGTCTGCATGTCTGCGTCTGTGCATCATCCTGCTGTTCTGAAGGCGAGTGGGTTTGCGTTTCCAAGACGGAAGCTGAAGCGTAGAGCTGGTCTGTCCGCCAGGGCAGAGCTGGGCTCGTTGGAAGCAGAGCAGGACCGCAGGAGCTCCTTCGATTCCCCAGCCAGACGCTGCACTGCCTCGCTCTGCAATAATGATGACTGAGCTGCCCATTAACCCAGCATGATATGATCCAATATCAGCGTTTAGTCTGTCACAATCTGGCGGCTTGCTGATCACATCTCCTCTATTGGAGCACTTCACTCTTACTTGCGTGGAGTGAGATGATGATGAAGTGATTTAAATTATGATGATCCCCCTGCCATTTCTCCTCCTTTTGACTGGACCTGCTCAGTGCGACAGGTTATTTTAGGAAAAGCAGTGAATCCTCCTGGATCTGTGGAGGCTTTGATAGCTGAAAAACAGCCACATTAATGGACAGATTAAAAAAAAAACATAGAGGGTATAGAAAAGGAGGAGTTTATTGACTGTGCTAGCCAGCCTCAGCTGGTGAAGAACTAATACAGCATAACATATAACTGTGGATGCACCGTGTGTGTAGTAATAACTTGTTTATTTCTATGGGACTGTTCACACAAAGCAACAGTGACTTCAGTCCCTTCACACTGCTCTGTTTTTTTTTCTTTTCTATTCTTGCACTCACTTGTTGCATTATGAGGAGTTTCCATCTTTGATGAGATCCAGCACTGAATTGTGGGACAGCAGTTTGGCTTGTCTCAGCTGCTCCCCCTCCTTTATTGTCCAAAATGAAGCATGGGCGTGATGCTGTTTCTGTCCTCCCTTTAATTAGCAGCTGGAATGTTCCGGAATGTGCTGTTTTTGTCTGAGGGCTCTGGCCCTTTTCATTTGGATGGGGGGAGCATTATGTGCACTGCTGTTTTTTTGACACGCACCATGAAGCACACTGCCTCTCTGCCTGGCCTGCTTGATGCAATAGGAGTATAGTGGAGTATAGCCCAGCATGTATGTATAGAATATGTTCTCACGTCTCCTTTAAGGAGCTCTTGGTCTTGTCCAATAAAGGCTGGTTATTTGCTTCCCCCTCCCTCACCTTACACCGCTTAGGGGCCCATCTGCCGTTCTTCATTCGTTGCTGAGCCTTGTTGTGTGTCAGTCTCATGGGGAAAGTACAGTCAGGTGTAGCCTGGGGACTTCTGAGAATGTATCACTTGTAAGCATGCATCATGCGTGCATGTGTGAGATAGCGAGATGAAATGCGTGTTCTGTGTGTGTGTGTGTGTGTGTGTGTGTGTGTGAGAGAGAGAGAGAGAAAGAGTAAGAGAAGGAGATTGAGCACAACAGCCGGCAGAGTGCGAGTGAGATGCTGTGAGTTCAGGAGCCAGTCTGCTCAGGCAAGGGGAGAAGAAATTGGAAGTTTCCTGGCCTTGTTCAAATATTTATTACATTTTGAGTCAGAGCCAGAACATTCCTCCGGCATGTGCCCCCCCCTCACTTTCTCAGAGTGCTCCTCCAGCATGTGCCCCCCCCTCACTTTCTCAGAGTGCTCCTCCTGCATGTGCCCCACTCTCACTTTCTCAGAGTGCTCCTCCTGCATGTGCCCCCCCTCACTTTCTCAGAGTGCTCCGCCAGCATTTCCCCCCCTCACTTTCTCAGAGTGCTCCTCCTGCATGTACCCCCCCCTCACTTTCTCAGAGTGCTCCGCCAGCATTTCCCCCCCTCACTTTCTCAGAGTGCTCCTCCTGCATGTGCCCCCCCTCACTTTCTCAGAGTGCTCCGCCAGCATTTCCCCCACACTCTCACTTTCTCAGAGTACTCCTCCTGCATGTGCCCCCCCCCACTTTCTCAGAGTGCTCCTCCTGCATGTGCCCCACTCTCACTTTCTCAGAGTGCTCCTCCAGCATGTGCCCCCCCCTCACTTTCTCAGAGTGCTCCTCCAGCATGTGCCCCCCCCTCACTTTCTCAGAGTGCTCCTCCTGCATGTGCCCCCCCTCACTTTCTCAGAGTGCTCCGCCAGCATTTCCCCCCCTCACTTTCTCAGAGTGCTCCTCCTGCATGTGCCCCCCCCCCACTTTCTCAGAGTGCTCCTCCTGCATGTGCCCCACTCTCACTTTCTCAGAGTGCTCCTCCAGCATGTGCCCCCCCCTCACTTTCTCAGAGTGCTCCTCCAGCATGTGCCCCCCCCTCACTTTCTCAGAGTGCTCCTCCAGCATGTGCCCCCCCTCACTTTCTCAGAGTGCTCCTCCAGCATGTGCCCCCCCCTCACTTTCTCAGAGTGCTCCTCCAGCATGTGCCCCCCCTCACTTTCTCAGAGTGCTCCTCCAGCATGTGCCCCCCTGCTCTCAGTCCGGCCTTCAGGCCACCGTGGGGCTCCCCCTGTCCGCCTCCGGCAAGCTGGGCAGCTTGCTTAGCAACAGAGCCGCATTCCTAGTAACACTAATGAGGACGAAGCCTGTGCCCCCCCCCGAGGTGGCCTGTCACCCCCGCCCACCCATCTTTCATGTCTTGCGTGCTGAATCTGCTGAGAGCATTTTAGCCTTTTCCTGAATTGGATTCTCACAGAAGAGGTGCGAGGAAGAGAATCAGGGTTTCTGTGTGTGTTTGTGTGTGTGTGCGTGGTTGTGGGGGGGTGACTGGAGGAGGCACCAAAGACCATGAGAGGGGCAACGCGTGACATGCGTCCCCACAGTGGTGTGATGGGTAATTCGGGTACCTGTTATTATTAATCTAAGTAAACTGCACAACTCATGTTTCTGAAGAGTCTTTAAAATCTTCTAAATGTTTCTGATGTTATGGAAAACTTAGAACTAATTATGAATTTTCTCTTTTTGAAAGATGCTGGGGATCTAAGATCAAATAAATTGTGCTCTTGATTGTTTTATAACACTTTCTGAGCCAGCTAATTATTTAATCTCCCCTCTCATCAAACTCTCAGCAAACAGCAGTGAGTTATTCCTTCTCGTAGACTGTGCCTGTATCAGAGACGCTTCCATTCCCGGAGTATGTTGCCAATTAAACACAATGACCTTTGGCGGCTGCTGATTGCATCGCTCGCCCCTCCTCCCTGGTCCCCACCTGCCGAGGCCAGCTCCCAGATGGGATTATCGCGGAAAGGTCACGGCGCGGCCATCGCGCTGAGCTCTCCCGCTGACCTTTCGGGGGCACTGCAGCTCCCGCTGGAAGGGCTCGCGAAGCAGAAGGTCGACTCCTCGCCACGCTCCTTCCAGCTGCCTTGCAGCCAGAGGGCTGTGCGTGCCACACATGCCAGAGAGGAGCCCGGGAGCTGCTGAGAGTGATTGTGATGATCTCGTCTACCATGAGTAAGCAGGCTGGAGTTGGTATGCACTGTAACGCTATTCGGTTTAGCGATGTGGCTAAACGCTGCAGCTAACGGCAGCCATATAGCACTGTTCCTCAGGGTCTGGGTGGGTGTGGCTATGCTGAGTGAGCCAGAAATGCCCCCCATGGCAGTACTGTGGTTCCTCCCGCGCCAAGTGCACTGGAGGATTGCTGCAGCTTTTATTTACCAATCAGGTTTTGGGCTGTATCTGCAGCAGCCCCACAGAGACTGGTCACCAAGCTGAGACTTGGAATGCTTCAGCAGATCAGTCTGCACCTGAAAGGATGGGGGGGGGGGGGTCCGACCATCACGAGCCAGGGGGGTGTCCCGACGTCACGCAGACACTCAATAAAACCCATCACTTCTTCCTGAGCCGCCTCGACCAGAGGCCAGCAGCACGAGGTCAGATGGCAGGGGAGCCGGCACTGAGATTTTTCACCCTAATTGAGTCGCCGTGCTCAATGCCCAGGCAGCTACCATCACTCAGGCTCCCTGCGCTCACTGTTTATTAACAGCTCCGGATGACGGCGGATTCCTCCCTTAATCAAACCTGCTGCTGTCGGGCACTCTGCCCCTCGATTGTCCCTCAGCCCGGTTCCTCATGAATAGATGTCCAAGATTAGGGGATTTGAAAGCTGTCCATGTCCATCATGATGGGTAATGCTTTTAGTCTCTCCTGCAAATCGCCATTTCTCCGTCTTGCCCAAGCACAAGGGTGGCTCATGATACGTCCGCACATGCTTCACGCTGGCATTTCCTGCGTCTGTTCCTGGGGAAATTCAAATTACCTTCCTTATCATATAGAGCAGTTTTATTTTTAATTTCACTGTTTTCCAAAAAATGTCATCCCCAAGCAAACATGCTCCTTGCCATCCTCAGACTGAGCTGCCTTCCGCTATTAGCCAGTGTGGTTTGGAGAGTCCTTAGCCATTTGTGCTTCACCGAGTTATTTTCACGCCTGCCTGTAAAAGCAGCACTTGAACCTTCTGCCCTGCCATACTCAGAAACTGATTATTAGGATGAGCCAAATGAAAATGATGATAGCTCTCCGGAAAATCCTGCGCTCTCTTCCATCCGCTACACTCCCATGCCGAGTTTTGTGGTCGTTCCGCATCTGGGGGCTGCATCTGTTCCACTGCAGTAGTATTCGCATCTCTCCCATCAGAAGACTGGCATGCAAATTGGTTAAAAAGGTGAGGGGGAAATGCATTGATCATTTTTGGGAATCTGGTTTCTCCACACAAATATGCTGGTTTTACAAGTACACACTATCATTACACTCTGTCCTTTCATGCCATCCTTATGCACTGTCCTTACACATTGTCCTAACTGTTCCTATGTGCTGTCCTTATGCACTGTCCTTACACATTGTCCTAACTGTTCCTATGTGCTGTCCTTATGCACTGTCCTTACACATTGTCCTAACTGTTCCTATGTGCTGTCCTTATGCACTGTCCTTACACATTGTCCTAACTGTTCCTATGTGCTGTCCTTATGCACTGTCCTTACACATTGTCCTAACACACTGTGCTTACACACCATCATTACACACTGTCTTTACGCACTGTCCTTACTGCTGTCCATATGCATCCTGGTTCATTTTACTCCGTGTGTGGCTCGATCCTCACCTTTATGGGGGCCGGCGTGTTTACTCATGTTACTTATCTCTCTGGCTCCCAGTTGACACAGTGAGCTGGCCAGCTTTACAGTGGAGATCGATGTTTGTTCGTGACAGACTGCACCGGCCATATCAACATCCTTCCTGCCTAATACTGACGCATCCAGTGCATTAATCTCTCCGGGTCTGCGTGCGGTTGGCCCTTTCACTAAGCCGGACAGACTGCCAGGGAGACACAATGCCATTACCCATCAGCGTGACGGAAAGGCAGGACTCCGCTCTCAGTCCGGGATGAACGTGGCGTCACCAAGCTACGACACAGACCTCCTCTTCTTATACCATATGTCTTATATGTGTGGTTGGCTTACCAGTGTTGGGGCAAACTAAGCAATTTTGTAACCCTTTGACCTAACCAGAGCTGTGATTGGTTCCTGCTCTGCCCCATATCCAGGAGCTGCTGGTGACTCGTGGGTGAAGAGGAGCACGCCAACCACAGCCTACGCAGCCCGGCCACGTTGTCTCTGGTGGAGAAGTTTCTGCCTCTGGGGCTGCCTCTGCCTGCGAAGGACCCCTCACCGTCGAGAGACTTTATCTCTGCTGCTTTTTAACCTTACGGTCTTCAGTTCTTTTTAAAGTTGCACTACAGTGGAGATTCTTCCCCGTAAAACAAATCACTTCAAAGCCAAAGTGAGAGCATGAAAAGTGAATGAAAGGTTTTATTGTCATTTGAGACCTGATTTTAATAATTGACTCAGGAATGCCTCACCAGTGTATCAGACTCATTAAACCACGACCTCATGTGGACTAAGTTCTTTGATGGAAGTGCGGGCTGTGTGATTGTCTGCTGTTAATCGATGTGGGAGAAGATTTCACAAAATGTCATTTTCCCAGTCAAGACTCCAACACCCACAAAGTGTGTGAACCATTGTTTCTGACGTCAAGGTCAGGGGGTTTTCAGGGGGCGTACATTTAGAGGATGGAAAGCAATGTAGGGTGTAAACAGAACATGAAAAATGTCACATTGGTTTGCGTCTTAGGTAAGGTAGTACAGTTTGATGATGGAAGAGGACTCGGATAAATGGCTGCAGTAATCGAGAAAAGCCAGCTCATACTCATACTGCCACAACACCAAAATCCATGGATATTAATGGCGTAGATTTGGGTATGGACGGTAGAGACGTGCCCCAAAGGCACATGTCAGGAGACTTCTCATAGTAACATAATTTTTGTAGAGTTTTGTAAGAGTTAGGGGGGCAAGAGGTGCAGGGCTGATTTGGTCCCTACCAATGTTGAAGCAAAACATACGCCCTTGGTGCATATGCTCACAAATTGACACATACTGACAAGCAGTCTTGGCAAGGTTACTTTTGAAATGTAATAGGTTACAGATTACTAGTTACCCTGTTGAAAGTGTAATAAGTACTGTAACTATCTTGATTATTTCATCGAAGTAATGTTACTTATTAGATTTGATTACTTTTTGATTACTTTTCAAGCAAACGTTTTAAACTGGGCAATAAAGCTGAAGTCCCAACAGATTTGCTGATCCACATTGTCTGGAAATATGCCAAAAGAAGGCATTTATCTACAGTGAAAAGATGCAAAGCAACTGAATGAATGTTATATTCTAAGCTTTTTAACGAAAAAAATATATTTGGATGTAACCCCTTTGTAGTCAACATTTAGTAACTATAATTTAATTATACATTTTTTCTCAGTAACTCCAATAATGTACCAATACACAAAGGCTGTGTCCTTGTTCCTTGGAGAACCCACGCTGGATCCCTTGGAGGATACACTGGTCCCTCTCAGCCTTGCTGTGTTACCATGGCGATGCCCTCAGTGACCCCACCGTGTGGAGGAACCTTACAGGTGACCCGGCTGGGCTGCCTCACCAGTCCCCATTTAGACAGGAGAGTGTTCCATTGAAGGGCTTTTCTGCTCTAACGTGCTCTTTGCTCCAGCGTATCCCACACTCTGCCCCATCCCTCCCCACTCTTTGTTTAATCTCGGAACTCCAATTACTAGTTTCTAAAACTGCACCTCTGGTTTTACCCAGGCTGACTGAATCGGTGGTGTGAAATAAACGACCACGGGTCAGGCACCCAGACAGCCAATGAGGCTCCTGAGCTTAGCAGAAGAAGCCCATCAGGTCACTTTGGTACAGGGCATCTGTGTGGCCTGTGTGCATGACTCTCCCTGTAATAAAGGGTTGCTTTGGAGCATATTGCCAAGAGGCATTTGCAAAGAAGAACTCACGGAACATTGGCTGCACATCGACGTGCTGTCCTACAGTGCGTAATAAGGGCTTCAATCAGACTGCATGAGGCCGGACTGAGGGGTAACCTAGGTTGTTGGTAAACTTGCGGGGCGGGGGGAGGGGGGGTTGACTCTCAGCTCTGCATCTGCCTGTAATTAATGTGTATTTACCTGGGCCGGAGTCACTCTGAACATGGATTTAGAGACACCTACCCACGGAGGACAATGCCCCCCCCCCCCACTTTGTGAAAAGGGGGCATGCCATTAAGGTCCCCAGCCTTGGACTGGGCTGTGAGTCGTTCCGTCTGAGCGTGTGTGTGCTGAGAACGCGAGTGCTTTCTTACCAGTTCTTTTATTATACAATGTGTGTGTTATATGTGCGTTATATGTGTGATATATCTAGGAATGGAACACCCAGCAAAATGTTGTTTACCTGGGGAAGTGTGTCGTTTAAGCTGAGTGTGGCCCCCTTACAAAGCTCTACATGCTGACAGCAGACGCACTTTCACACAGACAGGCGTAATCCAAGCGATGGCCCTGGGAAATTTCCCTTTGTCTCAAAAGCTACCAAATCAGCAGTTCCCAATACGCTTACATCCAGGACTCTTTAGAGTTTAGCTCAGGTAATGAGACTACTGCAGTAATTAAACAATTCTTTATCTTTGGCTAATTAATGTTGTTTCATTTAAAAGAAAATAACAATGTTGAAAATGTCAAATGCAACAATAGATTTACTCTCCTGCTGTAAGGTGGTGAAATCTGCTCCGCAGTACACTGTAGGCTTAAAACAGGATAGGCCAAAACAATGCTATGTTCATTTTGCCAGTGAGCTAGATTCACACTCTGCCAGTTTTCAGGGGGGCTGTATGCAAGTCATAACCACAAGAATGGGAGAGTCCCAGAGCCCAGGCAGCTGAGAGCAGTGCAGATAAGGGGAATTGTTCAGATAACACATCCCCCTTAAGCACTAAGGAGAGATGACAGGTCAAAGTGGGAGAAGCATCACAGGTTAACCACATCACCGCCGAGCAGTAAAAGGTCCCACTGAGGTATTTGCTGTGGGTCCCTGTCACCCCCAGGACCTCCTCCCACTTACTGACCTGCGATGAACGATGTCCAAGACCAGGCTGAAGCTCATTCAAGCTGATGCTTTCAGGCATGTGGTCAGTCTCCCTCCAATTTTTGTGATGGTAAGGGGTGGGGACGCGTGAGATTTGCAAGTTGGGTGTGGCGCACGTTGAACTGCAGTGCGCAGCGCCCTCGATTTCCCACCCCACTGCTCTCAGGGGCAAACACATTCAACAGACTAAACAGTCACTCCATGAGGCTGTCTGCCCCCAAGCATTTTATCTTCTGATGGATGGTGACACCAGTCTGCAACTCACAGTGGAGAGCAGTGATGTGGGAGCTGACGCACTGTGATGTGCACGGCAGCTGCTTGGCTTCCTTCGGACTACATGCAGTGCATAGCGACATCGACACCCACAGCTTGGCGCAGCCCTCTGACGTAAGCACTGCAGATATTGCAACTGGAATTTTGCTTGTCACATGTGACTGCAGTGTCCGTTCTGAGCTCCAGTTGCTGTGTCGTATTAAACTGGGGGCCTCCACATGTCTCCCTGGACCACAAAACAAAAAAAGTTTGAAAGGGATGGATGTCCCAGCAATGATGTGAAATTTTGAGGGACTGGGTGAACATTCCATGCCTCATCTGAGGGTTCTTATTGACGCCAAATGCAGGGGCAGCGTGAGAGCAGTTAAGGAGACCAGACTCCCATCGGAAACAACCAGTCTACTTTAACCACGTTTAAGGGTTAAAATAGATTGTACAGTCTAACATGCACCCAGGTGTGGCGTCTGCTTTAATGGCAGCCATGAGCTTGGGCCACAGTTTCCCTGCAAGCATCCTCTCCTCTGCTGATGCTCTCTGGTGTCTCCTCCTCAGGAGAAGGCATATGATGTCACCATCAGGTTTTCAAATTCAGACAAACGGCAAACCGGTGGCACACCAGATATTAACTGCTGTCTTGCCGTCTGTTGGTACCCCCAAGAGTTGACGCATATGACGGAAAGCCCATTTCCATGGACGCAAGGCCTTGTCACGACACAGGAGACCCAATCCAGCTGACACCTATGTTGATTCATGCCTTTGTTGTTGAAAGATCTATGAGCAACAAACATTTCATTGATTGCAAATAAACTTCATTACTTAGGCGTAGGTAAATGTTGCATCAATAGGCTGAGCACTCGCTAGAGCACCAGTCATACTTGTCTAAAGACATCCTGTCAAAGCATATGCCAGGAAATACAAACGAGGCAAAGGATTAATTTTCTTGATTGGCTTTGGGAAGATTGACATTGCCGTTCATGGAAATACAAACAAACATTACAATTCTTTACAAGACAAATTTAATTGTACAGCCGTAATTGAGGGTAATAAGAGAACGCTTTCAAGATGTATTTATGAAAATCAACAAAAAAGTGATTAATGTATTTTTCCATTTAAATAAAGCGTAATTTTGTTTGAAATTATCTAGCTTTCTTTGCTTCTTCCATTCTTTTCCCGGGATTTGGCAGGTTTTGATAGTGCACCGTTATCATTTTAATATTACTGTTATTATTTAGGATTATTTCATGTCTGAATCCAGTGTAATTGAAAGCTTTGTTGGTGCTTCATCTCCAGCTTCTTTGCAGAAGAAAGAAATCACTGACTGTGACCGCGCCGAGGTTGCCACGGTAACCGGAACCTGAACGGCAAGCGCTAAGGCATCAGGTTAAGGGATGGAATTCGCATTGGAACCTATGCATGCTGATCGGTATTTCCTCCAGGACGGCTTTCAGTTACAGATCCTTGTGGTTCCAAAAGTGTCTCCTCATGGTCTATCAGCGGCTATGACCCCTACAAGAGCACATGAGCGTGCAGAATGGAGGCAACTGGAGAGTCCATGAAATTAGGGCACTTACTGTAAAGTAATCAGTCATGTAGAGTCAGCTGTGTGTTAGGACTGACCCCACGGAGGTGCTGTCCAGCCCCCTTAAAAGCAGTCACCATTGGCTTACTGTACCCAGGGCTAGAGACACACCAACAGTCATTAGCTGCAAAAACCGCCAGGTTAAGACATTTCCTCCACTTGCTTTGGGTCATGATCAAGAAAAGGCCATTTTTTTTTCCAGATGTTCAAGGAAGGAGACCCCTTTTAATAGTTTTTCAAGCTACTGGACACATATTACAGTAACAGAAGGCAGGACGGGGGTGTTTAAGCTGTAGGCTTCACGTACAGAAGACTCTCGGGGGCTTTAGCCAATGGGGCGCAGCAGAGGATGTGTCACATCTCCCACCCTCCTCCTGTATGCGTCACCTCTGTGGCCACAATGTGCTTTTCCAACAGACTAAATGGATCTAAATGGCCTTTATATTTGGCCCTCTCCCACCTAAGCCTCTACTCAGGGAAGGTTCTGACCAAAGTCCTAATTAAAGCAAGACTTGTTCTGACAGATCTCATTCTGCTTCAGCAGCACTTGCTTGCATATTTAACTGGCCTGCATACTTTAGTGCCCTTTGATTAAATGTAGGTTAATTCATAACAGAAAAGTGTTGAAGCCTAATTTAATTAGGTGCTGCTCAGCGTCCTTAGGGCTGCTAACGTTACTCGGTACAGTTGGAGGTGCAGAGACACCATGTTTACTGCCCATATGTGATGGCCGACAAGGTTCACCCATATAGAATGAGATATGAGGACCTTTGCCCTAGAAATGCTTATGAGGAACACAAATACAAAAGATTTCCTTAAATAGTCATTATATATCACCTCTAATTAGCGAGTTTGGGTGCCATGATCTGTGAGAGGATACACAAACCCAGAGACGGACCGTAATTGTAAATCTGGCTATTGATGTATTTGAATAGGATTTTCAGTCCCAAGCCAGTGGCATTAATGCTCTTTTGTATTTATTCAAAACATGCAGTGCTGCTCAAACACAATACAACCTCACAATTCAGCAAACAAAAGATCCTAATCCTGCTGATTAATGTAATCTCTGTGTCTCGACAATGTGTAATAAGTACAGAACAAAGTGACTTCTAGCTCTGTTTTCGTTTGTTTACTTCGATCCCTCTTCCTGGAATGGCCTGGGCCTCCTGACTATGACACGTAGCTGCCAGAAGGGGGAGCCAGCTGAATGGGCCCCATTCCCTAGACACTTCAGATTGAGGTGTAGCCTGCCCTGTTCTTGCCGCCTGGCATATGGGACATTTATGAGCATTGCCTTGTCCCAGCTGTCCTCAGTGTACTTCACAGCAGTGAGCACAGGCTCATTGGGTCTTAACTCTGGTCCTGAGCACTTACTGGGTTGATCTGGTCATGTATGACAGGACCATTGCCCTTGCATGTCAGCTACCTCACCCCAGACACACTCTGCACCTAGCTGCGGTCCCTGTTTACACAGACGCAGACGCCCTCCTTGGGGAAATCAAACCCCGACTGGTACCGCTTTATCAGCCTTTACATCAAGCCAGAGAGCTGTGAGGTGTCTGACAGTCGCAAGCTAGCCTGGATAAGCAGCAGTGGAGAGCCCCCCCGCCCCCCCCGTTTTGTCTTTGGGTGGGTGCAGCGTCCCGTAATTCAGTTGCATAGGAAGAGCGAGGAGTGCATTTTACCCGGGTTCTGCCCTCTCATTACCGTTGAGTGTGGTCTCTAGAAAGCTAAGCTGACACTAGCAGGATTATCCTCTTGTCTTATGTCTTCCCAGTTTCCTTCCTTTTGTGCTGTCTCTCATTCCATTTGTTCCTTTCATTGTACTAAATCCCTCCAGCTAACTGTCGCCTGTATCCCGCGGAGGAGAATTTGAGCAAAAACACCTGGATACATTCTGTAAATTTTAAAAAATAATAAAATCCATATCCCTTATTGCTTATGATAGAAAGAGGTAAACAATTGTTTGAATCAAGATAAAATTGTACATGAGTACTGGTTCTGGTCCAGCATGTTGTTGCCAGAATGATATACTGTAAGTGTGATATGATTTGTCCCCCGCTATAACTGTTGCTAATTTTAGTGGATGCCTTGTTAGTTACTATGTCTCAGGGCACCTCACATTTGAGCCCCTCCCCCCTCCCCTGGGCTCACAGGCTGCAGTGCGGCTTTTATCTTCTGTGGGGAGGTGTGGCCGTACTGTGACACCAGTAGGTCCACAACGTGTATCTGCCGCATGGCCACACAGGGCAGGGAAGTCCCTCGTGTGATTGTTGCGAGCCAAGCGTTGCATAGCAACCTGCCACTCATTGTGAGTACGCGCCATGAGGGCTTATCAGGGGATCACGTTAAGACCTCTTGCTTAGCTGGCTGTCGGATCCTGCACACAACGGCATGTGCAGCCTAATCAAAGATCTTATCTAAACCCACGGTTAAAGCAGTTCGCTCACCCCTTCTGTCGAGATCTACAGTGTATAAGCACTGATGCCTCAGGTCACTTGGCTATACCTGGTCCAGTTTATCTCCAGATGTGGATTTCTTGGCTGCGGTAGCTGAGATGGACTGACCGAGAGTCCCTCAGAGACTCCAACACTGAGTCTCTGCGGTCTTTAAGACCAGCCAGCCAAATTCATTCTCAGATGGCCCATTCCCAGCATGCCTCTCTCTCCCGTATTTCCTCTCGCCTCATCTCCCACTCGTCTCCCCAGGCCTGCTGCACATTTGCTGAAGCATGTCAAAGCCCCAGGGAGCAATTATCTCTGGATAAAATTATTGCTGTCTTCCACTTGCTAGGGCCTTATCTCAGACTGGTCAAAGCCCTGTGAGAGGGTTACTGGGGCCCGCTCCAGTGACAGGTCACTGCTGAGACAGGCCTCATTGTGACTGGGGTGTGCCAAGCAATGGGTTACTGGTGAGCTGGGGCAGGGGGCCAGTGTGCAAAGACAACATGAGTCCTAGGCTGAAACTTAAGGTATTAGTGATGCCACATTTTGATGTGCAGTCGAATGGGTTCACTGGTTATGATCTATATATGCAGATTTCCGTACTGTGGGATTAATTAATTAATAAAAGTTATCTTATTTGCAAGCCCATATGTATCATTACATAGTGACCCTGTCCTTAGCAGTGAAGTGTGATCAACAGCCGCAGTCAACAGCTTGACATAAAAGATCCAGAAAGTGTCTTAGGAGCTGATATATCACAATGACAAAGTTCTCACTTCCTGTACGCTTGACGAGTCACACTTTAGCTGCAATTCAGTGGCATTTACAGCCAGGGGCGCCTTGTCCCCATCCTGCTGGGACGGCGGTTTCAGGGTTCAGCGCGATCCGTGGTCTCTGCATTCATCTGACAGAGCCAGTAAGTGAGGCGGATTTGCCTCAAAGCATTCACCTCATAAAAACATAGCTTGTAAATGGGGCACAAAAAGGTTCCCCTTTCCATTTTTTCCATTTCATGCCAGGTGATCTTGCTCACATAACACAAAAAAATTCCTTGACCCTTACTCTACTATGTCAACCAACCATTTCTTTATAGATTAACACTACTGCAATGGACTATGGGAAGCACTTTGCCTGCTAGCCAATTTTTTAGCCGCGGATTTGTTTTGAGCCCCAGGTTTTAGACTCCTTGTAGTTCTAAGACGACCACCTTAGCTACTGTGTGGTGAGTAGAATGCCTGCCGTCGTATCATCCAGGTGGGTTCTATACTGGTGGTGGTTGAAGTGGTTCCCCAATGGTTCTGTAAAGTGCTTTGGGTGTCTTGAAAGGTGTCATATACATGTAATGTTCATACAGTCATTCATTAACCTAGGCCAGCTTTACCAGGGGAGAACATGCACAGCTAAAGTATCCCTCTTTGTGGTTGGGACTGTAACTACCTGGATGGACCACACTAGATGTAGAACCTCCACCGTGTAGGTGCAGCTACTCAGTGACTGAACCAGAATCACTCATTCACTAAACTCTCAGGTTGAAGCTTACTTGCAGAGAAGTTGACTGTTCTTTTCTGCACTAAGTATTCATGAAGGGTCTTGCGTTACCTGTGAATCTTTACTTAATGAAGTAACTCCCCTGGCTGTGTCTCTTTCAGATCTGGCCTGTGTCTCATTGGCTCTTCACGGCGGGGGCTGTCTGTGATGAGGCATGCTCAGGGTGTGGTCTCTCTGCGTTTCCTTCGTTGATTAATGTGAGGGTCCTCCCTGCAGGGAAGGCACAAGTGAGCGTTGTGGGGGGGGGGGAATCATGACAGGGTTATGATTGCTTAGACGTAGGGGTCAGCTCCTGCGGGGTGGAGGAGTGAGGGTTATCGACAGGAGCGGGCAGATTTATTTATTCAGCTGTGACATGCTGAGTTGTGCACTTCGATGGGCTCTGCTTCTTTCTGCACCTGATCCTGTCTTCCAGGGCATGTTCTCAGGTGCTCCCCCTTTGCAGTTGGGTTCCTAGAAGTCTCTCTTTTGTGGTCAAAGCCACAGTTAGTCTCAGAATCTCTGTGGTGCACAAAATCTGTGGGGTGCCAGTTTGGGTCTGCAGTGAAGCAGGGGTCACCGTGGACAGATTCTGAGGGTAGAAGCATTCTCTGTGAAGAGGTAACAAAGCAATGCATGTCTTTATTAATAAGACCTGTGACACGGCAGCTGGACTGGACTCTCACGCTCCACGTGATGGCTGATTCCTTGTCTAGGACGCCCCTCTTAGCCTGTGGCATCACGTTGCCACGCTTTATAAATAACAATGAGTGTTACTGAATGGGGCGAATGCATGGGCATACGGTGTAGTGAGGCACTGGCCGGCCTGCGCATTATGCTGTTTTATCCACACCTTCTGCAGTGCCATCATCTGGCTGTTACTGACCGGTAGTACTGCCAATGGCCAGGATGCATCTCAGATTCATACTGGCCTGTCCTCTATGTGAGCCCTAATCAGGGTGTTTATTTTTATATGTGGAATCTGAAGTAGTGCATTTCACTGGAAGGTGTGAGGAAGCCACTGTGGAGATCCACACTGGGCTGGCAGAGAGGACCCAGAATGCTAATATGGAAACACTGTACTGACTTAGCTGATAATTTCCATTTATGCACATCGATGTAATTAAAGCAGTTGTGCTCAAGACTATAAATCCTTCCTTAAGAGTTTGAACCAATAAGTCCAGTATTTTGCCACCTCAGTCCCTACTACTTATACTTTTAGCTAATTGTCATTGTATTAATCAACTTTATATACCAGTGATGTAGTCAAGACCACCTAAACCAAGACCAAGTCATTTCTAAACCAGAGTGTATTGAGACTGAGACCGGACCAAGACCAAGGCTGAGTGAGACCGAGAAAAGACCAAGACCAAGGCAGGGCGAGACCGAGACAAGACAAAGATCAAGGCAGTGCTAGACCAAGTCAAGATCAGAAATAGACTACTGTTTGAGTCTGCATAACAACTCATTATAAAATGTGGAGCATAGGCACCATCTTGGGGCTAGGCAGTATGGCCTACATTTTGTGTCACGGTATAATTTGATCCATGGATGTTTTTTTATTAATTTCAATATAAAGGTTTCTGGACAGGAGAAGCAGAGGTATGGCTACTGCATAATGCGAGGGCAAAGGTTTGGGCTCAGTGTAAATACTATCTCAATGCACACACATCGAATGATAAACTCTGGGTAAAGGACAGAGGAAACAGTCAGTGTAAAACGATCATCATCTGATGTGCGGTCTCCATCCTTTTTAGCTGTAAGTTTGGTCTCAATATTGGTGGCCACGTTCCCACAAAAGCACCCACATAAAAACATATACAGGCGCTCCTCTACTTATGAATGAGTTATGTTCCGAATGGCCGTTCATAACTTGAAATGTTCGTAACTCGTTATTCAACATCATTTTAAGGGTATACGCAAGTACAAAGAACTAGGATGCTGGGAGTACGCACGCTACGTTGCTGCGCGCCGGGAGTAGCGGCCAGAAGTCGTACTAGGCGGAATTGGCGAGCAGAAAAAAAAATTTGATGTTGCGGACAGGAAACGGGAGCCCAACGAACACAATTTGGACTTGCAGTCCTCTTTGTTCATATGTCTGAAAGTTTGTAAGTTGAAAGTTCTTAAGTAGAGGAATGTCTATATTGTTTATATTAAACTTATTTATTGAACATACTTTCCCCTTTTTTTTTTACATCACTTAACACAGTATTGCGTGCAAATTATGCTTAATATGTCCATAGATGGGGTTAAACCTTGGAGTACCTGACATGAATTTTCTTTTTAGCATGATAGCAGCCTTCTCCATCTTCAGAAGAACGTAATGGTTGCGTGTCATTCCTGCAGAATCTTACACCAGGCCAGCCTGGGTCTGTTTTATGGTTTGTATACTGACTATAAAATTAGACCTTCCTCTTTGCTGACCATGTGCGCCATAGTCACAAGGTGGTAACCATCAGCATCGTTTTACGTTGAGATACGTGGCCTTGGCATTGAATGGGAAGTGGTACAGTAGCACCCATCTAGACAGATGAATAAGAAGAGCAAAGAAGAGCCACATGACCGACGTGATGGTGGAGACTCACTGGTGTTGCATGAGATGGATGACAGAAACTGTAAGAACCTGAGATGGTCCTGTGTTAGCCTTGCCAATAAAATAATCATGGAAGGTAGACATCTCACACAGGTAGATTGTGGCACTGTTGCACAGGACTGAGATGAAGTACATAACCAGTCATATATCCATATAAATTACTGTATAGCAAGGGCATAGGTTTAGCTTTAGCACTGATAGGGACTAAATCAGCCTTGAACCCCTAAACTGATGTGGTTCTCCTAAAATATTCCTAGGGACATGTCCCTACTGTCCACGTAACTGTCAATGTATCTGATTTCCCTTTTGTTTTATTTCTCTCATTAATTAATTCTGCATGGTTATCTCCCAGGGGAAAAGGACTTCTGCTGGTCATCTAGTGGCTTCTCAAAGTTACAGCAGAAGCTGGTCTCCTGGCATACAAACCATTGACCTTCTTAAAGCAGGACTTTTTTTTATACTACTCCCCAGAGTGAAAAAAAATTACAGCTTTTTAATAGACCATGTTCATTACCAGCTTTAATATAAAAAACAGCAGGTGTTTATGAATCAGACTGAATGATTATTAGTTAAGTAAATGCTAAAAAGCAAAAAGTCTCTCATGTTAGCACAGAGTGAAATTAAAAATAAAATATTGACACATAGTACGACAGCTGCACTATGTTGAAATGGTGACTGTCAGGCTTCTGTTGGCATCCAAGTCAATTCACTTAATAACCACGGGCTGTATTTTAACAGTAGGTGCCAGATGCTGCTGTATTTTAATTAATTTCTAAATTTGTTCGGAGGGCTTCTGGGAAATTGTGGCCTCCAGCACTCTATCTAGTATTGTTGAATCCAGGTTTAATCCCAGCTGCAAACGTGATTTATTACTGGGGTCACTCCCAAGCTCAGAGTCGGTCCTTATCCTTACCATTTCAATGAAAAAGAAGGCAGCGCTTTACATCTCGTGTCATGCCGACTTGCAACAATAGATGGCAGTATTGTACCCAACGTGTGGCTAAAATGAATGCCTTCCCTACCTATCCTGGCTACAAATCCCACTCCACAATGCAGGTTGCTATGTTCTTACCACCATGGTCTGTTTACTGCGTCTGTTGCACAGTAATTATTTGCTGTTGTTGACTTCGGCACTCTTGTCATCAGCCTTTCAAATTGAGTCACGTTGATCAAGGTGCAGGGGTTTTACAAAGGGAGCAAGAGCGTCACACTGTCATGCAGATAAACGTGTGCCACACGGTGCCTACAGTGGTGGCTTTGGTTCATCCAGTAAATTCTGCAAGCGACTGCTCACAGCTGCACGAGTGTGCAGGATGCGCAGAAGGGGGCCGGCTTGGGCGAGAGGTCGTCTCGTTAATTCTTCCAGCCTGAGAAGCCCTGGGCCAGATGCCTGCCGTCGACTCGCTGCTGCCTCCACTGTTTGTACAGCGCTAGTAATCAGGACCCCGGCGCTCCAGCATCTGCCAGACAAGGGAGGAGCGTCTCCGAGCCTGCGAGGGGAGCACCGTGCTGCCGTAGCCCTTTCACCTGGATGTCTTCCACTGAACCAGGCGCTAATGAGGGTGAAGGCTGTTTTTCTCATGCCATTGGAGAAGACATCACCCCTGGGCGGTGTCATCCACTCCCTCTGTGGCATCAGACACCCTTCCTGTTGTTTCCTGGTGAGTCCACTTCAACAGTGAACCTGGCATTTGTCACACATGCAGTGCCAGGGAACTTTGGCCATGCCCGCTTTTAGGTCTCAGGAAATTGCATCACTCTGATTGTTGCCTGTTTATCACCAACCTTCACTGAAGCAGTAGTTGTACATAATGGTGGGGACTGGGACTGGGGTGATGTGGACTGCCCTATGATGAAGTCACCAATCTGCCTATCGTAGCAGGAACGAACAGCTAATGTTTTGCAGTATGTGTTTGTGCATGCTCTCATATGAGGCATCTATGCTTACTTGAGTACTGATGTACTCAAAAAATAAGCAGTACTGATGTACTCAAGTACAGAGATTCCCACATGCAAAACTGACTGTGGAACAGCTGGATTGTCTGATCCCCTGTACAATTAAGTGAGTCTCGTCCGATCTGTGTCTCTCAACAACCGTTATTGTTCATCTGGGGTGCGCTAAATGTCGAACGTGAATGCAAATGACACGTAAATGTCATGCTTGCATGTAAATAACATGTAAATTAACTTGTGCGAGTCCAAAGAATGCGGCAGCGTTTTGACCAGCCTTCCCACAGCGGTCAGTTTCCAGTGGTGTTTGTGAAGCCAGAGGACAGTCCTGACTCACGGGGCTCCTGCTCAGGTAGCCTGGCTATGGTGAACAACAGTGGTGCCACTCTTGCAAGTTGTCTTTGGTTTGAGATCAAGTGCTTTTTGAATAGCAGCAATGTTCGGTTGTTCAGCAACGCTGGAAGCCTGCAGCCACGTATTCAGGATGTCATTACTGGATATTCTCTGTCTTCCCAGCATGCATTGCTGCTGATGTAGTATCCAGCGTACTGTTCTCTTCAGGCTGTGGGTGGTCAGTCATGAAGTTCCTATCGGGGGGGCTGGGTTCAGGGCGGCTAATGTGATACTGGCTGACAGGACCTGCAAACCAGGAGAATCACTTTTTACTGAAGTCATCTTGTTACTCCAACTTCTGACAGGTCAAGCTGACCAGCCTCACTCTGCACCTCACTGGCTTTTAATGCCCAAGATACAGCTTTGCATATAATTCGTAACATGAACGTAAATATTTGCACTCTACAGTGTGCAGTAGGCGATTAGGTGAGGTACGTGTTCTTTTGATAATTGTGTCTGTTTGCTAATCCCTGGTGTAAATTCCTGCCATTGTGCCCTTACTCCTTAGTTCAGCTGAAGATAACCCCTGTAGTATGTTAGGGGAGGATCTACATAAACCTAAATAAAGATTACATCTGCCTCGGCAAAGAACACCTCATCGGTGGTAGGGGTGACATAATTGGTGACCTGAATGCCCTAGTGAGCTCAGTCCCAGGCCACACCCTCCCAAATGCTATTACCACCCATAATAGCAGTACCAGCCCGATTGGGCATGACCTGCCTGTCTAACCTACCCTTCTGGTTTCCGTGATCCAGCCTAGCCCACAAAGCAGGACCCTAGGGGTGTCTTTCTGACATGATAATTGGCTCTGACTGACAGTGCCGCCCTGGGCATCCTCATCCGTGTGATTTCCATTACAATGTGGGGCCAGTGGCGGCGTCGGTGGCCTCTAATGGTGAGGTTGTGGCAGGGGCTGCTGCGGTCACCGCCAGCCTGTCACCGTGTGCCACCAATCTCTGCCTCTTAACTAGACCTGCTCTATTATTAATGCCGGGGCCTGACAGAGCTGTAGGGGACACTAGGGGGGTATGCAGAGCAAAGGCTAGTGCTGTCATTGCAGGGAAGAAATCTTACCCCATCCCCACCCACCTTCTCAAATTCCCAAACACCAGCCCCCCCCCCCCCCCCCCAGACTGGAAAGAGGCCATATTTTTTCCTGCTTTAGCTCTTTGGCATCATCACTGACTGGGCTGGAAGCAATGCAGCCCGGAAGGAACATCCAACACCCCCCCCCCCCAGGATTCCTACAGGTGAGTGTGCAGTATTGGGATATTACCACCTCAGCACCTATGTCTGGGAAACTGTCCCCCTTACCAGCATCATTCTGAAGCGACAAATAATGTCTGCCCTGTGTTGGTGATGCAGCTGGGGTGGTTAAACTTGGCACAGTCTGCCTCAGCCCCCCCCCCCCCAGCCGGGACAGCACAATGTTTAGGGATCAGCATCGAGCCCCCCCTGTTATAACAGATTATCATGGGGGACACTACATCAGGGTTGTTTTCAAGACACGTTTCCTTTTGATAATGCTGTGCTCATCCTGGACACACGGACAACAGGAGAGGGCCAGGCTTTCAGAACACAGACACACTGCACCCAGGAAATAAGCAGACCTCTTTGAAGGTTTATAACAATTCTGTAAATCTTTGACTTGGTCAGTTCAGCAGCATACAGAAGGCTATTTCCACCTCATTCCATTCCAAGGGTTATCTATGTAAAATACATACAGTATGTATACATATACATCCCGCTTATTCATTGTGAAGGCCTATTGCCATTCATCCAAGTTCTGAACTCTTTAAATGAAGCTATTGTTCTGGTATAGTTCCTGTTTAAAAGGATTATGGTTGTGAAGTAGCTGCAGTTGCTGGTTTGTGAAGACAAGTTGGTCAGGGCACGATGCCCCCTGACTGTAAGCTTATTAGCTAAGAGAATCCACTGAATCATTCCTTGGGATAAGTCAACTGTGATGGTACATGTGTGTACACCCATTCTGAAGCCTTGACTACATTTAGAACTAAAGTTTAAAAAAAAATAAAAATCCATATCTGCCGACAAATCTCCTGACAGTCTAATAGATTAAGGCACTCAACTGTGTATTACGCTGCCTGTCTTTAGCTGCATATTAAGAGTGGAGAGCCAGGACCCAGCTCAGCCCAGCTTCTAGAAGAGTTGGGTACTTTTTGCTCATTGCCTTGTCTGCCCCCCTGTGGGTGGTAAAGTTGGTAAAGCGGTAATGTCAGTGATGGGCTCCCTCCCAAGTCAGGAAGAGCCTGAATTTACAACGATGTTAATAATGAGAAAGGATGAGCTGTTTCTAGTATGCAATGAGCTCAGACATGGAAGCTATATGGGGTTGTTCCCCCGCTTTCCAGTTTCGGAGCTGCAGCCTCCCTCCAGTAGCCTGACGCCGATAGCTATGTCCTCTAGGTGCATCACATCCACTCAGCCAGAAAAGATATTCATCATCTCTCAGGAGCAGGCTAACATCTGTGCACTCAGCTGAAGAAGGCGGTGTCCGCTCGCTGTAAACTCCCATCTCCGTGGTCTTGACAGGGTCGCTGGCCGCAGAAGCGTCTGTAAGCCTGCCAGTGCCCGCTTTGGGCTCGGCTGCGCAGGGCGAAGAGCAACATTACCCGTCTCTGTGCAAACAAGGTAGAAAGACCCCCTGCAGTCATGCTTCTTTGGCCACAGACTGCCAAGCGTTGGAGTCTTTGGACAAAGTGTCAGTCTGTAGAATAGATTTTACCTCACAGCAAATGACAAATAACTTACTGATAACACTTTACTTGAAGGGGCATAAATAAAATAGTATTATATTATTACTTATGTATTAATTAACCACAAACTAAGTCATAGTTATATATTGATCTCATGTTAATTTATCATTTATGAATCGTGATGCATGTTTTATTTCAAGGGTTACTATAATTTGTCACTATATGTTAATTATGTAAATCTTTGTGAACTACTAAGGAACTACTGAAGGAACAAGTAATGAATATACAAGTGAAATACTGATCTCTTGTTTGTTCTTCAGTAACGAATTGTGACGCATCTTAGCTCAAGGAGCGACTATGTATGTTCATGATTTGTTCATGATTTGTGCTTCAGTAGTAACTGAGTTATTACAAAGTATTTGTGCCCCATCAAAAAATGTTACCAACATATCTGACCTAGCATCTTACTGTAGGCCTCTTATATATATGAGCAGTTCCTGGGCATGTCATAGGGCCTTGAGTGAGCCACACTGGTCCCAGGTGAACCTTCCCTGTATAGCTTTGCTTGGCCGCTCCACATCGCTTCCACTCCAGGCCTCTGAGGTCTGGATATGCATGTTAGCTGGACTGATGTTGCTGGAGAAGCAGTGAGTGTATGAAGAGACAGCCACCTGAAACACTGCTAGCATGTGACCCCCCCAGACAAAAGGCCATGTTTCTTTCATGATACTCACAGTCAGCTGTTGCCAATGGATCCAATGTGCTGAGAAAATGGTTTAAATTGCACCATTCCTGTAACCCACAATCAAAGCACTACTTGTTTGCCACTCTTCTTTTGTCATCTTTCTAGTCTTTCCTTTTCAACTGGGAATGAAAAACATGACACCAAGTCACAGAGTACACACACTGCAAAAACATCTTACTGCTGACCGGCTTAAGCTAGCTATATATTCCAAACGATATCCAGACGAAACAGAATCAAACACGTCAATGAAAACAATATGTCACATACTTAAGACGGCACTGCCACCTTGTTCGTTCTGTGTCACACCACAACCGTACAGGGTGCAGAATGTTTTCGATGCAGTAGAACCCCCATACCAAGTAGACATATGCTTATGTGAAATTCCTACCCATTAATTGCAAGTTGTTTGCACCTTTTTAAAATCTCGACGTGAACGTGTCATATAAATGTGTATAATTTTGCACAAGTTTAGCGAATCTTCCAACAAAGGCATCAATGAGTGCAAAACCTTTTTCTTTTACTTCCGAAACAATGCAGGGGCATTACGATGCAAGAGACCACATGCTTTGTATAGCCAATCGTGGACAGCGGGTGGGATCAGAACAAATGAAAAAGGCCCAGTGCGGGCGGAGCATCAGAACGACAAGCAGTACAGCGATCACCACTCATGCAATGTTGTATTGCTAAAACCATGTCGATTTTATTTTAGGTATGAGGGCACCTTTGGTGTTACTGTGATGTGATCATGCTATGACTTTGTGGGTTCCCTACTCCAGTCCCCTGACAGACAGGATCTTTTGAGAGAATGAACTTTTGCTTGGGTGGGTGACTTTGGTGTTCTGTGAGCACGTAAGCATGCTCACAGGACTGGCCTATAAACAGTGGCTGCCCCCCCCCCCCCCCTACAGGATACCATTCATCCGTTGCTGTTTAGGTGACTTATCTCCGTGGTGGAGAGCTGTTAGATGCCATGGGGCTGGAACTATATCACAGGCTTCATTCTTCACCCCACCAGGAAAGTTGATATAATGACCTTCTCAGGAGGTAATTAGGGGCTAAATTTATCCCCGCTGTGTGGCTCTTCTGCCAGGCCGAGGTAGAGCAGTAGTCTTGCTCTGCCCCCCTGGGCCTTGCTGCTCAGTTAATCAGTGAGGAGCTGTTTCCCTCAGAGCCAGGCAGTGTTAGAGAGAGAGAGGCTTTAAATTCACTGCTGGGACTTTTCGATTGCTTTTCCATACTTCATCCTAATGTAATCCTTACCAAACGAGATTATTGTGAGGTGAGAGGATTATTGCACGGAATAAACAAGTCTGGCCGTCCCCATAGGTATGTGTATGTGTGTATATATATTTGTGAGCATGCATGTGCATCTGT
Organism: Paramormyrops kingsleyae; assembly: GCF_048594095.1. Taxonomy (NCBI): domain Eukaryota; kingdom Metazoa; phylum Chordata; class Actinopteri; order Osteoglossiformes; family Mormyridae; genus Paramormyrops; species Paramormyrops kingsleyae. Next base: position 20,763,253 of record NC_132802.1, on the reverse strand, counting down.
GTGTGCGTGTGCACATGCTTATGTACATGCATATTCTTTAACTGTACATTGTGCAGTTATTACCATGGAAACAAGCTTATGAAAGCTCATGTAAAAATTCCAGTAACGAAAGTGATCTTCAGGGAAAAAAAAAATCACATCTTTTCAAATTCTTAGGCATGAGTTTTTATTCATGGAAAGCAGGAAGCACCGGAGCTCGCAACTCTGACCTTTGAAATAAACTCATACTCTGACCTCAAAAGAAATAACAAAAGACTTTTCGCACTTTGTCGTGACCTTAACATCTTCCTTAGTGAAGCCTGCGTGCACCTGAAGCATCTGCGGCCATCTTCACCCCCCAACAGTTAGCCAAATTGCTCTCTGTCTGTGAAACGCAATCCTGATGTTGGTTCCAGTTTAAGAAAGCCTTTTTTCTCTCTCCATGTCAGAGTTAACCAGTAGCCACATGTTTTCTCCAGTAATTAGTGAAGATTTTGTTGTTCTGAAAAGTCTTTTTCTTTAGTCACACTGTACTGAAAGGCTTAGCAACAAATGGATGATAACAGACAATGATTTATCAGCAGAAAAATATTGAAGGGATTGATAATGACACATTTGAAAAGTGGAACTTGCAGTACTATGTGCCAGGGTTGTTATTGTTATCAAAACCTGAAACTATAAGAAAACATTTACCTAAACTGAAATAAGAAAATAAAATTCAAAACTACAACTAAATGAAAACTATAATAAATATTGATTCTGAAACTAAATGAAATAAAATAAAAACAAACATCAAATACTTTTCATTACTGTTTTTTAATACAATTTAGCTATAGTAAGTATAGCATAGTAATTTGGTTATCTTTCCTTCTTGATGAAATTTATTTGAGGAAAAGTACATCTGTAAACCTGTACACGGCCTTTACATGACAGTTACTAATACTCTGAACGTGTTTTTACATATGAAATAAAATTACTCAAACTTAAAATGAAGTGAACATATAAAAACTAAATACAAATATTGATTCGATAAAAGTCAGACTGAAAATTAATAAAAACGAAATGGTTGCTCTTTACATTAAATGCATCTGTATAATGCATTCATTATGTATTCATGGAACATTCATCAGCAGCATTTAAGTATACCTCAATTTCCTAACATACTGTAACAGCTTTAATATACATCAATATCAAACATTCTATGAGTATATGTTTGTGAAAATTGACAATAATACAAAATAATGACTACAACTTGAAAGAGGGCTGCTAGAACAGGCAGGTGTGTGTGTGTGTGTGTGTGTGTGTGCATGCATGTGTGTCTCAAAGGAGAACAAGATGGGATATGCAAACTAAACAATTCCAGTGTATTTGTGCAAATGGCAAATAAAGATTCATTTCATTTTAATAAGCACTAATCATACTATATTAATTGTGTCTTTTTTAAACAGGACAATTGCTCACTGCTCACATCAAAATGCACAACTAGATGTTCTGAAGAAACACTGATGGCTCATTGTTGGATTGTACAATAACAGTGGTTCATTTTTTAAGGCAGACACTCAGCTTGCCAACAGGAATCATGATACAGGTTATGTCCTGGTTATACATTATAGGGCGTGAGACACACTGAGACAAACTGGCAGCACGTCCACTGCGGCATTCCAGAGTTACCCAGAACAGACATCATTTTGATATTCTTCTCAGAAGAAAATACTTCAGAGGATTTCTGTTTGATTTTCTGCAAACATACAATTCCAAATAAAATGTACAAAAGTTAAGAATTTAGTTGTAGGGTGAGTTATATTCTGGATTTCGAAAATTAATATGTTTTTAGGACTTGGGTGTTTTAAATACAAACAGTGAAACATATGAATAATTGAAAGACATCCAAACTACAGTGAAAATGAAAGGGTTTCCATCAGGAGATGGAGTGATATACCTGAAGAAATACCTAAAGAATATTTTTCTTCTGAAAAGAAATTCTTGCTCTCAGAATGCATTTAGTGCCACAGAAGTTAACTCTGCTTGCTTTGTCATATTTCCTGAACTTCATCGGTTTTGTTATGTGGTAACTGCAATACGCATTTCCTAGCATGATGCAGAAACAGTTCAGTGTGGCAGGGCTGAATTTGTGCCTAGGGGCATGTGATGATCTTGCGCCCCCAAATAACGTCCACCGGTCCTAATGGCAGCTAAACCATGCCCCACCTGCACATCTAGACCCCCCCCCCCCCGATTTGTCCAAATAGGGCTGCGGCAGAGTCTCCCAGGCTGACACATTCTGGCCTTGACCTACGCAGAGTGAATAATAAATATAGATTTGGGCCATTTCTCAGCGTCTGTCAGCACCGGCCGGATGGTGGCCAAATATTCCCTTGTGTGATGAAAGGGAAGGCCTGTCACGAAAGTTTAGGGCCGTCCTCTTCTGAATAGGCGGATGCGGAGTCACCTAATGCGAGCAGGAAAAGGTCTTCAGCAGGGGGCAGAATGACATGACTTAAATATCACCAGGTTTTCCATTCTTGTTTCACAATGCTCATATTAAAGGCAGAGGCAACAATATGGGTATAGCTGAAATAAATGCTCCTTTATATAGCATGTCTCCATTCTATGACTGATAAAGAAGTATTTAAATAGAACACAAATATTCTCCCGTGCACAAATTAATGTACATGTTTATACGCATCAAACCTAAGCTGTTCATTGGTTACATAAAACAGACGGTGCTACAGCATCGTTTCTCAACCCGGTCCCAGAGGGTCCATGTTTTTGCTCCCTCCCAGCTCCCGGAAAAACGTGGACTGTCTGGGAATCCCCAAGGACTGGTTTGAGAAACACTGTGCTGGAGCACTGCAGGGCCCATACATAGTCACAATCACACACTAAGGAAAATTTGGAGGCAGCTTTTCCACCATGTTTTGGTAAAGGCAGCAGGCAGAGGAAAGACAGGGAGAATATGCGAGATCTCAGGAGGACCACTCAGCCAGCCCTACACAGACTGATACAAAATACATTTAAATTTTATGTTCAGGTGGACACTTTTCAGTGCTTTTAAGGTGGCTTTGTTCAGTGCAGTTTGGATGGACACTGGTGCTGGTCAGGTAGACATTATTTGGTGGTGTTCAGATGGACACTTTTCAGTGCTTTTAAGGTGGCTTTGTTCAGTGCAGTTTGGATGGACACTGGTGCTGGTCAGGTAGACATTATTTGGTGGTGTTCAGGTGGACACTGTTGGGTGCTGTTCAGATGGACACTTTTCAGTGCTTTTAAGGTGGCTTTGTTCAGTGCAGTTTGGATGGACACTGGTGCTGGTCAGGTAGACATTGTTTGGTGGTGTTCAGGTGGACACTGTTGGGTGCTGTACAGGTGGACATTGCTCAGTGCTGGTCCGGTGGGTACTGTTTGGTGCTGTTAATATGGCTGAAGTGCGTTTTTCCTTTTTCTCTCAAAAAATATTAAAGAATTTTTCACTCCAGTCAGAAGCCCTGTGCAAACATTTTAATATACTGTATAAGTTTCCTCTTTTTTTCTGGAGTTTGGAAGCCTATAAAACAAACAAGCTTTGTTTTGCTTGCTGTCGATCTCCATGAGAGTTCATAGAGATAGCCGTGGCTGTAGCTTACCCACAGCCCGGCAATGTTTCCTTTAACTAGCAACCCAGTAGCCCTTCAGAGGGGTATGTGCTTCCAGCAACCCCCCTACCCACACATACCCTGGGGTGTTGCTTTTTGTGTCCCCCCCCCCCCCCCCAGCTGCCTCCCTCTCTCGAAATGGGCTATGTCTGCTTTGTTGCGATAGCGAGGCTTAATATTAACTGTGTTTTTGGATTAGAATTGAATTTCATACTTGGATGCTCCTATGCTACATGTTTTCTTAATAGAGAACAAGGGCACTCACCTACAGAATCCTGCCTCGGAGGATGTAAGCCCCCGAGGTACCGAGCTTGGCTGGCCGCTCAGGGTGTGCAGCATGGCCGCTCTGCTGTGCTAATCCCAGCCCACAGAACTGCTATGCCCCCTCCCCCCAGATAAACCCCACCTCCCAGCATCTCTGACCCTCCAACTGGACTGATGGATGCATGTGAAAGGGCACAGAGGCAGAGATAGATATTCAATGCACCAACACCCCTTCCTGGACCGGGTCTCAAAATAAGTAGATTGCAGGCTCCTCGTGTTGCTTTCTGTCAGGGTTTAGGGTTCGAGCCAGGCACCCCACAGCTTTGTTTCCCATTGTTTGAAGCTCTCACACCTCACACTGCAGCTTTCCCCATAAGTGCTGATGGTCTGGGGTTGCTGCGGCAACCCTGCATCACCAAATGCACTGTCTCTGCGATATCAATACAACATAACACACTACCGTCACTTTCCTAATAATTAGAAAAACTATGATGAAATAAGCTTATCAGATGACAGGACTGTACTTCATTGACTACTGCTGCATTCTTTGTTCTTGCCTGGCACTATCCTGCCATCCTTGATAAGCCATAAGTTCCATCCAGATTGATAAAAGAAACGCTAATAAAAAATATTGATAATGCTAATTTTGGAAATTCCAGTAACACCATCTGTTGCGCTTGAAATTAGACAAATTGTCTGTGCACTGCAGAGCTTGACTCTGTGATGGGCTGCCGGTTTTTAAACCTCTGTCAAAGTCATATTCGTTTGGCCAGACGCACAGCTTGAGCCTCCCTACGAAGCATACTGAGATTCCTTATAGGATGATAGCATGCTACATATGCCTGTTCCTCTTTCAGGCTTGAGCTTCTCTTGCGTCATTTGCCACTGTTGCGGACAGTCGTATGTTAAGATTGATGCCGAACTCACTTTCCTCTGGCTTTTTAATACGACACCTTAAAACACCCCTCCCCCAAAATCCATCATCTGACAAGCCCAGACCACATTTGCAATTAAATTAATCACCACAAATGCGCTCCCTGCAGAAGCAGCAAGAGCAGCGAAGGAAAACACGGGGAAGTCTCACGGCTCTGCTCTGCAGACCATCTGAGTACCTCTGCGAGAGGCCTCCTCTTTGATACCCGCCGAGATTCTATTTGAGATCTTTCTGAACGGCCTACACCATCTCCCCATCTGTGCCGTCCCGACACGTTTACCGCATGCTCTTTTAGTGCTGTCAGCATGCGGCGGGTGTTCGGTTCAAGTGTGCCGGGTCCCAGTTGGTTGGTGTGTTAGAGCCAACAGTTTTGGTGACAGGATGGCTGAAGCGTATTGTTACTGCATGGGTCAAGTGAGCATGGAGAGGCTGATGACTGTGACTGGGACCAAAGCCAGGCCACGGCACATCAGAGAGAGAGAGCAAATCTTTGTCTGACATGTTTGTTTTACAAAGCGGCATCTTAATAAAGTCGTGCTGTGCCAAATGATTCTGTGCTCCTCGGAAAACCGAAGACACTAAACGCCTGGAGAGTTGGAGCCGGAGTCATCAGCATGCATGGTGATGAAGCTCTGAACCCACGCTGAACCCAAACTGCACAGCGGAGGCCGTTAACCTGCCGGCCACTCCTGAGCCCAGCCTGACCCATGCCCTCTGTGTTTCTCAAATTCTGGCTTCTCTGAGATTCATGCAAGGAGACTGTCAGACTCAAAAAGCCCCACTGCTTGACCCAGACTCTCTCCAAGGTTGAATTATGCCCCAAAATAAAGCCTGGATTTGTATATAATCAGAAGTGCTTTCCTGATTTTTTTTAATATCCCCTTGTCAAAAGGGCTGGTGATGTGGAGGATGGTATGAAATCTCACTTAAGGCTGGTACTTACTGTATTATTGGGGACCTGCCACTGTGCGCGAGGCTGTGGTGATGTCATTTTCATTAGGCGCTGACACCGTGTTCTGGTGGACCGTGCGTGAGGGTGCCCTAGGGACCGCGAGGGTGCCCTAGCACGGTCGAAGCTGCCTCCGCAGTAAGTATGAACCAGCACTTAATTGCTGTGAAGTGGATTAGAGATGGGGCACAACTTTCAAAATTCCCTGCAGCTGCATCTAAGTAAATAAGAGTGAGCCAGGCATCACCTTGCAGATGTGATCTGAGGATGATTGGACTGTCAGTCACATCCCTCCCCACCAGTCCCAGCTTCCCCTGCTTCATTTCCCCCTGTTCTTCTTTTAATTAGTATTTTATTATTGTATTGATTCTTTCCTATTGAGTCAGAAGGGGGGTAACCCTCCCCTCCCTCCCCATGAGGAGCTGCTCTCTTCTCTGACGCAGCATCCAGCTCTAAGATATGTCAAAGGAATCCATGTTTTGAATGAGACGGGGGTCTAAGCAGGCATTTTCTGTCAGCTGATTTTCTCTCGGCTGAGCGATAACCTCTCCCTCTTTTTCTCGTCCTCCTTCCCTCTCGCTGCAGATCTCGTGCTTCATGGTTACCTGTGACGGCTATTTACTTCCACAGACAAAGGGGGAAGTCTCTGAGGACTGATTGTTCTTCGCTCGGTGCACAATCTTTCTTAAGAAACATTTTTCTCTGTCTGTTCTGTCAGCAAGGTTGGATGGTTGTGGCACTGGGTCCTTGAGTAGATCCCTGTGAGCAGGCACCCGGAGATGACTGGAGAGCTTGGAGCGCAATGAGCCAAACGTGTCATAGCGCTCTCCTACTCCTGGCTGCTGCCGCCCTTACAGCCTCCGAGTTTGCCGCACGGAGAGCCTCTGCTGGCCGCATGGATGTCCCGGCTTCCCTGGGCCAGCAGTATCATGGTAGTGAACGGATAGCTATTCTTACACCTGTGCCATGAGACAAAGGCACTCCAGCCTGGATTGATTTCCCGAGACTCTTCATGATCTGCCATGACTACTGATATATATTTATCGGTGAATGATGGTTATCAAGAAGAGAACTGTGAATACTGGAAAAAACCCAGATGAAAGCCTTCTGCTGGACTGGCCTTGGCCCTTTCACTGGCCTGACTGGGCTGAGATTGCGGCATTCAAAAGGAATTGCTGGCCGGCAGTGGAGGGGGGTTGCTATACAGTCAGTTCTTAGCTTACGTAAACCTGGAGTTACGCAAAAGATATCCAAGGTACATAGATTTACAGAAGTGCTGACGCAAAAAGGGCGACACGCAATATGAGGCAGGCTGCACTCTGCAAACCATACACACCTGCCGCTTTCCAATTCTCACATGTGCGTTGTTGTGAACAAATCATCTCGGGTTGTATTTTCCATTGTTTGCAGTTCATATTTTTTGCTATTGTGCACCACGGGGTGGTAGTAAGCATACTAGTGAAAAAAGTAGGTAAAAGTGAATGAGCGACTGATTTGGAATCGAAAATTAAAATGATCCAGAAATATGATGGTGGACAAAGCTTATCGGCGACTGCAACTTTACTCGCCAATTCAACCTTAAGCACTATAGTCCATATGAAAAGAAGAGCATGTCTGAAGTTGATAATGACAAAGAGACGTGAATGGGCAGTTAGTGATATGGAAAAATTATGAATGGAAGACCAAATCCAGGGAGCACCAACATGCATAAAGTTTGACTTACGTAAAGGTTTGTGGAACAGATTATTTACGTAAGTCAAGAACTGCCTGTTTTTCCCAACCGGGGGCAGGAGGGATTTGGCTGGAGTGTGTTGTGAAGAACAGGAGAGGTAATGGCCAAAGCTATTATGCAGCGACTCATCGGGGTGCTGATGCGTCGGGAGCCATGGATGGGTGTTAATGAGGAGGCTGTGTTGCTCTGTGAGAGAATGACGTGTCACAGCCCTCGGGGGTCTGTGGTGGAGGAGCTGTGTCTGACAGGACGGGGACAGTCGACAGTGCAAACACTGTGCAAGGAGAGGGACAGTTACCACCATAACGCCTGGCAACATGCGAGAGGCAGCAGAGTCATCTCTGTGCTAACAGAGGGACAACCAAAATGTAACCCCGGGGCGAACATCGCTTGTAATGTTACTGCTGCGATATCACAGTGCTGGTCTGTAATCTCTGTGCTAAGACCGCAGTGTGATAACATTGTAACTGAAACTGACTGTGGGAATTCAGAGACTGTCAAAAATGCAATTCATGCGCAAACACAGATTTAGTTGTATAACTGATATCCTGACTCATATTTAATGTGTAATTCTTGAACCACTAGTAATATAGGCATAAATGTAGAAGTTGATTGCATGTAATTTACAGTACTGAGCAAAAGTCTTAGGCAACCAAAGAAAGTTATGCCTAAATTGTCATAAAACTATGGTATTATATCTGTCAATGTGTATTAACTTAGCCATTTCAAAACTACTCTTAAATTCACCCCAGTATTTGCAGTAACCATTCAATATATGCATGCATTTGTTGTCTTGACCACTAGCATAGCATTGGCTAATCGATACCACATGAAATAATATAACAAATTAAGTTAATTAATTAAATGAGCTGGTAGTGAAATTTAAGAAATATAGATGGTATGGCTGAGGTGCCCCTGAGGAGGGGTTTGGGAACTGAAGCAGTGTTCATCTAGCCATCCAGCAAGATTTTAGTAACTTTTTAGAGAACAGAAGACATTTCTGTGACGTGATCTTTTTATGATGTTACTGCATATATTCTAAATGTTAAATTGTATGTTTTTCTGGTCAAATATACAGTTACTGTCCAAATATATAGCTTTAAACATTTTCTTTGACTGCCTAAGACTTTTCACAGTACTGTGGATGACATATTAGTTAACACTGTGAACACTGCAGCAGGTGGTATAATAGTTAAGAATGTGTCCTTGAAATTGCCCCGCCTGTGTAAATGGGTAAAAATATTCAGGTAGATAAAAGCCTCGACAAAGACAATACATCAAATCAAGTGGGTCTTTACCATCTATATACTGTCTCATCATCTATATAGAATTCACAGCATAAAATAACATTCCCAAGACCGCAGTGCAGTGTGTGTGTGTGGATTATGTTTATGTTACATTGTGGGGACCAAATGCCCCCCACAATGTGATAAAAACCTGTTACTGTGATGTTGTCAGGACCATTTTTCAGGTCCCCACAAAGATCTGTGAATGCAATCAAAAAGCTAAAAAAAATATTTGGTTACTTATGGTTAAGGTTAGGGCTGGGTAGGGCTTAAGGTCATCATGTTGGGATTACAGTTTTCCCCATAGAAATGAATGGAGAGTCCCCACAAAGATATAATTACAAACCTGTGTGTATGTTTGTGTGTGTGTGTGTGTTTGTGTGCATGCATGTGTGTCTCAAAGGAGAGCAAGATGGGATATGTGTAGAATGCAGAGACTGGAAATAAGACATGTGCAAAGCATGACGGAGAGGGGGAAAGGAGAATAAAAACTAATAGATATAAATAATAAAGCACAGATATACACTAACACACAAGGGAGCTAGGGGAACCCATACGATATGGTAGAGATTGTAGAAATTTTTATTTAAAAAGTGAATAAATGAATAAATACAACAGGTATGGCTATGAGCATTGGACAATGTCTATTGGACAATGTGCATTGGATGAAGAGGCTAGTGCTGATGGTATGCCAGATTTATAACCAGACTGGTAAAGAGTTCAGAGTTCAAACAGCTTTGGGGAAAAATCTGTTGCAAAACCTGGCAGAGGACACTCAGATGTTCTTGAACCTTCTGCCAGATGGGAGGAAGATAAAGAGAAGGTATGAGGGATGGGAGAGGTCCTCCACAATGCTGGAGGTCTTGCGGATGCAGTGCTTGTGGAAGATGTTTTCAATGGAGGGTAGAGGGGCCCTGATGATTTTTCCAGTTGCATTCATTATCTCTTGTAGGGTCTTGCAGTCAGAGATGTTGCAGTTCCCAAACCAGACAGTGGGGCAGCTGGTTGGGACACTTTCAATGTTTCCCCTGTAGAACGTAGATAGAATGGGGGGTTGCAGACTTGCTCCCCTCAGCCACTGAAGGAAATTCAGATGCTGCTGTGCCTTCTTGGCTCAGGCGGGGGTGTTGAGGGTCCAGCTTAGATCAACTGCTAGGTGTACTCAAAGGAATTTGGTGCTCCTGACTAACTCCAATGCAGAACCCTCAATGTGCAGTGGGGGGTGGACAGCAAGGGGGTTTCTGAAGCCAACAATCATTTCTTTCATCTTTCCCACATTAAGAGTCAGATTGTTGCAGTCATTGGATCTCCATTCTGAATGTCGACTCATCACCGTCACTGATTAGACCAGCCACTGATGTGTCACCAGCAAATTTGATGATGGTGTTGGTGCTACACGTGGTCATACAGTCATGAGTCAGCAAGGGGAACAAAAGTGGACTGAGTACACAACCTTTGGCAGTGTTGGTGCTCAGTGTGATGGTGCTGGAAACCGTTCTGCTGATGTGGACTGTCTGAGATCTCTCTATCAGGAAGTCCAGGATACAGTTGCACAGGGACGTGCTGAATTGCCCTATGAGCTTCTGGTGGATGAGGGTGTTGAATGCTGAGCTGAAGCATTCTTGAATCGGTGTTCTTCTTTTCCAAATGGGACAGGGTCAAGTGGAGAACAGTGGAGATGGCATTGCCAGTGGAGCAGTGGTATGCAAACTGTAGGCAGTCATGTGATGGAGCAAGTCTTAATTTCAGGTGCCCCATGGCTACTCTTGAAGCACTTCGTGATGATTGGTGTCGGTGCTGCAGGTTAATAGTCATTGAGACAGGAGACAGATGTGTCCTTTGGCACAGGTATGATGGTGGTGAGCTTGAAACCCTTGGGGACGGCTGCCTGGCTCAGTAAGGTGTTGAAGATGTCTGGGAAGACATCTGTCAGCTGGGGTCCAAGAAACTAGAGGAAAGGGACTATTAGATATCAGATACTATACTGTACTATACATACTATATCAGATGTCTTGGTCCTGCCTCCTCTAGTTACTTGGACTCACCACTGCTACAATCTGATTGATTACCTCTCTGAACCAATCATTTTTCCTTCTGCCCTCAAAACATTTTTGTGAAAGTAAAACTCCCTCGAGTGTTCAATTTCATCAAAGTTCTCCATATATCAGCTGTGGACAATCCACGGTCTCTGGTTGGCTTGTGTGGTGTTGGTCTTGGAGACAAACACATAGTCTATGCACTTGTCAATGTAACCAATGATGGATGAAGCATACTCCACCTAGTTGATATGATGCAACCAATCAGTGCCACCAAAACAGTCCTGCAGCGCTGAGACAGCTTCCACTGACCACACCCTGATCTGTTCCTGTAATGGTCTAGACCGTTTTAGCAGTGGTCTGTTTGCTGGCAATACCACTACAGAGATATAGTCAGAAAAATCGAGTTGGGGGTTGCAGCTCTGCATGCATTGAGGGTGTTTGTGAGGCTAAGGTCCAGCGTGTTCTCCCTTCTCGTAGGAAACTCGACATGTTAGTGGAATTTGGGAAGGAGAGTCTTGAAGTTTGTGTGACGTCCCCAGCCGCAATTAAATAACAAAAAACATTGGGATGCGCAGTTTGTAAGTTACTAATAGTACTATAAAGCACCTCTTTAGCATTACCACTGGGAGGGATGTAAATAGCCATGAGAACAACAGCATTTAACTCCCACGGTAAAGTAATTGTAGATGATTTGTGATGTTAAGGACTTTGTATTTGTTTTATATAGGTGTACTGAGCAGTACAATCAGTGTAGGGACTGTGTCAATAGCTTCAACACCTAAGCAGACAAGCAACATTAATTTCACAAAGGTGTCCTTCATCAAAGGAAAATTAACCTTCTGCTCTGCTCAGAGATTGTGATTATATACATTAACGGAGCTAAATGTATCACTGTAGATTCCCACGTAGCACTAGCTCAAGGTTATGACAGCAGAGCTCATTTCCCAGGACACGGACTCGCCACCTTTTGCTAATGAGGCCCAGATTCTTAGCCACTCTGTTAACTGCCAACCCCCACCCAAAGGACACAGAACGAAAGGGAGAGTACATACCCCCATGAGTCTGCATGGCCATTGTTTCCCTGTCATATAGTCGTAGGAATGCTTAAACAATGAGGCAGGGGACATAAAAACTCATGTGGCATCATAATGACATAACGTTAGAGCGCCTCCTGTGGTGATCCATGGTATGCACCATTTGGCTTTGGAATCACACAGTCTGATGGTGTTAAAACTCAGATAATAATGAATATCTGTATAATGGAGAATTTGATACTGACACCAAAAACAAGGGCAGGTTAAAGTAATAATTCTGTAAAACTACACACATATGTGTCAAATGTAAAATGATACATAGATTTAATTTACTGATCAGACTGACATTGTTAATACAAAGCGGTGCATGGTTATATTTGTACATTTACTCATTGAGCATCGTATCAAAAACATCAGTACTAATACTGGGCCTCCCTTTGCTCTCGAAAAAGGCCAAAATTCTTTATGGCATGGATTCCACGAGATGCTGGAAACATTCCTTTGAGATTCTGCTCCATGTTAACGTGATTGCATCACACAATTTCTGCAGATTTGTCAGCTGCTATTACATCCAGTGTAATAAGACAGGGGAATATATCTATATATAGTTCTGTTGGATTCAGATCTGGTGACTGGGATGGCCACTGAAGAACACTGAACTCATTGTCATGTTCATGAAACCAGTTTCAGATGAATGATGACTTTTGCTTTGTGGCATCATGGATTATCACGCTGGAAGTAGCCATTAGAAGATGGATAAATTGTGGCTTCAAGGGATGCACATGGTCAACAGCAATATTCGCATAGGCTGTGGCATTCAAGCTATGCTCAATTGGTATGAATGGGCCCAAAGTGTACCCCATAGCATTACACCACGAGCTCCACTCTGGACTGTTGAAAGAAGCCAGGTTGGGTCCATGGCTTCATGCTGTTGATGCCAAATTCTGACCCAACCATCTGTGTGCCTCAGCAGAAATCAGGATTCATCAGAGCAGGCTTCATTTTCCTGATTGTCAGCTGCCCAGTTCTGGTGAGCCTGTGCCCAGTGCAGCCTCAGCCTTCCGGTTTTGGTTGAGAGGAAAAGAACCCAACGAGGTCTTCTGCTGTTGTAGCCCATCCGCCACAAGGTTTGTTGTGTATCCTGAGATGCTTTCCTGCTCACTCTGGTTGTACAGGGTGGTTATCTGAGTTACCATAGCCTTTCAGTCAGCTTGAACCAGTCTGCCCATTCTCCTCTGACCTCTCTCATCAACAAGGCATTTCCATCTGCAGAACTGCCATTCACTGGATATTTTTTATATCTTGCACCATTTTGAGTAAACTCTAGAGACAGAGTGTATGGAAATCCCAGGAGACCAGCAGTTACAAAAATACTCAAACCAGTCTGGGACAAACAATCATGCCACGGTCAAAATCACTGAGATCACATTTTTCCCCCATTCAGGTGTTTGATGTGAACATTAACTGAAGCTTCTGTGCTATATCTGCCTGGTTTATGCATGGTGCTGCTACCACATGATTGGCTGATTAGATAAATGCAGGTGAACAGGTGTTGTATGAAGTGCTCAGTGAGTGAATAACTACACTGATATTAACACAAAGAGTAACATATTTAAAAATTATAACTGGTTACAGTATAATTTTTTAGCATTCTGCTAATATGTTAGCTGTAACTTTGTATTCTCCATGTGGAAGGAAAATGTAAATAATGTATAATCTGTGCTGCACTGTGAGTGCCACTTAAAATGTGTGGGACTTTGGAATGGGCAGCTGTCGTAAAAGAAGCTGTGCTTGCATAAGCCACCTTCTCTTGAATTTCCCTGCTGCTCTGAAACTGACCCCACTGTGACTGTGACCCTGATGCCTGGAGGTGACAGCAGCTCAGGAACACTGTCATGAGCACACATACCCAGTGTCACAGAAAAGCTGAAAATAGGGGGATTTCTCAGGCCGAAGATTCGCTCCATGGACATAGCACACCCCGTGTGGGACACAAGTGCCTGACTGGAAGAATACCCATGAGTAAACCCATGTGACCTCTTTAACTCTAGAACCCCCTCAGCAGTTGTACAGCCTCCACATATTGCTCCTGTAATAACTTATTATTTTTTTTGCTGTTTTGTTTTTCACACAAACTCTCTAACTGACTTTGAACAACCTGATGAATCATGGTTGATAATCTCTGGTGTCCCGGCTTCCCTTTTCAGATCAGCTCATTTTGAATGTAGGCCCAAAACCGTAGCAGGTCACAGCAACACCTCCCCACCCCTAATGCACCTCTCTCTCTGCTTTGCAGGACCAGACCTTTTCTGTGTCATTTGATACTTATTCAATGACAAATTTCAGCAACAGTTTTCTTTTACAGAAAGCCCCCCCCCCAGAAACCTGATTTCCTTTCATGTCCCGTGTCATGGATCCCATATCACAGACACGCGCATTTCCACAGATTTTCTCCCACACCCTCGGGCAGTGGCTCACCGTTGTTTTCTGCCCACACTGCTGCCCCCGGGTTTTCTTGGCAGTAATACCAAAGCGAGCGTGCCCTCAGTAGACCCAGGACCCCGTACTAGGAGAATTCTCCAGAGCCATTACAGGACCACTTTGCATTTAGATAACTGCCATGTCATTCACAAATTGCCTGCTAGCAGAAGTGGTTGGGGTGGGGGGAGGGGGGGTCCTCGTGGACCGTGATACACAGAGAGGGCTGGGCACTCGTGCCTGGCTTTGCTATCTGATGATGGCCGCAGGGACCTCAACCTGAGGGTGGTGTTTCTCAAGCCGGTCCTGGGATACCCCCTGATGGTCCACCTTTTTGCTCCTACTGGGAGCTGGGAGGGAGCAAAACTGCGGACTGTCAGTGTGTCCCCGAGGCCTGAGTTGAGAAACACTGACCTAGAGGGCACCAGCTACTGAGCAGCCCAGAGGGAGTGCAGGGGTCAAAAGGGGACCCATATCTCAGGCCGTACATTCACCCAAACAAGTTCATTGTACGGGGCAACATTCATCATTTACCATTTAGCACATCAAGATAATCCAATCTTTTGCCTGGAAGCTGTACAGGTCGCATTTGCTGAAGACCCCCAGCCCTGGTCCGTCTCACAGCTGTTCTGTGAGCCCATTAAGCCATGATGGCAAATGGGGAAAACCAGATTACGCCAGAGGAAGATGGGGGAAGTCACATTGTTAGAGAGCAACCCAACACCCCAGGGAGAAGCGTGTGCCTGGTCTCAGTTACATGTCCTTGGAAGAAACAATAGTCCTTAGCATCAAGCGCTTCTTGGTTGATTATCATAAGCAATTAATATTTGGGCCTCATCAGCTTGCTCCAATGAATGAAACCAGTTCTTGGGCATTGACATTTAGTGCAGCTAAATGTCAATATGCAGTCAAGCTGTGATCCCTAGTGTCTGAGCAAACGCAGATACGACTGTCCTGGCTCAGCCATTAATCCAGATTGACTTCACACTGCTCCGTCAACTCTATAGTTAACGTCCATTTATGTAGCTCTACACGGCGGCATGTTTGTTCACTTTATGATGCGCCTCTAGTCGGAAATATATATAGATATATTCCTCTCTCTTATTACACTGGATGTAATAACCACTACTGTCGGAATTGTGTAATTTATTTCAGTTCAGCGGAGGGCTGGGTGCTGAAGGGGATGACTGTTGGTACGTGCTGCCATGTCTATAAGAACAAGCAATAAATTAGTGTCACCGGAGCCAAAAACAAGGCACGGACGGCCAGTTATGCTAACTCCCTGCAATCTACATAAGTGCTGCTCATAGTGACAGCGATTGGCTAGCAGCCCAGTGATGGACGGCTGGCAGTCGAGGCAGAGCTGGCTGCAGGATCACCTTACCTGGAGGGTAAATGTCGCCACAGTGCTCTGCCGGTTTGCAGCGAGGCCGGCTGAAAGGGGAGGCGGCATACCCAGAGTAATTACCGACCCAAAGGAAACAGGATCCTCACTCGGAAAGGGGAGAGTATAAGCTTATGCTTCAATGACTACTGTTTTGTCCATCACCTCTCTCCTCGAACCCTCACTGCCTTTACCGGGCTGTCACCTCTCGTGAACTTCAATGTTATCATGAGAGATGACTGCTAGACATTGTAGCACTATGTGCTTCTGTGTATTTGACCCCAGGTGCCCTCAGACCCGTGAATTTACACATAAGCTGTTGTCAGGATTGGTCCCTGCCTTGTCCTGCCTTGTCTGCCATTTCCATGTTCGGTCAGCAGGTGTCACTGGTCATTCTGGTCTGCTCAGTGTGTTCCTCTAGGTCAGCGGTGGCCGGTGTGTATGCAGGTTTTTGGGGTAACCTTTAGGTCAGCTGTTCAAACCCAGGTGTGAGGACTCCTCAGCCAATCAGTCCTCTAATTAGTAATATAATTAGGGAGCTGCAGCGAAAACCCACACACACAGCAGCCCTTTGTGGATAGGATTGGCCACCCCTGCTCTAGGTTTGCCCCCATTCCCTGGGCAGCTGTGGGGCTGAGTAATCACTCATCCCCAACCATTATGAGTGTAAGACTGGCCAAAGGTCATCTTTGGACATTTTGACAATTTATGTCCCAGAACTCATCATTGTCAACCTGCATTAATCAAACACCTTGTGTGTATTAATCCCTGCCATTAGTGTCATTGTTTTGCTTGTTTGTGTCCCAGTTGTATCTATGTCCTGTATTCCTTGTCTCCTGATATCTTTTGGTCCCTAGTGTTAGAGTTATTAATGGCCCACGCCTGTCCCTCATCTAGCTCTTGTTACCTGTGTATATACTGTATGCCCGCCCATACCATGTCGCTCATCTAGCTCTTGTTGCCTGTGTATATATGCCCGCCCATGCCCTGTCCCTCATCTAGCTCTTGTTACCTGTGTGTATATGCCCGCCCATGCCATGTCACTCATCTAGCTCTTGTTGCCTGTGTATATATGCCCGCCCATGCCCTGTCCCTCATCTAGCTCTTGTTGCCTGTGTGTATATGCCCGCCCATGCCCTGTCCCTCATCTAGCTCTTGTTACCTGTGTGTATATGCCCGCCCATGCCATGTCACTCATCTAGCTCTTGTTGCCTGTGTATATATGCCCGCCCATGCCCTGTCCCTCATCTAGCTCTTGTTGCCTGTGTGTATATGCCCGCCCATGCCCTGTCCCTGATCTAGCTCTTGTTGCCTGTGTGTATATGCCCGCCCATGCCATGTCACTCATCTAGCTCTTGTTGCCTGTGTATATATGCCCGCCCATGCCCTGTCCCTCATCTAGCTCTTGTTGCCTGTGTATATATGCCCGCCCATGCCCTGTCCCTCATCTAGCTCTTGTTGCCTGTGTGTATATGCCCGCCCATGCCATGTCGCTCATCTAGCTCTTGTTGCCTGTGTGTATATGCCCGCCCATGCCCTGTCCCTCATCTAGCTCTTGTTGCCTGTGTGTATATGCCCGCCCATGCCCTGTCCCTCATCTAGCTCTTGTTGCCTGTGTGTATATGCCCGCCCATGCCATGTCGCTCATCTAGCTCTTGTTGCCTGTGTATATATGCCCGCCCATGCCATGTCCCTCTGACAGCTGTTGGATGTAAATGTGCTTGAATGTGCTTTCCATTTGATTTTCCCCACTGAAACTCTTTTTAAAAGTCAGTGTAATCTTTCTGCATTAAACTCTTTAGTATTTACACTATTTTAGTCTTTGTTAGTTCTCATGTTTCTTACCTGCTTCTGTTTAGACCCCTCACGGTGTCTTTAGTTATGAGTGTTTGGTGTTTGGTTCATAATAAAGTTCCCTCCATCTGTAAATCACATTGTGGACCGTGATCCTTGGCCCAGTGTAACAGCTGTAACGTGTGCCAAGACCTTGATGTGACCCAACAAGGCTTGATGCCACCTCACAACCCACGCCAATCCTAACTGTCCCACCCTGGGTGTTCTCCCTCTGGCTTATGTAACCAGGGCAGTGTAACTATCCGAGAAAATGGAATATAACAGAAGAAAGAGATGGCTGTGATCTCCATTGTAATGAAAAGTGCTAAAACGAATCAAAAGCCCCCCCCCCCCCGGCTCTTTTATGATGTGCACCTCTAGGCTCACACATCAGAGAGCTTGAGGAAGGCAGGGTGGCTTCTTTGACTGGTGCTGAGGAATGGCGAAAGGGAATGTTTGTTGCTAATTAGTTTCTGCATGCTCTCCCTCAGATTTTAATTATGATCGGGTGTCAAAAGATGTAGTTAAGAAAAGCTGCGTGTGCATCATGGCACCTCAACAGGAAGAAATATGAGCTGAGGAGCAAACAGGTTTCGAGTCACATAGGTTGTGGCATGATGTTGCTTTGTGGGGGTGTGCCAGAGCAGGACACAGAGCTGGGACTGGGGGTTCCAATGGGATGACAGGGTGGACACATGCTCCATAATTAATTTTGGGGGTCTTCTCTCCCCTTCCTCCCCAACCCCAGGTCTGGAATTCACTGTACAACTTGCTGTGGTTTCAACTCACAATGACTCATGCAAGAAGTCATTGGCATCACAAATGATTCACTTCTATAGTGAAAATAGAGTGACATTTAAAAGAGTTTCAATTTCCATAAACAATTACCCCTGCTTATTGTTCTGAGTGTGATGAATGTGTTTTGGTGGTTGTGCTGGGATGTACAGTTTGCTTCAGAGGAAAAATCCCCACATCCTTTGCTGGGGCTACAGGTTCAATTTACCTGAGAACTCTCAAGAAGGAGGTGGCATGGTGGTGCAGTGGTCAGCACTGTTACCTCACACCAGTGGGAGCTGGGTTCGAGTCCCCACCATTGCTCTGTATGGAGTCTGCATGTTCTCCTACTGTTGTCTTGGGGTTTCCTTTGGGTTCTCCAGTGCACCCTCCACAGTCTAAAAACATGTTTATGTGATGGAGTTACCAAATTGCCTGTAGGTGTGAGTAAACATGTTGATGTGATGGAGTTACGAAATTGCCCGTAGGTGTGAGTATGCCCTGCGATGGGATGGTGCCCCAGCCTGAGTTGTTCCTTGCCTTGTGCTCATAGGCTCTAGACCCTGCGTGACCTTAAATGGGATAAGTGGTTAGATGGATGGAACTCCAAACAGGCATGAAACTACTGTGTCCAGATTTAAGCCTTACATAATAACTGCACACAGCTTCATGCATACTGTACCTGCATTCATGTATGTGCCACACTGCTTTGCTTTTGCAAAGGTCACCTTACCAGCAACCGACAGAGGTGAGCACCATTCTTTCACTATAGCCTATCTATAATGCCATAGCCACTTGCATTTAATAAAGCAGTTAGTATTGATTGTCTTTGTCGTTATTGAATTGTCGCAAAGCAAAACATTTAATTACGGCTGGGTGCGCACTTCACAAGCATGTTAACTGCAGGAAAAATTAGAATTTTAATACAGTATCAATCCCTACTTTTCACGATTCCATTTCAGAAAAATAATCACCTGAAATTATACATAAACGTTAATAATATTTTATCTGTTACACTTTTACCCCTTCAAGACTACAATGTAACATTATTATGGTGCCGTTCACTGAAAACCACACATTTCATTTAATATCAAACTTCAGTTTCAATGTGATTTACAGTCTATATTTTGATAGTAATTCATGAAGAATTCCTTAAATATATCTCAATCATTTCTGATCCATTATTAACTGAGCCCAATATAAAAACAAAGAACCTAAACCCCGGCCAATTATCCTTAGCTTTTCATGTTGCACATATTTCTGGAATAACCCCTTAGACCCTTTCAAAACCTCCCACTACTGGAAAAAAAAATCTTGCATTAATTAGGGAAGAAATAATGAACAAAAAAACTACTCGACAAAAAAAAAAAACGAAATTACAGACTTTTTATTCTTATTATGTCTGTTATTATAAGCCTCAGTCCCAAGAGCAGCTGCAGATGTGATTACCTGCCCCAGCGATTACGTGTCTGCCTGCAGGTCAAGGTCCACTGCCCAAGATTCACAGCTCCCTATTGGTCAATAGCAAAATGGAGGGAAAGACCTCCCTGCAGATTTTGCCCCTAATGTTCCTTCCCAGGGGTGACATGGTGGTGCAGTGGTTAGCACTGTTGCTTCACACCTCTGGGACCTGGGTTCAAGTCTCTGCCTGGGTTACATGTGTGTGGAGTTTGCATGTTCTCCCCGTGTCGTCGTGGGGTTTCCTCCGGGTACTCCGGTTTCCCCCCACAGTCCAAAGACATGCTGAGGCTAATTGGAGTTACTAAATTGCCCTTAGGTGTGCATGTGTGAGTGAATGGTGTGTGAGTGTGCCCTCCGGTGGGCTGGCCCCCCGTCCAGGGTTGTTCCCTGCCTCGTGCCCGTTGCTTCTGGGATAGGCTCTGGACCCCCCATGACCCAGTAGGATAAGCGGGTTGGAAAATGGATGGATGGATGTTCCTTCCCCTCACCTGTTCTTGTCCGAAAGCTCGGTGGTGACAATAAGTAACAATCGAGTTAAGTGCTGATTCTACAATTCTGATATGGTGGTTGGCAAAAACGTTCCATCACAGACTGCTGTCAAGGAGACTCAAGACATTGAAAGCAATGTGGTGTAAGAATTCAACATACTCTAAAAGATAAGGTTTTATGAACATGTCAGGTATACCTATCCTTATGAGGCCCGCTCATTCTCATTCACTTCTATGGGAAAAATGCTAACGCTAACTATGACAACCTTAACCCCACCCCGCCCTAATCATAACCGTAAGTAACCAAGCAAAATACAAGAGTTATTGCAATTTTAGTTTTTTCATAGCAGTCACCGATTTTTCTAAAATAGAGTTTTCCCTTATGGGGACCAGCAAACCGGTCCCCATAAGGGAAAAAAAACAGATATTTATCACGTTATGGGGACATTGTGTCCCCATAAGGATAGGTATACCCGTTCTCACACACACACACACACACACACCTGAAAAATGGTCCTCTTAATGTCAAAATAGCAGGTTTTTATCACATATAAACATAATGCACACATACACACACACACACATAAAGATTGGGTATCTATATCTTTGTGGGGACTCTCCATTCATTTCTATGTTCATAACCCTAATCCCAGCTATAACAAAACAAACCAACGAAACAAAATACAACAACTTTTGGGATTTTATGTTTCTTGATTACATTCACAGCTTCCCATTGTGTAGACCGAAAACAATGTCCCCACAAGATCAAAATGGTCATATCAGCAGAAGGACCACATCACACTGCAGTACAATTACTGTAGACTACAGCACAACCTAAGAAAACACTGCCGTTTATCCGCTTAGAGCACATCTGGGAAACTTGATATCATTAGAATTGGACTCACATACTCTAATATCGAAAAATGTGGAAAAAAAAATCTGAACGGCATTTACGTTTTAAAGTCTGAGTGAAGAATTAAAGAAAACACAAATAGTCTTTTCTGCCTTTTAAATCACCACATTTTGCTTAACATATAAGCTACGTTTACTTTACATTATGAAAATGTACAGGTATTGGTCATCTGCTCAAAATAATTCTAAGGAATCTTGGGGAAGTGAGTTTGGACAGGAGTGTTACTCGCCAGAAAGGGCAGCTAATGAAATTATAAAGGTCAGTAAGTGAACAGGCAAGCTGTGGTGAATTGGGCCTGCAAAGGATGCAGTACTTGCTCTTTAAAACCATGCATCATTTGGGATTTACAGATTTATGTTACTGGACCGAAAGACCGGTGTAAGATAATCACTCACATCATCACATTCATGAGGACATATGACAAAAATACCTGCATGTTTAAGCAGGATACAGCAGGGTCAGAAAAGGATCCTTGCATAACCTCTTCATGTCAGCAGAACAGCCAGGAGCTTAAAGCCAGTCTGCTTTCTGGTGTCTAACATATGAACAGCAGTTGCACATACACTAAGAAACGTGGCTCTGATTTTTTTTTTTACCATGTCATTTAATCTAAGTACAGAACTGTAACAATATCTGCAACATGCAGGACAATCAAAGAAAAATGCAAAATTCCTCTTTGTTAATGTTATTCGGAACAAACGGAACCTGTCTTTGTGCTTTGATTGTTTGTGTCAAGCATTGCTCAATTTAGTCACTATATAATAATAACCATAACAATAACAGGTACTACTATAATCCATATCAGTAGTAGTTATTGTGCTAATAATAATAATCTGTAATGAGACAATCCCTAAGGCACCCATCAACTTCATTCAGAAAATTTAATAAACTGATATAAATGCCTTTTTAGATTAATATATTATTGTCACTCCCAAAGTTTTGTGTTTCTCATAAGACCCACTAAGTGGGCTTCACAACGCAGAGAATGTGAAGCCAACGACAGCTTTCATATCTCAGCAACAAGTGCGCTGCTTTCCCGCCTGACTACCAGTCACGCCTTGGCGTTGCCCTTTTAAACCGAAATATCCTCCGTATGCTCTCGCCACCATGGCAATATTGCCTGCCGTGGCTATCAAAACACCGACTGCTACTTCTTACACTATTTTCAATATTTGTGGATACACGATACGTTTTTGTCTTTAATGGAAAAAAAACACGTGTTGCCTTTTAAACACTAATGTATCGCCTATCTATTTGTCCTTGTCCATACATACTTGTGTTTCTAAGCATCAGTTCATATTATACGTTACTTTGCGTAATTTGGCGACAAGAAATCCAACGTCGTTCCGAATCCCGGTAAAACCTTCGCCGTTGCCCTTTTAAGAGGCGCCCGGCTCGCTCCTTCTCACATGGCCCTGCGGAGCGCAGTGACGCCCCCTATGTGCGGCGGGAGCATGTGCGCGGCGCCGATCCCCGCGCTCCGCGTTCACAGCGAGGCTGAGGCGCCCTCGGACGGCTGGGCTGCATTCCTCCCCATTCATGCCGAGACTCCCAGGCTCTCCGGTGAAATGCTGAGCGAGTGACTGCGTCCACGGGAAAGGACGAGTCTGCAAGTTTTGGAATTTAACCATGGAAAGGACGCCGAACCCCGGGCTCACCGTGTTCCGTAAGTACGGCGAGAGAATCCCGATGCATGTTGACTTTGGTGAATATTGTTAAAATGTCTGTAGTTTGCGGATTTTCCCCCAGCCTCTCTGTTAGGGTGCCTGTCTCGATCTGTTTTTCTTCTAATCCTTCGTGTAGTGACTCCGACATATGTTACGTATATAACTGGGAATTTATGCCTTTCGGGTGGAAATTTATGGGATGGCAGCCCCACTCTTCATTATTTTGCGCATTTTAGTTTACAGTGAATATGGGTTACAGTATTATTTCTGCGCAAGCATACTTGTGATTTAGGGCAACCAACTTGATTTTATTAAAACAAACAAAGTGTGTATTCTGGCGGTGTAAACCTGCTGGTTGCGTGCTACACGCCATTCGAAATAGAACCGAATGTTAGTTTAATTGCTGTGCCGATGTAACTAAATAGCGAGAACATCACTGCGTTTGAGCAGCACACACTCGGAATGCGCTATTCCGTCCGCGATCAATTCTTATCTAAAGACATTAGACTAATACGTGAACATGAACAATATGACTTTTGTGTTTTCGGTCATTTCTTTACTTTATTTTACAAAAAAAAAAATCCCATCTGTTAGTATTATTGTATATGTAGCCTTATGAGGAATGAGTACTTTTTATGGCATTACATTCGAGCTGGTGAAATTTTCACGTTAAGTTGAATTTTTTTGCGTGAAGAATTAGTTTTATGACATTCTGCGGTCCGCTAGGGAAATGGGAGATTATCGCCGTACGCTGGCGGAATGAAATGTGTTTAGTTCTCGGGATATAAATTGTCGGGGAACCGCTGGAAATTGCGTTTAATGTTACCGTAGATGACTTGGCGGTAGCTTTATTTCCATCGGTAACCTAAGAGTCATTTCTAAGCGCTTCATCGCAGGACTGCTCGGTGATGTCTCCGTAAAAATCGGTATGATTTTTTT
Source organism: Paramormyrops kingsleyae (assembly GCF_048594095.1). NCBI lineage: Eukaryota > Metazoa > Chordata > Actinopteri > Osteoglossiformes > Mormyridae > Paramormyrops > Paramormyrops kingsleyae. The sequence continues at coordinate 20,739,467 of NC_132802.1, read as the reverse complement.
TCCTTTAACGCACAAGCTTTACAACAGATTTCTAGATTGTCTTAACCATTGGTTAAAATACGATTTATACCGATCTTTTTGTTATTATGTATCTGAAAATCCGTAGCGCAGCGCGTTTGGACCCCCGTGCATGTGTGTGTTTGTCGGTGGGTGTGTTCGCGGCGGACCGCATACATCACAATCGGGCTTTTTGTGCACGAAAACTTTTCCTGTTAAAATGCCATTAATCACGTTGTGCGTGTAAAGGCTGGTTTCGCATCTCGGAAGGTGTCGGTTCCGTATTTCACTTGGAGACGATCGGCGAGGTGCTATAGGCAAGGGAAAGGGTTTCGTTGCACGGAAAAGGTTAATAAAAGTGGCGGCTCCGTCTCCTCATTCGGCTTTTCGTATCGGTAATACCAGCATCGGCGGCGCTTCCAGGCTGTGTAGCGCGCGGCGGAGGCGCGACTACGGCATTTACACGGTTTATCGCATGTATGTGTGGTGGCCCCGTCACATTTTATAATTTAGCTATACTGTTTTATTGCAAACACAGCGATTATAATTCCTCAATACATAATTTGGGTTCAGACTTGTTCCAATAAATTTGGTTTTATTTTGAATAAAAAAATCGAGGTACATAGGTTACTTTAACTTTTTTGAAGTGAGTGCATCTTCATAAATTATGAACTCCATAAATTGTAAACATTTTTTGTGAAGATTAGGGTAATTCTATTTCCAAACAATATAAATATACCCACAGAAATTGATTGCCAAAGAGAGCCGCGATAGAATGGATGCTCCAGGTGTAGATAAAACGTTACTGTAATTTTCCCGCAGATAACTTCTCCAAGTCCCAGGTAAAATACATTTTTATCGGTTTATTATTAACTGTAAAATTATTTGCAGTCACTATTTATTGTTTGTTTTTCAAATAACGTAACCGTACTGGTGGTGGCAGCAGGCAGATTAAATAACCAAAGCTACTTCGGGTAATAAAGATAATGACAACCAGGAACCGTGGTAATGATTAAAGAAGGATATAAAGGATACTGTGTACGCGTGAGCTTTGCCTTTACGTTGGTGTGCGGCAGATATCTCCTTTTCCACTTTTCTTGTCCTGTTGAAGGAAAACGTGTTTTTTTCCTGCGTGAATGTTTCGGGCTTTTTTTTGCGGAGGAACTAATTTACTTCCCTCATTTGTACTGGAAAGTTGCGGGAAATTAGCGTTTCCGAGCGGCGAAGGTTGTTTCCCGTCTCATCTCGCATGGATGGGGACACGGTGGCGGCTTCATGAATGTCGCAGGTCACCCAGAATCAGTTACCTGAAGAGAGAGTTACGGGAAATGATGAGCTAATCTCGTGGTCGGATTTCTGTACTGTTCCCAATGTTGATGTGACCTAAGTCTGGAAATGCACAGGCGGTTTAAACGGAGCGCGGCGCAGCTCTCGGTAACCGAGGACAGTGTCTCTCGGCATTGGTGTGAGATTTACAGACTGAACGTCAATCGGAGTCCCCGTGTCTGTGGGCACAACTTGCGGTTTCCATGCGATTTTTATTAATCTACGCGTCTGCTGAGCCCTTTAAAGTATTGTGGGAAATGTGCTCTGTCTGCCCCTACCCATCTACTCAAGCATTTTAAAGCACTGTGGTATCAGACGTGCTCTACTCTGCTAACAGAACAGTTGCAAAAAAAAACCAAAACAATGTATTTTCTGAGTATGCAGTTTTGAAAAAGTGTCTTGCTATGATTCGATCAGAGTATTAGAAAGTTCAGAGTGAGCCTCAGAGATAACATCCCAATATAAATAATGTGTCAGGATTTTCAAATATGAAGATAGCTTTGAGAAATAGCTTTAATGTGATTTCAGATTCGGATGTCTCTGTTCCATACAGATGCACACAATTTATTAAGCGGCTCAGCCTCTGTAATTTACACCTCTAGTTATCCTGACACGAGTAGATTTCTGCAAAGAAACAGCCTGGTGTTTCCTCCATACATCCAGAGCCTCCCGCCCCCCCCATGAGTGATTGGCAGATGTCTGAAACTGAACTGACAGCCTCCCCCCCCCCCTGCCCCCCCCAACCTCGTCCACCCAACCCCCGCTCCAGCCATCTTAACTGCTGCTATCCCACTCGTGTATTTCATCCTGTGGTCACAGCCTTGGCCAATTGCTGTCGCTGTTATAATGCTCTGGGCAAGCAGAGCCTGGAGTCCTCTCTTGTGACGGAGTGTTTACCAAGTTGGCAAGTTCTCGGGGGTGGGGAGAGATTAAACCACCCCCAGGCTCCCAACTCTGTTTGTCTTGAGACAACCTCAGGCCTCAGTGTTTAGGTTAGTCTGGTACTTCTCACTGCATCCGGGACGGAGAGGGGGAGGATGCCGTCATCTTCCACATCTTTGGTTTCAGTGGAGAGAATGAAGACGTGGGACAGTGTGGAGAAACCGGCGAACCCCCGCCCGCCCCAGTTCCTTAGGGATTTCCCTGTCTGTTTACTTTGGGAAGGAGCTGCATGGATACGATGGGCTCTGGCCAGCTTATCCAGTCACTCTTTCACGTTTCCCAGCTGGAATTTCACGGGTGGCTGTCTAGTAGTCGTGATTATAGCAGATTAAGATCTGGGTTTGAGAAACCAAAGTGGACCCATGTTTATGTGGCATGGGGCCCTGTTGGGAATGGCTGATGAAGGTGTGCTCTCGGGGTCTGCGTCAACGCTGGTGTTTCCCTTTAATGTAGAATAAATTTTAATAATAGGCTTCTAAAGATAATTCTGTCTGTTAGCATTTTATGGGGCTTCAGAAGCTCCGGCTTTTGAAGAGACTGTCACTTTCAAGTGTGTGGCATTTTGATGGAGGGATCGCAGCAAAGGGCAGCCACATTAAATTGAAATAATCTCTCCCCTCCGCTCTTCAAAAAGAAACATCAAATAGCGGGGCAGCAAATTAAAAAGTGGTGCCATGTACAGTCAATGTTTTGGCCGGACACTCAGTACAGCAGTACAAGTCGGGAATAAAGGATAAACTGGAGAATGAGAAGTGAATTTCTATAAATAGCCATCATGCTGTGAGATGGTATGGAGTACCTGGGTGTGGAGTCTTCCTGTCATGGGTTCAGGCCTCAGTCTGTGCACAGCAGTCTTTGGTTCCTTGCATGACGATGGTAACGTGTGGTCGGTTTGCCTTGACCAGGGAAAGCTTGACTAAGCAGGTGAACACCATCTCATCCCAGAGGCTGGCTGTCCAGTTTTCTGCTGCAGTGGCATGTATTTCTGTCCTCTGCCCGGCTCCCTTTGGGGTCCCTTTGACAATGACACCAGGTGGCATTTCGTAGAAGGTACAGGGTACCTTAGAGGGGCCTGCTGATGTGTCATTTCGCATGAAGTCTCTGCTTCGTCAGACGGAGGCCCGTGTGTGTGTGACTGACTTTACCTCTTTATGATCCCAGGCCCGGAGGTGGTTGCAGGTCCCGTCACCAGCCGCTTGACACAGCGCTGTAGTCGACGTGGTGATTTTGATATTTACATTTTGCTAGGAAGCAGCAAATTCTGTTACTAGCAGAAGCCTGTCAATCGCTGCTTAGTTATTTTGTCAGTCTGGTATTGTAGTGTTGTGTAAGGGGCTGTCTTCATGTGTCTGTCTTCAGAAGGTTTGGGGATTTTCACGCGGTTGTGAATGAAGGAGATTATCACCAGCTTTGCTCTGGCTGGACTGGGGCCACCAGTGCCGGCTTCCTGCCTGCTCGCCTCTGCGGATTCACACGCTTCTCCCTGCCGCTGAAGGATTAAAAGGCAGCACCCCTGGGGGCCTGTGCTGTAATTGATGGTTTTCATTGCCCCCCCCCCCACACACAACCCCCAGCTGTCAGTATGGCATCACGCCGTCGTTTGGCCTCAGCTTGGCCAGCTCCCCCCTTTTCTCCGGTCATTATCAGAGCAGGGGCTTAAATAATTCACAAGCCCGCATCTCTGCCTGTAAGTAAGATGTATAGGAAGTGGGGGTAAAACACGCCTGCGGGGGCGTGGGAAGTACGGCCAACGGGAGAGGTGGTAAATCAGGTGACATGGTCTGCGGAAAAGGTCACGGGTGCCTCTGGCAGCACCCCTCGGGTATCGGTGACACAAGGTGGCGTGGAGGGGGAGGGGTGGGGTGGGTGGGTAGGATACCGCTGCAGGCTGTGGAATTTGCGCTGGTTACGGCGTGCCCCTTGTCGGGCTGCGGTGAGAGACCTCGTTTCGTTACCTGTGGGGTAATATGAATGTTCCCTGTCATGGCTGCCCTAACTTGACAGCCAAAAAAGGTTGGGAAGTCATGCTTGGTATCTGTTTGTGTGCTTAAGTTGTTCTTACTGAGGGTGACGAGACAATCAAGAAAAACCTGCTGGTGGTAATGCGGGGGACCTTCCTCCTCTACAGGCTCCTCCAGCTGCACCTCTGCTGCCTCCCCTCCCCTCCGTGACTCATTCTGCCCCTTTACCCTGCGCAACAAAGGCAGTGTGGCTGTGAGCTTTCAGACCTCCCTCTTCCTACAGTTTTGACTTGACTACCCAACAGGGAGAGTCGAGTGAGTGGGTAGCCCCAAACAGGTCATGGCTCATGGGTCGCACAGCTTGTTTTAGCGGTGGGTTTTAAGTTGAGGAATGGACACCGCTGACAGTGCAAGGACACTTCTGTTTCTCTGAGGAGGAGGGACGCGGAACGTAGAGAATCAAAGTGAGATAGGCAGACACAAGGAGCTATCTGTTGAGTGTTTGTCTGTCTGTGTGTGACTGACATGCCAGAGTATCAGATTTACACAGTATGGTCAGTAGTAGACAGTAATATCAGGGCGAGGTACACCGTTTCCGTGGGAATTTGGATGTTGAGTTTCCCCTATGGTGTTTAACCAAGGATGTGGCTTGTGAATTTTTCACCTTCATGTTTGAGCTGCAGTGAATGGAGGCTCTTCCTCTGCTGGCCAAGAGACACATTTCTGTTCTCCCTTTGACACTCCGATGCTCTGTGTGTGACCCAGAATCCTCAGGTTTTTATGAGACAGAAATACGATGCTGTCCCTCCCCCGCTCGCTCACTCTTTACCTACTTTTTGACTGCAGCAATTGATTTAAGGACAAGCTGTGTTTGTGTGTGTGTGTGCATGTGTGTGTATGTGACTGTGAGTGCCAACTCTCTATGTATGGCTGTGAGTGGCGTTTTTGTCCCCACAATGTGATTAAAAATCTGCAACTTTTTAACTTGTGGAGACTGAAAAAAATGTAAGCTCAGTTTTATAAAAATCCGTGAATACAATCAAAAAGCTAAAATAGCCAAAGGTCTTGTATTTTGTTTGATTACTTATGGTTAAGGTTAGGACTGGCTGGGGGTTAGGGTTAGGTGGTAGTACAGGCCCGGTGTGTAAATGGCTCTGTAATGTCCCTGGTCTGTGTGGTTCCCGCTGTCCATGTCCTGCCTGTTCTCATCACCCGTCCTGCACTTTTTCTCCTGCTTGCTCTCTGCCAGACCCCTGTTTCATCTGGTTCCCACACAGCCTCGCCTGGAATGCACCCTGTCCGCTGAATGGGGGGGGGTCACTTGGCGTCCTGTTCACCCGCTCGTGAACCCTGGGGTTTCCGCTCTGGTTGGGGGGAGCCTGATGTCCCTCAGGCCTGCTGCTAGGGTCCAGCATAGCCGTGGTACTCTGGGCTGGGTAATATGATTTTAGTTTTGTTTTGTTCTGGGACACATCTTGTGTGTGAAGATATGCGGTGTTCATTAAAATGGTTGCCTGTATGACTCACAACCGGAATAATTTCAGCCTATGAGATGGGAGACATTGCTTTAAATTCATTTTGCTTAGGATGTAGAAGGGTTCAGGGTTGGAGACGGTTTCGGAGTTGAGGTCAGGTGGCTTCATTTACTGTGTTTGAGACAAAACCCAAATACCTTTTGACAGGACTCTGTTTGAAACCCATGTAAATCAAAGCAGCTGTCAAAGTGGGAGGTCATTTTCAGTTTCATGTACAGAGATGTGTGGCATGCAGACTAGCTGCCTTTCACTCAGTAAATGGTGTCTCCTCTATAAATCAATCAGTAGTAAATGATTACAGGATGTAGATGAAAGAATCAGCACAAGTGTTTCTTGCTCTGAGGTGAAGGTTAAGGGTTCTTTTACAGAGAGGTGTCTGTCAGGTCAGTTTTGGTCCCCACAATGTAATATGTACATGACCACACATGCATACAAGAGTGCGCACACACACACAGGTTTGTAATTATATCTTTCTGGAGACTCTCCATTCATTTCTATGGGCAAAACTCTAATCCAAACATGACGATCTTAACCCCTACCCAGCCCTAACCGTAACCATACGTAACTAAACAAAATACAAGACTTTTGGCATTTTTACTTTCTTGATTTTTACTTTCCAACAGTGCTGTTGGACCTGCAGGCTTTGTTTTCTTTTTTAGTTGTATAAGTTTGGGTTTTTTAACTTCTCTGGGTGGCGACTAACCTTCCTGCCCCGGCCTTGCTACTAGAGCAGGGGTGGATGGGGTCATGATTTTTTAAATATCTCGTATTTGTTCAACGCTCAGACACTTTGCAGGAATGTGGAATAACCAGATGACGTGCTCTAGGTTGCTTACCCTGAACTGTGGCGGCACCAGAACCGTGGCCGGTATCGAATATGTACGGGAACGCCGAAGAGCTGTCCAGTTTGTGGGTGGCGTGAGGGCTTTCCGCCAAAACGACGGCAGCTAAGATATTTCATCGGAGCATTAATTGAGCCGCAGGTCTTTGGAGAGGTTGTTAATTATTGACATTTGCTAGTAACAGCATCTGGGAATGAGTCATGCCGCTTTCGCTAAACTTTGTTTCCCATTCACACGCTCTGCCCACAGCCAGGAACTTTTGTTTTTCTCTCTGGCATGTGCTGCAACCTGACCGACGTACAAGGGCGTCCTACGCGAGAACTGCGTGTTCTTGTCTTTCTTATGGCTGTAATCTCCCTCGGCTTTCCGGCCTGGAAGGCCATCACTAATCAAAACCCAAACTATTCTTTTGTCCTTTTCATCAGGTACTCCTCCATATACAAAATGCAGTGAAGTCCATTGTAATAACTTGGCTGTTCTTAAACAAATCATTTTAGTGGTTGTTTGTTATCCCTGTGGTTTAGTGACTGAATGCTGGAGCTGTCTTTTGTGCTCATTCTCCTGCCGCAGCCCCTTGTCTGTGAAAATATATGTACATGTATATCTGCTACCTGCAATAGCATGTGTGTTTAATTCCCTTGTTTCGCACTTGTGTGCCACCCGTGTGTATCAGCGCAGTCAGAGGGTGTAGGGAGATTGTAACAAACCTGAGCTCTTGCTCCACATGGGACTGTGTTCTGCTAAGTCGGGCTGCCTTCTGAATGTGTGACAGTGACTGCCCTCTGCCCTCTGCTGTTTATTCTCACAACACAAAGGGTCAGTGTCAGAGTTATTCATTCGGAAAGGCCGTCACTGGCATTCTGTGGGAGGTGGCCCCCCCCCCACTAAGTAGGAATAACCCTGCGTTCGATTTTCTCTCGGAACTAAGAAATTCTGAGGCGAGTATAAAAAAAAAATAAACATTTTTAAAGATTTATAAAATAGAGTTACTGTCGACTGTGTAAGCCGCCATGAGTTCCGGCTCCGAGAGAAATAATCGAACACAGGATAAGCCGAGCACTCTCACCTTAGCTAGGTGGGCAGCGAAAGGGGGGAGAGTCATCAAGAGCTAAATCTCCGTAATGCTCCCCCCCCATCATTTAGAATGATTGGCTTAGGCCCTCTCTCACCACACAAACCTTGGGAACTTCTGTCATGTTTCAGCCACTTCAGTTGGATTGTAGTCCCTGGGGGGGGCAGCAGGGGGGTACTACCTGAGCGTTTTATAAATCCCTACTCCTGGGTAGGTATTGTGCATTTGCCTAGGTACTACTTACTGGGGTTAATGGCGATCGCTTGCAGATTGGTTGACCACAAGCACCAGTACTAAACCACGCGGAAGTGAATTGAAAATGGGTAGTGTATTTTAATTAGATTAACAGGATTAATGAATCTCTCTTTGCTTGCTTCCCCATTTGTCTGCCCCAGATAATTTGATACCCAGAATTCTAGGTAAACGTGCTTAGGCCTTCTTGTTGTTTTGTATAGTGCTGCACCAATATAGAAATTTGGACCGTTGCAGATATATTTTTGTCTAACATTGCTGATACGTACACTTGGGGTTGGGCGTAACCAGGATTGAAACTTGCTGGCATTGATTATCAGAATCACCATCCACTTTTTTTTATTCTGTGGAACATCTGGTCTGTATCTAACAGGATTTTCCAATGTCGTAAAGTTAAAAGCTGTGTCCTGTTTTGAACAAATCCAATATTGAACCAATATCTGTATTTTCAGACCATGTGATCAAACCCCCCCCCCCACTCTCCCCAATAACTAACAAATAACAAAACAACAACTTATTCATCCTCCGATGTTTCGTGGGTAGAGTAATTTCCTTGCTTATGAAGTTATTAAGTTACATGTTAAGTTAATGTGCAAACTTTTTGCATCTTCCATGCTTATTTAGCATAAAGGTCATAGTTCTTGTTATGCGGTGGAAAAGTGGCACCACAACAGTGGCCAGGAGCTACTAAACTAACCGGGTGAGACAGGCCAGGAACTAGAAACCAAAAACCAGGTTTCTGAACAGTCTGCCTGGTCACCCTGGTGTTTGGGGTCAGTCAGCACATCTCTGAATAATATGGATCCTCAACTGTATGGTTAATGCCACTCAATGCTTTCAAGTGCGTCTCCTGATCATTCAAACCCTATAGGGTTAACTCTATAGCAGTTTAAGAGACTATCGATCTGTCTCTCAGTCTGCCTGTCTGTCTATTCTATAGCTATGTGACAAAGTTCCCCTTTCTGCTGTACTTGTCTAGACCTTTTAATGGATTTCAAAAATGTTAGATGGTAATTTTTAACACTTAATTATATGTTTATTTGGTCCAGATGGTATCCCATAAAAAGCCTTTTATTAAAATGAGGGCGCATGTTCTAATTTTAGGGAAAAATATATTATTTTTCATGCAAATCTGACTAGCTTTCTACTGCTTATTTGATTTTTTTTATTTACGTTAAAGATGCAAATGTAGCCTTTAAGAAAATTAAAATGCTGAAGTGAGTATTGTAGCAGCTGATCTGGGCGGCTGTTCATTAGTCTGCTGTAATTGACTCGGCACAAACACAATCAGGGGAGATTGAAGGGTCTGTCTGAAAAGGTCAGGTGGGCAGTGTGAAGATACATCTGCTACACAAGCCTGTGGTCCTGATCCGTTTACTGCAGTGATTCCCAATCCGGTCCTCAGAGACCCACAGTCGGTCCATGTTTTTGCTCCCTCCCAACTTTTTGCCAGACAGTCCACATTTTTGCTCTGGGAGTTGGGAGGGAGCAAAAACATGGACCGACTGTGGGTCTCTGAGGACTGAATTGGGAAATGCTAGGTTCCATGGTCACTTTAGTAACCATAAAACCAGCTTTTGGTTGCTTAAAGCTGACCGGTGCAGCAGCTTCTTTCTCAAATCCAGATTCTTTTTTTTGTCTTTTTTTTATTATAAAAAAAAAAGAAGATGGAGATATTGGCAGAAGCAGAGTGTGAGGGCCTGGCTGGTCACTGTTCAGCTGTCAGTGGGAGTTGAGCTGTGTGAGAAGAGGCTGGTCATTGCCGTGGTTCCAGAGCAGGGGGCTGTACGACGGCCGGTGAAGAAAGCACCCCCCCCCCCCCCCCCATTTACGCAATGCGGGGACCTTGTGGTGGATATCTGCTTGTGGGTGATGTCATTGGACATGGGAAGGCTGATCTAATGTGGTGCGGCTGCCAAATGATGGCTCCGCAGGCGGGCGTCCAACCCCACATAGGGAGATCGGAAGGTGGGGGTGGGGGGGGCACTTGTTTGGCTACCTTTGGTGGGGTGAATTTATACAAACCGCATGTAAGCAAATCGGCATACAGCGATGGCCTGGCCCACTTCTTACAACTCTTCCCCTCCCTGCCCCTTTTAAGTAAAGTTTATGTAGTAAGTATCAGATTGCACACAGCACAGGTTTTTCTTGTCCGGACTTTTTTCTCCGCCCCGTGTCAACCCTGCCCCCCCCCACACACGCGCTTGATGGTAAGATGTGATCAGACTTTTGGGCGTGTCTGCAGCCCCAGGAACAACGGTGACATTAGGCCTGAGAGCCCAGCCCCCTTCTTACAGGACAGGTGTGCATTTGTGTGTCATGTATATACTATGTGTTAGGGGCCAAATGTCCCTACAACGAGATAAAAACCTGTTGTTCTGACGTTGTGGGGACCATTTTTCTGGTCCCTACAAAGGGAAACTCAATAAAGTATTTTGTTTAGTTACTTATGGTTAGGGCTGGGTAGGGGTTAAGGTTGTTATTGTTGGGATTAGAGTTATACCCATACAAATGTATGGATGGTCCTCACAAAAATATACGTGTGTGTGAGTGTGTGTGTGTGATGCATGACGTCAGTCAGCAGAACCGGCCCTGCAGAATGATTCGCTCTAGATGGAATGTGTGCTGACAGTCGGAAAAGCAGAGCACTGCTGGAACCCATGCACTACTGTCAATGGAATTCAAACCTATTATTATTCTTATTATTGTTATCATTGCTATTAATAATAACTACCTAGTGGCTTCAGCGAACCGTTGTGCTGCATGTGGAATTTGCCATGGCTGGCTTGCAGAGGCTGTGTCGTCACTGGTGTGTTTATCCCGATTTGCCGGTGGGTCTCTGTTCCCCGAGAAACACGGCTTCCCCCGTTCCGGGGGGATTTTGGCAGATGTTAATAATAGTAATAGTTTGAGGCTGTGCGGCAGGCTGCACTCCTACTCCAGTTCACAAGCTACGTCACACAAAGTATTCTAAGTATCTGCCTAAGCCAGTATCTGTATGTATACGTAGAGTCGCAGCTGGGTCTGGCAGTTGGAGTCGTCGGGGCTTTTTTGAATAGGCCCATTGAAGTTCTGTGTGTGTGGCGTTCCCACCGGTTGTAGTGGCGTTTACACACGAGGCTGACAAAAACCTGGAAAGTGGGGCTTAGGTATTTGCGACAGTGAAGTGCAGGACTTTGCTGGGCCAGGGAGAGACTAATTGTTCTGGTAATTTCCTGCGGTGCATCACGGCTGCGGATGAGAGGTGTGTACGATGTAGGGTGCGCTGAACAGAGAGTCATTTCCCCCTCGTGGTTGGCATGTTGTGTGTTTTTTTTTTTTGTGACTTTTAGCCCAACCCCCCCGAAACTGCAGTATGTTAGTAAATAGACACAGGTCACGTATCACACGTAGCAGGAGCCGTCCCTCCGGTCCAGCTTCAGTTCGCTTAGGCGTGGCACAAGGCGGATTTAGCTACTCAGACCCCTAGACAGGCAGCTGTAGTGGATGGTCCATTAAGGTGCGTGCGGCTCTCGTAAATATTTGGCATACAGATATGAGACGAGCAGACAGGAACCAGCGTGAGGAGAGGTGTTTATGCAAAGGGTAAATGTATGCTAGTGTGTGGGGGGCGGGAAGGAGGGTAGGGTCTGGGGTTAGTTAGAGTGGAGCGATGTAGAATGAGGGGAGGGTGGAAGGGGGGGTGAGTAGTAGACTGTGAGTAGCACGTTTGCCTTGACTGTTGACCAACTTTGGGACAAATATTGCAGTGGCTGTTCTGTAAGCAGGCCATGCAACGTATAATAAATGGTTAAGAGCATTTATGGCTGAAAAAAAGGTATAGGACATTTTTTTAATGTATTATTTCTCCTCTTAAGTGTCTTCTCTCAGGAGGAAGGATTAATTAAAAAACGAAGAGGCAGAGTTGAAGCAGACATGTGTGGATTTGGTGCAGGGGTCCCTTTCATTTCCTCTCTTCGGGTTCTGGTGCCCCTGGTCGGCAGTGGGGGCTCCGTGGAAATGCTACCCAACCCCCCCGCACCCCACCAAGCCCTAACCCCCTTCAGATTTCAGCCTGGTGGATTTGGTTAAGGAAAGAGTGACTGGGGTCACCTGCAAGATTAGGAAGAAATCACCCATGGCTGTATCTGAGCAGAGGGCTGCGGGTGTGTGAGATCGAATGATACAAGGATTAAGTGTTGTTTGTGACTTGGGGATCAGCTCAACACACACACACACACACACACACACACATGCAGGTTTGTAATTATATCTTTGTGGGGACTCTCCATTCATTTCTGTGGGGAAAACTCTAATCCCAACATGATGACTTTAACCCCTACCCAGCCCTAACCTTAAATGTAAGTAACCAAACAAAATACGAGACTTGGCATTTTTAGTTTTTTTGATTGCATTCACAGATATTTGTGGGGACCTGAAAAATGGTCCCCACAACACCAAAAAAACAGGGTTTTATTACATTGGAGGGGACATTTGGTCCCCACAATGTAACATAAACATAATGTATACACATGCGTGCACACACACACACACACACACGCACACTTTTCCCGTCCTCCCCTCTCGAGACCCTGACAGATTGGACATGTTACAGTAAACATGCACGTCTACGACACTCAGCTCTAGCACAATAGCTTAGTTCCCCAGGGGGTGACACCCCCACCCCTTTTTAATAGGACCTGAAAGCCTGGGAGATGTGCATGGTCACACCCACTTGTGGCCTGTTTCTATAGACATTGTTGTGTGGTGGGGGCGAGGGCGGAGTCTCTAACTCTGTGGGGTCCCTCCCAAATCTACACACGAGTGGCTGGTGCAGCAACTGCCCAACAGATGCGCCCCCCCCCCCCAATCTTAATCCCCCACCTGTGCCTTACACAGACCCCACTTTGAGTGCAGGGAGGGGCACAGCTGCCTTTCCGCCTTGGAGGCACACAGCGGTCGTGTACGCTGCAGGGGCGGCTGGCTTCCCTTGCCGCGCGCGGACTGTCAGCCGGCGACCCGTCTGCACGCCCACTCGCCGCGGCTTTTCCCGCCTGTGACAGTACGGTGAGCGCTGTGTGCGCTGCTGATTTACATTGTCAGTAGAAGTGTCTCTCAAAGCTCCCCAATCACAGATTGCACCGTTCTGTTCTCTTACGGAGTGGTCTTTGTGGCTGGCTGATTTTTATCTTTTTCCCTCCCATCCCCCCATTCGTTCTTCCTGCACTGCAATGCCAGGCTTATTTATAAAGGGGGAGTTTATATTGTGGGACAGCCTGTCTACTAAACAGCTGCACTTGTTGTTTTTCTATTTCCATCTCTCTTATTGTCTGTGCTGGTAAAGGCAACAAGATGTATTTCCATCCATATATATACTGTATAGTGTGTGTGGGGGCCAAATATCCCCACAATGTGGTAAAAACCTGTTATTTTGATCTTGTGGGGACATTTTTCCAGTTTTTAATCTATCATTAAAAAAATTCCAAATTCATTGCACAGTTTTCTGGGACTAATCGCAATTAACCATACCTAACATAAAAATTTACAATCATGCATATTTACACTCTGAATCCCTAAATTATTTTACAATTAACGCAAAGGAGAGTCTATGGGTCATTCATTACTATAATGTATCAATTTTCTCTGATTTTTTAAAATTAGTTTGAAGACAGACTCATTATGCAGCTTCATTGTTTAAACTATCATTTTAGCCTGAGGGCAACTTAATCAGTTTTGTTGAATTAGCATTTATTTCTGTAATAAACAAACGTACTCCATGAAATCCAGGGCAAGAGTTACGGAGATGAGAAAACATTACAAAACTAATTAAAAACTGAGCAAAGATACACATCTTGTCATGCAAATTGTTTGTGAGTTAAGTCGAAAGATTTAAAAACATTTTGTGTTCTTTGATTTTTGGCTACCTATTTGGGGGAAATGGTTAAAAATCATCAAATTGGGGCAACAAATGACACCACTTTAATACATCTTGAAAATTAAGGTAAATTGCTCTACACAATAGAACAAACACTATTTCACCATAAGATGTTTTCCAGAAAATTCTCAAGCTTGTGAGAATGCTATTTTAATATTTTAATATTTGTTTAATGTTTTAAGTTAAACTTGTGATGTGCAGCTTATTCATTTCCAAGAAAACTACTAATTGCTGAATTTGAATATTTTCAAAAAGGCATTGAAAATACATATACCACATGTACGTATAATCTCAGGTACTCAACAGGCAGATCGACGTAGTATCTAATTTCAGCAGCATGATTGATCTAACATCTAAAACCTATTTGGCAAATGGCTCTAAGAACAAGAACCTGACAACCACTGAAAGTGCACAGAATAACATGAAAGATCTTAAGATTTTAAAGTTTATGCCTTCAATAAAATAAAACAAATCGTGCAAATAGCATTATTTTTATCCTTTGCCTCCATCTGGCAATTTTTTAAAGCAAAATAAACTGGAGTCCTGTATCAAGAAGCTGGATTTGTTTAGCTAGATAACTTGGTAACATGTTACTTGGCAGGGTACAAATACTTAGTAATAACTCATTGAGCTGGCATGTAATAACTCATCAGTATTTTACTTGTATATTCATTACTTGTTCCTTCAGTAGTTTACAAAAGTTTATAGAATTAACAAATATAGTAACTGCTTGGGATGAAAGGTACATCATTATTCATTAATGATGATCAAATATGAGATCAGTATTTAACGTGTGTTACTCATGACTTGTTCCTTCAGTAGTTCCTTCAGTAGTTCACAAAGGTTTATAGAATTAACAGATACAGTACCAAATATAGTAACTGCTTTAAAGCATGGGTCATGAATCATTAATGATGAATTAACATGAGATCAGTATGTAACTAAGACTTAGTTTGTGGTTAATTAATGCATAATGCATAAGTAACGGTATAATACTATATTATTTGTGCCCTGTGAAGTAAAGCGTTACCGATAACTTCAGATTTAAGGGACAGCAGTTCAGATGCAGTTCATCTTCATTCACCTATATTTAGGCCAGACTACCAGAAATTCGACAAGTTACCCTGCTAAGAATAATGAAACCCTGCTTTGTGTCAAAGAAATAATGCATTATGACTTTAAAATTAACGCTTTGCCTTAAGTCGATACATTTCCCAGCCCCGAATGTAGCCAGCTAGCTGTTTATCTCTGCTGTCTCCCCACTCCATTGTTTCCTTATGGCCTGTATTTTATTGATCTCGAAGGGGAACATTTTTATTTTATTATCCCACAGCTTTGCACAGGTAAATAAAAAAAAATAGGAACGCTCCCAACAATAATCCCCACCAGAAACAGCCGTAACACCATATAGTAAAAAAAATAAATAATTGTAAGTGTTTAAGTATAGAATAGTGATGCCTTATTCATTTCTGTGACATCAGTCAGGTAGCTTTTCCTTATCCCATCATGCTCTCTGTGTGAGATGCAGACACGTATAAAGGTGAGAGCCAGCTTCGGGCTCAGAGCACAAGGTTAGCCAGCATGTAGCGCCCCTGCAGAACTCAGGGTTAAGGGCATTGCACCAGGGCCCAACATTCTGCCAACCATGGGATTTGAACTGGTGACTTTCCGATAACAGGAGCGGAGTCACTCACCCTCTGTGGGTGCTGCACCTTTAGCATTACTGAGGTAGACACCTGCTGTAAACAGTAACGATGGAAGGTGTCTAATTAGTGCTAGCTCACAAGGCAGTGGTTGGGCATTGGGTCAGATTAGGGGCATGGAAACCAGTAGCGTGTGCTAAGCATGCAGTGTGAATGCATACATGTGTAATTAGGCTTTTTGTGTGTGCGTTTTGGGGGGGGAAGGGGTTGATAGCCAATAAAACACACCTGGGACCTGAAAACTGTTTGGGCTCCCATAGGCTGCCCCTCCTCCCAGAGCATCAGTGACATATATCTAGTGACATACTTGGTGTGTTCAGGTTCTGCCCAAAACCCCCCCCCCACCCCCCACCACCACCTTCCTTGGCTCATCTTCAGAGGAAATCTGTTAATGCTGGCTCTGTGGGATATTTGCATTTTTTTCAATTTAGCTAATATATTCGAGGAAATGCTAATTTATTTCAAAGAAATGCTATACTAATACTTTTAAACACTTGAACAGTAATTTATATGGTGCGCCTCTTTTTGTCCCATTTAAATCAAGTGATTTGAGTGATTTATTTATTCCTCGTAGTTTAGAGCTAATGTTGTTTTGAAAATGTAATTGTATTTCATTTTGGATTACATTAACACGCACAGAAACCGATTCTGGCTGCAGTTAATTGCAGCGCTGATTTACATATTCAGCATTTTCAGTGCTTTGGATGCCCAGGCACTGTGTTTGAATTCATTGGCATTAGGTATTTCCTTTGTGGAGAAGAACTATTGGAATGGCAGCATTTTATTTTTAGGTTTTGTAGGGTGTAGAGGAAGTGATGGATGTCGGCTGCTGTGATAAGACCTTGAAGGTATGGCAATAAAATGGCCTTTTCTGCACATTTTAATTCCTTTCCCCAGTGATTGTCCCGTAAAAGCATTGATCTCTGCAAAGTGCTTTGGTTTAAAATTTTGATGGATTTTTATGTGCCTTGTGAGTGTGTATCTGTGTGTGAGCACACACCCGTGCTTGTATGTTAGGGCTTTTTTCCCCCATAACAAGAATTAGCTTAGCAATAAGTGGCGAATTAGGACTAAGTGCAGCTAAATGGAGGCAATCCTCTCACTCTGGGAAATTTGTGCCGCAACGATTGTCAGCTCAGGCAAAGGTTTTTGTTCCAATGGGCTTGCAAGCAGGGAATTTATGCCGTAGATCATCCGGACTGATTGGGTTGCATTGGGGAATGCGTTGACTCTCTTGTGAGTGTGTTGAGGCGGAACCCGAAAGATTGGTCGGTGCTTATGAGATATAGATAACCAAGATTGTTTGTGTACCTGTCATTACTTAATTGAGGCCCAAGGAACAAAAATGTGCCCAAATAAAACACCACTGCTCACCACATTCCTGTTGTTAGTTGTGAAAAGTCTGTGACGGTGGAAGTAGCACATTCAGACCACCAACTAGCCTCTAACCATACCTGATACAGTAAGCATCGTAAGATAGGCCTTCATATCCATGGTTAATCCATGCTTGTCTTATGCTGCATTCTGCTGTGTTTAGTCTTGTCTGACAGCAGCCCCCTGTAGCCCAGGATGCCCATCCTAGTAATTAAATGTTGTATGGGATATTTCCCCCAGGTCCCATTCTACTTTATTGCTACATATGTGTTGTGAATGTTTCTACCCACCTTCCTGTTTGGCTGGGCTTCTCTGGTGTTTTAAACCACAGAATGCAAAATCAATAGGAAATGTTCCACTGCAGCTCATAATGTGTTTTTTTTTTCCCTCTCCCCCTCCCACTTGTAGGGCTCTTGGCCGTGCCACTGCTGATGTTATAGATGACAGCTCTACGGCAAGTGAAAAACGGGACGTCTGGTCTATAAGTGTGTTCCCTCCCCCCGCAAATCATTAACGTGGTGCAGCCAAGCCGGACGAAGGAGCAGGAGGAAGAGCCCACTATCTAACCTTGGCTGTACAGGGGCAGTGCGTGAAAATGTGGTCTTGCACGAGACTGATGAGCAGCTTGCTCCTCCTGCTCCTCCAGGGGCTACCACTCATCCTGGCTGTGGCCCGCATTACGCCCATGCCCTTCAAGACCTTTTCCCCGCTGGACGGAGGCCTGACACACATGGTGATCCATAACAAGACAGGCGAGGTGTACCTGGGTGCAGTCAACTGGATCTTCAAGCTATCTAGCAACCTGACGAAGCTACGTAGTCATATGACCGGCCCGGTGGTGGACAACGAGAAGTGTTACCCGCCACCGAGTGTGCAGTCCTGCCCGCACGAACTGGCACAGACGATCAACGTCAACAAGCTACTGCTGGTGGATTATGCTCAAAACCGTCTCATTGCCTGTGGAAGCACCTCCCAGGGGATCTGCCAGTTCCTTAGACTGGATGACCTCTTCAAGCTGGGTGAGCCGCACCACCGCAAGGAACACTACCTATCCAGTGTGAATGAGTCAGGTACCATGTCAGGTGTCATCATTGAAGGGATGGACAGCCTCAACAGCAAGCTCTTTGTTGGCACACCTATTGATGGCAAGTCGGAATACTTTCCCACATTATCTAGCCGCAAGCTGATGGCCAATGAGGAGAACGCTGATATGTTCAGCTTTGTCTACCAGGATGAGTTTGTCTCTTCTCAGCTGAAAATCCCCTCTGATACGCTGTCAAAGTTTCCAGCATTTGACATCTATTACATCTACGGATTCAGTAGCGAGCAGTTTGTCTATTACCTGACTTTGCAGTTGGACACGCAGCTCACCTCACCTGATGCTAGCGGTGAGCAGTTCTTCACCTCCAAGATTGTGCGCCTATGTGTGGATGACCCTAAGTTCTACTCCTATGTGGAGTTCCCTATTGGCTGTACCAAGGACGGTGTGGAGTACCGGCTCATCCAGGATGCCTACCTTACTCGGCCCGGTCGGCTGCTCGCTCGCTCTTTGGGAATCTCTGAGAAGGAGGACATCCTGTTCACAGTTTTCTCGCAGGGCCAAAAGAATAGGGCCAAACCACCTAAGGAGTCAGCGCTCTGCCTCTTCACACTACGTCGAATCAAGGAAAAGATCAAGGAACGCATCCAGTCATGCTACAAGGGTGAAGGCAAGCTGTCTCTGCCATGGCTGCTAAACAAGGAGCTAACTTGTATTAACTCGGTAAGTCTTAAAGCATTCAGCAGACCGTTCAGAAAGTTCTGCTCTATATAAAGGACCCTAAAAATCACATTTCCATCCTGTCGCTTTTGCTTTTCCCTGTCTTCCTCTCTGAAAAATGTCTCAGGTTTGCTACGTAAGGATAAGGTTTTATCATACAAATGGTCTTCAAGAAACTCTGGTCAATTCTTACACCAAGAAGAGTTCATTATTTGCTCCTGGGATTTGTGTTCTGTCGCTCTGCACTTCATTGCCGTCTTCAGGCTGCTGAACTCTCCTGAGAGTCTGCTCTGAGGTCTGGCCTGATGTCAGTGAGTGGCTCTTTGTAACATGAGGGCAAGGGTGTGCATGCTTAATGTAACTGGGATGACACTGATACGGACTCTTGTGGCATTGCCTTTTCGTGGGGTTGGTCGACATCCTGTGGCTGTGCTGTCCCAGAATGCAGCATGCAGTGATATTTAGTATGCCATCTGTGTGTTTCCACTGCAGTGTTTCCGGTGATCGGTCTTTGAAGTAGTACACTGCATTCTCGTGTGCTATTGGGTGGAGATTAGGCAAACTATGATGGTGATGGCAAGATCCCCCTCAGGCCTAGTTAGGTGTAATATACCTTTGAACAGTTAATTAACAGGGCTGGAGGAGTGTGGAGTGGTGAGCAAGCTGTGAGGTAGTGTGAAGGCAGTGCTTGTCATCACACCCCTCCCCTCAAATAAAGCTCTTAACTCCTCAGCAATTACCAGTTGCTAGATTTGCCATTTTTTGTTAATGAATGCTGCTGTTTGGGAATCCTCAGGTGCCTGAGTAGTCTTGTTTTCTCTTCAAACACTTGAATATTTGGTGAAATAAATAGCTGTCATGGCACATAAATTTCCTAATTAATTGTACACAGGATAATAATCTCCCCTGATTAAAAAGAAATATCAGTTGTTGAATATTACCGTAGCATTTTACACCTGATGCTGGTATTGTATGATCCTCTTTGAATATTAGCGATGGTTAGCTGTGTCTGCGAAGCCAGAGTGGCAGTAGCTATAACTGTGCCAAACACTGACGAGCGCACCAATGAGGCGTGGAAGCCACATCCTGCTGCTTCTGCAGTCTGTCAGCAAATCACACCAGCTAATGTTTGGACCAAATTGGCCGATAACACCGTCTCCCATTCTTGCCAAGAAATGTAATTCTCATGTCATATTCACCACGTAACATGCGGGATCGCCGATTGACATTCACCGCTTCCTACTACCGTAATCTGCACCTCATTTTTTAAAAGCCTAATTCTCCTCCTTGTGGCAAGGCACTAAGCTTCACTGGCATGACCTCAGTATGGTCAGTGTGTGGAGTCCATCCAGTGAAGAGTTGTTTGTATTAGCTTTGCATGTTTCTGGGAAGGATCCAGTGAATCGTGTAAGTGTCAAGTGCAGGGGTCTCCAGTGATTTTTTTTTCTCAAGGACGAAATTCCATCAACAACACAAAGTCAAGGGCCACTGCCTTGAAATTTACCAACTGGGTGGGATGGGTGCTGTCGTGACAGTATGATTGCTAAGTTGGGGGAGGTGGGGGGAGTGCCATCACTGGCCACAGTTTTTTTTTTTGGACATTGTGGGGACAATTTTTCAGGTCTCCACAAAGACCTGTGAATGCAATCAAAATGTTTGTTTACTTATGGTTAAGGTTAGGGCCGGTAGGGGTTAAGGCCGTCATGTTGGGATTAGAGTTTTTCCCATTGAAATGAATGGAGAGTCCCCACAAAGATATAATTACAAACCTGTGTGTATATATGTGGTGGGGGGTAGTTGTTCTTTACATCTTCAAAATTTCAAAGAAGAATGAAATTCTGGTGAAAATTGGGAGAGGGGAACAGGTTTTGTGTGTCATTTGCTCTCACCTTGAAATTATGGGTTGGACTGGTTATAATGGACTACTTCAGTACTGGGATGACACCATTTTTCTAAGGAATGTCAAAGAACTTCACTATGTATTGACATCTGTCTTCAGTATTGACAATTGATTCATGCGATATCATGGGGAAAACAGTGACTGAGGTTCCCCCGTTCAGCATTCACTCTGCATTTTGAGTAACTGGTGACCTCTCTGTCAAACGTGCTCTGCATGGACTCATTCTAGCTTGTCAAGGGATTTCTTTTTCTAAGGAGTCTCCTGACCTTTGCATGTTACGGAGGGAATAGATATAAGCCATTTGTCTCACTCGTATGCAGATCTGTGATGCTGAGCTGTGTGATGACATGTTGGGGGGGGGGGGGGGGGGGGTTGACTCTGACTTTGATAGTGCCAGCATTGCAATCCATCATCTGTCTGTGTGTCTGGATTGTGTGTATGTATGTGTTTGTATATAAAATTTTATATATATTCCACACCACTGTCTCACCCCAAGCCCAGAAGCAGCAACTGAACCATTATGGGTCACCTTCCCTTAGCAGCTGTTTGTGTGCTTGTGGATCTCTGTAGCTTTTAGTCCTTATAATGACCCGTTTGAGGCGTCCTTGGGAATTTAGGCAGCTGCTGCTGTTCTGCCCTGGTTTCTCTTGTTCTCATTCTGTTGTACAAGCGCGTGTTGCTGCCAGGCGTGTAACTGGCCTCGCTTGCCCGCACGGACCATTTCCCCACGCGCTGAGATGTACAGTGGGGGCAGCACCTTGTGCATGGTGGAGGAGGGTCAGTCCAGGGTTAACGTTTGGGTATTTTGTGGGGTAAGGAGAGGTGTGATGATGGTGCCCTCATTAACCTTGGACAGATTACAGGAGCACGTTTAAAGACCGCTTTGGGAAATGTACTGCGGCTGTTATCCCCCATCTAGGAATGCTCATTTGTCTGGTGGGCTGTAAACTTCAGTTATATTCTGGTCAAAGGCTTTGATCTCTCAAAATGGCCTTGGCACTTTAATGGCTTGTGTTTCTGGTATCTTGCATATGCTCAGGTCACCTCCTTCTTCCCATCAAATTATGAAGTTTGCAGGTTGTTGACGGTTTACAACAACGCACATTAGGGCCCCTGCTGACTTGATAGGGAAACCCTTGGACTAAATATCCACGTTTGGTTTAGTGTTAAGTTTTTTAGTTTTTCTTTTTAGAAAGAACTCTGGGAAAAGTCATTCATTTTTCTGTCACAGTAGTTGTCTGCTTGTAAATATGCCTGGTCCATGGCCTTTGGTCAATGGACACTTCTAGAATATTCTTGAGTGCAGTTTTTTTCTACCCTAGCTATGCAGGCATGTTGCTTATAGCAGTTTCCATACCAAGACATACATGGTGAACCATTGCATTGTTACATTCTCCCCACTGTCTTTCCAGTGCTTCAGGGATTTTATGTATTCACTTGCTCTCTCCCACTGGAAGCCTGAAAGTAATTCAGTCTCATCACTGATTGTACCTGAGGATTGCTATGCCAAAACTTTGCATCTAGCAGATTGTGTAGCTGCTAAGGACACGCCGTTCTAATCTGAAATTCCCAGGAGGATCTAATGCTGAATTAACCTTAAAAAAGGGTTCTTTAACCTGAATACTTCCAGTGAAATATCCAGCTGCATAAAGATGGCTGTGCTTGTAAGCTACTTTGAATAAAAGTGTCAGCTAAACAAATATGTATACATTTAGTAAGGAGGAAGAGTGTCAGAGAGAGATCAGAACTGTATTGTTTGGATTTTGCTTAGCAGTGCCCTGTCTGCATGGAGAGTGAAATGAAAAGTGTGTAATTTGCCTCTCCAGGGAGTGTGAGATGCAGATCAATAACTACAGGCACAGTTGGTCAGAGGCTAGATGTCTTCTGTGACCTTTCATTGGTGGAGTGTGTCTCTTGCAAGTCCCCCAATGAGATGGGCCTGATGCTAATGAACTAATTGCCAGCGTAATTATTTATTGATGTTTGAGTAAAAGGAAGGGGGGGGGGGGTGTGTGTGGAATTATGTTGCTGTTTAGCGGTCATCATATACAGCTGTATTTGCTGTGCCCTACGGTGCGTTGGGGAGGATCTGTGAAGCAGTATTCTGCTTGCTGATGTTCGAAGAAGTCCACATCTGGCAGGGAGGCCTTCGGCGCCAGGGCCCAGCTCGCGGTGCCTGGGATGTGCGGCCGACCGTGGGAACATGCAAAAGAACACGTGGCAGCTTCATGCCGACACTCTGAGTGACACGGTGCTGCTCCCAGAGCTGAGCTGTGTGAGGGACAGCATGGAGTTTCCTGTGCTGTGTGGGGAATAGGACACGAAACAGAAATGTCCTTAGTGACAGTGATGGCATGCAGGGGTTATCATACGCAGAAAGAGAAGCCTGAAATGTACATGTGCAAAATCTCTGGTTTATCGATGAAAACTTGATAGGAAAAAAATGTGCATATTAATGGAAATGCAGGGGCATGTGTACATAGCATTTTGGACAGAGCGGTGACACCCATCGTAAACAAGGGAAATGCAGGTAAAGCGGCCAAATCACTGCTTGCATGCCAACAGTTTGTATTGCCGAGCTGCACTTTGACGTGACAAACAGTAAATCTAACTGTCAAGTGGGATTTATTGATTCTTCCATTGATTTATGTAAGCCTAAGACTACATGTATTTGCATTGGCGAATTTAATTTGCTCTTTCAAATATTACGCCTTGTCACCTTTTCCCATGAACGGAACATATATGTAACTGTCACTAGTTGCACTGAGATTAATAAGGTTTATCTTATCTTATTTTGCTAATTATGATGACTGGCTTATGAGCGGATTCTTCTGTCATTCCTCTGTACACCTACCGGGTCTGACTGCTGTTTGCTTTCTGACGACGGGCACCTACAAGAGTGAACTGGCATACTGATTGGGGATATCTTACTGAGCTTTCAGCTCCTTCATGCCTTCCGTGTCGGATGGCTTAGCAATACTAGCCAGGGGCTACATCACGTTTCCATATGCTGCGGGTGAACGGGCAAATGTAAAAACTAATGTCCAGTTTCCTTAATGTAATCAGTGCCGTCGACTGCACTCACATTGCAATAAGAGCATCTAGTGCTAATTCAAACTACTTTTTTCAGTTGAAAGCAGTTTCATTATATTAATGTGCATGTTATCTGTAATGGTGACATAACATTGACATATATAGTAGCTGGATGGCCTGGTTCTTCATGTAGAGTCTTAGGTAGCACATGTGAATCTCCTGACTGCTTTGGCAAAGCAGCACACAGGGCATCCCCTGTTGTAGATGCCAGTAGCATGTCGAAATTTGGTGGCGATGATGTGAGTTTGCCCCCGGCAGCTACAGTCACACTGGCCCTGAGGGCAGCAAGTTGCTACATTCTCTTTATCTTCTTGTTTATTCCGGGTATAGTGTGTTCCGTGGAGCTGACGGAATTTACCGCCGCAGAGATGTGGTCTATTCAACACACTTTCTTGTTTGTGATAACTGTATTTTAGGCCCCTGTGCTTTTGTCGTGCCTTTACCACTGTAAGAAGAACCACTGCCTTGCACTGTTTAAAATTCCCCTTGATTTTTTATTATTTGAAAAAAAATTACAGTCACATCTGTCAGACTTTGCAAGCAGAAACCCTTGATTTGCATATTACATAAAGATGCATCTCATTTGCATTGACCATTTATGGTTATTTGTGGGCAGAACCAGATCTCAAGTTCCTTCACTTAAACATGTTTACAACAACAGCAGATTAAATATGCGTGAATATCTATGTACGTCAGGTTTGATAAAGCATTTCAGCTCATGGCTAATGGTTGTCACTATTGTGCTGAATCACACAGTGTGGCCCCTTTCTTTGTAACAGGAACTACACTTGCCGCCCATCATCCATTGTGGGGCCATTAAGGCCAGTTGATGGCCATATGCAGGACAGAGTCTGCGCTGGAATGCCTCACTTCCTTGACACGTCGTCCCATCGGGCTTCCTGCTTGGAATCCATTCCGAACTGTTCTGTACTTCACAGCAATTGATGCAACATTAGAATGTATATAAAAAAAAACTTTCTAATGGGAAAAACATCTTGGCGTGACAGCATTTGCTTTTATGATGATTGCCTTTTTTTTGTTTCCTGAAGTGAAAGCTTTCCAACAGTGTAATCTTGTATAAATATGGCAATTATACCCATCCCCCCCCCCCCATTGCCGGTTCTCAGCTGCTCTCTCTGTGGCTGTGCTCCGGCCGCTCAAATCGCTCGGGGTCCTTCACTTAATGATTAATGACAGATAATGAACCTGCCCCACCTGGACTCCAGCAGTTGCCAGTGGGTTCGTTCCCAAAATCTATTTAGTGACGGGCTTTTCTTCGAAAGCGCTGATTTGTGAAGTTTCTGTGCCTGGCCAGTATGGATGCTGGAGAGCAGGCCTTGTGGGCTGGGGGCAGCGGGTTAATTGGATTAGAGTGGTACTATGCAGCCTCTTTCATGTCACGCAGATTAACATCTGCAAAAGTTGCTGCTCTGAAGCTAGTGCTGAAAGTATCAATAGATCATTGTAAATACATAATGAGGGCGGCATTGCATGTAATAGAAGATTAATTGTTGTGGTGGCCTGCCGCATGCACGCTTCTCTGCATGGTGGGGGATGTTTAGAGTTTTAGGGACAGGGCTTCCCTCTACCATGGGGAGGGGGGCTTTTTAAGCTTTTCCCCCACTGTTCTGCTTCCTGTCTGGTGGGAGAGGACCCCCATTTGTCATCATTGAGACTCTTTGGTTGATGTGAAGGGAGGATTGACCTAGGGTCAGGATTGGCATAAATCTTTATTTAGAGGCATTTCCCTGGGGGGGGAGGGGGGTTGGTCTTACAATATTGCGTTTCCAATGAACCGCATGCTCGCTAGGGAGTCACTCCGCTGCATCGTGGTGCCATGTGAACAGCTCAGAACTGATGCTCCTTTTATAGAAAAAGGGGTCGCTGATCTTGCCAGTGGCTCGGTCACACTTCTCCTCACCAGGACTTGTGAGAGGAAGCATGCCCACGTCTGATGTCTGGCTTAAGCCTGCCATTGCACAACGACCTGCGGCCTGGAATTGGGTCGGCGGTGGCTGGGATGGTGTCTGCACCCCCAGCCTTTACCAACAGTGAATTGAAGAAATTCTCATGAAAGTCTGTCTCATCTGGTACCACCGCTGCTGAATTAAGGAGACAGCTGCTCGTGTCTTTCTGTCATCAAGGGACGTTTGGGGTAAATGAGTCACCCAAGCACCTCATTCATCTTTGAAGTGTGTGGGTACCTGGTCGGTGCAGTTACCCTTCCTGCATGTCAGGAGTACCGATAAGCCACTTTCCTCCCTGGTAAATGTGTCGTGTGTGAGCTGGGTGTGTGCCAGTGTGTAATTAGGGCTCTGTGCTGGCGACTGAGCCCGGAGCAATCCTGCACCGGATCTGAACATCTGTTCCCTCCGCCTGCTCTCACTTCCTGTGCCCAGGTGCATGGCATGCTGGATACAGTCAGGCGGAAGACAGTGGTTTTACAAGATGAGAAGATTTTGAGGTTGTCCCCGCGCAGATGCAGGAATCTGACATTGTTACCTGTCTGTGTATTATCTTAACTTTCCTGGAGAAAGAAGAATGTGGTGCAGACAGGCAGTCAGTGGAGTCAGACTTCCAAAGCCTGTCACCTTTTACTCCAGAAGCACAGTTGTGGTGATGACTGTCAAATGTGGTCTTCAGTGCTGAAACAAGGTGTGGTGGGATTGGCACACGGACCCATAAAAATGCAAAGGAGGACCTGAATTAGATGGAGGGTGTGAGACAAACAGGTGTTTCCCCTAAAGAAGAGCAGGTAATAAAGATGGCTAAATGGGCTGATAAACAGCACCAGTATCACCTTGGGACCGTGAGCGTCGAGAGCCTGCAGCTACTGCCAGCACCTCAACACCTGAGAGGTCTCCAGTGGCCCAGTGAGGAGGGGACTGGCATGAGGAGAACAGGCCTGGGGGGGCCTTGACAGCTCAGTTAAGGAGGGGCACCTGAAAATGTGGTGATGTCGCTTGGCGTGCCGGGACCGTGGGAGAGGCAGGCCAGCACAACAGCGAAGCCCATCCTTCCTTTGTGTTTGGCTCGCAGCCTCAGAGCAGGACCTGCCACCATTAAGGGCTAATTAAAAAAGCTGCCGTCAGCAGCCGGGGAAAACAAAGAGCGAGCGGCACCGGAGAGCAGCATCCGGCATCACCAGTCGGACCAGGGACTCGGGGGCCTGCAGGAACGTGCTGCTTCTGGGGGCTCGGTTAACTAGGATTTTTTTCTCCATAACCGGCAAGCATAAGGCTCTTCCATTTTGTCCCCCCTAGCACTTTTGAAAATTGTCAGATGTGTTGCATCATTCTCCTGTGGGTGACCTAACTCTCTCTCCCATTGCTGCTGTTTACAGGAGATCTCTCTGCTCTTTTGTTATTATGGTTTGCTCCCCACAGTGCTGTCCTAAGAGAGGCTTGGGGCTTCAGACCTCGCTGGAGATAAATATGTACTCTCTTTCTCCTCCTTCCTCTCTCTCTCTCTCTCTCTCTCCCCTTCTCTCTCTCGGCCCCATGGTAGTTGCACGTTTCCCAGCTCCCGGAGCACCCACTTCTAAGACAGTGGTCTGATCAATTCTTTTTTCCAAATCCACTTCGAGTTTCTATCCATTTTTAAATATCTCAAGGTCGTGTTGATGCTGCTCTGGCCAAACACCTTTCCCAGAATGCATTGCTGTGATTTGATTACCCCCCCCCCCTTCTTCAGGGCACGAGATGCCCATAAGGAAGGGCGCCGTGTGAAACCTGTTCTCTTTTCTGCACCCTCTTTGGCTGCCTTCCCTTTGTGCTGCAGACGGGGAGCCCCCCTGGATGGATTATAAATTAAACCATGATGGGGGGGGGGGGGGGGTCAGAGTGAGGAATGGAGAAAGTCGACCTTTGTGACCTGGGTGGGCGGATTGAAACGGCGGGAAGCAGAGTGGCCTCCATTGGCTAAGATTATTCGCGTGGGGCTGAGGCCCAGCCTTTTGTTGGCGATGGGGAAGTGTCAGAAGCTGCTGACGGACGTGTCATGACCGCTTATCTTCATGGATCCCAATAAAGGAGGCGCTCTGGTCAATGGACTCGAGTAATACTTCACTGATAAAGCGCGTCATAAACGCCCACGTGAATACGGACTGCTGTGTCTACTCGCCTTCTTGTGAATGGCCCGTTTTGTCGAGTTGTTCTCAGACTCTTCACATTAAATCCACCCGCCATGTGGTAGTAAATTCATCCCCCGAATCGCGGTCGCTTCCTTCGCCCCCCAGCACTGGACCCCGTGGTCTGTCCCTGCTGTAACAAAGGTCCTTTCACATGTTTGGTCCTGTGATTCTGCTGCCCTCATCTGACACTCTGTCTTGTGATAGAGCTCTGACCAGCGAGAGCAATCCCCCCCCCCACCCCCCACACCCCTGCCTTGCTTTTCCACAGGGATGTGCAATTTCTAGACCGGAAAAGTTTTTCCTTGATTGGAGAAGATGGGTCACAGTGAAACAAACAAACATAGCGAACAGGCCGGCACTGGAAGTCTGCGGAGAGCAGAGGATACGAGTGCTGATATGTGATTCATTATATGATTCATTAACATCTAAAGTCAGGATGACCGCTGTTCTGTTTCCGGTGCTCTGATAGCCCACGGCCCCCTCCCCGAGTCTCCCTCGTAGCCCTTGTTGGTGGCTGCTGCCAGCTACAGCTTATCCTGAGGTGTTACATCACCTTCTGTTACATCACTGATTGCTTCGGCTACAGTATGATGAGAGCACTGGGGTTGGGCTGGGTGGGGGGGTTACGCGAAGGAAAAGTTAGTGAACATTTAAAAATGTTTGGACTCATACATTGTGTTATTCTAAAATCCAGTCTGATCTTTATCACAGTCATAATAATGACAGTATTATTGAAACTTACGGCAAACATTGTTTTATTGCTTTATCTTTTTGGAACAGATGGTTTAAACTATCAAGGTAATTCAAGTCAAATCAACTGGTGGTAAATTATGTGAAACCTCATATTTTGTAACTAATGGATTGTTCTGTATTGGCAGTCTCAACCAAATGCCTTTTTTAGCTTCTGATCATACTTTGCAGTAGTAGTAGGTATTTTGCCCGGTCCTCTATACGAAGCGGTCAGTACGTGTATTTTTTGGCATGTTTTTCTTGAACAGTTTGCTTCTGATCACAAAGCAGCATTTCAATTGGATTGAGGTCAGAACTCTAACTTGATCTTTCTAAAATATGGAATTTTGTTTGAGCCACACTATTGTTGATCTGCTCCTCTGGCTTATTGAAACGTTGCCTGACCCACATTCTTTGGAGCATTAGACAGATAAAATGACATTCTGTGGTAGAATTTTCTAATACAGGTTGGAATTCATTGGACACCCAGTCAATGCAAGCCAGCTAGGCCCCTACAAAGCAGCCCTACTGTTATACTAGGGAGGGGCCGATCCACATTTTTTAATTTCTGGTACAATTCAGATGCACAACTGCCCATACCAATACAGATTGCAATACCAGAGCTCTTTTTACTTAAATATTGTAATATATTATATGCAAAGCAAAGTAGCCAAAGCCAGCGACTCCGCTCTGTTGCTTTTTTCACATTATTCGCGTTTTCTCGAAGAGAGTTGTATTCTTCCATTTGTAAATGATCTTCCAGACTTAGACTAGGGACCCGTGGGTTTAGAAAGCCTTTTGTCAACCGTATGAGCTTCCGCATCCCTTCTCACCTCTTCCCAGGACTCTGTTTTGACTGCACTTCAACAATATTGTTGTGAAAAACTGGCCCCCAAAATTGTGGTCATTTTATATTGTAGGGGAGGCCAGACCCACACTGGAATTTACTGGAATAACTGACTCTGGTTTCGCTTTTTTAAAGAGGCTGTGATCCTGCATTTTCCACATAGTTTCTCCATCAGTGACCCAGATTAAGCCATTTTTTCAGAAAAGATATGTTACATGAGACTCTTTATCCATTACTGTGATCAGATTGCAGTTTAGGGGGCCTTCATGCAGAATGCCATGTTATTCCTAAGGGTTTTCCCCTCTACTGTAAAACTCGCCCTTGCCCCACTCTATCTGTCTGCTTCTTCCCCCAGCAGCCTCATCTTTCAGCTCTCGCCATTAGTGGGAGCAGGGATACGTGCCCAGCCTCTTGCTCAGGAATGGTGTTATTGTTGTTCTGAGTGCCCGTGGTTCTCTTGGGCCCACGGCTTCTGGCTTGGTAACCTGCTTCTCCGTCTGATGCTCCCCCCACGCCCTCCCCAGCTGGATGGGTGATACATGAGCAGCTTTAGTGGGAGGCCACAGATTCTGATGTGGGGGGGGGGTGTGTGGTGCAGGCAGCCTCATTGCTATTAATGAGATCCTGCTGTGGCCTGTTGGGGGTCAGTATTCTGTAGGCGCAGCATCTGCAGGCGTGGTCACCTACTCCGCTGGGAACGTGGAGCTCTCTTCTGGAATGTCTTCTGGAGGCACCTTTTTTGAACTTCTTACATCTGGCTATACTGTTATCATTTTCAATTACAGCCTCACCACCCATGAGATAAGTCGGTGATATCGTGGCTTACCTGTTGCCCTCACATATGCACCTAACTTATTAGTCTGTATCAAAGAAGCAGCCCTTGCCTAACCGGGTTAGCCAGACCCGGTTAGGCTCATAATTAATTACTGGTTGAATTAGGAGTAAAACTGTGAGGTGGGTGGGGGTTGGCGTTGGAGGGGGGCTTGCATGAGGCAGAGATTCATACATTAACATGAGTGCTAGGTGGCAAAGTGTGTGTGTGTCTGTGTGTGTCTATGTGTGTGTGTGTCTGTGTGTGTGTGTGTCTGTGTGTGCGCGTGTCTGTGTGTGGCGTTCGTAATGATATGTAAATCATCATGGCTGTCGGGTTCACTGTTGTCACTCTTCCAGCCCCTGCAGATCGATGACAATTTCTGCGGCCAGGACTTCAACCAGCCCCTGGGTGGAACCAGCACCATTGAGGGCTTGCCGCTGTTTGTGGACAAGGAAGACGGCATGACCTCAGTGGCTGCCTATGACTACAGGAGCAACACGGTGGTGTTCACCGGCACCCGCAGCGGGAGGATGAAGAAGGTATGCTCCGGCTGTAACCTGTCTTCCTCGTCTGGTGAGCACATGACACAGTGATCTGGGCAGGTGATGTTTGTATAAAATAAAAATAAAATAAATCTGACTTCCTGGTCAGTGGCCACCCCTCCCCTCGGTAGACCGTGTTGGATGGTGAACTTTTCAAGTAGCCTGCGGTTGATGTATACACCCATTTATGTTGTCCTCTGTTGTTCTGCAGAATCTCCATTTGAGCTGTTAGCAGTCTGAAATGTTGTAGTTATCTAGAGGCAGAGAAGTGTGTTTGTATTGATTTACAATTAGGACATTGTGGCAAGAGCAGATGACCTCAATACCCCACCCATTCTGCTTTTTATTAAAGCTGTCTTTACACTCATTTTCCGTCAGGTTTCTTGATGGTGTTGCTTGTCTTAGCTGGGAACTGGGGTGATGTAAATTAATGAAAGGTGCAGGCTGTCGCTCTCTGTCCCTACACTGGTCCAATGGACTGTGAATATGCAGCATATTTCCGTGTTCCATTTGGACTCGGAGGTTGGAAATTCCGAGTTCATTGTCGGAAATTTGAATTGGAATGCCCCCTGAAGTCGGAATTCTGTCTCAGAAAGTCGGAGGAACCTCTGCAACCCCAACCCGTGTAATTCAAGATGGCTGCGCCCTTTACAGACTTAAGTGAAAGCTGAAGTTTCATGCTGTTTATTAGCACTTATGTCTCATTTGTGTTTCATTAAATTTGTCATACACAAAGTACTGTTCAACCACCATCTATGGACATGTTGCTGTGGTGTTTTATCAGCTGATATTGCTAACAATGGCTATTAGGGAACCTGGCTAGAACTGGGACCTGTTACAAAAAGCAAGATTTCTTGCTTATCCAGTCAGCTTGTCGGATTTAAGGTAGCCTGTGCTAAGTGATCAAAGATAACTGGGGTAAATTAAATCTGACTAGTCAACTGGCTAACCAAGAAGTCCTGGTTTTGAAACAAGTCCCTGGTATTGATAAATGACTTTCTGACTTGGAACACAGTTAATTTGGGTGTGATGTCATTCCTACCTCAGACTTCCGACCTCTGATTTAAACAGAATGCAGCATTAGATGATGCCTGTGCTGTGAGCTGGTGGGATTGGAGGATTGTGCCTGCCCACTCCTCTGATTGGTCGGCCTCAGTCACTGCCCTGTCCTCACAGCTTTATAGTGGTGTCAAAGATTATCAGACTATTGAAGGATTATCTTCAGAAACAGAGATTGCTTTTCTCAAGAGAACCAAGTTGATTTTCCTGTTGCCTCAGCAGCAGATTGTATCTGTAGTTTTTACATATTTTAATATAGAAATCAGATTTTCCGCAGCTTATCTTAAGTGGAGGTCATGTTTTCTCATAGTCGGGGCATGGTTCTAGAGACTGCACACAAGCACTGGCCACACGCATACACGTTTGCAGAGCCACACTTAGCTTTTCTGTTGCACTTGCTGATGCGATACCCAGTCATTTCGTCCTCGAGGCTGAACTGTCGTGTCCTCTGGGGTTGTGCCTTGGCCTCAGATGCTACAGGCACAGTGTGGTTGGGTAGGTGGGCAGTGGAGTATCTGAAATGATTGGTGTTGATTGATGTCATATTTCCTTGGCTCCCCATGGTCCAGGAGTAGCGATCTACCATCCACATGAGGAGGACCAATGGAGGCAGATATAAATGGGCTGTAAGGCTGTAAGATGCGTCTCCGGTATCATTTAAAACCGTTTTGTACTCCTGGGAGCCGACAGTCATCGCCCCTCTGTCCCGGGAGCGGCAGAGACCTCTGTATTCATGGAGCTATTCCTTTAAAGCAGTGGTTCTCAATCCTGTTCCTGCCCCCCCCCCCCCCCCCGCCCCCGCCTGAATGTTTTCATTCTAACCATGCCTTTTAATAGGCTAATAATGAATGTGACAGTGTGGGTTGGAGTGAAAGCATTCTGGCAGGAGGTGCCAGGAACAGGGTCAAGAACCGCTGCTCTAAATGAAGGACGGCGACTCTGGACTCGCCTCCGGGTTTGAAACTGAGCCTGACCACAGTTATTTATTTACCCAGCCTGTCTATTAACGGAAGGCTTTTGAATGAATCGTGTGTTCCTCCCCGCCTCTGTGTACCGCTGGAGGAGCCGGTATTGGTTCATTGCTCTGAGCATATAATTGTGCCGTAAATCTGATGCTGCGGATGCATGTGTGGAGTGACTGGCAGTGCCTTGTGTGAAGTCATTCTTTGCTCTGCCTTTATTTGTGTCACTGACATTATCACCAAGCTTCTCCCTCTGTGGACGCTACTGAGTGACTGTAAAGGCGTCCCATCCAGGCGTGAGTCTTGAGTGCCTGCATCCGCATGCAGGAAGGCTGGGAGGTTGTCGGCTGGGAACTTGGATGAGGAAGTTGTCACAAAACCTAGAATGTTTTTACTGTTCTATATATATAACCAGATGACACCTAACACAAGGCCTGGAGGATTTCGCATTTCAGCCACTTTGCATTTTTTTTGTCTTCCGTTAATGGAAATTCAAAACTCTTCCTGGGAGGGACATAGAACGTGCTTAGTGTACCGCCAGACATAGTGAATTTATCTTTTGGTGGATAGTTGAGCTGGAGAGCAGATGGCTTGCACAGATCAGAATCCAGTGAGTGTGTGTGTGTGCGCGTGTGTATCTAAGCCTACAGGAGCCCCATAAAGTTCAGAATCTGCCTGCTTAGCCTATTAAGACTCCCTGCTCAGCTGACTGCTCTGTGAGGAACTGCCCTTCCGATGATGTCACAGGCAGCTGGGCATGGCTTTGATTGGTTGATGGAGGCCAAGTCCCCTCAGCCCCTTTGTGATAATGATGTGCTTGCTTTGACCCCTAGCATGCAACACTAGTGGCAAGGTCACAGGAGAGTCTCTCGGCTATTAAAAGTTTGCACTATTAATGAATTTGCCACCGTAGCGTAAAATGAACAGTGAGATATCATCTTCAGCAGCCCAATCTAGAGCAGGCAGCTCATCCTAATTCAGCGCCATCACAAGCTTATGATGAAATTCAGGCACCCCCCCTCCCCCTTTCCTGCCCCCCTCACCACCTGACTGGCACGTTAATTAAGATGCATGGTTTGATTTGAGCTAATTTGCCATATGAATCATAATTATAGATGTGATTTAAGAAAAAAAGGATTCGGAGGTCAGTTTGGAAACGTAATTAGTTTGCGTAGTGAGAGGAGATGTGAGGTGCTGAGGACATCATTGTGGGACTCATCCTGGAATCGATGGAACTCAGGGATGAATCTCTATAGTGAGACGCTTGTGAAGAAAACTGGGAAGTAGGCGGATTTGGGGGGGGGGGGGGGGGCGTTAGTGAGGGCCATGAGGGTAGGAAGATTATAGAGCAAGAGTGCAATATGATGATCAGCCATGACTTGTCGTCATTGTCATCATTGCTCTTCTACTCCAGGTCAGAGAAGGAGACAGAAGTTCCACTCATGACGGCGTGTGGCGCAGCAGGTTAGACACTGTGCCTGTGATCAGATGGCCGGAAAATGGACAGAAGCATATGCTGATTAAATAAAAGCTAAAAACTAGCACAGCAGCCAGTGTTAGCTGGTGAGCTAACAGTCAAAAGCCTACAGGATCAGACCGAGACTCGCCTGCACCCCCCCTTGCCACAGTAAGGCATAGCCCCCCTGGCAGAAAAGCATGTTAGATTTCAGGAAACTTGCAGGGAAATGAAACACAGT